>NC_060119.1:265835664-266460664 GCF_021461395.2 Schistocerca americana | reverse complement strand
TCGGCACTAGTACAGTGTATATCCACCTTTCGCAGCAATGCAGGCTGCTATTCTCCCATGGAGACGATCGTAGAGATGCTGGATGTAGTCCTGTGGAATGGCTTGCCATGCCATTTCCACCTGGCGCCTCAGTTGGACCAGCGTTCGTGCTGGACGTGCAGACCGTGTGAGACGACGCTTCATCCAGTCCCAAACATGCTCAATGGGGGACAGATCCGGAGATCTTGTTGGCCAGGGTAGTTGACTTACACCTTCTAGAGCACGCGTGGTGGCACGGGATACATGCGGATGTGCATTGTCCTGTTGGAACAGCAAGTTCCCTTGCCGGTCTAGGAATGGTAGAACGATGGGTTCGATGACGGTTTGGATGTACCGTGCACTATTCAGTGTCCCCTCGACGATCACCAGTGGTGTACGGCCAGTGTAGGAGATCGCTCCCCACACCATGATGCCGGGTGTTGGCCCTGTGTGCCTCGGTCGTATGCAGTCCTGATTGTGGCGCTCACCTGCACGGCGCCAAACACGCATACGACCATCATTGGCACCAAGGCAGAAGCGACTCTCATCGCTGAAGACGACACGTCTCCATTCGTCCCTCCATTCACGCCTGTCGCGACACCACTGGAGGCGGGCTGCACGATGTTGGGGCGTGAGCGGAAGACGGCCTAACGGTGTGCGGGACCGTAGCCCAGCTTCATGGAGAAGGTTGCGAATGGTCCTCGCCGATACCCCAGGAGCAACAGTGTCCCTAATTTGCTGGGAAGTGGCGGTGCGGTCCCCTACGGCACTGCGTAGGATCCTACGGTCTTGGCGTGCATCCGTGCGTCGCTGCGGTCCGGTCCCAGGTCGACGGGCACGTGCACCTTCCGCCGACCACTGGCGACAACATCGATGTACTGTGGAGACCTCACGCCCCACTGGTGTACGGCCAGTGTAGGAGATCGCTCCCCACACCATGATGCCGGGTGTTGGCCCTGTGTGCCTCGGTCGTATGCAGTCCTGATTGTGGCGCTCACCTGCACGGCGCCAAACACAGAGAGGGAGAGGGAGAGAGAGAGAGAGAGAGAGAGAGAGAGAGCCAGCCAGACATACATAGAGATGGTAGTGTGACCAAAAGAGAGAGGAGACAATGGAAATAAGAAAAATACGGATGAGTGGAGACCTTAAGTAGGCTTGGACTGTGTGTGAATGTGTGAATTTGTGGGGGGGGGGGGGGGGGGAGGGGTTGGCAGGTTGTCTGGATCTGTTCAGACGAGATAACAGGGGTGGCGGGGGGTGCATTTTGAACCGAAAATTTAGACAAGAGGGTACAGGGGAAAAGTAAAGAATTTTTTAGCTGCAGAGGTATGGTTGGGACGGTTCCAATGGGAAAGACAAAAGAAGAGTGTAAGTGAGAGAGGAGACAGTGGCGATGGGACATACTGCAAATCAATGGAGAAAAACGATACAGTGGGAGAGACATACAGTGGCAGTTAGTGGTGCCGAGTTTGAAACTTAACTAAAGAGGGAGACTGGGTAAAAGGATTTACAATTTTCTGTGTTATATGAGCGCAAATTTGTTCGCATGCTAAAATTTTTAATGAGGAAGGCGGAATGAGGATGAGACAGCTGGTTTCCCACTTTTGTCAGTGTTCTAAAGAGGAAGATATTCGCTTTTTTGTGCTCCGACGAGATGACTTTTCCCCTAGTTTACATCTACACTCCTGGAAATTGAAATACGAACACCGTGAATTCATTGTCCCAGGAAGGGGAAACTTTATTGACACATTCCTGGGGTCAGATACATCACATGATCACACTGACACAACCACAGGCACATAGACACAGGCAACAGAGCATGCACAATGTCGGCACTAGTACAGTGTATATCCACCTTTCGCAGCAATGCAGGCTGCTATTCTCCCATGGAGACGATCGTAGAGATGCTGGATGTAGTCCTGTGGAATGGCTTGCCATGCCATTTCCACCTGGCGCCTCAGTTGGACCAGCGTTCGTGCTGGACGTGCAGACCGTGTGAGACGACGCTTCATCCAGTCCCAAACATGCTCAATGGGGGACAGATCCGGAGATCTTGTTGGCCAGGGTAGTTGACTTACACCTTCTAGAGCACGCGTGGTGGCACGGGATACATGCGGATGTGCATTGTCCTGTTGGAACAGCAAGTTCCCTTGCCGGTCTAGGAATGGTAGAACGATGGGTTCGATGACGGTTTGGATGTACCGTGCACTATTCAGTGTCCCCTCGACGATCACCAGTGGTGTACGGCCAGTGTAGGAGATCGCTCCCCACACCATGATGCCGGGTGTTGGCCCTGTGTGCCTCGGTCGTATGCAGTCCTGATTGTGGCGCTCACCTGCACGGCGCCAAACACGCATACGACCATCATTGGCACCAAGGCAGAAGCGACTCTCATCGCTGAAGACGACACGTCTCCATTCGTCCCTCCATTCACGCCTGTCGCGACACCACTGGAGGCGGGCTGCACGATGTTGGGGCGTGAGCGGAAGACGGCCTAACGGTGTGCGGGACCGTAGCCCAGCTTCATGGAGAAGGTTGCGAATGGTCCTCGCCGATACCCCAGGAGCAACAGTGTCCCTAATTTGCTGGGAAGTGGCGGTGCGGTCCCCTACGGCACTGCGTAGGATCCTACGGTCTTGGCGTGCATCCGTGCGTCGCTGCGGTCCGGTCCCAGGTCGACGGGCACGTGCACCTTCCGCCGACCACTGGCGACAACATCGATGTACTGTGGAGACCTCACGCCCCACGTGTTGAGCAATTCGGCGGTGCGTCCACCCGGCCTCCCGCATGCCCACTATACGCCCTCGCTCAAAGTCCGTCAACTGCACATACGGTTCACGTCCACGCTGTCGCGGCATGCTACCAGTGTTAAAGACTACGATGGAGCTCCGTATGCCACGGCAAACTGGCTGACACTGACGGCGGCGGTGCACAAATGCTGCGCAGCTAGCGCCATTCGACGGCCAACACCGCGGTTCCTGGTGTGTTCGCTGTGCCGTTCGTGTGATCATTGCTTGTACAGCCATCTCGCAGTGTCCGGAGCAAGTATGGTGGGTCTGACACACCGGTGTCAATGTGTTCTTTTTTCCATTTCCAGGAGTGTATGTTTTAACGGTGTACTAATCGAAGAGTGAATTATTTACTACGCCAGTGGAAGATGTGTGAAAGCCTAGAACGCATATCGACATAAATATAAGCACTTAAAAAGTGGCTGATTGCTGTATTTCTTAAAATAAGAAGGAAAAAAAAACGTGCTAACTAGTCTGTTACGAAGTGTAGGTGTCAGCTACGTGGTGATAGTATAATTACTCCACTGAGCTAAGGATCGAAGACAGCAAAACTGACACCGTTCGTAGTCTGAAGCTCCTTTCATCTCGTCGACATTTTCTGGGAATTAAGCCTTGGTCTAAGGCATTGTTTTGTCTGACGTTTCGTCTCTTAGTGTGTGGAGGCAACGAAAATGTAGGTGGCTGCTTCTTCAACGAAAACTGTTTTAAAATGCGATTCAATCTACTCTGTACTTTCTCATTTGGCCGAAACTGATGTTCGTCAGTTTTGGTTAGCTGAGAAAGTACAGCGTACATTGATCCGCATTTAAATATGTTCAGGTGGAAAATGAACTACAGTCTATGGTCACATACTTTCATCACCTCGAAAAAAAGGTAAGTAAGCTTTTATTTGTAGACACGTGTCTGTAGTCCCGGTACAAATAGAAATCCGTATCGTAGCAACCCGCTACGGGCGTCAAAACAGAATGAACCACAGTAGAATGAGGTGATTCGTTTCCTCCATTTGAAGAGGAACAGCTCTGCAACAGCTTATGCTGAGATGGTGAAAATGTGTGCCGGCAATAAACTATCATAGGACGCAGTGGTGAGTGGGCAGATGCCTCTAGTGTGATGGGTAAAGTCGGTGACGAAGAGCGAAGTGGTTTACCATTTCTGTGAAGAACTGGGAGTCGCAATAAGATGCTATGGTGCTCGAAGGCAATTAGGGCGCTGGTGAAAAATGTGAAAATTAGTCAAGGCTCAGATTTCAACATCTTAAACGACGTTTCGTATACTATGAAAGTCATCTCACGGTGGGTTTCGTGACTGGTCACACTGTCAAACGCCCGCCGAGCCGAGCCAGCTGTGGACATTTTACTGCCGTGTCACTCCAGTGAAGGTGTTTAGCCGCCTAATCAGCACTGTAGAGTGCTGTGATGCCTGTGATGTGATGTCAAGACCGAGAAGCAAAGGAAATAATGAAAAAAATTATCTGCGATGCGCGGTTTTTTCGATTAACTTGTGGCGAGTAGAAAAGACATTTGCTCTTGATCGATAGGTGGATTTTCGATGGTTGTCACGAGGGGGCGGGCGGAAGATGGTGGATGTAGAAGCAGGCTAGTTTTGTATAAAACAGCATACAGTAAGACGAATGAAGGTACAGCACAACAGAAGTAGAACCACACATCTGACTGCAAACCAGCTGATTCTCAGGATATTGCCTACCAAGAATACCTTGATAGGGAAATACACCAAATTACACACAGCACCAAAATATAGAGACCAAAAATCATCAGTAATCCTTACAAAACACTTGCTCTGTGATGGAAATTCAGATGTTGTGCATACTGATGGACTCAGAGGTATATTGGTTTATATACAGAGTAGACGATGGTCTTTAAAAGTGTCTCCGTCGCCGGCCGTAGTGGCCGAGTGATTCTAAGCGCTTCAGTCCGGAACCGCGCTGCTGCTACGGTCGCAGGTTAGAATCCTGCCTCGGGCATGGATGTATGTGATGTCGTTAGGTTTAAGCAGTTCTAAATTTAGGGGACTGATGGCGTCAGCTGTTAAGTCCCATTGTGCTTAAAGCCATTTGAGCCATTTTTCGCCTCCGTACTCCTTAAGAGTAGTTAATGTTGTACTTACGAAAATGCGAGTAACACTATACACGTGTATCACCAATATCATCAGCCATTTGCATTTAGCCTACGCGAGACTTATCCATAAATTAGGGTTTCAAGTTAGCCGTGCCCACGTTCACGTCTGTTATGTGCTCATATCCGTATCAAAAGCCTTTCCATCCCTCCTATGAACGAGTGTTCAAATCTCAAAGTTTGCGTTCCGAGATTCATGCAACGCAAAGAAGTTGCCGCTAAATACAGTAAGGCCAGCAGAACCTTGAGGCTTGGTGCAAACACTGACAGTCGAACCGCAGCATACATAAACGTAACGTGTTGCGCGTAAGTAGACGGGATGATCAGTTACAGCTCGACTGTACTGTTAGCGGTAAATCACTGGACTCAGTAAGATCCGTAAAGTATCTGGAAGCATTTATACGGAAAGCAAATGCCGGGCTGACATTAATTTTGAAGACTCTAGAATAAATATATTCACACACAAAAGAGGTAACTTACAAAAGCCGCCTGCGACCAATTATTCATAACTGTTCGTTAGACTAGCGCCCTAACCAGATAGGATAATAGCAGAGAGGGAAAACATCCAAAGAAGCGCGGAGCATTTCATTGCAGATTGGTTCAGTGTCTGCGTGTGCTCATATAGTGTGTGTGTGTGTGTGTGTCTGCGTGTGCTCATATAGTGTGTGTGTGTGTGTGTGTGTGTGTGTGTGTGTGTGTATGTGTGTGTGTGTGTGTGTGTGTGTGTGTGTGTGTGTGTGTGTGTGTACACTTCAGACACTCCATTGGTATAGCTACAACTGAGGAATTGTAAATCAAGGAGAGGTTTACTGTTAAGTCCTATAGCGCAGTTTCCACCAGGCGATGTATTACAATTGACATTTATTCTTGGACAATAGCCTACCCGAGACTTATCCATAAATTAGCATTTTAAGTTAACCGTGTCCATCTTCACATGCAAAGATCAGCAGTGCTTGATATTTGGTTAATCTAATAGTTTCGGGACTTGCAACTAATGACAGTCCTAAATGATTAGAAGATGCAAATACCTTTATTTGTTACCTAAGCCAGATGATGTTTCTATGCCGATAGTGAAAATATAAGTCGTCTTGAGAGACATAGGAGTGACAAACTGGGCGCTGTAGTTGATTACAATCCTAGCACTCCCACAAGGGTCTCTGGGTGCTTGCAATAAGGTGAGGAACGCTGACTATGTGGAGACAGGGCGCAATAAGGGAGCGATCACAAAAGAGTCGTCTCCATTCCTGCCAAGCCTGAGCTCACATATCGGCTGAAAATTGCCAGACCCTAATGACTGTTCCGCGTCATAGTCTGTAGCAGTGTTATATGAATTTTTCGTGACCTGATACCAAACAAACTCACCATACTACCTGAAATCGATAGAGCGTTTCTATTAATTAGATCAGCATCAGCATCAACATATTCTACATTTCTATACTAATTCATCAGTCTTTGTGGAATTCATTTCTTCTTTTCCTTTGTTTTCAGCTTTTGCCCATAACGCTGTACTTTAGTTGGTGTAATCTTGTTAATAATTCTCTCTTCTACGAAAGTAAGCATAAAAATGAATAACCTAAGAATGGAGAACGTGTGACTGTACCAGCGGGATTTTCGTAGTGAACTAGCTAGTATTATAAGCACTGTCGCTGAAACTGAAAAATATTTCCCATTATTTAAAAAAAAGATACAGCATCTGAGGAATGGTCAGTATTCAGGGATATGACAGGAACGATCACTCGAAGCTAAAAACGTTTAGTAAATTTGGGCTCTAAAATGTATACCTTAAGAGCTAAGAGTATTTACTCAGTAGAAGATATGTGTTTCACTGTGGCGAAGAGGAACAAGTAATCGTAGTTCTCTAGGCATGCATTTTAGAGCCCAATCATCTTCCTGTCATATCGAATCATCTTCCTGTCATACCCCTGAGTATTGACCATGTTTCCTGGAACACCCTGTATAATGTGACATTGACCACTAAATATCACGACTGGCGGACTCCCGCCAGCATACAAGGAGGTGGGCAGTATTGTGCAGAGAAGCAGTACAACAGCGGAATGGGTTGATCAAGAGAGTTCAGTGACTTCGATGTTACCTGAATAACAAATACACCAGGGATACATGAATCCTTCTAAAACTGTCCAGGTCGAATGTCGGTTATGTGACTGTAAAGTGAAAACATGAAGGAACAATCACAGCGAAACCAAGACCATGCAGTCCTGATGTGTTGACGGATAGGGGCCTTCTGGTATTATCAAGGACGGATGTAAAAAACTGTGTCAACTCGGTGAAGTAAGCACTCGCGATTTACAGAGTGCTACCGGCAGTCCGTCTAGTACAATTGACTGTGCTTAGGAAACCGAAAACAGTGTGATACAGTGATCGAGCAGCTCATCAGCCACACATTTCTGTAATCATTGCTAAGCAACGCTTGAGGTGTTGTAAAGAGCGACTTCACAGGGCAGTGGAGGACTGTAAAAGAGTGATTTGGAGCGATGAATGATCCTCGAACCTGTGGCAATCCAATGGAAGATTTGGGCTTGAAAAACGCCTAGAGAATGTTTCCTGCCAACATGTATCATGCCAATAGTGAAGTACCGTAGTCGTAGTGTTATTGTGCTTAAGAAAACGCTAAATGGGGAAGAATATGAGCACAGTCTTCAGCATTCTGTACTGCGTAGAGACGAGGAACACTTCGGCGACAATAAATGTTTGTATCAGCATGAATGCGCAAAAATTAGCGACTGTAAGGCAGCGATTTATGGACAACAACATTACTGAACCCAATGGAGCACCCCTGGGATGAGTTAGAACGCTAACTTCGCTCCTCTTGGGGAAGAATGGGCTGTCATTCTTCCACAGTCGCTGACACACCTCATTGACAGTGTACCTAGCAGAGTTCAAGCTGTCACAAAGGCGAAGGTTGGACACACCTTAAATTGATATTCATTAATACGTGTCTGGGTACTTGTGAGCAGATGATGCAGACCTGTACGCTACTTTTACGAACAGTATCTTTGGAAATGCGTATCTAATGCTACATAAAGTACACCGAATGTCCCCATACGTTGCACGTAAGACGGTGCCTAGTGTACCGATATCATTTTACGTTGCTTTCTATTCCATTCGCGGATGGTGTGAAGGATTGCTACTGTGTGTACGCCTCTTTGTAAGGACGAATTTCTCTAGTTTGACTCCAGTGAGGATTACGTGAGATGTGCATGGGAAATGATAATAGTTAATTGAGTCATCCTAAGACGCACCCTCATATTTTAATGTGTTTTTGAGATACATAATGGCTTTCCTATAGAGTTTCCTCCTACGGATTACTAAGGATTGATGAGAAGAGGCCGCATTGCTTAAAAAAGCCTGCAGTGAATCGTGCAGTCTTTCTCTACAACCTCTCTATCATTTCGTTTGATCCATCTTGGTAGTAATTTCATTGTCAAAGTATTCAAGAATCGATAATGGGTGAATTCTATCCTCTTAGTATTGATTTAGTGAGTATCAATATGATGCTGCATTCCTCACAACTAAGTTTACGTGATCTGTCCTCTTTACACTGCTCCGAATGGCACAACCGTCGATATTTCACGACTGATACTAATTGCAGTGACTACTCGACGACAGTATGACAAAACAATGTTCGGTCCTTTCACCTGATTACATTCGTAGTATCTGTTTACACTACAAGACTGTTTTTTGGGTACAAGTTGGATGTGTCTGTATAAGCAAAGACGCTGAGGAGAACACGAATTCTTTTCCATGAACGTTATCTAAACTTCACGAAATGAGACCATTTGGATCTCCTGTGCTAGGTACGTCGTTCTGCTAACCTGTACAATAGACATATTTACGCGCTACGTAGGTACCATGGAGCAGATAAAACAAGATACATCTCAATGATATTTTATCTCATTGGAACGTGATCATTTTGCCAAGGACGTTTTATTTGTAGCTGGATAGGATAACGAACAAATAAAAGTAAGGCAAGAAACAAGCATCTTAAGTTAGCTTACATAGTATAAAATCAGCAACTTATAAAACTTTACTACATGACTTCTAAAAGCACATTTTTTTGCTTTGTTACCTGTGAGAGTATGGCAGTGTAGACTTTTTGAATCTGATGTTTCACTTTTATTCGCTTCGTTCCCTATTAAGATAAAAATATAGCACTCTTGCACCAAACACAGCAATGTTTGTCAGGTAAATGGCAAACATACATCTGTCGCTTAAATTTTGGAATGGCTGTTTTTTGTGTCATCTGTGTATTCTTTACTCGTTATTTTTTGCAATTATTAAACAAGAGTTTCTAAAATACGAGGAAAGCTCCGTTTTTGTGTAAATATTTTCGCGAGATAAATATGGTATCACAGAAATTGCACACTAGTAATTAACTTTACGGTGTAATGTTTTGTTAATTCGTGAATGTTGTGAAGTGACTGTAGTGCTTTAAAAAGTGGCTAGGTGCAAATGAAGTTTGCAAGAGCGATGCAGTGCCTATCCGAAAGAAGAAGGCTTTTATGTTCACGACAAAAATGCCTGGCAATGCAAAAAAAGCGAAAAATGAGAACGAATCTATGCCCCACGATATAGTTTAAATATGTTTAAAGGCAGACATCCCATTAACAAAACTAGACAATGTTGAAGTTAGCTCATTTTGTAATAAATGTGTACCCGGTGCTGGTTGTGTACCCATTTCAGATCGACGAGAATGTCAATCAGTGCAGTGACGAAATGAAAGAAGAAATCAAAGACGCTATGAAGAATGTTCCTGTTCTGACTACTCTTAATAAACTTGCGGACAAAATGGACGGTGCGTATTTGCAGTTTTAATTCGTACAGCGACTGTAACGTCAGAACATAAAGTGTATATGGCTTTGTGTAACATTTTAGATGTTGCTAACAGAAGTACTTGTGCCCAGACCATAGTAGACACCCTAAAATACTACATAATTAAATATGAAAATATCGTGGGGTTAGTATCAGACTCTGCTGCCTAGGTGGGATCTTGTTTTGCTGCACTTAAAATATTGATTGGACACCATTTAATACGTTTTTAACGCTGGGCGCAGAAAATGAGCTTAACATGTGACGTCTCCATGATAGAACAAAACGAGCTAAATTTTATTGCCTGTAATGTGAAAACGGAGTTTCTGCACTCTCGAAAAATGAAAAGCGAATGTCTTCAGTTCCTTCAAGAGGGAACAATAAGACTGGAAGACAGAGAACGAATTATAGAAACACCACGCTGCATGCAACCAAGAATTCCATGTCGTGATTATCGGCAACGACCCAGGACAGTCCACACCGTCTGACCTATGCATGTCTTACCACATTGGCAGGGTACCAAACAGACCCTGGATTTCCGTAGTTCAAAGTCGTCTCCCACTCTGCCAAGCAGTTCCCATGTTTTAGCTGATGGGCATAAGATCGTCTTCACTTGGTGTTCCCGGAGAATACGTTCTATCTTCACGGATAACGCGCCACAAAAAGGAATAAGTCCAATGGCCGCGTCCTCCTGAGACTCCTCTTCTGTTTTTGCCTGGTGTACAGAGGATGTAAGAGGTAGGGCTCTCCGAATTCGCCACTCTTTGTAGCCATTCTTCCGGAAACCCGCTCTCAGTTGTTAAAATTCTTTGTTTATACTTTCCATGTCAGAGAGGGTTCGAGCCACCTGTTCCAACGTTTAGAGCACGCAGTTCCTCTGAGCCGGGTGGTGACAGGTGTCCGAATGAGCCGGCTGCGGTGGTCGAGCGGCTCTAGGCGCTTCAATCCGGAACCACGCTGCTGCTACGGTCGTAGATTCGAATCCTGCCTCGGACATGGATCGTGTGTGATGTCCTTAGGTTAGCTAGGTTTAAGTAGTTCTAAGTCTAGGGGACTGATGACCTCAGATGTTAAGCCCCATAGTGTTTAGAGCCCCTTTTTTTGTCCGAATGAAAGTATAGGTCGATGTGCATCTTCTTCCGGTACACGCTGTGGCCCAAAGTGTCGTCCCCTCTTCTTTGAAGCAGGACATCCAGAAAGGGGAGCCTCCATCCACTTCACTTCCATGGTAAAACTGATGATCTGCTGTATGGAATTGAGACGTTGTAGGAAGTCACTCAGCTTGTCACTTCCATGTACCCATATGACGAAAGTATGATCTACAAAACCAAAGAAACAGGACTAATTCCAGGACTTCTTTCTCGAAATATTCCAAGTACATATTGGCAACTACTGGTGAAAGTGGGCCCCCTGTGGTTATTCGTTCCGTTTGCTCGTAGTAGCCACCGTCGAAACGAAAGCTCGTCGACTACAAGACGTGCCTAAAAAGTTTGGTCGTCTCTGCGTCAAATTTGTGGCCCATCAGTTCTAAGGATTCTTGAAAGGCACTCTGGTAAAAAGGAGAGATAACGTCGAAACTCACGACGACTTCGATATCTTTAACCTTTCAGTTAGTAAGGCGTCCCACAACATCCACCGAGTTGCGAATGTGATGTGAGCACTTCCCGACATAAGGAATAAAAAATCTCCTTCAGGTACTTAACGGGTGAGTATATCGGAGAACCAGTATTGCTGATATTGGAGCGTGTAGGAATCCCATCTTTGTGAACCTCCGACTGACCATAAAGTCTTGGAGGAACAAATGCTCTCTGTCTTAGCTTCTTAACAGCCCCGTCTAGCAAGCCATATTCTTTGAGAAGCGCCACGGTCTACCTCTCCACATTCTTGGTAGGGTCAGTGTCGATCTTCCGGTGGTGCACTGACTTCGAGCAGGCCCTGCGTTTTCTCAATGTAATCCTGGTGAGATACGACCACAGTTGCGTGGTCGGCTGGTAAGACCAAAATATCAATATCTTCTCTTAGTTTCCTTGTGGCTGCTGACAATAGGAGGTCGGTCAAGCCCAATACTATTGAAACAACTTCAGTGATTGCTTCCGACAGGTAAACATTTGGATATAGGCCTATAATGTGCGTTAATTTGAATGAGAAGTATCACTATGGTGTTGTGTTAAAAAAAGGAAAAAAAAAGAGAGCTGTGAATAGCGAAAAGGAAAAATCGAGTACAAACGCACCGAAAAATGAAAATACTAAATTTGAATTTCAAACTGCTAAATTTTCTAAGTTTATTTGTTAATTTCACGTAGCTCTGATCAATACTGGATTGCAATCTGAGTGTGCATCTGCTCCAGGGTACGCATTACAATCCAGTATCGATTTCGGAAGCTTTCCCGACCGTGGTGTAATCTGACTTGAATCTTCCCGTATCTCCAGACCTCAAATTATATCTCCTTCTCTTGTGGTTCAAGTGTTTGCTGTTACTAGCTGAAATTTGATACAGGCCTCAGTTAGACTTCTCCCGTCTCATTCCTACTTTTTTTCTGAGTCATCAGTCATTTGACGGATTTGTAGCGCTCCGACACGAATTCCTCTCCTGTGCCAACCTTTTCATTTCAGAGTAGCATTTGCAACCTACATCCTCAGTATTATTTGCTGGACCTATCTCAGTCTCCGTCCTCTTCTATAGACTTTACGCTCTACAGCTCCTTCTGGTGCCATGGAAGTTATTCCATGTCTTAACAGATGTCCTATCATCCTGTCCCTTCCTCTTGTCAGTGTTTTTCATATATTCCTTTCGTCGCTGGTTTTGCGGAGGACCTCGTTATTGCTTAACTTTAGTCCATCTAATTTTCATCATTCTTCTTTAGTACCACATCTCAATTGCTTCTACTCTTTTCTGTTCCGGTTTTCCCACAGTCCGTGTCTCAATGCCACACAATACTATGCTCTAAAATCACACTCTCAGAAGTTTCTTCCTCAAAATAAGGCCTTTTTTTATACTAGTTCACTTTTATTGGCTAGGAATGCCCTTTTTGCAAGTGCTAGTCCGCTTTTGATGTCTTCATTGCTCCGTCAGTCACGGGTTATTCTGCTGCCTACATTCCCAGAATTCCTTAACTTATCTACTTCATAATCACCAACCCCGATGTCAAGTCTCTGACTGTTCTCATTGCTGCTACTTCTCATTACTTTCATCTTTGTTCGATTCATTCTCAGTCCATAAATTCTATTCATTGCACTTTTCATCCTGTAATCCTTCTTCACTTTCACTGAGGGTAGCAATGACTTCAGCGAGTCTTAACAACAGTATCCTGTCATCTTGAGTTTTAAAACGCTCTTGAACCTTCCTTTTATTTCTGTCATTGCTTGTTCGATTTAACAGCAACGTTGAAAGACTAGATGTCTTACATCATTTTTAATCCGAGCGCTTTGTTCTTCCACTCTTATTGTTCCCGCTTGGTTCTTGTACGTATTGTGTATTACCCGTCTCCCTCATAAATTACCCCTGTTTATCACAGGATTTCAAACATCTTGTGCCATTTTACATTGACGTAAACTTTTTCCATATCGATATATCCTATCAACGTCTCTTGATTTTTCTTTAGTCTCCCTTCCATTAATAACCGCAACGTCAGAATTGACGTTCTGGTGCCTTTACCTTTCCTAAGTCCATATTGATCGTCATCTAACAGTTCCTCAATTTGCTTTTGTATTCTTCTGTATATTAATCTTGTCAGCAACTTGCATGTGCTGTTAAGCTGACTGCGCGATGATTCTCGCACTTGCCGTCTGTCGTAATCTTGGAAATTGTTTGGATGATTTTTTCCTAAGGTCTGATGGTATATGCCCCGTCTCATACATACCACACACAAACGTAATTATTCGTTTTGGTACCACTTCCCCCAATGATTTTGAAATTCCGATAGACTGTTATACATCCCTTCTGTCTTATTTGATCTTAAGTCGTTCAAAGCTCTATTAAATTCTGTCTCTAATACTGGATTCTATATCTCTTCCTTGTCGCTTCCGGTTTCTTCTACTATCACGTCATCAGACAAGTCGTCCGCCTCTTGGAGCCCTCCGGCGCTCGCCTTCCACCTATCCACTCTCCTCTCTGCATTTAACAACGAAATTTACATTACACTTTTACCGTTACCGCCCTTGCTTTTGATTTCACCGAAGACTGTCTTGACTTTTCTATACGCGGTGTCAGTCTTCTGACAGTAATTTCTTTTTTAATTGCTTCACATTTTTCACGTCACCATTTCTCCTTAGCTTTCCTGCAATTCCTATATATTTCATTCCTAAGTGGCTTGTATTTCTGTATTCCTGAATTTTCCTATATGTTTTTGTGCTTCCTTCTCATTCGATTAACTGAAAAATTTATTGTGACTTTTCTTGTACACACATTTTTCTTTCCAACTTCTGTGAGATGGGCATATATAAATCTCCATTCGACTTCCTCTGAACTGCCTACTGAGCTATTCATTGTTGCAGTATCTATAGGCTCAGAGAGCTTGAAGCGTGTCTGTCCATCCTTAGTAATTCCTTATCCCACTTCTTTGAGCACTGGTTCTTCCTGACTAGTCTCTTGAATTTAGACTACTCTTCATGATTACTAGATTGTGATGTGAGCCTATATCTGCCCTTGGGTATGCCTTACAGTCCAATATCTGATTTCCGAATCTCTGCCTGACCATAACGTAATATAACCGAAACCTTCCTACATCTCTTGGCCTTTTCCAAGTACATTTCCTCCTCTTGTGATTTTTGAACAGAGTATTCCCTATTACTAGTTTCTTCGCTATGATTAGCTGAAGTTTACTGCATAACCCACTTAGTTTTTCTCCTCTCTCATTCCTATAATCAAGTCCTTATTCTCCTGTAATGCTTTCTTCTATTCTCTCCCGTACAACCATATTCCAATCTCCTATGAATATTAGATTCTCATCTCACTTTACTTACTGAATTACCCGTTTTCAGTGTCCTCATTATACTTTCTCTGTCTTTTCGTCTTGTGCTTGTGACGTCGGCATGTATACCTCTGCTATTATTGTTGGTTTGCTGTCGATTCTGATAACAACCCTATCACCGCACTGTTCACCGTAAGTCTTTCTCTGCCCTAGCATAATATTCATAACGAAACCTATTTCCGTTATACCATTTTCTGCTGCTATTGATGTTACCCTACACTCATCTGACCAGAATTTCTTGTTTCTTTCCACTTCAGTTCAATGACTCCCACTATATCTATATTAAACGTTTGCATTCCTTTTTTCGTATTTTGTAGCTTCTCTATCACATTGAGGCTACTGACATTCCACGCTCCGATCCGTAGGACTTTATACTTTCGTTGATACGAGTAACAGAATCAGTGATATCTACTGTGTTGGACTGTGTGTGCCCTGTCTTCAGACCAAAACTAATAGTTCGGAGTGTCATGTGTCTAGGATATTCTAAGAGCCTACACTGATCGTTGCGCTTCCAGGTGCATGATGAGTAAGATGCACGATATCATCATATTTGATCGATACCAGATCTTGGGTGCGCGATCGTAGGAAATCTCGTGTTCAACATCGTTAAGAACTGGGCAGTTTACATACTACAGTGTCAAGGATGGTTTGAATATGTCTACTCGAGAATAACCGTCGTCGCCAGAGTAGATTGGATAGCTGACAGTAGTAGGTGAGGTGGGTCAGAATACAGCAACTCACTCGCCAATTCGTTGCTGGACGACAACAACCGATGAGCTGATATACCATTCAGAACCGTCTGCTTGCGATGGGATACAGAATAAAAACGTAGTAAAGGATCTTCTGAACATACAATGAAGGCTTCACGACCGGATGGTACTGTTGTTGATAATTCTTCCGGGTTATAGGGCCGTGGTCCATGGAATTCTTCTATTCCTAAGAAGAATTCCATGGACCAAGGCCATATAACCCGGAAGAATTATCAACAACAAAGGATCTTCTGGACAGATGAGTAACGCTTCATGCTTGAAAAAGCCACCGACAGCATGTGAGAACGTCGAAAAGCACACGAGGAGATTCGACCAGCTTAACCAAGAGCAATGTTCAGGCGAACGGATTAGATGTTCTAATGTAGGTGACGATTACATCGAATGAAATCGACCCCTGTTGCGTCTACCATACCGCATCGGCAGACTGTAGAATAATTAACTGTCCTACCTATTGCACGCAGCATATGTCTAACTTTCATCAAAACAATGCATCACCGCATCACACTCAGAATGTGGCAGAATGCTTTGTGGTGCATTTCACGGGGATATGAGTGATTGTATGACACCCAGGTCACCAGACTGTAATCCTATTGAACGCCCCTGAAACGTTATCGAACGAGACTTTGCTTGAGCGGTCTAGAATAATAATGCCATTATTTTTATTATTATGTATTCTGTCCAAAGTAAACTCTTCAGTCAGTTGATCTCCATGCATTTCTGTCTTATGACACTTTCTTTATTGCCATGTAGCTCCCACTTTCTTTTCACGTCTTCTACCGTCTTGTAACTTCTTCTTCCTTCCACAGTTCTCCCACGTACTGATCCTTTTAGTGTATTCACCATCAAACTGTCCTGTCGCAGTAGATGAACACTTCGATTCTTGTTTCTTTTTCTTATAACTCTCAATAATCTTCTTTTCTCGCCTCTTCTTCCTGGCACCTGTTCATAAATCACTCTCTGTACCCAGATAATCCTTTACATTCACATCTCAAATGCTTCCAAACTCTTTTCGTCCTGTCTTCTCAATAACCATGTTTCAGCTCTATACATTATCATACACTAGACAAAGCACGTGGCTAGTCCATTGCTGAGATTTTTCTCTAGCTTGCCACATACTAATTTTCTCTTTCTGTTAATAGGTTCCTTATATGCCGCAATTCAAATTTTGACCTCCAGGTGGCTTCCTAGATACATTCAAACTCTCACGAGTCTAACTTACATTTGTCATATCCTAACAGTAGCTGGATTACCTCTTTGCCATTCGCCATGAACTTTGTCTTTCTTATTGATCTTCGTACCACATTCTTCACAAACATCATTAAGATCTTTCAACATTTTTTTGCATTAGTTTCACTACCTGCTAGTAACACCATATTGTCCGCAAATCGTACACATGGTATTCTCTTTCCTCCAACAGAATATCCGTTTCTTCCGAGAATTCCTAAATAATTTCCCCTATGCGAATGTTAAAAAGTAATGCGAGGAGCCTTGCCTCGTTTACGATCATACGTTCTTCAGATATTTCATTTTCAACCCTTACTTTATACTGAGATCCTCTGCTTTGAATCAGTTTCTTTCTTCTTCAAAATACTCGTGAACTCGCTTCATTGTACTCTCTCCTACGCTTCTTAGCGGTCCAATTGCATGTCTTGTTCCTCTACAATGTGTCAATATAGCTTTCCATATAACCTTCAGTTTAGCACTCCCAATAATGTTTTCACTGCAGGAGAAATTAAAATGATCACACTCTTTGGTATTCTTCTTTTTATCAATTGGTATCATTACTGTCATTCTTCTGTTTATATCTCATAACAAAAGTTGACTTTTTCCATCCTCCCTCTGTCTCTTCATCACTTTTGCTGGCATTCCGAGAATTCAACGTGCCTCGTTATTTTTCCATCTCGGTCACCACTTTTTGCACTTTTCATCCTAAATATTGTGTCCTTTTTCATCATCCGACATCTTTGATCCATTTTATACAGACATTGCATTAATTCGCGCCATATATTCAACTCCTACTATGATTCTTTGTTTATCGTGTCATTTTCTCTTTCCGTTTCCATATTAAACTTCCTTTTCCTACTTTCAGAAGCCCTCCAGCTAATTTTTACATCTTTTCGTAGTTTGCCTCTTTTTCCGTTTTCTCTATTTCTCCGCATTGCGCTTTTATCCTATTCTTTTTGTATGTCCGTTTCTCTTCTTAATTCATTATTCAAATTGCTGTACATGATTTTTCCTTCTCCATTCTCTACATTCTTCCATTTTCTTTGCCCTTTCATCTTTTTTAACATGTTCTCGTTATTTTTTATTTTCTTGTATTTTAACACTTCGTTTTTCCTGCATCTCATTTGCAGCTGCCCTGAGACCATCTCCCATTTTTATTGATTTCTCACTTACACTCTTTTTCTCATTGGCTTTTCCCTGTTTTCCAATTCCAGTTCTTTGATTTCCCCTTCTGAGTCCCTAAATTTAATTTCACTTTAGCGTTTCCTCTCAATAGTTTCTTTAATTTTACTTACATTCTTTGTACCACCAGATTGTGGTCAGAATTAATGTCAGCTTTTGGATATGCATTGACATTCATCAGTCAGGTCCTTTATCTTTTCTGTGTAAGTATATAGTCCAACTGACACCTATCGCCGTTCAAACTACAAATCCGAGTAAATCGCTACCTTTTGTATTTCTTAAAGTTTTACCAACAACTAACGAGTATTCTTTGCAAAAATTAATTAATGCACTATTTCTACCATTCCTTGTGCATAGTCCAGATCTTCTTACTATATTTCCTTCTCTTTCTTCACTCAACATAGCGTTTCAGTCCCCCATAACAATAATAGAGGCATTTCGCTTCTCTCTTTCCATAAGATCTTCCTAAGCCTTTGGTAGCACCCCTGGCAGAAACTTCTCCGGCGTCGTTCAAGCGAAAAGGATTGCTACGTTTACTCCAAAGCTAATGTAATTGTTAATGAAGTTCATTGTAAGTGAATGTGTGGTTTTTTTTGTAGACTCATACTGGTATATTAATTAGGTAACTGTACATGGAACAGATTATACTGTATATCCTCAGAAGTTTCGGGACCATAATAACGTCTTTTACGTTTGTGACGTTGTTGAGTAGTTAGTGGAGGCTAATGCATCTGAAAAAAGGTTATTGCGTAGCACTAACTGGTCATCATTCGTTTCCGCAATCTGAATATTATTTTGTCGAAAGTGTAACTGTTTTCTGTAGGCGCCTCAGATGGGAGAGTGTAGTGAGAAGCAGCCATTTCCTCTTCGACCGTGATGAAGGGTAGAAGGGGGACGAAAGAATCGTCACGATCCATGAAACATTAGAGCCACTGGGTTTGAACTCTGCGCGTTGACCTATTGTGTGATATTGCAAAATAATGTACAACCCCCCCCCCCCCTATGATTCCCTTACCACACAACTGCTGGTGACGGTATTGGCGTACGTATCTGTGGTCGCTAACACAAGCCTGGCGCTCGACTTGGAGGTAGCAGATGCGAATCTTGGCGGTCGAAGTAATTTTCACTGCCAATAATTGGCGGTGGGATGGAGAGGTGGTGATGAAAGGTTCCTGATCACCAGACGTTCCACTGTGTCCGGATTTAAATTCTCAACTTCTCCACCGTGTCTCATGAAGTAAGTTCAGTTGATGGTAATACTACTGTCGGATCGGGACGTCAATTTGGCAGTCCTTCTGGTGCTATTCAAGGGGGGTAGGTTATATGGAGAGACAGGGCTGTACTCTCTCCTTTCTCTCATCACCATGGACCACAAACCTGACAACATGCTGTACATACACCCCTACAGTCACCTACACTCAAGAGATGCACTTAACATGCAAATGATCGATATTGCGAGGAAAGGTGCCATTATGCGTGGAGGAAGAGGACCCTTTCCAATTGGGTGGCTTAACCTATAGTTTGTGGCTCCTAGCCAACAGGCCATACGATTCATTCTTTCTTTGCTAGTGGAAAAATGCGAATAGGATCCGTACAGGCTACCTGCTCGTCAAACGACACTGCACTAACGTACGCTAGCGACCTCGACTGGCGAGCTGAGCATCTTTTATTTGAAAAGTTTGTGGAACAAAGCCTTACTCTACAGAAACATTTTTTGCAGAGGAGAACTATTCTAATAACGAGCCGTCATTAAATGTGAGAGGATAATCGGCGGACAGGCGGCGCCGCTCAAAGTAGGAGTGAAATATGACGGCTATATGAGACCGCGATTGGTCCGACGCGGCCACAATTAAGCGGCCGTGTTTGGTACGGCTCTGGCGATACAGCGGCCTCAATAGCAGCGGCGGGTGTGCTCAGCCCGGCCTGATCCTCCGGTACACACTGGCCCAGCGACCGACACTCCCACGCGCCGCCTGGCGGGCGTGCGCGCAGGGTCGCCTCTCGCCGCTGCGCGCACCGCGGGCGGGTATATCTGCAGGCGCGCGGGGCTGCCGCGGCACTTGCTCTGCCGTCGCCGCTGTCGCCGCTACTGCTGAACGGGACATCTGTCACCATGGGTGAGTACTACACAGGCGCACGCGGCAGCATCTCATGGCTGGTTAAGGGCACTAGACATGTACCGCTATTTACCAGGCAGGAGTACCTGTGTTAGAAGTAGTTACAATGTTTTAATCACGATCTCGAAAAAATCAAGCTGCTTGGAGTTGATCCTGTTCGCTCTTCACATATTCATCTTTCAGTGTGACACACCTTTGCCAACGCTGGATGACATGGCAGAGACCTTTCTTGTACAATTCTGCATTTTAGCTTCTCAGAAAACTTTTCACCTCGAAAATCACATCATCATTCCGAAAATGTTTGCCCCGCCTCGGCTTCTTCATCCGAAAAAAAGTGTGTAAAATCTTATGGGACTTATCTGCTAAGGTCATCAGTCCCTAAGCTTACACACTACTTAACCTACATTATCCTAAGGACAAACACACACACTCATGCCCGAGGGAGGACTCGAACCTCCGCCGGCACCAGCCGCACAGTCCATGACTGCAGCGCCTAAGACCGCTCGGCTAATCCCGCGCGGCTCTTCATCCTAGAAACAGAAATATGTAACGGGCGTCATGTGATGAGAATAAGGAGGTATGATGTGTCACTGTCCTGTGGAGAATGTACTGGAGCGTTTCAGTGGAGCGGAACATATCCTTCGACAGCTTCTCGCGACATTTTATCTTGATAGCCTGCCATGAGGTCGTCAAGAGAGCTTGATATTATGCTTCTGTGATGGTTTGTCTCTTACGAACATAACCTGTTGCCACATTGTGGAAGTACCGAAAAACAGCTTCACCTCGCCTGAGTATTGTGTCTGCTCTTTTTTCGAAGGTGATGTATCCCCGTCTGTGCACTGCTTGCCTTATTCCTATGCCTCAGGGTCATAGCAATACACCTAACCTAGCTTAGGCTACAGAGATCATCTAGACAGATCTGACACAGTTGCAACAATTTCTCTGCTACACCGATTCGGTGCTCTTTGAGTGGATGTAGGCAGTCATGAAACACAGCGTGCGACGACATTT
Organism: Schistocerca americana; assembly: GCF_021461395.2. Lineage (NCBI taxonomy): Eukaryota > Metazoa > Arthropoda > Insecta > Orthoptera > Acrididae > Schistocerca > Schistocerca americana. Next base: position 266,439,624 of record NC_060119.1, on the reverse strand, counting down.
GCTATTCAGCGTACCGTGCAAGATGTTAAAAATTGATCCATGACTGATTTTCTTTTTCTGTCACTGTCGCCTCTACTGTGATAAGATCATCTTGCAATACTAAAGTCTGTACTTCTATTGCTATTCCAAATTCTTCGCAGAAAGGTGGTACATAACTTCGGGTTTAGTTATTCAGACTTGGCTGATAACACTGCAAGCGTTTGCGCCACCTAACCACTTTGTCATATGATTATATATTGTTATAGTATACAACAACTCAGCTTATACAACAACTCAGCTTGTACCTCAGCATTGTCTTCCTTCAAATGCAGAAAATGAATCATCATGCGGTGCTCCACTTTATCTACGAGCTGCGCTTCTTAGCTTTGGCATCTTTACCAGCGTGCTACGACACTATGCCACGGGGATTTCAATGCGCACCTGAACATCAGTCATGTGTGTACAAACAGACAAAAGTTTTTGATATATTTTATAAATTTTTATTTTAACGGTTTCAGTAACAAAGTGTCACAAAGTATTACTAGATACGACCACTTAATGATCATCTTCAGATATGATTAATGAGCAGCCATCATACGAAAAAAAAGCTTTTGATAAAAAGATCTGAAGATGTTTATTAACTGACCGAAACTAGTAATCATTTATGAGAATTTTCAACTGAGACTGTTCAAATAAATATTTTAAAACATGTACAATTGCGGTATCTTTCATAGCAATATGTCATCCATTATCAAAAGAAGGATTAATTGCGTATCATTACTTTTCAAGATGATAATGAATACGTTATGACTATTCCTCATACAAGCTAACCTGCACAAGTTTGTGATGCACTCACACGCTACGGTACACCCAACAAATTTTCGATTACATTTCTGATCGTGAGTGCAATTGAGAAAAGACATTAACTGTAGCAAGCTTGTTGTTCGCTTTTTCTTTTTTTTTTTTTAAAAAAAAAATGTAAACAGGTTCTTGCTCTGGTCTGGACGTGTGCATTTGTAGAAAGCGAAGAATTTCAGTTCTTCTTCCATCACGTGGCGGTTTTTACACTTGACATTTCTGGAGACAACTGGCGTACTCTTCTCCTTCCCCTTTTCCTTCTTCCAAAACAAGTTGTCGCTGGCCACCGCTTTCCGCTTTTCAATATCAAATGTGTTAAATACAATCATGCCAATTTAATTAAAAGGTGACGTGCACAGCTGTATAAAATGTGTACTTTTCCGTTTTAGATGCACTCTTGTACTCATGTCGAAATCTCTTTATCTTTGTGTCAAAAAAGTGCTAGTAGTTAGCAAATCGATGAAATCGTATTCTTTTCCTCACAGCGAAAACGAAAATTCCAGTTCTGATTATATACATCTTCTGTTTATTACATCTTTCACTCCTCCTCCCGTCATTTACAGGATATTGATTATTTGAAGAATTTCATATTTTCAAGCAATGTTTTACTATTGGCTCTCCATGAGCTCTACCAAACAGTTGCTTGCCATGAAGTCTCTTGAGCACTCTTCCCCGTCAGGTCTTCCTCTAATAAATTCCACTTTACAAAAATATGACTGGCAATATTAGCGGCAAAACAAAACAACTGAGAAATTTAGTGAGTAATCTAATCTTGTATTTTACAGACGTTTCGGTATTTCCAACATGTTACTTTTTACAAATATTCTTTGGTAAATTATAATTATGAAATTTGCTTCATAATGTCCTCCTACAATTTTAGTGTTACGTTAATTTGATTTCTATTTACGTCAGGGAAGAATGTGTCCATACAGTTTACGAAGTTTTATGTAGCTAAGACTTTGGCCAACTGAGAATTTTTGGAGCATTATTGAAAGGTCCCGCCAACCATCGCGGGGGTTTTGACCAACTAATATGCCAATTGGACAGAATTTGGCATTGTATCCCTCAGGAGGATGTCCAACAACTGTGTCAATCAATGCGAAGCCGAATAACTCTTTGCATAAGAGTGAGAGGAGGAACAACTGATCCTGACTTGCTCTACTTCTGTAGCTCTTTCCTTTGAATAAATCATACAGTTTTTCTGAAACTGTAATCTTTTTTCTCTTTACAAATACATCGCATCTACCGATTTCCTTCCTTCGTGATGCGACGTTTTTTAAAAATTAATCTAATTAGACGCTGCACTTGAAATGGAAAATTGGAATGAAACTAAAAGTACTACCACGTTATTACCCCTGCCAAACTTAAATTTTTAATTATTTTTATTTTTGCAGGGGAGAAAATATTTTGTGTCATAATGTTACGACACCAGATGCACTTTAATGTTGGATCGTGAAACTTGGATCTTCAAAATACGCATTTTTATTCAGTGCACGACGAGAAAAAATAGTTCACAACAAAATGTTGACCCAAAGAAAGATATAGTCGCGGCTGCTTTTCTTTGTAGTTCGGAGAAAGTCTCGCTCTTTTATGTCAAGATAACACTGTAGGAAAGTCTTGGTGTTGATACCTCTCCTTTACTGGAGTAGAATTTTGCAGTTCATTCGTCTCTAATTGCAATTTTAGAGGAACAACTGCTGATGTGGTGATATTATTTAATTTTTCTTAAACTCAAAGGAGGTGCTGCAACCTCCCCTCAAAACTCTGGTGACGTTGCACTTTTCGTTTTTTTTGGGGGGGGGGGGGGGAGATACTAGATTTGAATCAAGAGGTGTTGCAGCGATGAAATTCGAAAAATACGATGTTTCCAGGAGGAATTAGTCTACGAATACACTAATATTGCCACACACTGCAATGATCAGTAGGTAGTTTCCTTGTAACGACAAGTTATTCCAGCGACATAAAATTACAGAGAAAGACCAGATCCGCTAGATCCGGTTAGCCACACCTCCCCTAGCGTTACGCAAATAGGGTGACTTCCTGTCGCATTGTAAATATAATGTCAAGAAACATGCCTGTTGTAAGCAGTGTAGCAAACTTTGGTAAGGCATATCAGCGAAAAATAGTCTTCGAGCTGGTACCGACTGACACAGGGGCGTCGTACAAAACCATGATCTACGTTACACGGCAAAGTTGACTGGTGAGTACTGCTGGAAATCGAAGGGATTAAAGTAATGTGAACGGGTGGGCCATGTCACAGGTCCCTGTATTAGGTACTATCGCATCTATGTTACCAAAAGACTAACCCGGGGCACGGTGCACGGATCCAGCTGCAGGTTGTCTTTCTTATTTTTTTGAAATTGTGTCATATTCCGTACGCTAAGGGGTATAATTTTACGTTAAACGTTTAACACAATAAGTGAAGTATTAAACTTAGAAAAACTAGCCTGGAAAGCTCGTTAGGATTCTGCACAGTAGGTTTTGCTGAGAAATAACTGTTCATAAAAAATTCAGTACGTTGCGCCTTTTCCGAGTTAATTAACTTCTAACCTAATCAATGAGGCCGTTGCTCGCACAAATCCAACTGTCCTGCAAGACAGAATTAGTGTCGGTTATTCTCATATGTAGACGATAACGCACAAGACTACTCCGCTTTTGGCTCGATTTCGATCCTTATTACCATCCAATGTCCAGCTTCTGTATCGCTCTCTTGTTCGGTTTCAGGAAACCAATTGAAGAACACGTTTGGTGGCACCGTGTCTGATGGGCCACTTGAATTTGCCTGCGCAACGACCAGATTGGCTAATTTCAATGCTAATTAACTTGGAAACAGCGCAATATATTAAATTTTTCCTTAACAATTATTTCTCAGCATAACCTGCCGTGCAAAACCTTTATAAACATTTCAATGTGTTTCTGACTATCCTGCACGTGTCTGGAGGCAGTATGATTCATGACGAGCAAATTACCCAGACTATACTCATCGAATAATTGACAATGACAGCACTTCGCGACTTCCAAGAAACTTTCCACATAATTTCATACCTTGTTGAAGCTTCTTTTCGCTGAACTCTGGTCATAAAATGATGATAGAAAAAAATGTTTATCGCGTACTACATCTTTGCTATTCATGCCAAAACAATTTCAGCAGCAGGCATACTTCTCTACTGCCATCTCTGTTCGCAACACATTTTGCATACAGTAGCCTTTTATACCACTGAATGTACTTACATAATTATATTTCAGGAGATATGCCGTCATACATACTGAGATGCGTGCAAAACTAGCCTTTCTTAAATTGGAGACCAAATTACGCAGACTGTACTCATACAATGTTTGATAATGAGAGTATAATGGGTGAATAATTCGAAACTAATAAAAACTACATAATTAGGTTTTTGCACCTTTAATCGTAAGGATTTGACATTCTTAATTTCAAATATTTAACACATGAACTCATTTGTATAGTAATCAAATGTTTTGAAGCTATTTTATTCAGGGGATATCCATTGCTTAACGAATCGGGTGGGGCTATTGCTGAGGTTTAGAAAATGAGATGATCTTCTGTCAATCGTAAGCAACATCTGTTGTCTTTCTGTAAGAGTAACGTTCGCCAATAGCGTGGGTGATATGTCGCGCAAACAGATTTAGTTAACTATTGCTGCTCACACATTGATACTACCTCGATGCTTATGTTCAAATGGCTCTGAGCACTATGGGACTTAACATCTGAGGTCATCAATCCCCTAGAACTTAGAACTACTTAAACCTAACTAATCTAAGGACTTCACTCACAGCTATGCCCGAGGCAGGATTCGAACCTGCGATCGTAGCGGTCGCGTGGTTCCGGATTGAAGCGCCTAGAACCGCTCGGCCACAGCGGCCGGCGATTCTTATGTCTTGCTTTATGATCGGTTGGAGAGTTGCTCCTGGACAGGAGCAACCCTCCGTCTACTGTGAGAATTAATTATCCCACTCTGTGTAAATGACACTAAACCCTTAAATAAAGTGCAAAATGGAAGCTACGGATCTTCAGAGATTCTTATACTCCATTGGCAGAACTAGTCTTCTTGTCGCCTGACAGGTTACACATTCTGATAACGATAAGGATAAAGTAACTGATCGTGCGTCATTGACATTGTATCTTGCAGCATTTCCAATTCCTCGTACTCTTTTCTTAAGGCTATCTGGTCGCATCATTCGCTTCCCCATATCTGAGAAACTGTTCGAGGTCTACTGCGATCCCTTGTCCTCCCACCCCCGGCAAGTCACTGGACCATGAGATGCGCCGTGGAGGTCGACATTGGCATACACGACACGTACTGTTAATTAAAACCGTTGGTTAAACCACAGTGGAATAGTATGTCTGCCACTTCTTGTGTAAAATAATAGGGTTCTGTTTCACTAACTAGGCTACGCTGTTCACACTCCAAAAAATCACTAATCTTACTACGATGCCAGAAAGTGTCACTTATTCTACCTACTACGTGGCGGCTCGTGTGGTACAGGTCGTTGAATCGTTCTGCCACACAAGCTTCGCAAATGTAAGAAACCATAACCTCTTTTGTAGTCTGATACAAGTTAGGAAACAGAATAGCAGAAATAACACGGAAAAATACACTGAAGAACCAAAGAAACTGGTACACCTGACTAATATCGTGTAGGGCCCCCGCGAGCACGCAGAAGTGCCACAACACGACGTAGCATGGACTCGACAGATGTCTGAAGTAGTGGTGAAGGGAAATGACACCATGAATCCTGCGGGGCCACTATTAATCCGTAGGAGTATGAGGAGTGGAGATCTCTTCTGAACAGTACGTTGCAAGGCATACCACATACGCTCAATAATGTTCATTTCTGAGATGTTTGGTGGCCAGAGGAAGTGTTTAAAGCCAGAAGAGTGTTCCTAGAGCCATTCTGTAGCAGTTCTGGACGTGTGGGGTGTCGCATTGTCCTGCCGGGATTGTCGGAATGCACTATGGATATGAATGGATGCAGACAATCAAACAGGATGCATACATGCGTGTCACCTGTCAGAGTCGTACCTAGACGTATCAGGGGTCGCATGTCACTCCAGCTGCACACGTTTCGCACCATTACAGAGCCTCCACCAGCTTGAACAGTCTCCTGATGACATGCAGGGTCCATGGACTCATGAGGTTGTGTCCATACCCGAACTCGTCCATCCGCTCGAAACATTTTGAAACGAGACCAGGCAACATGTTTTCAGTTATCAATAGCCCGAAGTAGGTGTTGACGGGCCCAGGCGAAGTGTAAAGCTTTGTGTCGTGCAGTCACCAATGGTACACCAGCGGGCTTTCAGCTCCGAAACCCCATCTCGATGATGTTTCGCTGAATGTTTCCCACGCTGACACTTATTGATGGCGCACCATTGAAATCTGCTGCAGTTTGGGGAAGGGTTGCATTTCTGTCACGTTGAACGGTTCTCTTCGGTCGTCGTTGGTCCCGTTCTTGCAGGATCTTTTTCCGGCTGCAGCGATGTCAGAGATCTAATGTTTTACCGGATTCCTGATATGCACGGCATACTCGTCAAATGGTCGTATGGGAAAATGCCCACTTCGTCGCTACCTCGCAGATGCTGTGTCCCATCGCTCGTGCGCCAACTATAACACCACGTTCAAACTCATTTAAATATTGATAACCTGCCATTGTAGCAGCAGTAACCGATCTAACAACTGCGCCAGACACTTGCTTTATATAGGCGTTGCGGTCCAGCGCCCTATTCTGCCTGTTCGCAAATCTCTGTACTTGAATACCAGTACTATACCAGTATATTTTGCGCTTCTGTGTATATGCAGAGGAACATGACCAGTATGACTTCTGCAGTTTTTCTCGGTAGCCGTTTATGCAATGTACAATTTCCAATGGAAGATTTAAGCAATGCGCATCTGTACTTGAGTCCCTTAAGCTGTCACTACTTAATTCATACGACCTTCAAAGTAAAAAGCAACAGCAAAAAGAGAGGAAGAGGAATCAGAATAATAAATCTTTTCAAATCGAGATCGCCTAATATACTAATGACGGTCAAAAGTACGTTAATAGCAAAGGATCATGCAGTTTGTACTTTCGATCAGTCAAAGTTACCTTCTTTAAAACCGATACGTTTCTTAGTGCTTCACGTGGCAAGAAACGGTAAACATTTTTCTGTGGAAAAATACACAAAAGGTTGTCAAGAAAAAATACTAAACCAGAGCCAACGTTTAGCAAAATAAATCTGGTCACATGTATTATCTAAAATTGAAGGAGTAAGAAGGATGGTTACAGTTCGACGTCCGTCGACACTATGGCCTTTACAGATGGAACACAAGCTCGGATTGCGGAAGGATGGGGAGGGAAACCGGCCGTGGCATTTTAAGGGAATCATCCCAGCATTTGCCTGGCGTGAAATCGCGGAAAATCTAAATCTGGATGGCCCGACGGAGATTTAAACCGTCGTCCTACCGAATGTGAGTCCAGTGTAGTAACCTCGGAGCTCCCATACTCTGGTGTCCAAGATTGAGTGACATCATTATTTATAAACATATGATAACAATAAGAGAAGGGAGAATTATAGTTCTTTTCGTAGCTCAATCTGTTTTGACATGATATATTCTTCCCAAATACAGTGAGAACTATTGTTGCATTCCGTTACTTTTATAATAAAACATTGTCATAATTACCATCATCGCCCGATAGCTTTTCCGCACAATATTATTTTTACATAATGGCACGATCAAAAGTACCTTCTGCCGCATTCTGCTGTAATTTGAGAAAAATTCGTCGACGTAAATGAATGTTGGTCTCATTGTAATTGACAGCTCATGGATGTACAAGAATACTGTAACGACCAAAATATCTACTGCTGCCTCGGGTGTTCCTGCCACAGAATACACCAAAAATTACTACCGGTAAGGAAAGGTAAATAGAGACTGGAGCAGTACGCTAGTCAAACTTAGTGAGTTCCCCGCACACACTCCACCGTACTCCGTAACCAATAAATTAACACTGTATCAAGTGTTGTCTCACACAGATTTTCCTTTACATGCTGTTGCATATGATATTGACGGTCTTTTCCGATGCAGTCGTCACCTGCAAGACAAACCGCTTCCGTCCGTTGTTTATCCCAGCGGATGATCGTTATCGACACCGAAGAGGCGCTGCCGAGAACAACAGATGTTTCACCTTCCGATTGGAGGCGTGCTGCCGAGCCAATTACAGAGGAAATCGGGTTGCCGTCTCCGTTTGCCAGTACATAAATAATACGAATAAACTAGTATTAATAAATTTCCCCTTCTTAAAATAATAAATGAAAGGTATGTTAATATTACGATTGACCCTATGTATATAAAATCATTGTACTTAATTTATTGGATCGTAGTTCTAAGACGTCAAAGAGAACGAAGATCTCATTGACGGCAATAGTAATTAACTTACAGAACAAGAACTGACATCTTTCTAAGCTTGACAGTGGACTAGAACAGAGGAAAAACGAATCGAACAATGATCTCCCCAGTAACGCATGAGTCTTGTGCGTCTGTGAACTTTGTGTCTTCCCGTTTCAGCTGTAATTCTCTGCCCTATGTGATATGAGGTTTCTCATAGACAATGTATGTATATTGGTAACAAACAAAGAATCGTTTCGCTTCCTACCTCACAAATCAGCTGTATCAGTTCCTACAAAGGTCCAGCATAAAATCGCCAACAAAAACTTCATATCCGAAGCACATGATAGAACCACCAAACGAGCCGGTCCAGTGGCTCGCATTTTTGAGGACGTTGTTGGTTTAGAGCGCCCAAAAAGATTGTAAGAGTTCACATTCGACATATCATGTTTCAAATCCACGCCCGGTGGGTCAGGTTTTAGTGTTCTATGGTTTCCCTAAATGGATGAAGGCGAATACCAGAATAGTATGTCACGATCAGTTTTATTGCCCAAACTTGTAGGAAAATTCGAGCTTATTATTAATTTCTGATGACTCCGTCGTCGATGAGACGTTAAATTGTAATCTTTCGTCCTACGATTGTACTGCATAAAAATGGAATGAAGGGCATTTATGCGATACGATATATAGCTAATGAAAACGTAGATGAATGAGGCTAGCCCGTGAGTGAAGAAAAAGTCCTTCTGGTACAAAATTGAAGTGTTTTATTGCAACTACCTCATACTGGACACAACTTTATCACTTCGGAAATTGCACTCATTCAGTCTCTTGAAGTCGATTTGGTACAGTGAGGATACTTCTCCCTCTCCCTCTTTCTCTTTCAGATTGTTTCCAGTTGCGACTAGTCTGCACATCATGAGCAGTTCGACTTGAGCTATTCGAAATTAGAATTATTTTCCATTAGAGCCGGACTATACATTTTTTTATTCTAAAATTCTTGCTCATACTTCTACAGCTACGTGTGCAGCCCCCAAGCTACTTCACGGTGTGCGTTGTGTACGTCACTTCCCCCTTTTCCTGTCAGAGTCGCGAACGCTTAGCAGGTTCAATATCCTCGCGTACTTCTATTTAGTATGGGCTCCATGTACTTGAGCAATACTCTGGGAGGGGTCCCATGAGTATTCAACAGTCAATTTCCTTTGAAGAATACAAAATCCTACCATTGATCCGAAGTCTACTATCAGTTTTACTTACAACTGTGCTTATGTGACCCCTACAAATTGTTCCATCCAGTATTTATTGGGGTTGGCCAATTGTAATTGTGATTCACTGGTATTGTAGTCAAAAGAAACGAGGCGTTTTTAATTTCATGGAGGGCAGAATTTTATTTTTCTCAACATTTAATGCAAGTTACCAACTTTGCACCACTCTGAAATATCATCAAGATATGAAGGAATATTTGTGCGACTTTTTTCACACTTTACTTCGTTCTAGATTATTGTATCCTCTACCAAACATCTGAGGTTACTATTTAATGTTCAAGGTCATTAATATTACCATGAAGCACAACACTCCCAAGACATTTCGCTAGAGCACGCCTGAAGTTATTTTTACATTTGTCGATAACTCCCCATCCAAGATAATATGATTCGTCTTCCCTATCAGGATATCCTCAACCCACTCACAAGTGTCATTCGATACCCAATATGACAGTGGTTTCGTTAGCAAGCGCTGATATGGTACTCATGAGGCGTGAGTGAACCACATCAAGCCAGAAGCGAGACATCAACCAAAGTTGAGAGTTCGAGCCAGTGGTCGTGCATTAAAATATATGAAGGTGATGTCACCTGATGGAAAGGATGTGCCCGGTAGTTATGGAACAAAAATGAGATTCCTCTTGTTGACTATTTAACAAGAGCCCTTGGTTTTTTTCTTTTCTAAAAAAAATGATCTTTCTCTAGGGCATTGTAACTTTCCACAAAACTACGGGTTTGTAGTCGAGTTGTCGGTACAAAACTACGCGATTTCTAGTCGAGCTGTAGGTACATTCTTTTCAGCATACTTGACGCCCCACGATGGTCCCACATGGCGACGTCCAAAGTATTTCATGGCTGAAAAGCCTTTTGAGTCGAATCAAGAAGTAATCCATCGCAGACAGGCCTTTCTGAAAGGCGCTACTCACTATAAGAACATTGCGCAAAGCACCTGGGCTTAAAAGGGACTACGCAGAAAATATACGTGAATTTTTATCTACAAAATCTTTTCAGTGCCAAATCGAGAACTTTTCAACCCCGTCCTTACAGGTTTTATGTTGACCGAATTTTATTCCTTTCTGAATATTCCTTCGTGGTGTGGAAGTTTCACAAACCGTGCCACGGTTTACAACTTCTGTATACTATCGTCGCCAAACCGCTCAAGCTAAGCAAAACGGGTCCTGGAAGGCAGCGGGGCGAGGGGGGGGGGGGGGGGGGGGGCTTTCACGAAGAGTAGAGGCTTCTAGAGCGGCGAGGGACACGTGTCTGTTTACTTATCCCCCGCCCTTTGCCATTCCGCCTTTGCACTCTCCGCTTCTCGACTCGTGACGGGATAAGACGAACGAATCCGCAATGGCAGTACCAGAACAGAACCACTTACAGGTCTCCGCTAAGCCTTCGCTGACTGCTCTTCCAAAGTTGCTTTGCCGGAGACACTCTACCTGTCTTACAGCGTATTACGTTGAAATCTCGGTACACATAGAATTTATTTACACGAATGCCTGGAGCACTGGAGAAATCCTCGAGAAAAATGAGACTATCGTAGTTCCTCTTATTTTGTATTTTTCCAGTTTACAGAAGCGTGTTGCAAGGATTATGTATAATGCTAGTTCTGACATATTCTGCACAGGCGTCTTCAAAAAATTTATAATTTTGACAACAGCTTAACGAGAAAAATATTTACTTCAGTTCGTTAGCTACGACCAGCAGAAATTTTTTGAAAGACGTCAAGGGCCTAACATTAAATCTACGTCTACATCATTGCTCTGCAGTTCAGTTAATTGCCTGGCAGAGAGTTCATCGAACCATCTTGAGACTAGTTCTCTACCGTTCAACACTCGAGCAGCGAGTAGGAATAACAGAAAGTTAAGTTGTTCAGTGCGAAGTTCATTGTAGGTGGGCGAGGTCTGATTTCTCTTGTTTTATTATGATAATCATTGTAGACTAACGCCAACAAAATATTTTCATACTCTGCGGAGAAAGTTGGTGATTGAAATTTATGAAAAGACCCTGCCGCATTGAAAGTGCCTTTGTCTTATTGATTGACACACAAATTCTTGTGTCATATCCGACGTCTCCGGTCCCCTATTTCGCAGAAATATAAAACGGGCCCACAGCAGTACTCCAGAAGAAAGCGGACAAGGGTGGTGTAAGCAGTCTCTTTAGTAGACTCTGTGTGTTCTGTCAATAAATAGCGATCTTTGGTTAATACAGGAATGGCTCGTAAAATTATGCACATGTATTCAGATATCTACCATAGCATCTTAAATGCCATGTGGATTACTTGGTGCAATTTAAGAACGAAATGAATAATTTTTTTGTTGGGCTACTAGTGTTCTACTGAAGAGGTTCTTCACAGAAACTCTTAAATTTAATGTTTTAGGTTATATTATAATTTAGCATTGCAACACGATCATATTTCGTAACGTTAAGCCATTTCATTACATTGCACGTAAACAAAGTGTAAATTCTTGTTTTTTTCAGTCTCCCAGAGACACCTCTTTGTAGGATCCATGACATACGACTAATGGAATTTAGCTTAATAAGATGAGAAATTGGACGTTCACTAAATTATTAAAGGCAATTGTAATATGTGGATTCGGAAAAGCATTCATGAGTGAATATACACGATTTACTGGATTACACCAATGAGCCAAAACATTATGATCTCCTGTTAAATAGCGTGTTGTTCCACTTTTCAAATAGCGTACAATAGAGATTCTGCTTGGCATGGATTGTACAAGTTCTTGACTGGGCTCCAGAAAAATGTGGTAATAGATGTCTACGCGCAGATAAAACAGTTCTCGCAAATTACGGGATGGTGGTTACGGGCACGCACCTGGCGCCCGATATGTGTTCCAATGGGTACAAATCGGACACATTTGCTGGCCAAGACATCAGTGTGAATTCACTATAATGCCCCTCAAACCACTGTAGCACGATTCTGACCTTGCAAGACGAATAGTTATCCTGCAGGAAGATGTCATCGCTGTAGGGGGGACTCCGGGCATACATCGCTGCAGGTGGTGTTCACGTACTTCACCGCTGTCATGATACCTTAGATTACCACCACAGATCTCATGGAAGCCCAACTCAGTGTACCCTATAGCATAATTCTGCCCTCACAGGCCTGCATCTGTGGCGCGGTGCATCTTTCGTGCAGCCATTCGCCTGGATGACGGCGTGTAAGGACGCAACCATCGACCTCGTATAACAAGAAATGCGATTCATTCGGCAGTCGACACGTTTCTGTTGATCCACGGTGAAAACTCAGTGATGCTGTGCCCACTGCCATCGCAACTGACGATGTCGTTGGGTCAACAAAGGAACATGTAGGGGTCGCGTGATTTGGAGCTCCTTTTTCAACAGTGGTCTTTGAATGGTGTGCTCCAAAACACTTATGCCTGCACCAGCGTTGTACTCTGTCGTCAGGTCTGACACAGATCGCTGCCTATCCTGACAGGGTACACAGTGAGGGATGAGACGTGCTCGACCAATAGCACAGACCTACCCGTTATTTCACCATCCTTCAACCACTTTCCATAGGTGCTCACGACAGTAGTACGCCAACCGGCGACCAGCTTCGTCGTTTCAGAGATTCCCATTTCCAGGCGCAAGTCACAACAATGTGCCCTTTGTCAAAACCGCTTACATCAGTGGATTTCCGCATTTGGGCCCATACCATCGCTGTAATGACTGCCCATTGGTGTCTCTTCCGCTTACCTTCTTTCCTTGCTGCGTCACGTGCCCGCAACAGCGTCAGGATGGGTAGTGGTCATAATCTTTTAGCTCATCAATGTACATTAAATTAAATTAAGTATGCTTTTTGTGAGGAGATTCTCAAGAATGAAAAATGTCATAAAAACAAAAATACTTAGTACCTATTTACACCCAAAGAGAGACATGCTAATGGTCCTTCCACAAATCTTAAATGAATAGCCCCCTTGCAAGCGGAATAAGAAAAAATCTGAGACTAATTTTTATTTAAAAATAATACCAAACTTACCACAAACATACAAAATTATAGACACTAAAGTGCATACCATGATTTTTAGACTGTTGTAAGTGGGCACCATCAAACAGATAGCAACTTCCTGGCAGATTAAAACTGTGTGCCGGACCGAGACTCGAACTCGGGACCTTTGCCTTCATATCAGCGCACACTACGCTGCAGAGTGAAAATCTCATTCTGGAATCAATGCCATGCCGTCTTTGGTGTGACGTCATAAGCGAGTGACTGCGTGTGAGATCGCTTTCTAAGTTTTTATATATTTTTAGGTTTCACATACATATTTTAACGCCGGCCGCGGTGGTCTCGCGGTTCTAGGCGCTCAGTCTGGAGCCGCGCGACTGCTACGGTCGCAGGTTCGAATCCTGCCTCGGGCATGGATGTGTGTGATGTCCTTAGGTTAGTTAGGTTTAAGTAGTTCTAAGTTCTAGGGGACTGATGACCACAGATGTAAAGTCCCATAGTTATCAGAGCCAACCATATTTTAACGGTTTTTGTGATAATATTTACTATATAAGTGACTTATTAGTGGTTTCTTCATTCACCTCTGCCTTTCTTGTGTTGTGACCTGATATTTGTGAGTGTTTCGTATCGAGCAACGTAACCTCTTACCTGTGTTTACATTCCGCGCTGACCAGTTACAGCTGTAGCGGCGCATCGAACGCTAAGTACTAATTAATTGTTTGTGTATAGTGGTTTATTTAGGAACTTTAGTAGTCTTCAACCGGTGTTTTTTGTGTTTTCTGGTGAAATAATTTCAGAAGAACCTTTTGGGAACTGTTTTCAGCTTCGTTACTGTGTCATTAGACGTTTGATTCTCTTTCTGTATTAGCCTTTTGTTATATTCACATTTGTTGTTTATTAATACTGTTAATAATAGTAGTTACTTCCCTTGTAGAGTAAGTTTGTGATTATTGTAGTCAGGTTTTTAACATCATGTTATTGTAGTAGCGGAACTTAGAAAAAGTAAAATTTTACCATGAGTGAGAAGTGTGGGCTTTGCCGTAGGTTCGTGAATAGTGGATTGCGGTGTGAGACTTGTTCGAAATATTTTCACTGGGGGGGAATGCAGTGGGGAAGCCAGTGGGCATTCTGGTGAGATCCTCTCCTGGAACTGCAGGTTATGTAGCAAGAGTAAGTTGATAGAGGAGCAGGAGCGTAAGATCTGTGCCCTTCAGGTACAGTTGAAAAACGCACAGGAGCAGCTAGATAGGATGAGGAGGGAGAAGGCAGTTGGGGAATGGGAGCTGGCTGTTGGCAAGACATCTGCTAGGAGAAGAAGATTTTCAGATACTTTTACTATTGGTGTTTACAATAGATATGACCAACTGTCAGAGTCTAGTGGAGAGGAATCTCTAGTAGCTGTAGATGTAGGAAGAATGCAGCAGACCTCAGTAGTTACGGTGGCTAGAACAGTTGCAAAGTCGAAGAGGAAGAAGGAGGTTCTGCTGTTAGGTAGTTCTCACGGCAGAGGTGTAGGCCAGCAGTTGCAGGAAGTGCTGGGGAGTGAGTACCAGGTCACCAGCATTGTGAAGCCTAATGCAGGATTGGCTCAGGTGACTGTTAACATAGGGGGGTTATGTAGGGATTTTACTAAAGAGGGTCAGGTAGTGATTGTGGGTGGGTCTGGTAATAGTATTGATAGGGATGGGGAGTATACATAGATGGTGACCTGGAAAAGATAGCCACTCGGACTGGCAACACGAATGTGCATTTCGTGGAACTGTTTCAGCGTCACGATCGGCCTCATCGTAATACAGCCGTCAGGCGTAATAACATGAGACTTGGGGGTGCGCTTATGACAGAAAGCATGGGTCACATTTCAGTGGTGTCGGTGGAGTCTCTCAGCAGGACGGGTTTCACTAGACATGGCCTGCACCTCAACAGGTATGGGAAGGGGAGGTTGGCAAAGTTTATGGGTGACAGCATAGGTGGGGTTGGTGGGATCACTCATGGGAAAATTCCTGCAGTAGTGGGTGTTAGAGCTGCACCTTTTTTAGATTGAAGTCAGCTGATAGGTATTCCTGCTTATGGGAAGTCTCTCTAACAAAGGAACCACTTTTGACAAAGCTTAGGTATCCGAGTAATGAGGGAATTAGTATATTTCATCAAAATATACAAGGTATTAGAGGTAAAGTTAGTGAACTGCTTATAGATGTTGACTCTGAAATTATTGGTATATCTGAACACTTCTTAAATAAGGAGATAATTCAGAGGCTTCCGTTACCAGGATACAGGTTGGCTGGCAGCTTTTCGAGGAGCTCTTTGCGGTGTGGGGGAGTAGCCATGTATGTGAAAAACGGCATCCCGTTTGAGTCAATTGATGTTTCAAAGTATTGCACTGAAAAGGTGTTTGAATGTTGTACAGGTGTGGATAAATTTAATGGAGCTAAACTTCTAACTGTTGTTATTTATAGATCCCCAGACTCCGATTTCACAACATTTTTGCTAAAACTAGAGGAGGTTCTTGGTTCACTTTATAGGAAATACAAAAAGTTAGTTATATGTGGTGACTTCAATATTAATTGTATAAGTGATTGTGCAAGGAAGAGTATGCTGGTAGACCTCCTTAATTCATATAATCTTATGCAAACCGTATTCTTTCCGATGAGAGTGCAAGGGAACAGTAGAACAACCATAGACAACATTTTTGTTCATTGCTCGTTACTAGAAGGGTATTCTGTTAGCAAAAAGGTGAATGGTCTTTCGGATCATGATGCACAAATTTTAACTCTAAAAGATTTTTGTGCTGCAACACGTGTTAAATATAGTCATCAGCTGTTTAGGAAAGCTGATCCAGTTGCTGTAGAGACCTTTGTAAACCTTATCAAGGAACAAGAGTGGCAAGATGTTTATAGCGCTGATACAGTAGACGATAAATATAATGCTTTTCTTAAGAATTTTCTCGTGCTCTTTGAAAGTTGCTTTCCGTTAGAAAGTTCAAAACAGGGTTCTAGCACAAACAGGCAGCCTGGGTGGCTGACTAAAGGGATAAGAATATCTTGTAGAACAAAGTGGCAATTATATCAAAACGTTAGAATCAGTCAAAATCTAAATGCAATAGCCCATTACAAACAGTATTGTAAGGTGCTTAAAAAAGTTATTAGGAAGGCAAAAAGGATGTGGTATGCAGATAGAATAGCTAAGTCTCAGGATAAAATTAAAACCATATGGTCAGTCGTAAAGGAAGTGGGTGATCTGCAGAGACAAGTCGAGGATATAGAATCAGTGCGTAGTGGGAATGTCCGTGTTACTGATAAGTCGCATATATGTACAGCATTTAATAATCACTTTCTGAATACAACAGGTGAACTAAATAGAAACCTAGTCCCAACAGGGAATCATATAGTGCTCTTAGAAAAAAGTGTTCCGAGACTGTTACCTGAAATGCTCCTCCATGATACTGACAAGAGTGAGATTGAGTTAATAATTAAATCACTAAAGACCAAGAACTCTCATGGATACGACGGGGTATCTAGCAGAATACTGAAGTATTGTTCTATTTATGTTACCCCAGTACTTAGCCATATCTGTAACTTTTTCTTTAGGAGTGGTTGGATTCCTGACCAGTTAAAGCACTCGGTAGTGAAGCCACTTTATTTAAAGGGGGACAGGGATAATGTTGACAATTTTAGACCTATTTCTATGCCACAAAATATTACTGCAGAAGTTGGACCATTATGGAGTAAGGGGAGCAGCTTACAATTGGTTCGCCTCTTACTTTAAGAACAGAAAGCAGAAGGTAATTCTCCGCAATATTGAGAGTGGTAGTGATGTTCAGTCCCAATGGGGCATTGTTAAGTGGGGCGTTCCCCAACGGTCGGTGCTGGGGCCACTGCTGTTTCTTATTTATATAAATGATATGCCTTCTAGTATTACAGGTGATTCAAAAATATTTCTGTTTGCTGATGACACCAGCTTGGTAGTGAACGATCTTGTGTGTAATATTGAAACAGCATCAAATAATGTAGTCCATGAAATAAGTTCGTGGCTTATGGTAAATAATTTGATGCTAAATCACAGTAAGACTCAGTTTTTACAGTTTCTAACTCACAATTCAACAAGAACCGATATTTTGATCAGACAGAATGGACATATTATAAGCGAGACGGAACAGTTCAAGTTCCTAGGCGTTCAGATAGATAGTAAGCTGTTGTGGAAAGCCCATGTCCAGGATCTTGTTCAGAAACTAAATCTGAAATAAGTGACACTTCAACACGAAATGTAGTCTACTTCGCATATTTTCATACGCTTATGTCGTATGGTATTATTTTTTGGGGTAATTCTTCTGATTCAAAAAGGGTATTTTTGGCTCAAAAACGGGCTGTTCGAGTTATATGTGGTGTAAGTTCGAGAACCTCTTGTCGACCCCTATTCAATAGTCTGGGAATTTTGACATTGCCCTCACAGTATATATTTTCTTTAATGTCGTTTGTTGTTAGCAATATTAGCCTATTCCCAAGAGTTAGCAGCTTTCACTCAGTTAATACCAGGCAGAAATCCAATCTGCATGTGGAATGCACTTCCTTGACTCTTGTGCAGAAAGGAGTGCAGTATTATGCTGCACCCATTTTCAATAAGCTACCACAAGAACTCAAAAATCTTAGCAGTAGCCCAAACTCTTTTAAGTTTAAACTGAAGAGTTACCTCATGGCTCACTCCTTCTATTCTGTCGAGGAGCTCCTGGAAGAGCTAAAAAATTAAGCAAATTCCAGTGTTACATTGTTGATTTCCTTTATTTAAACTTAGGACTTGTCACCTGAATATGTTTTTCTGTATTTCATTTTATCTGTTTCTAATATCGTGTTATAATTTCATGTATTGACTCGTTCCATGACCATGGAGACTTCTCCTTAATTTGGTCCCACGGAACAATAAATAAATAAATAAATGGAAACATCCCGCAGGCAGGCTCCGCAATATCCTTTTTTCCAGGAGTGCTAGTTCTGCAATGTTCACAGAAGAGCTTCTGTGAAGTTTGGAAGGTAGGAGACGACATACTGGCAGAACTGAAGTTGTGAGGGCGGGTCGTAGAGTCGTGCTTGGGTAGCTCAGATAGTAGAGCACTTGCCCGCAAAAGGTAAAGGTCCCGATTTCAAGTCTCGGTCCGGCACACAGTTTTAATCTGCCAGGAAGTTTCATATCAGCGCACACTGTGCTGCAGAGTGAAAATCTGATTCCGGAAACAGATAGCAGTTTACAACACATACTTACATTGAACTCATTACAACGCTGAAGATGTGCAGAAGTTAGATTTTAGAAAACATATAACACTACTACCCTGAAAAATCAGTAACGTGACCATCTGCCAAACTACCTTTTAGGACAGGAGTTCCAAGACGAGCAGGAAGAGAGTTAGTGGGGGTCCGGAAGGTACCGACAGTCATATGGGGCCATGCTGACTCCAGTGCCATCTCAAACTGCGCTAGGTTTCTTCGTTGAAGATCCATGGCGCGAACAGCCCGATCGAGGAAGTCCCACAGATTCTCGACTGTGTTTAAATCTGGGGCGTTTCGTGGCCAAGGGTGTACGGTAATCTCATTCTGGTGCTCTTCGAACCAAGCCCGTACACTGCAATCTGTGTGACTCTGCCACGGTCTTGCTGGTAGATACTAACGAATGGAGAAACAATATACTGAATGTAGGTGTGGATATGGTCCCCAAAGTTAGATCCATACACAGGAACAGTTTACAAACTTGGTCGTTTCGGAATTTCTTCCACTCTTGATCCAAAATCCAATGACCAAGAAGAGTGTCAAAGGTATTCTGGAAGTTACTGACAGTAAAGTGTAGCCATTTAGACTACCAGTGCCTTGGCCAACTGCGCTAGGTTTGTCGGCTGAGGATCCATGGCGCTAACCGACCGATCCAGATGGTCCCAGAGATTCTGTATTTGGTTTAGATCTGGGGAATATGGTGGCCAGGCGGGTACGGTAAACTCATCGTGATGCTCTTCAAACTGCGAGCTTGAGACATGTCACCCGTACATCTCTCCGCGGCCGCTGTACTTTAATCCGCTGTACTTTAATCACGTTGGCGCATGAACTGTTTACTACGTCAGCCGTTTCAGAAGCCAATGATCATGCACTTTTGGGCGCCAAAGAAACTCCTTCATTCTCTCATTAGAACAACAACCGCACATCTCCCCGACAAGCTTTATATTCCCTCCACTGTTAGTGCTGTCATCTACCGTCCCGTCAGTGGTTACTGTACGTTGGCGTAATGTGTCTGGACCGTGTATTATCTGTGCACTGGCATTTTTACCTACACATAAATGAAATATGTAGTAAATGATTAATGAATTACACCGTTCTTGGAAACCTCATTATAAGACAGTCTACCTAATCTGTATAATATGCAGATTCGCAAGTCATTCCTAATGTCAACATTGCTAATTATGTGGTATATCAATCAACCCCTCTGGGAAAACTCATTCCTGCTGCCCAAATTATATTACCTTGTTACTTATTTGTGATTGACTTCCATTCAATAACACTGATACTGGCATGGTCTTAATTTTAAACATGTTTATTTCCAGGAACACTTTATGAAGCATCTATTTACTTGTTGCACGTTATTTGTGTGTAAAATCTTATGGGACTTAACTGCTGCCGGCCGGAGTGGCCGTTCGGTTCTAGGCGCTTCAGTCTGGAACCGCAATACAGCTACCGTCATAGGTTCGAATCCTGCCTCGGGCATGGATGTGTGTGATGTCCTTACGTTAGTTACGTTTAAAGTAGTTCTAAGTTCTATGGGACTGATGACCACAGATGTTAAGTCCAACACTGCTCACAGCCATTTGAACCATTTTGAACTTAACTGGTAAGGTCATCAGTCCCTAAGCTTACACAGTAACTAACCTAAATTATCCTAAGGACAAACACACACACCAATGCCCGAGGGAGGACTCGAACCTCCGCCGAGATCAGCCGCACAGTCCATGACTGCAGCGCCGTAGACCGCTCGGCTAATACCGCGCGGCCGTTGTTTGTGAATATTGTTAGTTTCATGTCAGTCTGTTCTTACTACATTCATATTTAATACCACAATCTACTTCATTACTGAGTTCAGTTTGTTATAATAGTATATTACAAATAACAATTCTTTTACATAAGGTCTATTCCATTAAAAAGGCTTGTTCCAGTTTTTCCTTTTGATGTCGTCCAGTTTTAGTGTGCTCAAGAAGCAGATATCATTTTTTTAAATAATCCTCTTTTTACGCCAAAAGTGTGGATACTTGAGCATGTATAGCGCTATTTAACATAGTGTGTTTCCATAGCATGATACCTGAATCAGACTGGGTTTTGCATTTTTTACTGCGCCGTTAGGATAGAAGTTAAAAACGACTGAATATGTTCTACTAGTTCAACCTCATCGAAACCTTTTCTTTTGCCAACACAGTCCATGCTTAAGTCAATCGAATGCAATGGGCAACCTATTTTTACCACTATACTCCTAAGGTTGTCAAAAGCTTTTATGAGCTCTGTGATTACTAAGCAGCTTTATCTCTTGAGCTGTCCTCGATTTACAGTAATTTGTTTTCTAAATAATTGCCGGCCGGGATGACAGAGCCGTTCTAGGCGCTACAGTCTGGAACCGCGCGACTGCTACGGTCGCAGGTTCGAATCCTGCCTCGGGCGTGGATGTGTGTGATGTCCTTAGGTTAGTTAGGTTTAAGTGGTCCTAAGTTCTAGGGGACTGATGACCTCATAAATTGTGTCCCATAGTGCTCAGAGCCATTTGAACCATTTTTTTAAATAATTACCCATCTTATTCACTTCAGAAGCTTTCAGATATTGTCTTCTGGCCGTTGTTCTAATCATTAGCATACACACGGCAGATGACACAGTGGCGGTGGAGGGTATATAAAGCATGTCCGGCAAGCAGCAGGGAAATATATCAATCCTTGTCATAATGTGGAAACGGAGCGATTTATCTGACGTCCAAAAGGGGATGATCACTGGCTTTCGGGTCAAGGGTGGAAGCGTTTTCGAAACGGCTTAGTTTGTAAACTGTTCGCGTGCCACAGTGGCTAAAGTATACTGTGCATGGTAAAATGGTGCTCTAAAAAACACGTGCCGAGGCAACTGTGGTGCACTACGGGCCCTAAATGACGGGGTAAATGACGGTTGCGGAGATATGTACGGGCAAGTAGACGTGCAAAATCTTTATGAACGAATCACCTAGAAGAACCGCCGGCCGTTGTAGCCGAGCGGTTCTAGGCACTTCAGTCCGGAACCGCGCTGCTGCTACGGTCGCAGGTTCGAATCCTGCCTCGGGCATGGATGTGTGTGCTGTCCTTAGGTTAGTTAGGTTTAAGTAGTTCTAAGTTCTAGGGGACTGATGACCTCAGATGTTAAGTCCCATAGTCCTCAGAGCCATTTGAACCTAGAAGAACCAACGACTGTTCAGCGGAAGTTGCTGAGTACGGGCGTCCACAGCAGGTGTCCTGTTTCATACACCCATGCTGAGTGCTGTTCATGGGCGACGAAGAATGGAATTTTCACGCCAGTACCGCAACGGGACGTCCAGAGCGGCGACAGATGGCCTCTGCAGATAAATCACTTTTTGTGCTCAATTGACACATGTCAGTTGGCGTGCACGGCATGAAACGTCTGAAAGCAAACGGCTGGAAACACTTGTCGGAAGGGTCCAGGTCGGAGGAGGGATCGTTATTTGGATATTTGTGGTAAGGTCTTATGGGACCAAACTGCTGAGGTCATCGCTCCCTAAGCTTACACACTACTGAATCTAACTTACGCTAAGGACAACACACACATCCATACCCGAGGGAGGACTCGAACCCCCGACGGGGGGAGCCTCGCTCGGACCGCAACAAGGTACCTGAGACCGCTCGGCTATCCCGCGCGGCGAGGGAACGTTATGGTAGGGGGAATGTTTTCGTAGCATTCCCTAGACGATCTCGCCATTTTGGAAGGCACAATGGATCAACACAGGTATGCATTTATGCTTAGGGATCACGTTCACCCCTTACGTGGAGTTTATTTTTTCCTCAGCTCAATGGCATCTACGAGCGCGATAATGCAACATGTCACACAGCTCGCAGTGTACGTGCATGGCTTGAGTAACACCAAGATGAGTTCATCACTCTCCCTTGGCCACCAGACTCCCCCGGCTTTGAACTCAATCAATAATCTGTTGGACAACCTCGATCGGGCTCTTTGCACCGTAGATCCTCTAACGAGAAACTTAGCACAGCTGGTGACAGTACTGCAGTCGGCGTGGCTCCACATTCCGGTCGGTTCCGGAAACTCACTGACTCTCTTCTGCACGGCTGCGCTGCAAAAGATGGTTATTCAGCCTTCTGTCAGGTTGTCACAGTGATGTGACTCGTTCGTGCAATACCTGAATCTACACCGCTGATCACTAACACTAATACACCTGGAAACGTGAGCGGGGGAGAGGGGGGGAGAGGGGACAACAAACGAAAAAAATCGAAATATTACTTATTATACGTCTTCAGTGTAGTAGGAAGAGTGCCTGTTCAAAGTTCTGAGTTATTTGGCATATATGGGGTGCGAACTTTTATACTTAGAGCTGCCACCTCCAACAGCAACTATAGCTCCAACCCGGTTGGTCAAGGAGTTTAACGAGCTTAGATGGCAGATATGCGTGCATCATTCCATTCAGCTTCAACTCTGTGCCAGAGTTCGTCAGTGGTAGCGGCTGGTTAATAGTGGCGTGGCAGGCTCTCAACAGCGCATTACCGGAGGTTTTAAATTGTGGGTGATACGGAGATCGTTCTGGTCAGGGCAACAGCCGAACAATGTAGATCAGAACAGCATGAGGAACATGCACTCTTCTCGGGGCCTCCGCGACGGGAAATACGTTCGTCATGATGCTGTAACTAGAATCAGATCTCGTCTGAAAATACGTCGTGTGCAGTGTTGTCGCTGGACGCACCACAGATGGTGTGCCTTTCTCTGCTTCTGGGTCAAACTCAGCCGCAACGGTAGTGGCGTTGCTGACAGTCAGTGATGCTTCACAGGTCGTCGCACTGTCCGTATGGATTGTTGTCATGGTGTAGACAAGCGTATTTCTTGACTCAAGGCTTGCTACGTGGCTGTACGATCCCGCACAACTAACCGAGAGATGTGTCTGTCCTCTCGGGTGCTAGTCACAAGGGACCTTCTGAACTTCCACATTCACATGACAGCCATCAAATCGCGATCAACGTGAAGAACAAATTCGAGATACGATAAACCGCACTCTCGTAAGGTCACAAGCGTGTCGCTATGGGCTTCAGACAGAAAAAAACTAATACTCAAATGTGATCTCTGAATGAGAAACCTGCTCCGTTATTTTTCCTTAGATACAGAAAGTAGATGACGTTACTCCCATGTAGTTTGTAGTGGTGCGCTGACATGCTAATCATTTCAGTGCCCATACATTTAGCACACGTCATGTCAAGTTGACGTTTGTTGTGTGCTGTGTTCATAATGTTGCAGTTTTAATGGTAGGCAGTGTACATATACTCCAGGTCACTGTCAATCTCAGGGTGGTCGCTGAACCATAATACTCTGAGCTACCAGTCCTAGAACACTGAACAGTTCCCTCCTCCACAGGTCGCTTCATTTGTCATGCTCGCATTCAGGAATTTCTGGCTGAGTCCAAGGGAAACCAATTTTTATTTTTTTCTTCATACTCTTATTGTTTTCAATTGTTTCCTCGCAATATTTTCATCATACGGCTCACAATAGTCTCACGAATTTATTTCCAAATATACTCGTTTTCTTCGGCAAATTCTAAAATTTCCTCCTACGACATTCTTTAAATTTTGGCCTCTTCTTTGATATTGGCCTAATGTCTTTTCTCCTATTCTGTCTTCTTCACAACCGCAGCATATTTTTCTGTTCGCACAAGTGTTTATGGTAAATGCGAGTAACTGCTAGTTTCGTTTGTCTTCAGAGTAATTTCTTCCCTCTGATTCAGAGAGTGTTCTGTTTTGACACTTCCTAAGTCCCTACAATCTTCATTAAGCAAGATGCTGAACATGTTTTTTAAGCTAGCGTACGTCCCAATTCTTACGAGCAAATTCTCGTTATCGAACTTTCTGGTTTCCTGCTGGATGAGTTAGATTCTTTCTAGATTTGTATTTATTTTTGCTTTGCATCTTACTAGTTCAAGATTACTCGAAATTCTGAAATGGTCAAGGACGATTTATTTATGTTTTAGAAAAATTGAGGTTTACTGATCTATATATACTTTTATAAAATAATTCAGAAAAGAGGTTTATATTAATGCGTCCTTCGATTTCTGAAAGTATTTGGGGGTTATTTGTAGTGTGACAAATAAAGTTTAAAACAATGTTGCAAAATACACCAAAATAATTGGAATGCACTTTCAGTGTGAGCCAGTTCCCATTTAGACCCGAAGTTCTCGCCGAAACCTATCATTCGCAGGTCACACGTTTAGAATGGATGCAATATAGCACATAATTTGCTAGAAATAAGAAAATTCACACGATAAATATGCATCATATTTAAACATTATTAGAACGATTTGTCTGTTTGTGGTATGGCTGTTTTCCAGAATCCGAGGGGATTGTTTCTATTGCATTAATTTACTGGAAGTTGTCCTGCTCAACTTTCCCGTCTTTTCAGATTGTTAAAGGTTATAATTGTTATTTTTGGCACAAGCAAAGACTGTACAATCGACGTAAGATCTAGTAGATCGCTTCACCTTTCATAGAACCAAGCCATCTTGTAATTTTTTTCAGAAACTGGACATAATTTCACAATTTTCATGATTCTTTGTTAAAGACAACTTCCTGCTCCCTCCCAGGTAAAACTAACCTTTCTGTGCACACATTTCCTAAATTCACTGTTTCTTTACATACAGTGCGATGACTTTTACAGAACTAATTGTGCGTTTTATCCTTGCAGTATCCCTAAAGAGATACCATCTTTTATTTCACTCTTCTAAGCTTAAATTATTAACATGGGTTTTGTTGCTCTCCAGATTGAACAGAGTGTATTGGCAATGTAAGTGTAGTTTTTGTCATGTCAGCTGAGTAAGAGTAATGAGCAGACCACATAGGCCGAGAAACATTTCTTTCGCTGTCGCTACCCCAGCTTCAAGACTGAAGGAAGTTTAACGCCAGCTACAATATTATCTTTGACACATACCGTCACCTGTATCACTTTCTCGCTGTGAATTTTAGAGACAAATTAGTAGAGAATTTGTGCTCTCAGCAAAATACCACCCTTATACGTCTTTATACATAATTTGACCTTTCCGCTAGCTTAACTAATTACTGTCATTCCATTGTTAAATAAGAAAGATTAAGAAACAAAATTACATCTCTGTGGTATACCGAAAGTAATAAATATGTAGAAAAATTGCTTAATGTACATCCAGTCATAAACAATTTACTTCAGTATGTTCTATTTTAAGAATACTATATCGTAGTTTGTAAGTGAAAACGAACTTCCATCGTTCCACAGCATTTTTTTCTATTGGCCGAAATCCAGTTACTAAGGCTAATGTTGTAGAATTACTCGTGGAAATATCATTTTTTTCAAAGGAGAAGTTAAAAGGAAGACTTTTCCTACACGATCCAACGTAGTGATTACGCACAGAAGTTCTATTTTTCTTCCTGTAGTGAAGTAATTTGCTTTTTCTGCACTCTAGCTGGGGTCTGTCAGTTTTCACCAGCTGCTTGTACAGACACTCTCGCTGTTGCTTCCAAATTCGAGTGTGTGTTTTTTGTGGTAAAACGATACTTACCTTTACTCGTAAGCGGAGAGCGATAATTCTGTTTCGATTGTTAATTTGCCTGCATTTCAAAATAGTTTATGTCGCATCAGCAGGAACAAATCATACAGAGCAGTAACATATGACCTCTTTATCGAACTTAAGCAGCAATTAAGTGAATATGTATGCGAACAGTAGTCACGAAAGCCTTTCGACTGACTGAATATTTCTTCCCATACAAATATCTTCTTTTATTTACGCATGCACAGTAACATAAGTTATACAATTTATAAACGTAGGCGTCCTCTTTTTGAATCAATTTCATGAACTTCGATTCTTTATTATCTGTGCTGGTATCTTCATCACGGCATAACCTTTACACACTACGACAATCCGAACTACACGGTAGTAAGTTAACTAGCTCTGCATGTCTAAACATATGTTCCGTCGGTCTGCCAACTTCTCTGTTAATCGTTGTCAGTAAGCTGCTATCCTATTTAATATCTACACATTTCATAACTTATTAATTTATGATTTTAATTTCTTTTGTGACATTATATTTCAGATAACTTTATTTCAATTTTTTTGAAATTATCTTGCTGTCCACGTTTAACATCCATACATTTTTTAGAGGGTGACTGCAGGGAAGTTTTTCTCCTTTATCATCTAAAGCGTGACGCCAATAAATTTATTTTATTTACAAATAATGTTACTTGAAATACTGTCAAAATGGCATTTGTACAGCATTCTTTACTACTTTTATTTATCTAAGCCGTTCTCAGAGATATTTTTTATCAACGATACCACCCGCGCTACAGCACTTGCCATCTATCTGTTTGTCAAACGTTATGCTTTGTCTTTAATCTGGAATGTCTATTCAGGTATAGCAGAACCATTTATGTAAAAAATATATATTTCGTCGTGAAAATAAGATCACTGAATTGCTACTGACGGTATATCTGAAATTATTAATTTATTTGCATTATCAAATAATACACGTCACTACTAAATAAGCTACATTTTTTATTGAGCTGACTTTATTACGTTTCATGGATATGTTATCGGACTATGGATATTTTATTAATTATATGCCTGCAAATGTATGTATCTAATCTGGAAGGAAATATTTTGAAACCGTTAGTAAAAAATGGGTGCAAATGGCTCTGAGTACTATGCGACTTAACTTCTGAGGTCATGAGTCGCCTAGAACTTAGAACTAATTAAACCTAACTAACCTAATGACATCACACACATCCATGCCCGAGGCAGGATTCGAACCTGCGACCGTAGTGGTCGCTCGGCTCCAGACTATAGCGCCTAGAACCGCACGGCTACTCCGGCCGGCGCCCGTTATTAAAAGGAACAATAGAACTTTGTGACTATTTACAGAATACTATGCCGAGCAGTTTCCATTGTATGTAGTTTGACGTTTCGGCTTTCATTAGAGTGACACGCTGAAAGAGTTTATTGAAATTGACGTCGATCGTGGAAGCGTACGCCGTACGTTATACGAACTGTGTCGCTACCGCGTGACCGCTACGGTCGCAGGTTCGAATCCTGCCTTGGGCATGGATGTGTGTGATGTCCTTAGGGTAGTTAGGTTTAAGTAGTTCTAAGTTCTAGGGGACCGATGACCACAGATGTTAAAAGTCCCATAGTGCTCAGGGCCATTTTTGAACCTGTGTCGCTCTCTTCTGTGTAGAGTCGAAGGAAATCATTTCCATTTAAATGTTGACAGTCTGCCAAGTTGTTTTGGAATAATTTGATACCTGTGATAATGTTTTCAGTGAACTGACAGTGAATCAAATAAGAGCTCACAAAATACATGCAGCAAAAAGTCTCATATGTTGCAACATTACCGTAGGTTACAGAGTCATTTCAGAATTATGCTGACTCTCCTTTGTATTTAGAGAATTTATCGACTAGTAAGTGTTATGGTTACCTTATAAAAACTGCTACATCAAAACATTAAAACTGAGAAAGGAAATGGGGTAGTTAAGATAATGGATCCGTAATCAGAAGCAATGAGGTTCGGATTCTCCTCTGTCCTCTTTCCCGCGATTGCCTTACATCACTTCAGATAGATGCCCATATGACGTGTTCAGCAAAGACTCCAACCTGTCCCATTTCAGAACGTTAAAATACAGTTAAGAGGTGCACGTGTAGTATCTTAGCAAAAATAACACTTAAAAAAAAAAACAGAACAAGGAGAGGTACTGCTTCGTCAGCCAGACTCCGAACATTTCAGCATTTCTTCAACGTCCAAAGCTGGGAAACAAGATTCAACATACAAAACACTGTGGTATGTTAATAACGATCTCCACACACTTCTTTGATACCTGCTAATATACGAGGTGTGGCTAGAAAAAAACCGGACTAGTACTGGTGAAACAATAAAACGAATGCAATAAGGCTGAAAGTCGCGTGGCCTGTCACGTGACTCTCGCTCCGCCTACTGCTCGAGTTTCATCTGCCTCCTGCACTTAGTCTGCCCGTGGCGTCTGTTTTAAGTAGTTGACGTTTTGTCTGTGCGTCGGAAAATATTGAGTGTACAGAAAGAACAGCGTGTTAACATCAAATTTTGTTTCAAACTAGGAAAATCTGCAAGTGAAACGTTTGTAATGTTACAACAAGTGTACGGCGATGATTGTTTATCGCGAACACAAGTGTTCGAGTGGTTTGAACGATTTAAACATGGCCGCGAAGACACCAGTGATGACACTCGCACTGGCAGACCATTGTCAGCAAAAACTGATGCAAACATTGAAAAAATCGGTAAACTTGTTCGACAAGATCGCCGTTTAACAATCAGAGCAGTGTCTGAGTTAACAGGAGTTGACAAGGAAAGTGTTAGGCAGATTCTTCATGGAAGCTTCAACATGAACAAAGTGTGTTCAAAAATGGTTCCAAAGTGTCTCACAATTGAACAGAAGGAACGCCGAAGAATGATTTGTTCTGACATCCTGGAAAACATTGAAAGTGATCCCACCTTCTTACAAAATGTTATTACTGGCGATGAATCGTGGTTTTTTACTTACGATCCCGAAACTAAACGCCAATCGATGCATTGGAAAACTCCTGGTTCTCCACGACAAAAAAAAAGCACGAATGTCAAAATCGAAATTCAAGGCAATGATGATTGTTTTTTTTTTTTTGACATTAAAGGGATTGTGCACATTGATTGGGTACCAGAGGGACAAACAGTGAATCAGCATTACTGCATTAGCGTCCTGGCTACCCTACGTGAGCGAGTACGGAGAAAACGGAACGATTTGTAGAGAAAAAAGTCATGGATCCTTCACCAAGACAATGCCCCAGCTCACAGTGCGTTGCCAGTGAAGACGTTTTTGGCAAAACACAACATTCCCATCTTAGATCATCCACCCTACTCACCTGATTTGGCCCCCTGTGACTTTTTTCTTTTCCCTAAAGTCAAGTCAGCTTTGAAAGGAACTAGATTTGAGACTGTTGAAGCAGTAAAAGAAAAAGCGACGGAAGTAATGTATGGACTTACCGAAAATGATCTGCAGCATTGCTATGAACAGTGGAAAATTCGTATGGAGCGGTGTAGAGACCGAGGAGGAGAGTACATTGAAGGAGATAACATGAAATTGTAAATAATTGTAAATAAATGTTTTTTCCATTTTTTCCAGCATCAGTCCGGTTTTTTTCTAGCCGCACCTCGTATTCGTTCGCTGGGAACGCCCATGGGTAATAACCATAAAATAACATTATCTTTTAGCTTCAGTTCCAACGTTCACTTAGGTCGATGCCAAGTTCCTTTCAAACGAAGGAATGAGGATCAAGGTATGGCTTAGATTCACCCCGACGATGTAAATTATTTCTCTCACAGACTAATAATCAGTCACATCACTTGACATGGAAGTAACAACGTATTCAGAATGTCGTTCATCTAAACTTTTGTCGTTTAATCCAACAAACAAGTCAATGCACATGGTTAGTTCACTGCAAGAGTTTCTAATGGTAAATGTGAAGCACTTTCTATCTGTGCCATATTGACGACTAAGATATGGCAGTAATTCATTTGTGTAACGCATTTGGCTGTAATGAGTCCAGAGTTACCAAACCCACATGTAGCAAAGCTTGGGAAACTAGGGCACAATGAACCAGCATTGTGCTCGCTATCAAATTTGCACTTTTCTAAGAGATGTATATAAAAGGACATGAAAAACCAGTGCCAGAGACGTGCTGGAATGAAACTAGCAGAAACTGATTTCTAATGTTGTATCATGCAACTCAGAACTCCGAGGAAATCCATTTTGCAACAACAATTCAGAATGAAACATCTGCTGAAGACGAAAATGAAACAGTAAACCGAGTCTACATGCGATTTGTCAGCTGATGCTACATGAGGTTCTCAGAAAGACTTGTATCCGGCCTGTAATGGAGAAACGCACGCACACGGCATGAGCTATCTGTGTGTATACTCCCTGTCACACTAATGTTGCTGCGAGCCGACTTTCGTTATTGGTTGTTCTCACGAAACTTGAGGCACGCGTGTAGGCCGCACATCACAAAACATCTGATCGTGACACCAGCGAATGTCGAGTGTGGAACATCGTGACTAAACGACAGTTAACTGGTGGACGATATTTTCTCTTGCGCTGCTGCGCGGCTAGTAGCTTTTTTTTCTACATTACTGGTTCAAACGACTTCGTTTCGACAGCATGTCCTATCGAGATCAGCAACTGATACTATTATGATAACGTGTCCCCCTCGTCCAAAGTAGCAGCTTCACCTAGAATAGTTGAAAATGCACAAGAAATCTAAATATTCGCGGTGTATGTAACTAAATTATTGGTGCTGCGTTAGAGATAAGCAAATATTCCACTGAACGATATCACGGAATAGCAACAGGTTGGCAACGAGATACAAATTATCGGCGAACATGAAGACGAATACAGACATGACTTTCGTAACTGTGCGTCGATATACAGCGTCCACCCACATTAATGTTATCACCGCTTACGTTCGACGCCAACATGTGGATGTGAGGTGGTAGCAGTATCAGTGAACGGTGTATAAGGTGGTCAAAAATGTCTGAAAACTTGTGTTTTCTGAGAGATAACAGTTCAGAAAAAAGTTCTACACGTTGCACAGTTTCCGAGTTAAGTAGCATTGAAGTTAGCCGATCATACCGTTAGGCGTGCAAATTCAAGCGGCCCGCCAGACACAATTAGTGTCTTTTTTTAACATTTTTATGCAGCGACAGCAACTGATATTGTTTATATAAGAATATACAGCCTACAGTTGCAGGTTAACTTTATCGTTTACCTAGGTTTCAACGTTAATAATAACGTCTTCTTCAGAACATAAAATATTATTTAAATGCTCGTCTAAAACAAGCCATGTCCGAAGTCAACTTTATAAAACTTGATGCATAACCATAAGGTTTTGTCACTTCTATTAAACTAGCTGTAGAAAATTCACTTTCAGCCCGTTGTATGGGCCCCGAGAACTCTAGTCACACGATGAGACCCATACAACGGGCTGAAAGTGAATTTGCTACAGCTAGTTTAATAGAAGTGACAAAACCTTATGGTTATGCATCAAGTTTTATAAAGTTGACTTAGGACATGGCTTGTTTTAGGAAAACGTTTAAATAATATTTTATGTTCTGAAGAAGACGTTATTACTAACGTTGAAACCTAGGTAAACGATAAAGTTAACCTGCAACTGTAGGCTGTATATTCTTATATAAACAATTAGTGTCAGTTGTTCTCACAGTGTAGATGATAGCGCACGAGACTACTCATTCTTTGGGTTTGATCATTGCTACCGTCCCAATTGTAATTTTTGTATCGCTTTCTTGTTCGGTGTTAAGAGGCCAAAGGAAGAACACATTTGGCAGCATCGTCTCTGGTGGGCCGCTTGAATCTGCGCATGCAACCGCCTGTATGGCTAAGTTGAACGATAATTAACTCGGAAACGGCGCAACGTTCCGAGTTTCTTCCTTAAAAATTATTTCTCAACACAACCTACCCTGCAGCACCCTTACACGCCTTTCAGTTTCTGACCGCCCTATGTAAAGTGTGTATGGGAGAGGGCGGGGGAGAGGAGAGGCGGGAAACAGTGCAGCAGCTGTAACGCGGAAACAGCACCATTTATCTCACGTCCTAAAGGGCATTATCGTTGGCTTTCGGGCAAAGGGAGGATGCGCCTTCGAAACAGCTACGTCTGTAAACTGTTCGCATGCCTCCGTGGTTACAGTACATTGCGAATGGCAAAAAGGCTATTCAAAGCTGGTGCCGAGGCAGCAGTGGTGCACTACGGGCCGTAGATGAGGGGCGTACGACGCCTGTGGAGATGGTGCGGGCGAACAGACGTGCAGCTGTTGAGAAACTGACCGCCCAGATGAACTAAGGGTCGACCGACAGTGTCTCCTCAACGACTGTTCAGCTAACGTTGTTGCATATGGACCTCCGCAAGAGATTCACGGTTCATGCACCCATGCCGACTGTTGTTCATCGGAGACAAAGGCTGAAACTTGCACGCTAATGCCACAACTGGACGTCCACAGGTGGCCTTTTCAGATGAATCATGGCTACGCTCCATCGGACGTGAAACGTCTGATAACACACACCCTGCGACAACCGTCCGAAGCTTCCAGGCTGGAGGAGCGAGTCTGGGGATTGTTATCGCGTTGTCGCTGGGTAATTTCGTCGTTTCGGAAGGCACAACGGATCAACACAAGTCCGCATTTGTTCATGGGAACCATATCCACTTCTATATGCATGTTGCTTTTCCTTGGCACAGCGGCATCTACCAGCAGAGCAATGCCGATTGTCATACACACGCAGTGTATGTGCGTGGTTTAAAGAGTACTAGGATGAATCTACCGCGCTCCCGTGGCTACCAAACTCCCCGGATTTAAATCCAGTCGAGAATCAGTGGGTCCACGTCGATCAGCCTATATGCTCTATGGATCCTCCACTGAGAAACCTAGCGCAATGGGCATGGTACTGGTGTCCCAAAGGCTCCACAACCCCGTCGGTACCTTCCTGAATCTCGCCCACTCTCTTTATGTACGTCTCGGAGCAGTCTGCGCTGCAAAAGGTGATTATCGAGGTTCTTGACAGGTGGCCACATTAATGTGCTTGGCCAGAGTAATAGACAAAGGAAGAGTTATTACATTGACGTCCGTACTCCGCTAACCACACTAGGAGCCTTTGCAGCTTAGTTGAGGATCTCAGTTTGATTTCCTGAACAGCCAGTGATTTTCCCTTGGTGGTAGAAGTGGAACGGTGTGCACTCATCCACCTGAGAATTGGAAAAACCGACATAGCCAGTCGGGAGCATGGTGTGTTAACAAACCGCTTCTCCGTACTGACATCGAACTGAGGTCACACGCAGGTTAATTACATCACATTGTGTAGCTCAGTGAGGAGTTTAGTTAGTTACCGAACAGGCAGAATACCCATAGAGGCTGAACCACATCATTTAGCATTTCCTACGGAACCGTTCGGTATATTTTTTTTTCCTTTATTTGCTTTCTTTTTTTTCCATTCACTATTTCAAAGTGTAGAACAGAAGAAAATCCAAACCATTATAGAGCCTCGGCTCTTTTCTCCCAAATATGAGGAGAGCTGGTATTTGGACAAAGCAGTTCTCAATTAGGAACAAATGGTGGCGATTATCAGTTTCGGACTTTGTCTCAAATCAACTTCTACATCTACATCTACATCTACATTGATACTCCGCAAGCCACCCAACGGTGTGTGGCGGAGGGCACTTTACGTGCCACTGTCATTACCTCCCTTTCCTGTTCCAGTCGCGTATGGTTCGCGGGAAGAACGACTGTCTGAAAGCCTCCATGCGCGCTCTAATCTCTCTAATTTTACATTCGTGATCTCCTCGGGAGGTATAAGTAGGGGGAAGCTATATATTCGATACCTCATCCAGAAACGCACCCTCTCGAAACCTGGCGAGCAAGTTACACCGCGATGCAGAGCGCCTCTCTTGCAGAGTCTGCCACTTGAGTTTATTAAACATCTCCGTAACGCTATCACGGTTACCAAATAACCCGGTAACGAAACACGCCGCTCTTCTTTGGATCTTCTCAATCTCTTCCGTCAACCCGACCTGGTACGGATCCCACACTGATGAGCAATACTCAAGTATAGGTCGAACGAGTGTTTTGTAAGCCACCTCCTTTGTTGATGGACTACATTTTCTAAGCACTCTCCCAATGAATCTCAACCTGGTACCCGCCTTACCAACAATTAATTTTATATGATCATTCCACTTCAAATCGTTCCGCACGCATACTCCCAGATATTTTACAGAAGTAACTGCTACCAGTGTTTGTTCCGCTATCATATAATCATACAATAAAGGATCCTTCTTTCTATGTATTCGCAATACATTACATTTGTCTATGTTAAGGGTCAGTTGCCACTCCCTGCACCAAGTGCCTATCCGCTGCAGATCTTCCTGCATTTCGCTACAATTTTCTAATGCTGCAACTTCTCTGTATACTACAGCATCATCCGCGAAAAGCCGCATGGAACTTCCGACACCATCTACTAAGTCATTTATATATATTGTGAAAAGCAATGGTCCCATAACACTCCCCTGTGGCACGCCAGAAGTTACTTTAACGTCTGTAGACGTCTCTCCATTGATAACAACATGCTGTGTTCTGTTTGCTAAAAACTCTTCAATCCAGCCACACAGCTGGTCTGATATTCCGTAGGCTCTTACTTTGTTTATCAGGCGACAGTGCGGAACTGTATCGAACGCCTTCCGGAAGTCAAGAAAAATAGCATCTACCTGGGAGCCTGTATCTAATATTTTCTGGGTCTCATGAACAAATAAGGCGAGTTGGGTCTCACACGATCGCTGTTTCCGGAATCCATGTTGATTCCTACATAGTAGATTCTGGGTTTCCAGAAATGACATGATACGCGAGCAAAAAAACATGTTCTAAAATTCTACAAGAGATCGACGTAAGAGATATAGGTCTATAGTTTTGCGCATCTGCTCGACGACCCTTCTTGAAGACTGGGACTATCTGTGCTCTTTTCCAATCATTTGGAACCCTCCGTTCCTCTAGAGACTTGCGGTACACGGCTGTTAGAAGGGGGGCAAGTTCTTTCACGTACTCTGTGTAGAATCGAATTGGTATCCCGTCAGGTCCAGTGGACTTTCCTCTATTGAGTGATTCCAGTTGCTTTTCTATTCCTTGGACACTTATTTCGATGTCAGCCATTTTTTCGTTTGTGCGAGGATTTAGAGAAGGAACAGCAGTGCGGTCTTCCTCTGTGAAACAGCTTTGGAAAAAGGTGTTTAGTATTTCAGCTTTACGCGTGTCATCCTCTGTTTCAATGCCATCATCATCCCGTAGTGTCTGCATATGCTGTTTCGAGCCACTTACTGATTTAACGTAAGACCAGAACTTCCTAGGATTTTCTGTCAAGTCGGTACATAGAATTTTACTTTCGAATTCAATGAACGCTTCACGCATAGCCCTCCTTACGCTAACTTTGACATCGTTTAGCTTCTGTTTGTCTGAGAGGTTTTGGCTGCGTTTAAACTTGGAGTGGAGCTCTCTTTGCTTTCGCAGTAGTTTCCTAACTTTGTTGTTGTACCACGGTGGGTTTTTCCCGTCCCTCACAGTTTTACTCGGCACGTACCTGTCTAAAACGCATTTTACGATTGCCTTGAACTTTTTCCATAAACACTCAACATTGTCAGTGTCGGGAACCTCGGTGAGAACTGGAGGAATGGAATTATTTCAATTTATTTCTAGAGCTATGTTGACTATTGCTCGACTCAACTATTAAAATGTTGCGTATGTGTGCTGAGTGTCTGTACAGCATTTTCGTACTTTTTATTGTCTACATAATGCAGCCGTTTCTAGTAATGACCCACGGTACTTGAAAGTTTAATGTAAAACATATAAAGCGTGTATGTAAGCCTCTGGTTGGTATCTAAGATATGTTTAAAACTTATTTTGTAACCGAAACACGTAAATCTCAGTGCAACAGGATTGTGTTAAAATTTAATTTTGAATGAAGATACTTGGATGCGAAATCGAGACTAGCCACAACATTAAACAATTCGCCTGTGAGAAAGCAAAATATTTTCAATAGCATATGCTATTTTTCAATAGCATATGCTATTTGACTGCAAAACTAATGACTCAGATT
Source organism: Schistocerca americana (assembly GCF_021461395.2). NCBI lineage: Eukaryota > Metazoa > Arthropoda > Insecta > Orthoptera > Acrididae > Schistocerca > Schistocerca americana. The sequence continues at coordinate 266,403,254 of NC_060119.1, read as the reverse complement.
AAAATGTTGGCCCTGAATACTGTATATCTTCAGCTTTAATCTTGAAAAAAAAAAGACTGTACCATAACTGTTGATTTAATTACACAGCTAAAGAACATAAAATTTAGCGCATCTGACTTCCTGACAAAACCGCTTGAAAACTCACAACATATCACTTTTCTGAAATCTCTTATTTGAAATTTCTGAACTGATAATACATTCCGACAATCACTGTACCTTACAGTGGACATGAATTTTGATGGTAATTAAATTCATTGGCTTACCTGTGCGCACAGATCACTCGTCCGTTTTGCAACCTTACGCTATAAGGTAATGAATGATAAGACTGTCAAAACACAAAATTCCTTTACCGTACTTGCGATGTGCTTTTGCAGCACGCAACTCGAGAGGTGCAATGCGAGTATACAAACACATTTATAAACGTAAAGAATAAAAATGAGGAACTAAACTTAACGACTGATAATGAGAACAAAGACTCCAAGTTAAACTATGCTTCATTAAGCCATAACAACAGTACACCCTTCCATAAATTTCACACAGCTATTCAAGTTAGCAAAATGTTGATGGTGTTGAGGCAGCAACCAGCCACAAATTTATTTTAAGTTCCTTTTTTCAAAAGGTACCGTTAACGGTTTCGAATCATTAGAATTCATCGCCATACGGTTTTCATGCTTCCATTCATTAGAAGGTATCTCAACACCATCAACATTTGTCTTCAAATAACAGCCACCGTCTCCAACCACATCATAATATGGCAAAATTGCAGTTAGCAAAATATTTCTTAATAACTCTTCTGTGTACAATTATTTTCCTTGACACTTATTGCAATTATAAGACAAAACTATATGTTGCATTTCAACTTCAACCATACGCTATGTTCCAACAATAATAAATTACAACTGTTTTATATATAAACATATATATATAGGGTGAGTCAGGAGGAAAGGTACATGCTTTGAGAGGTGATAGTATTAGCGATTGTGAACAAAAAACGTCATATGGACGTATGTCCTATCCCGAACGGTTTCCGAGGTACAATACATTTAATATAACTTTTGTACGTTTTCCTTGAATAACTCGAAAACCGGGCCCGCCAGGGGCTGTAGACGGAGTTTCCGTTCTACAAAGAGAGCCGATGGTGAAGCATAGTGAACGTCATTTCAGAATATTTGGGAGAGCCTTAGTGTTACGGCTGAGGGCAATCTGGCGAAAACTGTTCTTCAGAACTGGGGGGCTGAAGCTACTTTTTCTTTAATTCTGGGACTATCAGCGCTACACAAAAGTATGAAAGCCTATACATGTGAAATAGTATTTATTTATTTGCGCACAGAGTAAAGTGTTTTTTTTTTTCTTTATTGAATTTCAATTCCCACCGGGGGGGGCTGGCAGCAGCGTAATATGCTGTTCTACAACCTGCAGAAAAGTTAAAAAACATTATGAGAATATAAACAAACAAGAAAAACGCGATAAAACGGTGACATGGCGAAAAGTTGTGGAATTTAAAATATAAAAACACTGCGGTGATGATGCGGATGAAGATACACAAGGAGGAGACAGGTACAATTAAAAAACACTGCGACAGTCTGGTTTCTGTTCGCACGAGATAAAAAAAACACAACTAGCGACAGTATGGTGGCTGTTCTCAACACTGACAGGGGACGCACAACACTGAACATTCACTTCTAATAGCACTATACAGGTGACATGGCGTCAGAGGGGGGGGGGGGAGACCCAGTCCTAAGAGGGGGGAAAAAGGGGGAGAGCAGAGAAAAGAAAAAAAGGGGGAGCCGATGGAGAGAGGGGACATAGAAAAGGGGGGCTGGGCGGACGTGAGAAAGGCAGTGGGAAAGGCAGGGGAAGGGAGAGGAAATAGGACAGGGGAGAGAAGGGAGGCAGAGACAGGATAGGATGGAAGGGTGGGGGGAAGAGGGAGCCTGGGGAAAGGACAGAGGAAGGGCGGGGGAGGTGAGGATCAGAGTTGATAGGAGGGATAAATGGAGGGAGAGAGGGCACCATCTGGGAGGGAGAGTCAACAGAAGCCACCTTGGGAAAGGAGTTGAAGGGTGTAGAGGTGAAGGGTAGGGGGGATAACGGTGAGAGGGCAGGGGTTGGAGAGGAGAGGAGCAGCCAGAGGATGAGGGGGATCAAGGCAGCGAGAGGTGTAGAAGACGTGGATATGTTCGAGGAAAAGGAGCAGGTGGGGGAAAGGAATCAGGTCGTAGAGGGTCTGCGTGGGGGATGGGAGGCATATATGGAAGCTGAGGCAGAGTGCATGGCGCAGAGTAAAGTTGATGCAGTACTGGATATGTGCAGTGTATAGTTTGTTCTCAAGGTCCTGAACGAGAGCTCCCTATTTCTGGATCGGCTGAAACTGGTAGAAGTCGGTTGAATATCCTTTCCATACCAAAGTATGTAGTTCATTGGATATTGTTTTGACGTTCGGTGTTTGCTGCCTTCATGGTGTTCTAATTTTAATTTACAGCAATGAGGAATGAAAAGACTTATGCTTCCTTAATGGCGCTGCCTTCGACTGTGTGAACTAGTTAGATCACATACGACGGTTGGCGACTGTTACATCTTTTCTCCTTTTTTACGTATTTTATTCACTTACATTTTAGTTGTTCGAATTAGCAATTGAGGTATTCTACGAGGGTCACAGCCCTTAATTACAGTGTGCCTAAACGTCCGTTAAAATTTGGAAATGCACTGATTCATGAAATAATGTAAGTACAAAGGTAAAACTTGATACACATGCCTTTAATGACTTGGAGTTTTATTGAATCTAAAAATGAGTGTAAAAACCGACTGGACAGCAACATGTCAGTGACGCCGCATAAGAATCGTGTGTAAAATGAGCTGTAGTGAGAGAGGTGTCGGATGCGCCAGCAGTCGGGGCATATTGGCTTCACCAGCTGAAGATACTGTTAATGAAACTTTACTATCAGAATGTAAGATCTGCTTCTGAACATTACGATCTCATCTCCTTAAGAAGGGTGTTCGAACGCGTAAAGGTCCTGTGACAAGTGTCGCTGTGAAGAAAATGATTACGAAGTTAGAAGCTACACGTTGTGTAGATAATCGACCTCGTATTGGGCGACCAAACATAAGTGCTATTGCTGCTCGGACGGTTCAGGAAGAAATGCAGATTTTTGCGGGTTCACCTTTGCATGGTGAAGTTCTCGCTATAAGCAATGATACGCTGTACAGTGCTGTCCACATCTTTGTCCCCGACTACAGATACTGTTGATGAATGACGGCTGATCTGTTGAGCATTTGCTATTAAGAACACTGTCCCTGGTAAACATCAATTGTCATGGTAACTACTGGTTTGTATTATATGAAGTGCCATCTGTTGGTCATTTCGTTCACTGTTTTGTTGAGTGATGCCGCGCGTCATTTCAAGAATTTGTATCAATTTGTACCTCTCTACCTACATTATTTCGTGAAGTATTGAATTCTCTAATGTTATCAGACTTTGGGCACCCCTGTATATAGGAAAACATCCTTTTAAACGATCCAGATTTGACGTTCTTCTGCACCTGTGCGAAGTTTCGAAAATTTCCGACAGATGGCAGAGCCGCAGTGAACCATCAAATTGGCGTCTAGGCAAGACACTCATTACATGCAACGTGTTGCTATTGAATTTTTGGTCGCGGAAAAAGAAACCGTGGTGAGCATCCGTTAAAATGTGTATCTGTAATGATGCAGTTGATAGTATCGTTTAGCGATGGGTAAACTGAGTTAAAGCGTCAGCCAGTGCAGAAATTGAGCTCTATGATCAGCCAAACAGGGGACGCCCAGTCACAGCCACTGTTCCTGACGAGCTGAATCGTGCGAATGCCAGTATTGGGGCAGACCGGCGCATCACAATTCCGCAACTGGGCTATCGTTGAATTTTGAAGGTGCGGCTACAATGGATGAGACTCTTCGATATTCACAGATGTTCACGAGATAGGATCCACGAAAACTCACAGTCTAAATGATCAACGGCTAAATGATCCAATGAAAAATCGCTTCATGTGAACTGATGAAGCTGCTTGAGGCCAATGGGGCAATGGAGAGGTCTTTCTGTCACGAACAGTTATAGCTGACGAAACCTGGGTGCATCAATTTCAGTCGGAGACAAAACGACAATGTTGGGGAGGCACCACCAGCAACCAAAAAAATAGAAACAAATTCAAAGCAATTCCTTCTGCTGGAAAAGTCATGATGACACTCTATTGGAATGCTGATGGTGTAATTCTGGTGGATGTTTTGCGAAAAGAGTCAAACGTTAAGATCATGTACACACCGTTTCCGACTTGTTGGATCTGAGATGAGTTCAAAAGAAATGTTGCTACAGCACGAACCCTGGTACACGGCGACAAATTGGGTTGAACGTCTTCGCCTCACCGATCCCATAGCTCAGACATGGCGATCTCTGACTTCCATCTGTTTCGGCTACTTACGGATTCTTTACGTGGGATACACTTTGAAGATGATGAGAGCGTAATTTGTGCGGTGAAAGTATGGTTACGAGAACAGGAAGAGCTTTCGCCAACGAATATACGCTCTTATATAACGCTGGCGTAACGTCATAGAACGTGGTGGAGACTATCTCGATAAAAGTACGTCTAAAAGTATTGTTGGCTGATATTCTCATCAAATTCTAGCTCTGAGAAAAAATTGTAGGCATTATTTATTGAGCGACGCGCATTTTTGTGTGATAACTTTATCCACTAGTTATACCCGTACATGTACATCGAATACTGATACCAGTTATACTTTCGAGCTATTTTTGTGGAATTTTCCATCGTCTTCTGAAGTATGGCTGCGCATATGCAGTACCTATTAGCTAGGACTGACGCAGTACACCGAAAAAGTTGAAAGAAGGTCAACTCGTTCTGTATTATCCCGCGATAGGATAATGATACGCGAACTGGGGTGGCAGTCATTAGAACCAAGATGTTTTTCTTTGCGGCGAGATCTTCTCAAGAAACTTCATTCACCAACTTTCTTCTCCGAATGCGAAAATATTTTGGTCGCTCCCACCTACATAGAGAGAAATGATCAACATAATATTATAAAAGAAATCAGAGTTCGCACGAAAAGATACAAGGGTTAGTTCTTCTCGCGTGCTCTTCGGGAGTGCAAACACAGAGAAACAGCTTGAAAGTGATTCGACGAACCCTCTGCCAGCCACTTACGTCTGAACTGCAAAGTAGTCATGTAGATATAGATGTAAAATATCGTACAGCCTATCGATTAAGCCACTATCAGTAACCTAGCACGTTGGCTTTTGGTTGTCATGATTACTGAAGGTGAGCCGGTATCTCGATGAAGACTGATGTTGACAAAGTTCGTTACACAACAGTAGCCGATGTTTAAGCATCACAATGAATTTCTTCGAATTTTTAAAGAGAAAGGGATATGTGTACGAAATCAAAAGTATTTGGACACCTGGCTCAAAATGACTTACAAGTTCGTGGCGCCTCCATTGGTAATGCTGGAATTCAGTAAGGTGTTGTCCCACCCTTAGCCTCGATGACAGCTTCCACTCTCGCAGGCATACGTTCAATCAGGTGCTGGAAGGTTTCTTGGGAAATGGCAGCCCACGCTTCACGGAGTGCTGCACTGAGGAGAGGTATCGATGGCTGTCGGTGAGGCCTGGCACGAAGTCGGCCTTCCAAAACATCCCAAAGGTGTTCTGTAGGATTCAGGACATGACTCTGTGCAGGCCATTCTATTACAGGGATGTTATGGTCCTGTAACCACTCCGCCACAGCCGTGGATTATGAACAGGTGCTCGATCGTGTTGAAAGATGCGATCGCCATCCCCGAAATGCTCTTCAACAGTGGGAAGCAAGAAGATGCTAAAAACATCAATGTAGTCCTGTGCTGTGATAGTACCACGCAAAACAACAAGGGTTGCACGCCCCCTCCATGAAAAACACGACCACACCATAACACCACCGCCACCGAATTTTACTGTTGGCACTACACACGCTGGCAGATGACGTTCACCAGGCATTCGCCATACCAACACCCTACCATCGGATCGCCACATTGTGTACCGTGATTCGTCACTCCGCAGAGTGTATTTTCACTGTTCAATCCCTTCTTACACCAAGCGAGGCATCGTTTGGCATTTACCGGCGTGATGTGTGGCTTATGAGCAGCCGCTCGACCATGAAGTCCAAGTTTTCTCACTTCCCGCCTAACTGTCATAGTACTTGCAGCGGATCCTAATGCAGTCTGGAATTCCTGTGTGATGGTCCGGATAGATGTCTGTCTATTGCACATTACGGTCCTCTTCAGCTGTCGGTGGTCTCTGTCAGTGAACATACGAGGTCATGCTGTACGCTTTAGTGCTGTACGTGTCCCTTCACGTTTCCACTTCACTACCATACCCGTAACAGTGGACCAAGGGATGTTTAGGAGTGTGGAAATCTCACGTACAGATGTATGAGACAAGTGACACCCAATCACTTGACCACGTTTGAAGTCCGTGAGATCCGCGGAGCGCCCGATTCTGCTCTCCCGCGATGTCTAATGACTACTGAGGTCGCTGATTTGGAGTACTTGGCAGAAGGTGGCAGCACAATGCACCTAATATGAAAAACGTATGTTTTTTGGGGTGTTCGGATACTTTTGATCACACAGTGTACGTACTTGTATTGCACAATAAAAATGTGACCTGCGGAAGCCAAAGCTCCGGTTTTGAACCACGGACAAGGACTCAGCTTCAGTCTTTACCAAAGTGTCGCACTAAAAGCTGATTGACACCCCTTCTACGAATCGCACAAACCTCTAATAAGCGAGGACGTACTTGAAATTAGCTAGTTTCGCAAAAGCCTATCGATCAAAAATGCTGTGCCACTCTTCGTCTATCAGTCTGTAAAAATGAATTAATTCTTCTCGGACAACGTGATTTGTCACACGCGGTAAAGTTTTACTGTTGGAGTTGTGTAACTGCTATATCTGCAAAAATCAGATTGTGCTTCAAAGAATAGACCATAAATTACATTGCGTACAAAGCGCAAATATTTCATCCCTCACTGCACTATTATTAAATGAAATATCAGCCGGGAACGGAAACAGATTTAATCAGCTGAACGTTTTTGCATGGGCTACCACGCAGGATGAAGAGTATGATTGGGCTCTTTCTGTCACCGTCAAACAGACGTAATGCATGTCCCGATACAAAGCAATTTATTTTACTGGAAAAGAAAACTCGTTAAATTTTGTTGTTGATGTACAATAACAGTGAATATCGTCAGCTGTTTCTAAGTCAATTGCGAAACAACATTATACAACTTAATTAGAGCTACAGGTAATTTAAACTAGTCACTGCGCGAATTATTTTTTTTATTTACGTGCGTAATTTCCAGATAATTCATTTGTTGAATTCTACATGTCTCATCGGAAGAAAATAGAGTCTCGTTATGAAAGTAAAGAAACTTTCTTACCGGAGGACTATCACGGAACCAGGGGCACGGTACCCAAATCCATTTGTAGTTTGGCTATCTAAGGGCTTCGAGGGAAAACAAAAAATATGATTTTCAATATTTCGCGTAGTTAATACTGAAATTAAAAATTTTAGAAATGTTGTCGTAAGCTACTCATTAAGTGCTGCAATCTTATATTAAAAGTTTAACACAGTAAGACACGTATTACAGTTAGACAATGTGTGTGTGAGCATAACTAAATGCGCACAAAAGCCCGACTTTATTAATCCAGTATTTGAGAAGAAGAGCACTTAGCAACTTCGAATAAACTTTAAACAAAAGTTCATACCTTTTAGATTTCTTTTTGTCTCCGACACCCCCCTCCCCCACCCACCCACACAAATTGATGAAACGAGAAGATTTATCGCCTGCTTCATTTCCTCTGTTCATATCGTGAACTGGCAGTATCAGGCATGTTGTTTTAATTTATTACTATTTTGCAGACGGTGTCCAGATATACTACTGAATGTTCCAGAAAAATTATGTCGCTGTGCGATACGTAGTTTAGGAGATATGAAATCGTAAACATTTAGGTGCGTGAAAAACTAGCGTTTGCTTGAAATGGTGCACAGTAAAACTTCAGCATCACGCATGACGTTTCAGTTGATTACTTCTTTACTATTAACGCTGTTGGTTACACACTTTGCAGACAGTATCTACAGGTACCACGGAATGTACGTGCAATATTATATCACTGTTCATGGTTCATGAGTTTTTACGTCATAAACCCTGAGACGCATGATAAACTACATTTTGCTTAAAAAGGAGCACAAATTATTCCGTTTATGTCCCGTGTTCCATAATGAGAGCACTTAGCGACTTCTGAGAAACTTTGAGCATAATTTCAAACGTTTCCCAAACATTTTCTTGCTTACATACTTAAACACATTAACTCATTTCAGACGTTGGAAGCTGTTTTGCGAATGAGAGTTCGATTTTTTGAGAATCGGAGTTTTACTGGTAATTCATTAACTGACCACTTGTAACTGTTTGTAGCTATAAAAGATTTAATGTACAATTACGCTCTTCAAAAATGAACACTAAATGATTTGTCTGCAGAGATGTATTCTTTATAGAACAATGTCAACTACGGAAATTACACTACAAAATGTTATTCTTTTAAGTTGAAAATTGACATTGCAGTCGCTTTTTCCTTTGTGTTCAAATCATTTGTGTTTCGCAGAACATTTCGTTGTCCACACACGCTAGAATGCTTGCTGTCGCGTTTGAGGAGAGATGGGTTAAAATCCTCTTTGTACATTGTCTGGTCGTTTCGACGATTACATTCGCTGTTCATTTGCTTGACCTGTTGTTTGCAGTGCTGCTGATTCCGCATTGGACTAATTTAGACAGCGTTCCCGGAAAAACTTACTCCCCAGATACAAGTATCACTGTAGTAAATTTCATAGACATATGCCTGTGTGGCAAGTGTCCACACGAACTACTACTTCCACTTTTTTATATAATTCACCCGATAATCATACTAGTTTGGAAAATTATCTTGAAATTAGAGGCGAGAGATTAACACCAAGCTTATTACACCTTCAGACAGAAAATGTCCCTAAGTAGATCGAAAGTCCGGTCGGCTTACATAAATGCACAATTTTCACGTTCTCTCCACGAGTTAGCCATTGCCCTTTCAAATTCCATTTGGTCGCAGTAATGAAAAATATACTCATTCGTCCAGCACAATATTATAGATAAAATTAATATTTTGTGTCCTTATTCGCGCCATAGGCGCCGTGCACCGAACCGTACTTGTTCACGCCATGAACCAGTCCTGCAGACGAACTACCTAAGCCTCCTTTTAGCGGGCGACAAAAACTCACTCCACAGCTGACGGGGCATCACCGTGACGTCTGAACTTTGGGCCCAGCAGAGATGGGTAGCGGTAAGATTCGACATACTGTAGGGGTATTTGTATCTGTACCCTCATATCATAAGATCATCGAGGTTTACTTAGTCACGATTTCCCTGTATATAACTTAAAGCGAATTTTTTGATGGATCCTTTGAGAATAAAGCTTGTCGAGTGAGAGTTTGTGACCAGTTTCTACGGATATTATCGTCGTCAGGACAACTTAATCCTCCTACTTTCTTTTGACGTGCTATAGCGATACTCTTTAACAGATGCAAATCTCGTTTTATTGAGAGACGAGAAATGAATGTGAGCACATGGCTACTACGAAAGATAATAAGTAATCAGAGAGTACAGATGTTTGCAGATGGATACAAAATACTCCGTAAAAGCCCGCTTATAGAGTTTCCAGAACTATCATTACGTGAGGAACCTAGGAATTTATTACAACACCGCTCCTGTGTATAACGCACTTGTAACGCACACAGAGGCGTTTAAGCAACCAATATTCCCGCGTTCCAAGCGCAAGTGGAGTGGGAAGTTGTCATAATAAGTAGTACAGTGGTAAGTGTCCTCTTTCTTGTAATTCAAGGTAGTTTACAAGTATAAATGTAAAGAAGAACGCTGCGTTTTTTATAGTAAAATAATGGGTAATGTTTCAAATTCCTTACAAAGTTCGCCGTGAGAGAAATCCTATCGTAATAGCACAGGGAAAAGTTTAAAATCAGAGATTCTCTGTAAAGGCAGTCCGCGCGCTTAGCTCGGTGATAACGTGTTTGCCCACCATGAAGCAGGCCCGGCTTCGATTCCCGGCCGGGTTGGGGATTTTCTCCGCTCGTGGACTGGGTGTTGTGTTGTCATCATCACCTCGTCACCGACGGGCAAGTCGCCCAATGTGTGGCTTCACCGGAAATAAGACTTACACCCGGCGGCCGAACTTCCCCGGATTGGGCCTCCCGGCCATCAGTGCCACACGCTCATTTCATTTCATTCCTCTAAGGAATAGGGGCGTTTATTTACCTGCAACCCACAATTTACGTTGCACCAGAATATGTAATAAATGTAGCCAAATATACTCAGGTTTTTTTTTTATTTTTTATTTTTTTTACAGGAACAATACATATTCAAAACCGACCGCAATGACTCCGCTTTAAAGAAGCAAATGCGACTACCAGAAAAGAAAATTTGGGGACTTTCGGAGAGATTCTAAATTTCAGTTGGGGACTTTCGGAGAGATTCTAAATTTCAGTACTCATATGTATTATTATTCTGAAGAAATAAAACCATAAGTGGATAACATCATGTCACTGCTCTATAACCATGTGTTAGGAAACTTGGTGAGACGGAAGGGCGAAATATTTTTTGCAGTCTATTTCTCTACAGGTTTATGCAAACAACAGTTGATGCGGGATGCAAGGAGTAAAGCGATGGTCACCAAAATAAAATTAATCTTAAATTCTTGTGACAGGGGAAACAAAACGAGTCAAATCAGTTCCCTTAATGTTGTTTTCAGGAAACCTACGTGAATGTCCTGTTTAGGCCGGCCGAAGTGGCCGTGCGGTTAAAGGCGCTGCAGTCTGGAACCGCAAGACCGCTACGATCGCAGGTTCGAATCCTGCCTCGGGCATGGATGTTTGTGATGTCCTTAGGTTAGTTAGGTTTAACTAGTTCTAAGTTCTAGGGGACTGATGACCTCAGAAGTTGAGTCCCATAGTGCTCAGAGCCATTTGAACCATTTTTTTGTCCTGTTTAGATAATAGTGCCTCGGTGACAATGCAAGGATTAGTGTTTTTGTTTTTTAAAGTAAGTAATGAGTAAGAGGAAGCTGTTTTAATTAAATTCCCAAATGGCTACAATTAATGACCTTCATTTGCGGTTGACCTGAAACTGTCCCCTTCACGAAATAAGTTGCTTTTGTCCCTGTATTTACTTTCGCAACACTCTGTTTTAACATTCTTCGGATTGACAGCCACTGAAAGGAACACTTGGATCTTATAGATAATTCGAACACATAGGTTAGCCCAAAATATACTATGTGTTAGCCAAACCTGTAAACTGTGAGAAGTGCGAAAATTGGTAATTGACCCTCAATAATGAAAAGTGTGAGGTGATCCACATGAGTTCTAAAGGAAATCCATTAAACTTCGGTTGCACGATGAATCAGTCAAATTTAAAGGCCGTAAATTCACCTAAATACCTAGGAATTACAGTTACGAACAATTTAAATTGGAAAGAACTCATGCAAAATGTTGTGGGAAGGCGAACCAAACGCCGCGTTTTATTGGCAGAACATTAGAAGATGCAACAGATGTACTAAAGAAACTGCGTACACTACACTTGCCCGTCCTCTTTTGGAGTACTGCTGCGCGTTGTGGAATCATCACCAGGTAGGATTAACGGAGTACATCGAGAAATAGGGGAGACATGATACAGGATTTGGGGTGAAAATCATTAAAACAAAGGCGTTTTTCGTTTCGGTAGCATCTTCACGAAATTCCAACATCTACATTCTACTCCGAATGATAAAATATTTCGTTGATGCAGATATACATCGGGACAAACAACCATCATAATAAAATAAGGGAAATCAGAGCTCCCACGGGAAGATATAGGTGTCCCTTTCCTCGCGCGCTGTTAGAGAGTTAAATAATAGAGAATTAATGTGAAGGTGATTCGATGAACTCTCTGCTAAGCAATTAAGTGTGATTTGCAAAGTAGCCATGTAGATGTATTTTGGCGAATTGTCGGATACACCTGAAGTTTGACATAACTAGTAAAAGGCAAAATAACACAATAACTTTTGATAGAACTTACAAGCACTTTCAATTTACCAAAAAACATTTTGCTGGTAGAACAGGTGTTGATACAAATGTACGAATCTTCCTCATATATGTATATATATGCTAATCACGAAAACTGACAACGGTGGGGAGAGCGGGGGGTTGACCACATGCTCCTCCATGTCTGCATCCAATGACGCCTGTCAGCAGCGGATGACACGGCGTTCGGTCAGTACCGTTGGGCCTTCAGAGACCTGCTCGGACGAAATTTAGTTTAGTTTAGTTTTTACGGCCGGCCGAAGTGGCCGAGCGGTTCTAGGCGCTACAGTCTGGAACTGCGCGACCGCTACGGTCGCAGGTTCGACTCCTGCCTCGGGCATGGATGTGTGTGATGTCCTTAGGTTAGTTAGGTTTAAGTAGTTCTAAGTTCTAAGGGACTGATGACCTCAGAAGTTAAGTCTCATAATGCTCAGAGCCATTTTTTTTTTTTTAGTTTACGTATAGTCTATTATCGTGTTGGACATCTTTTTGCGTAGTGTAGCAACTCTACGTGGCACAGACTAAACAAGAAGCTGGAAGTCTCCTACAGCAATACTGAGCCATGCTGCCTTTATAGCCGTCTGTAATTGCGAAACTATGGTCGCTGCAGTATTTATTCCCCATAAACCTTCGGTGGGAATCATGCCTTCAGTCTGGGTGGCCAAATCATTCGCTCGAATTGTCCAGAATGTTCTTCAAACCAGTCGCGAATAATTGTGGCCAGGTGGCACAGCGCATTGCCATCCATAAAAATTCCATCGTTGTTTGGGAACATCGAAGTCCATGAATGGCTGTAAGTGGTCTCCAGGTAGCCAAACATAACCATTTACAGTCAATCATCGGTTCATTTGGACGAGAGAACCCAGTCCATTTCCTGTAAACACAGCCCATACCATTATAGAGCCATACCAGGTTGCACGTTGCCTTGTTGATAACTTTGGTCTGTGGTTTCGTGTGGCCTGCACAACACTCGAACTCTATCATCAGCTCTTACCAGCTGAAATCGGGACCCATCTTACCAGACCACAGTTTTCCAGTCGTCTAGGGTCCAACCGATGTAGTGTAGTCACAAGCCCAGGAGAGGCGCTGCAGGTCATTAGCAAAGGCATTCGCGACGGTCGTCTGCTGCCATAGCCCATAACGCCAAATGTCGCCGCAGTGTCCTAAGGATACGTCCGTCGTACGTCTCATATTGATTTCTGTGGTTATTTCACGCAATGTTGCTTGTCTGTTAGCACTGACCGCTCTATGCAAACGCTGCTGCCCTCGGTCGTTAAGTGACGGCCGTCGGCCACTGCCTTGTCTGTGATGAGAGGCAATTCCTGAGATTTGGTATTCTCGGCACACTCTTGACACATTTCCGAAATGGACTGTCCCATGCTTCTAGCTCCAGCTACCATTGCGTGTTAAAAGTAAGTTATTTCCAGTCGTGCGGCCATAATCACGTCGGAAATCTTTCCACATGAATCACCTGAGTACAGATGACAGTTTCGCCAACGCACTGCCCTTTATACCTTGTGTACGCGATACTACTGCCATCTGTATACGTGCATATCGCTATCCCATGACTTTTATTATCTTAGTGTGTATGTTTTACTTTCCGGCCACCCCTTAAAATTAACGTGCCGCATCTGGTTAACCAGCAGACCCCGCAAGTCGGGATTAATGACTGGAAAGAGAGAGTGTGTAAGTTTTACGTATCATTTCCTCCTAACAGTCTATTTTTAGGTTTTTCGAGAAACAATTAGGTTCTATGGACAAGTAATTTACGACATGACAGGGCACGCTGAAGGGTATAATTTAAAGAGGAAAGAATAACGCTGTGGAACAAACTTGAAGCAAAATTTTCGGAGCAAAAACTTTCAGGTATTCATCGATAACCTTGGTTCGATTTATTGACCATGATTTCAGTTATGGAGGATTGTCGTACGGCTTCTACTTACAGAGTTAATACGTGTTGGTGGTTACGTAATATTCAAAGAAAACTGAACAGACGTAGAGTTACTTCTATTAACACAATTACTGAAGAAATGTTCCCAGGGCACATTTTTACAATGGTGCTGCACACGAAGTTTTATTGCTTCAAACGAATTAGCGAGTGAAGCTATATATTGTATTTTTCTGTTTTACGAATACAGAGACGTTCATAGTTTTTTGTAGAGAAGCAAGAGAAAACTTTATACAAGGAAGTGCTAGGGCACGTAAGCGTGGCTTTCGGAAAGTGATGCATACATAAGCAAGAATTCCTGGCAGAAGTCGGTGTTTATGTTAAACTAATCCGTAAAACTTTGGAAGGATAATGAGAAATAGGCATACTTCACTGTCACATTCTGCGTGAGTCAAAATATTTATGCTATTTTGCTGCGCTCGCATATACTTACGGATAGAAAATAAAACTACCATGCATTCTACGATGTAGACTCTTTCAAGCACATTACAGGTGGCACCGCATGAAAGAAGATTCTCGCCCGTGGCATATTGTAGACGCTATCATCACTGCAGCGTGGGTGGCCATATCACTTTACGCTACGGAAGCTCCTGCGAGCTGCCTGTGTGCTCTGATAATGTTGAAGTGGCGAACTGAAGCGTCGGACGAGGGCCCTTCCCAGGAAGTCAATTAAGCGCGAAGCTGCGGCTGCGAGCCACACGTTGTTTTGCTAACTGTGCCAGCCTAAAATGTCAAGCTTTTCTTTAGTTTCGCTGTTCTTCTCGTCGTTTCATAAAGCACTATACGCGATGTCCCAGGAGGAATGGTTAATATTCAGGAATATGACACAAACGATCATTCGAAGTAAAAAATCAAGTAGACATGAGCTCTAAAATGAATATCTTAATGGTTGTGACCACTTATTCGTTTTGGATCCTGAGAAACAAATCTCTTCTACTGCAAACACTTTGCTTTCCATATTTTGGGAGAAGATAGTATGGACCAAAAGCCGGCCGGTGTGGCCGTGCGGTTAAAGGCGCTTCAGTCTGGAACCGCGTGACCGCTACGGTCGCAGGTTCGAATCCAGCCTCGGGCATGGATGTGTGTGATGTCCTTAGGTTAGTTAGGTTTAATTAGTTCTAAGTTCTAGGCGACTGTTGACCTCAGAAATTAAGTCGCATAGTGCTCAGAGCCATATGGACCATAACAAGAAAAAATTGTTTAGCAAACTTCGGCTCTAAAAGGTATACCTTAAGAGCTATCACTGCTTGTGCAGTACAAGTGGCGAAAATGAACAAGTGCTCATAGCTCTTAAGGCATGTACTTTAGAGCCCATGTTTATCGGACATTTTATACTTTTCTTAGGTCCATACCACCACCTCCCAAAATACGGAAAGCACAGAGAGCTTGATGTAGAATAGATTTATTTCACAGTACTGAGGATCAAGAAGTGCTCATACCTCTTAAGATAAGCATTTTACAGTCCATATTTACTAGACATTTTTGCTTAGAATCATCGTTCCTGTCATATCCCTGAATGTTGACCATTCCTCCTGGGATACCCTGTATATCTGTAAATCTTCAGAGCTATTTACGTATTTTAAATGATGTAAGTTTTTAAAATGAATAGCATTAATTTTCAAATTCTAGTCGTTTTAAAGAATCAATGATAATTTTTATAGATCCAAGTACAAGCCGAACACTTTATTCTTGCTTATTTACCACAGAGAGTCTCTAACTGTCAAATAAATCTTTCTTGGGACTAAAATATGCACTAAATTACACACATCAGTAACACTGTCAATTACCACGTAATGGGCAATGAAAAGTATTAAACAAAATCTCACATAGTATTACACCATACGCCTTGAGAATATTCTGCTTTTAATCAGAAATTAAACCTATGGAAAAATTCGCAAGGAACATAAATCCGATTCATTGTAATACAGTGTGTAGACGGTAGATCCGTTGAATAACATACTAAAGACTCTTAAGACGTGCTTTTAATTATGATCGTGCAAATGTTTTCTGTTGCAAACGAAACGAGTTTTAAAAACTGTGTTGGTTGTTCGATCAACAATGAGAGCGGAACAAGAACATGAAATCTGTAAACTGTTTGGACATGGAGTGATGATACTTAGACATATAACAAGGATGTTTTGGATGCGGTGAACGTGATAGAATAAATGAGCAACTAACAAGCATATAAAATCTGCGCAACGATATGTATTCCGTAACGCGAAGAATTGCAAATCCTGTAAGCATAAAAGAAACACTACACGAAAGAAAATACAGGTCATTGCGAAAGAGAATGATTCTAGCAGACAACATTTTTTTTCTTGTGGCACGTGCCCAATGAATGAAAACTATAATTATTTTCTGATACTATGATATCTTTAAGCAACTCGGCGATAAGATACAAAGACGAAAATTTATGATGAAATAGTTTTGAAAGACGGTAACTCCTGAGGGCTTGCTTCCTTTCATTTTGGTTAATTCAGATCATTATTATAGATGCATTACCTAAATAGCAAGGCACTAGCACAATAATGACTTTTAATGAAGTGGGTTGACAGTAACTGCCTAATGCTTGGCTAGGTATCTAGTTGCACAGTGTAACTAGAGGCGATGAGTCTTTCTTTCTGTTGATTACGATCTTGTGATCTGTGTGTGTGTTGCCGCTGTGTGGGGAGAGACACGCTGCTCAGAGAGTTATTGCAGGACCGCCTTAATGGATCACAGTTCTGGGAAGACCGAAGCGCCCAGCTGCAGTTAGAATGGCAGATTTCGTGTGGGAGCTGGTCGCTTGGTTTCACCACACAGAGGTGCCTTGCGGAATGTCCACGCCACCGGGGAGTCCTGCTGTAAAGACACTACTATGTATTGTACTTTCCAATTTAACAAACTTTACCAACAGCTGCACGCTTAAGATATTTTATTTTATTTTGAAAGCAACGAGTTTCGGCAATTCATTTTGCCATCTTCAGGCTCTATACGCTTTTTGCGAATCAACGAACTTATAGCGCCATAAAACTGGATGTCGTGAATCCCAATCACTGAGCAGCTGATTCATACGAAAGCTTATTTTTTATTTATTCATTCCACTTTAGGTCACTGTGGACGGTTGCTCTTACCTATCTTACAGTTGTTTCTGTTTCCAGGGGTGTACCACTAATGGTGAAATTGAAACGTAACTTAAATGTTTCGAATGCTGGAACTGATGTGGATCTGTGTCGTCTACTGTAGGACGCCACCTCTTCCTGACTAGATTCATCTTTCTCGTTTCATTGTCCAGACACCATAAAATTCTCTAGCTACAACGGTAATGCGGATTGTCGTTGGTGTGCTGAGTTTCAGGATGTAGTGTTTTCGGAAGCGTTTCACTTCAACTTGTGCTACATATTAGACTATAGAGTGGCGACCACAGTTTGGCATAGTGCTTTGCTGGGCGGCGTAGTGAAAAACTGGCAAATGTGTTGTTTTCTGGAGGAGGGGGGAAGGAGGAGCACTACTGGAGACAAGATATTATTTCAACTCTGGCTTTATTGAGAACGTTCAGAAAGGTAACCGCTACATTTGGGAAGCTCTAAAGTTTGTCGTCCTGGTCCTTCTTCACGCAATTCCTGAGGACAGATTTCACCAGGAATATGGCCGGGCACATGCAGCGAGAATGAAACAGCTTTCTTCAAAAATATCTCAGACTTGCAAGACATATTGCTCATTGAACACATCTGGGATCTGGTTAGTCGTCAACTTGTTTGTCACGCTAATACAGGAACCAAAGCGATTCTTTGTGGCCTGTTATCCAAATCATGTATAAGGATATTTCCCAGAAGCACATGCATTTCGTACTTGATTCTACAGAAAGACAGGAATGGGGCTTCAAATCATATTAAATTTTCAGGCTCAGAGATGATATTCAACTCTGCAGTCCTAATCATCTATGCACTACCAAGTGCCTAATAGTTGGTAATATCATTTCAGTGATATTTAACCTTGTCTGCGTTGTATTTACAGTAATCGACTTAGCAAATATTTTGGCTCTGTTGAGTCGTAGAAAGTTTCATTTTTGTTTGGAACAGATGAGGGGGTGCGGCTTAAAATTATTGGTCTGGTTGACTCTGGGCTCGCCACGATTTCCTTTTCTGTTCCAGACGCTTCATCTCAAACCTAGCACCTACACTGAACATATTCTGCATAGTTTCAAGTTATCTCTGCTTCTACAATTTTCGGCCTCTCTGGCTATCTGTAGTACCATAGGAGTTATTCCCTGATGTCTTAACACATAAATACGTTTTCAGAAATGTGTTTCTCAATTTGATACCATGTTCTGATACTAAAAGACTTATTCCTGTGAAGAATTCTCTTTACTTGTGCTAGTCTGTTTCTAATATTTTCCTCTCGTTGTCCATCAGGCGTTATTTTGCTTCCAGTGTAGCAGAATCACTTCACCTAATGTACTACTTACTTCTCAAACCCGATATCAAGTTGTCGCTAATGTTATTTGAGCTACACCAATACTTCCGTCTTTCTTTGGTTTGATCTAAATTTATGTTCTGTCCTCGGGAGAACGTTCCATTCAATAGATTTCGTAATTGTTCTTTCACTTTCACTGAAGATAGCAATGTCATCAGCTATGCTTATCAGAGGTTTGAACCGTCGTCCTCCCGAATACGAGTCCAGTGTGCTGACCACTTCGACACCTCGCTCCGTTTTTTGTGTAAACTCTTAAAGCTCTTTAAATTCACAGGCTGGGACATGGGCGCCAATAAAACAGTGACCGGTATATATAATAAGTTTCCTTTAATTTACGTCTATGGTCACAAACTTTTTGTTAACAGATTACCGTTAATCTGATAACAAAAAGTTCGTCACCATAGACGTAAATTAAATGAAACTTAAACGTTACTAACATGCTATACCTTTATTCGTCAGGTCTACACATTTTTTAACAGTCACCCTGGCGGCGAACATATTTCTCCCAACGAGAGACCACTTTATTGATACTGTCACTGTAGAATGTTCGACTTTGTTGACGGAGTCACAACCTCACCTCTGCTTGCAGCTCTTCATAACTATCAGTGTGAAGTCTTCGAAGGTGTTCTTTAAGTTTTGGAAACATGAAAAGCGGACGGGGTCAAGTCGAGACTGTATGGAGGATGATCGATGACAGTGATCCCAAGGCATCGGATTGTTGCAGATGCCGCAGCGCTCGTGTGTGGTCGGAGAATGTTATGCTGATGAAAAGGGTGCTCTATGCATAGGCAAACTCTTCTAACTGGGAACCCGATTACAGAAAACTGTTTCTCACGCGCCGACATATTTACGTTACACACTGCTAAATTACACGCTACAGTTCGGAGTCGTCTAGCGGCAGAAGGCTGCAAATATGTATACATGAAGAGTAAAGATGTAGAATGTTAGTAACGTTTGCTTTATTTAAAAAGTTGTAAGAGGTTTCTCATAAATAAAAGTGATTACTTTTTTTCACGTCCTCGTATTATCTCCACTGTTTCTTGGATTTACAAGTTGTATACTAGTGGAGAAATATCTCACTCCTACCTTTTGCATGTAAACTGACATCGTAATTGTCAGAGATGGCAAAGGGCTTGGAAAAAGATTATATGCCGAACAACAACAAAATTAAAACAGTGGCAATGGAAAGTAGTCGAATTACATAAGGCGATGCTGAAACAATCAGACTGAGAAACGTGACAGTAAAAGTAGCAGACCCACAGTTCAGCGCAGAGGCCCAAACGGACTTCTGAATAGCGACCAGCCCCCGTGTCATCCCATGCCAGCTAGGGCACTAAGATGCTGTATGGAGGGGCATGGGGTGAGTACACTACTCTCTCGGCCACTATCAGTTTTCCAAACAGTGGAGCCGCAACTTCTCACTCAAGTACCTCCTCAGCTCTCATCAAGTGGCACAGTCCTCCCTCCGAGGAAAAATCCTTGGCAGTACCGGGAATCGAATGGCAGTTCTCCCCATAGCATTCAGACAGGTTGACCGTATATCTACGCAGATACATGAATTTAGTAGTTGATTTTTCCTATTTGGCAGCAAAACAACTGATGAAGTAAAAGAATATAAGATGTACGCTGGCTGTAGCAAGAAAAGGAGAAATTTGGTAACATCAACCATGGATTTTAAATTTTAAGGAATCTTTTCTGAAGTGTAGCCTTGTACAGTAGTGGATCGTAGACGATAAACAGTTCAGACAAGAAGAGAGCCTCAGATGAATGCTGAAAATTAGATCGGTAAATCGAATAACTACGAGGAGATACTGTCTCGATTTGGGGAGAAAAAGATTGTGCCATAAACTTGAAAGAAGGGATTGGTTGAATAGGAGATTCTGAGGCATGAAAAGGACAAGTTTGATAATTAAGGGAAGTGTGAGAGGTTCCTTTAAAGCAAGCAGTTGTAAAAGGATGTAAGTTGCAACAGTTATGCAGAGATGAATAAATTTGCACAAGATACACCAGCGTGGATAGCGAATCGTACCAGTCTACGGACTGAAGATCACAGCAAGATGAAGAAAACGAGCACTTCGTTCTTAATCTTCAATTCTTATTACTCCTCGCTTGGTTCTTGTACATATTGTGTATTATCCAACTTTCCCTATAGCGTGCCAGTATGTCTACTTTTCGAGAATTTGAAACATCTTGGACCACCTTACACTGTCGAAAATTTTTTCTGTGTCACTAAGGGCTATAAAAGTACCTTGATTTTTCTTCAGTTTTGCTTACATTATCACGTGAACAATCTCTCTGTTGTCTTTACCATTGCGGCAGGTGAACTCAGCGTCATATAACAGATCCACAATTTTCCTTTTGTATACTATTCTGCTCAGCAAAGTGGACGCATGAATTGTCAAGCCGAATGTGCGACAGTTTTCTCACTAATTTGTGTTTAGAATATGACATTACGGCACACATTGCAATGTGATATCGATTCGTTTTTCGGCCACTACTTTGTGGTTCCATTTTTGGACACTGGAAAAGTGTACTCGAAGCTTTGTGTCCTCCTAGTGATACAGGTGGACTCTAGAACGGTCTCGGGCCTCCTTTGTTGGCAGAGGGCAGTCTGTGAATCTTATTAGGTAAAGCACATGTCCCTGTGGCGTTGAGCAACTTTCACGCTACCCAGGCTGATCCGCCCCAATGCCACTGTGTGAACGAACACTGCCGGCACCAGTCCGCATGCTGGACGGTGAACGCAGCACCCATAAATCCAGCCCCTGGAGGTACTATGAACACGACATTTTTTTCTGCGCTAACTTCAAAGGCTAACTTCAAAGGCCCAAACAACATGGTGCCACTTCGCTGGAATGGGAATGGTACTTCCGTTTCGCTCCCAAAATTTGGTTAATCCATGGAGATTGCGTAGTGCAACTATGTTCATGGTACAAACGGGTCAACCAATGAAAGTAACGCTTCTGCAGTCCGGTTCAACCTTGTGATGGTAAAATGTGCGGAAAAAGTGGGAAGTTTGCTGTCTGTTCTTTGACTTTCGTGTACATTTCGTTACGTTTTTCATCCATCTCGTTGGCAATAGCTTGGAGTCGTCCCATCCACATTGAATTTTTGAAAGATTGAATGTTAGAGGGCGGAAGGATTTTTTTTGTGCACTCAGACACGAATGATGGAGGAGTTGGTAGGGATTTGGGGATGGAGGGTCACAGGAGATGGGAGTTGAGGATCGTCTGGGACTGTTTGGCAGACTTTTCTGATCTTGAGCAGACGTAAGTTATCGTTACCTTTATTAATGAAATATGTAATTTGGGCAGGTCTCTCCTCTCATGTTTCTGGGACGCACCTTGTGTTGCTGACTTAATTCGAATATGTATTTTATGGCGATAATCTCGCATCCTTGAGCTGCACAGATAAGGATACCTTGATGCTTTATTCTCCATGGAATATTCCTTTCATTTGCAATCTTGCACACTTTTAGTGTCACATTTTTGTCAACCTAATTCATAATTCTATTCATCTTGATTCATTTCTAACTACTGACTGACTTCTTTGGAACTTAAGAATAAATAAAATTCTGTTAAAGGCAGACTTGACCTGTATTCGAGATCCTGAAATTGTCCTAAAACTTTCCTGGTTATGTAACACATAAAAAAATAAAAATGTAACTGAGTACACTACCAAGTTGTGTTTGCTGTTTCGGCGCTGTCATTGCCTACAGTGGCCAAATAATAGAACACTAATGTTAATAAACATTTTTGGAACAGTGATTAAAATTTTTTGTTTTTAAAATTCAGTCTTAATCACACCACGTATGTTACAGGAACATAGGTGACCGGTTTCCGTCGTATCACATGACCATCATCAGACCTGTAATTTAATTTAGAAAGTAATAGAAACCTTATTAGATTTACAATAAAATAAGACAAAATGCTTATAAGGATAAAATACAATAAGACGAGTCATACCCATGGCATCCTTCGAAGATGGTAGGTGGAGCACTCTTCTCAGCTGCTGTGATGTCAACTGGTGCCAGCAAGCGACGAGCATACGCATAAGTACGAAGTTGCTCCGCCTACCTCTTCTCTCTCCATCTCACGTCAACCAATCAGTATAAAAATGGGTCCACATAATCGTCAAAACGTTAAAAAACATAAAAAACAAAGTACGATAATGACATAAAATAGTTATGTATAATATCCCTTTACAACCATGGAATTGTATAAAATATCAATTAAAAGCTTTAAAATAAATGTACAGACGATGTAATGTACAGTCAGTGTGCCCTCTATGGGCTAAGGTGCTACTACCACAATGGTTTCAAAGTCAACGATGTTGTGGAGGTCTTTGGCATTGCGGCATCATATCGATATGTGAGTTATGCATCGACTGCAAGTATATATCTATGCTAGATTCAGTCTGTCTGTCTTTTATTAAAATGTCATGAAACTGATTATTTGAAAGTGGAGTCATATTTCGTAATATTTCTATTTGGAAGTTTAAAATTGTGATAAAAATATTTACATACTGTCCTAAGGTACATTTCTGCCATGGATACAACTGGGTCCTATGATTTTCTGAACAAAAGAGTACATATGTGTTTATAGAATTTCGTCAAAAAGATCATAAAAATGTTTTTCACGAAAATCTAACTGTTCATTGAGAAGCACTGACGGTTCATCTCTATAATTGGCATATATCTCAATCTCCTCCAAAATATTTAATAATAAGCCTTTATTCGCGTAATGAAGGACTTGCAAATTCTGTTGTACCGCCCCTTCGGCATGCTTATTAAAAGTTATATGATGGCCAAAGACTGATTTTGCTCGTGCAGTACCTGATGTATGTTCTTTGTATCGTGTAGTAAAGCTCCGGCCTGGTTGGCCAATGTATTCAGAAATAACAATAGCATTTGAAACTAAGAATACTTTGCAAAATAAATTAAGACATACTGTAGGGAATGATAACGATAGATTTCTCAGATCAGGGGTTTACAAGATCCAATGTCGTGATTGTAGAAAAATATACAACGAAAGTTAGTTTTTATGACACTGTATTATCCTGCCTGCTTCTGACAGTTCCGTGTATTTGTTATTTTGACATAAAGTTCAGTAAAACAGCTCTTTAATGTTAAATTTGTTTTGTTGGAATTATATTTGTTTTCTTTCATATTTGGGAAGAGGATGTCATATAGGGAGCAAGCGCCTATTAATAAAACAGCGATTTTTCATCCTGTATATCTATCGTATAATGCATTAACAACAACAGTTTCAGATGCACTAGGAAACTGACTAATGTAAAGGGGCAACCGGTCGTGGACGCAACCAGTCGTGGACTTAACGAAGTTCTTATTGGCAACTGGAGTGGATTTTCACTAGTTGAAAAAATAGTTGCAGAGTCGCACGCTCCGAACATGGAAGAACTAATAATATCAAAGTATGTTCTAAAACAGGTTTTCTTTCATTATCACAAATAAAAATGTCTGGAAAGAAAAACGCTCTTTGCTTTCAGAATGAACATGTTGCGCATGCGTGTGTGTGTGTGTGTGTGTGTGTGTGTGTGTGTGTGTTTGTAGCACGTGCGCCTGTTTTTTCCGCACATGAGTTACGAGAGGGCTTTGGGGGCGACATTATCTGGACGCCGGGTTTTCCATAGATTCGCCTTTATGGTGGCGAGTTTGCGACCGCGGGCATTAGTATCGGCAGCAGCACTCAGCTCGCCGCCGGCCACCTGTTGTTTCCTGCGCGGGGGCGGCGGTCCGGTAGCGGCGCAGCGTTGGTGCCGACTGTCGTAAACCTGATGCGGCGTTCCCAACTCTCGCAATAAAAGCGGTAAGGCTTAAGGGAGAGGGAATGAGTGGGGGGGGGGGGGGGGGGGGCAGGTGGCAGCGTGGAAAAGGCGCGGCAGGAAGCAGCGGAACTGCATCTCCCATGGAAACAATTGAGAAAATTACAGGTTGTTTCAAAAAGAATAATCCGATTTAAAAAAATAAATCGTAAGTATTTATGTTATCTGAGATATGTGCGTGAACAACGTACTGTTAGAAAGAGCAAACTCTCGAATTTTATATGGTAAATCAAAAAGAATCATCCGATTAAAAAAAACGTAACTATTATATTATTTGAAATAAGGTGTATTGTCCATTTTTATTTCTACATCTACATATATACTCCGCTAGCCACCAAGCGGTGCGTGGCAGAGGGGACAATTCGCGCCGAAATTATATTCCCCCTCCCCCTCCCCCTCTGTTCCACTCCCGGATGACGCGAGGGAAAAACGACTGTCTGAACGCCACAGTGCGAGCTCTTATTTCCCTTATATTTGAATGGTGAGCATTGCGCGATTTGAAAGTTGGTGGTAATAATATATGCTCTACATCATCGGTGAAGATCGGATTTCAGAATTTAGTGAGCAGCCCCTTCTGTTTTGCGCGCCGTGTATCTTAACTGTTTTACAATCCTAGATACACGAAACACTATGTCAACCATCCTTTCGTTTGTTCGATAATTGAAAGGGGGACTGGTGCTGCAGTCCTCTACCGTAAACGAGTTTTTGAAGGCTAGGTTTTTGGCCTTCTGTTTATCATCATCAGTTACATTACCTATACTGTCAGCAAGAGAAGGTATTGAATTATTTGTAGCGTTCATAGATTTTACGTACGACCAAAACTTTTTGGGATTATTTTTAGAATCTGCAAATTCGTTAAAGGAATCTCTCATTGTCCTTCTGACAGCAGCTTTCATTTCGCATAATTTCTGTTTGTCAGCGTGGCAGTGACTACGTTTAAAACGACTGTGCAAAATTGTCTGCTTTCTCAGCAACTTCCTAAAATGTTTGTTGTACCAAGGTGGATCCTTTCCCTCCCCGATACTTTTGCTAGGCATATACTTCTCTAGCACATGGTGGACAATACCCTTAAATTCCGACCAAAGATGCTCAATGTCTTTGTGTCCCACGATGAATGCTTGGAGCTGACTATGAAGATATTCATTAGTGACACTTTTATTTGCTTTCCCAAACAAGAAAACTCTACGCTGTTTCTTTGGTTTTTTTGCAATTTCCACTGACATAGAAGCCACAACGACATTATGGTCGCTAATACCTTCTTTTAGATTAACTTCCTCAAAAAGATCAGGTCTGTTTGTCGACAAGATGTGTTCCCATCTCGAGTTGGTTTTCTAACCAATTGCTCAAGGTTGTATGTTGAGAGCGCTCCTAGAATAACTTCACACGAATCTTTGCTTGTGCCCCCTGTGATAAACGTGTAATTTTCCCAGTCAATGGATGCTAGATTAAAGTCTCCACCTATAACTAATGGATAATTTGGTTATTTACTTCCTATGCACTCAAGACTTTCCCTGAAGAGTTCTGCGACGTTTGTTGCGGATGCTGGTGGTCTATAAAAAATCCTAATACAATGGTCAATCCTTGTCTGATTGAAAGCTTCATCCAGACAATTTCACAGTCCGACACAGTATCGATCTCAACTGCGTTTAAACAGCTTTTAACTGCAATGAATTCTTTGCCGGGAATACTGTTTCAGGAAGCACATGTATCTATACCCTTAAGAACTTTCTATTCCCACATTTGGAGACTGATTCAAACGACTTCATTTACCAGAAGGAGGGGGCACCGCCACACTGGCATCTGGTAGTGCGGGACTTTTCAAATCAAAGGATTACTGAACAATGGATCGGTCGCACTGGACCAAACCATTCAGCCTTACATTACTGGCCTCCAAGGTCACCGGATTTAACTGCATGTGATTATTTATTTGTGGGGGCTTATAAAAGACCCTGCTTATGTGCCTCCGTTACCAACAACAATAACTGAACTGAGAGATCGCATAACAGCAGCTGTGGAAGCAGTAACTCAAGACAGGCTCACTGCAGTGTGGGAACAATTTGAATACCGCATTGACATATGCCGTGCGTCTCGCATATTGAACACCTGTGGAAAGGTATGAAAAAAAGAACTTTTTGAGTTTCCCGTTCGCCAAAACACAAAATTCATTGTATTTGTTTCTTAGCTTCAGAAGTATAGACGTGCCAAATCGGATGATTCTTTTTGACACACCCTGTATAGAGAAATTGGCCTCCAAAACTCAACCTATAAACTGTTTACAAAAATAATCGTCGTTTAAGAACCTTAATGGAAACTCTACTATTAGAAGAACAATGTGGATTCCGGAAAGGAGCGTTTATTGATTTCGAAAAAGCTTTTTACAGTGTGAACGGAACGTAACTCTGGAACATAATAATTAAAGCTCGATATCATAGACATCATACTGAAGCGGTAAAAAGCTTTTGCATGGTCACGAAAGTAATACCAAAAATTGTTAAATAGTACACCGACAAAAAGAAATCCTAACACCAAGAAGGAGTTGTGCGACTTAAACGAAAGTTGGTAGCCATGTTTCTAAATGGTTCAAATGGCACTGAGCACTATGGGACTTAACATCTGTGGTCATCAGTCCCCTAGAACTTAGAACTACTTAAACCTAACTAACCTAAGGACATCACACACATCCATGCCCGAGGCAGGATTCGAACCTGCGACCGTAGCAGCCGCGCGGTTCCGGACTGCGCGCCTAGAACCGCTAGACCACCGCGGCCGGCCCATGTTTCTATATATGAAAATAATATCTATACAAATTTCGCACCAGTCGCATAAGACTGGCACTGGTAGCGCCGCTATGGGGCCACAAATAATGTTTATTAAACAAACACTGTAACGGTCGTGAGCGTTAATTACCTTTGAGGTTGGATATGGTGAATTGATATTATTAGTCAAGAGTGTCTTTAAGGCGACAAAGGCGCCATTGTCAACACCTCACTACATTTTAACGAGGTCGTATAATAGGGCTACGCGAAGCTAGAGGTCCCTTCGGTGATATTGCAGGAAGTTTTGGCAGGAAAGTAGTCACTGTACATGATATGGACAGTGGTAGTCACTAGAATGTCCAGTCGCAAGACGACTAGCTCCGGACGCCACGTGGCACTACCGAAAGGGAAGATTATCGTGTTCGGGGTGACACTCTGGCGCATCGTACCGAGTCCGCAGCGACAGTTTGAGCAGCAGTTGGTATCCCAGTGTCACAATGATCTGTTACAAACAGGTTAGTTCAAGGAGAGCTCTGAGCCAGACGCGGATTAACGTGCATTCCACCGACCCCAAACCACCGCACTCTGCGACTTAAGTGGTGTCAAGTGAGAGAAGGGTGGCGGTAAGTTGCGTTTCCTGATGAACCCTGTTTCTTCCTCTGTGCCAGCGATGGCCGTAGGTTGGTTAGAAGGGCGCAAGTTGAGGGATGCAACTAACCTGTCTGCGCGCTAGACATGCTGGACCTCACCTGGAGTTATTGCCTGGGGGTGCGATTTCATATGACAGCAGAGCACCTCGCCCTTTCCCACGCATCCACACAGCAAAATTGTACAACAGTTGGGTGATTCGACCTATCATGCTGCCATGCACTAGCAACATTCCAGGGGGGGTGTTTTCCAAAAGGACGACGCTCACCCAAGTACTGCTGTTGTAACCTGGTATGCTCTACAGAGTGTCGACGTGATGTTTTGGCCTGCTCGATCAACAGATCTATCTCCAATCGAACACATATTGGACATCATCAGATGGCAACTCCAGCGTCATCCAAAACCAGCATTAACTGTCCCTGTATTGACCGACCAAGTGCAACAGACATGGAATACCATCCCACAAACTGACATCCGGCAACTGTACAAACACTATGCATGCACGTTTGCTTGCTTGCGTTCAACTGTCTGGCGGTTACACCGGCTATTAATATACAAGCACTTCACATTTACAGTGGCACATCTCGCACTTACAATTACCTTACAATTACGTGATCAAGTGGACAGGTAGCCTCTGGAGGGATACTAAGTCGCACCTTATATTTGACGACCCGAACAAATGTCTCCACCAGCACAAAAATAATTGATTAAGTTGATATTGAGCGAAAGTGACACCACGTCATTCTTTAAGACTCGACGTCCAGATCGGAACAAGCCTTGAGAGATCACATTAAACTGATCGTATGGAATGATGTCTGCAGATTAAGGTTTCGAAGAGGAGAAATGACCCAAATTTGGATGGCATCCACGTACTGGATTCACCGACCAGTCGCTCACTATTTAAGCTGATGCTGGGATCATACATCATTGCCTTTTCAAAAACACGACGCCAAAACGCATGAAAATAAATTGATGAGGCTATACATCGATCAGCCAGAACATTATGAACACCTACCGGATAGCTGGTATGTCCACCTTTGGTACAGATACCAGAGGCGACGCGTCGTGCCGTGGAAGCAATGAGGCCTTGGAAGGTCGCTGGAGAGAACTGGCAGCACATCTGCACGCACAGCTCACCTTATTTCAGTAAATTCTGGGGAGGGCGCGATGAGGTCGTTGAAAGATCTGGAGACTGTGCTGCCTTAGGTAAGAGTTTAAGTAGGTCAGGACAGTACGAGAAGTACGGTCCTCTCGGGCGGTAGTCGCGTGAGGCCATTGAGGTTCTGCACTGCATTGCATACGGACCACCTGAACCCATAGATTTGGTATCACCATGACAGCTGTGGAATCACCACCAACCCGAACAACAATAAGCCAGCGCCTATACGGGCCACGACCCTGCCGATGTCAAATTTTGACACGTGCTGGGGGGAATTACCACTAGTTACACGAAGAGAAACATGATCTCAAAAATAATGAACATCCGAAAGTAATTTTAGAATGAGAAACCCAGTGCATATTCTTACCGTATGTAGAGTATGTAGATGACCTAACTCCTACCAACATTGTGCGGTTCCGCTGAAATGCTAATCGTTTATATAGCCAAGCATGTATTACACTTCATGCCCGTTTGAAGTTTGAGGCATGCCTAGGAGATGCAGTGAACCAAGTTGTACTGGCGAGAGTTAAAGAATGGGTCGAATAAGGTGTGAATGCGAAGTAACGATGTTTCATTAGTTGGTAGGTTTTGCCAGTACTTTATTCTTATTGGGATCACAGAGTTAATTTTCCCTTCGGAGTTTATCCGAGGCAATGCATTTTTTATTTTGAGTTAGTTAACAGTATGAACTGGAAAGTTAGACAACGAGTCGCCGTTTTATTGATAAGCACTTTCTCGTTAGACGATGTCCTCTTCCGAAGCATGAAAGAACACAAATGTAATAACAGCAAAACAAGATTAATTTGGAAGAACTGTTTTGCTGAACTGTGTGTCAAAATAAGAAATATACACAACTGCCAGAAGTCATAAAATAGCAGACAAGTTAATACACTGTCACAAAACCTAAAATTTCAATCTGGCATGGTCTCATCAAAGGGACAGAGAGCCTTTGGAGAGATACTAAGTCGCACCATACATCTGATGAACGGAACAGATATCTCCAACAGTATCAAAAACAATTGACGAAGTTGATTTAAGTGACACTATATCGTTATTTAAGACTCTCGACGTGCGGATTGGAACAAGATTAGGCATTTATTAGCCTTGAGAGATCACATTAAACTGCTCGTAAAATACGACGTGTGTAGATTAAGTTCGCGAAGGGGAGAAATGAGCCAAATTTGGATGGCATCCACGTACTGGATTCACCGACCATTCTCGGTGATATTAGGCAGTCACTCACTATTGAAGCAGATGCTGGGATGATACGTCACTGCCTTCTCAGAAACACGACGCCAAAAGAGTAAAAGCACGATCATAAACCGATCAGAGTGAACTGATACGACATATAGTATGTGCTCGTATTACATTAAGATGTTGCAACTTCAGGAAAAATTTCCGCTCACATAAACTAATATTTGATACGCGATTAGGCAGAATACCAGATAACGTGAGGAAAAAAAAAAATAATAAAAAAATAAAAACAAAGCGGCCCCTATATCCTGCTAAAACATTCCACTGTTCTGGAAGTATGTTAAACGTAAAAACGAAAGCAAATGATTTATAAGCAAGTTTTGGAAACGACCACCAGCAGTTGGCTGCCCTAGAAGGAAAAATGCGTCGGAGGAAACATAAGAGGCATTTTCCACCACCAGCGCTTTGTTGGATCGTTTCAGATTCTCCAGGATTAACTGGAATACCTCCCAGATCGCCCCACATAAGAGAAGTCTGAGGGTGACACAAGTAATCGAGTGGACAGCAAACAAAGCTAACAATATGACAGCGGGTGTGATAACGACTAAAAATGATTGATGAGGCGAAGAAGTATAAATAAATATGGTCTTCACACAATTGTAGCCTACTTCGAATAGCGCCGACGCATTCTAAAAGTTATTTCAGTCTTGACAGTTCCGTTGATGCTGACCACTAAGCACCCACGCATTTTTGCGCATCCAGAGTAGGCCACTCTCATCTATAGTGTTAGTCTGTAGCAAAGCAAGGAAGCCCACTTTGTAGGCACGGTGGGTTTACGGTAACAGATTATTTCTACTCGCTGAATTTTCTTCTACATTTGGAATGCAGGAATGCAGGAATTCCTACAGCACGTTCAACGTGATGATGTAGAAGAAAGGGCATTACTGTGTCACCAGAAACCAGAAATATTGAGCTAAACATCTTAGTTCATGTTCACCGCAACCTGAATGAATGGGTCCAAGTCAGGTGACGAAAAAGCACCCTAAAAATCACAGAATGAACTTCGAAATAGCCTCCTCACACTTGATGATTACATGACTCATTAGGGTTTCGGTGCTGTTGATGCGTTGTGTCATTTGAAAAATACACGCCTTCAGTTGGCTACTGTCCAGTTTCTGTATTATCTGGACCACTGTAGGCATGCATTTTTATGTTCCTCTGCGAACAATGACCTTCTGCGAGGTACCTCACTTCAGATGTCTAATAACATGCAATTTACTTGGCAATGACCGCTAGAAAGGGCCTACCGCCACTGACAGCAACCACTCTTTCCGTGTTTGAAACCGTCTGCCATTGACAAAGCATCACATTTGTCTCTGGTTCCTGTCGGTTATGCTCGTTTTACGACCACGGTTTTTGAGCGTGTTAATGGCTGCAAGTTCTTCACTGTACCTTGCAGATGCGTTGGACTGTTTGCGATGATATACCAACGTTCAAACACGATAGCTCGTTTCTGCCAATCTGTCACGTCTCCACGTCGGTCCATCCTACTGCACTGATTTCATACTACATTGCCCTGCCTTACACTGAGGTGACAAAAGTTATGGGATATCTCTTAATATCGTATCGGACCCCCCTTTGCACAGTGTAGCAGCTCAACCTGGCATGGATTCCACAAGTCGTTGGAATATTGAACCACGCTGCCTCTGTAGCAATCCATAATTGCGAAACAGTTGCCAGTGCACCATTTTGTGCACAAACTAACCTTTCGATTATATCCTATAAGTGTTCGATGGGATTCACGTCGGGTGATACGCATGGCCAAATTATTCGCTCAAATTGTCCAGAATGTCCTTCAAGCAATCACGAACAATTTCGGCCCAGTGACATAGCTCATTGTCATCCATAAAAATTCCATCGTTGGTTGGGAACTTGAAGTCCATGACTGGCTACAAATGGTCTCCAAGTTGTTGGACATAACCGATTCCAGTCAGTGACCCAGTCTATTCTATGTAAACGCAGCCCACACCATTATGAAGCCAACACCAGCTCGCACAGTGCCTTGTTGTCAAGTTGGGTCCCTGGCTTAGGGTGGTGTGCGCCACACTCATCTGACCAGGCCACGGTTTTCGAGTAGTCTGGAGTCCAACCGATATGGTCACGAGCCCAGGACAGGCGCTTCAGTCGTTGCCGCCGTAGCCCATTACCGCCAAATTTTACCACAGGGACCTAACGAACACATTCGTCATACCTCCCACATCGATTTCTGTGGTTATTTCACGCAGTGCTGCTTGCCTGTTAGCACTAACAATTCTACACAAACGCCGCTGCTCTCGGCCGGTAAGTGTCCATTGAGTCCATCGTAACACCTGAAACTTGGTATTGTAGGCATCCTTGTGGCACTGCAGATCTTTGAATATTGAATTCCCCAACGATTTGCAAAATGGAATGTCCCAAGCGTCTAGATCCAACAGCCATTCTGTGTTCAAAGCCTACTAATTCGCCATGTGTGGTAGTAATAACGTCGGAAACCGTTTTACGTAAATCACCTGAGTACATGTGACAGCTCCGCCAATGCACCGCCCTTTTGTAACTTGGTATACGCGATTACGTCACCGTCTGTATGTCTGCTTATCGCTAATATATGACTTTTGGCAGCTCAGTATACATCTATAATGGAGGGTCACGTGACTGCCAGGTAGAAGTTATTCGCCTTCTACAGCGCTGCAAAGAGATCAGTGCGCTCTTTTAAGGAGGGTGACTAAAATTTTGTCCTCTGAGCTTACATATAATACCTCTGGATCACGGGGTCCCGGGTTCAATTCCTGGCCGCGTCGGGGATTTTCCGGGGACTGGGTGTTTGTGTAGTCGTTTCCATCTCATTATTCGGGAAGTGGCGAGATTGGAACTGGAAAGATTGGGAACTTGCACGGGCGCTGACGACCTCGATGTTGAGAGCGCCACAAGTCATCATCATCATCATCATCAACACATATAATATTTACTATTTCCTTAGTTTACAAATCAACTCTCCGTGTAGTGGAATATAATACACCAATAACACACGAACGCAAGTATTACAGGTTGAAAAGAGTATACTCGGGCACATTTGTATAAGACCGCAGACCGAGAGATACTGCTTCCGGTCTGAGAGTATTATAGCGTTGGAGTAAGAGAGCGCTTGGCGCACAGTTGTAGCTAGCTGTCGGTAAGCGAAAGACGATGGAGTAGGCAGTTTTTGTGCTGTGCTGTATCAAGAAGGAGGAGGAGTTTAGCGTTTAAGGTCTCGTCGAGAACGAGGTCATTAGAGACGGAGCAGAAGCTAATATTAGGGAAGGATTGGGAAGGGAACCGGCCAAGCCTTTTCAAAGGAACCATCTCGGCATTTACCGGAAGCGATTTAGAGAAATCAAGGAAAATCTAAATCAGGATGGCCGGAGACGGGGTTAAACCGTCGTCTTCCCCAATGCGAGTCCAGTGTGCTAACCAATGCTCCACCTCACTCGGTGCTATGTGAAGCCACCTAGTGTTAAATTAATGTAGGTATGTCAAATTGTTGAACTTGAAAGTAGAAGTCTTCACGCAAGCAAGGTAAAGATGTTAAATAATTTTTTTTTTTTTTTTTTTTTTTTTTTTTTTTTTTTTTTTTTTTTTTGCCAGCTCGTTAGTATAGATGAATTGGCTGATAAAATGTAATTGTTGAGTAGGGTAACCCCAGAATGTACGTAAACCGTTTTGATAAAAAAGGCTAGTTAGATATTTCACTTTTGTAATGCTTCTAAGATTTGTTAACAGTGCTATATGTAATTTGATGATTTGCATTTATGTTGGATTAGTGAGGTTACGTAATACTTGCTGTTTAAATTTCATTGTTTGTAAATCAATTGTGAGTAACGTAACTTCAATTGCCTAAGGTTTTTGAAAAGACAAGTTTAAGTTGCAATATAATTTTGCTGAAAAAACCCAGTGTCAGTAATTCACCATAATCAGTACCGTCTCTCTGTCCAGGTCATATTTTTTATAGAAGTTGGATTTTCTTAAATGTTCTGGTTTATCAGCCAAAACAATTTCATGTGCATTTCAAGTATTATGACCAGCACTGCACACCGCTGAGCCTGTAGCTAGCATATTATTGTTT
Source organism: Schistocerca americana (assembly GCF_021461395.2). Classification (NCBI taxonomy): domain Eukaryota; kingdom Metazoa; phylum Arthropoda; class Insecta; order Orthoptera; family Acrididae; genus Schistocerca; species Schistocerca americana. The sequence goes on along the minus strand of NC_060119.1, from coordinate 266,368,949 downwards.
TTCATGAGAGATCAGAATATATCGCGTTACTCCGTTGCTGCTCTAGAGGTAAGACAATTTAATTTATTTGTTTTGTGAACAGGGACCAAAGTTATTAGTTTTGAACAGGGTCATAGGATTCAGTGTTTAAGGTGCTGAATTTATTTTGCAGTGACTGTATTTCTTTATTGGTATTGGGAGTTGCATTGCCCAATCGATTCGTATTAAGTTTTACTAACAATAACATAGTGTAAGTACACCACTTGCAGTTACAGCACGCTACACGATAATTCGAGTTTTGTATCCATTCTACAGTTCAGACACTCGATCAACGTAATCTTAAAAAGTTTATTTTTTATACAAGAACGTTACAAGCTTTGAACTTTATGCGTAACCGCAGAATACAGGAAACCACCTGTCTGTCGCATCGCTCGGCACAAACTGCGTCTCCAAAGCGCTGCCGCTCACACCTCCGCTCGACCGTGTTGATCAGCGATGTCCTTTGCCTCGGCGTCCCAACATATGCAAAGAAAAACAAAGTCAGAAGTGGTATGCTCACCAATGATATTGAAACGATTTGTGCTAAGATCAGTTCTGTTACATTTTTATTTTAGAGATGTCTTGTCGCACACGATGTTGCATTCAAGAATAAAAACTTAAAGAAGTGTGAAAATGAACCAACACAGAGAGGAAATAAATTTATGAGAGTTTCTTCAGACGGAGATTCATTCCTAATTTTTCTAATGGTCTTCCTACAAAGACATATGAGTAATTTTGCAGGTTCCATTTGTATTACTTTGCATCCAGCCGTAACAATTTTCAGAGAATTACCATCATCTTCAGATAACTTATTTTTCTTCATAATACAAATGGCTTTGTACGTCTGTCACTACTTCCGGAATGTCATTAGTTTCGCTGTTTTTTTCTGATTCACCTCAGTAGCTACACAAACATTTAATCGATCTTGGAATGGCGTCACTAGTTCCTATCTTAACTTATGTGTATGTGTGTTTTCGTGGGTCGTCGTAATTTGCTCATTAATGTGTTACTGAATGTATGTCTTTTAAATTACTCAAGCATTTTATTAATGTGCGCAGTATTTTATTAATTTGCACCGTCTGTCCAAATTCAGTCCTGTAATTTTGTATCCAAATGGCAAAAAAGGTATAAAAACTCTTAACCGCTTTTTCAAAATTACTTGCATACATTTTAGTGCACTTTTGGAGTGATTTCTAGTGCCATTTTTTTATACTTGTCGGTGTGCATTTCCTAATCATTAAAAACGATGACAAAGTAATTAAGACAAAATATTTGTTCTCTAACGAAGCCTGTTAATATCTGAAATCTCATACGCTGGAGCTTGCCTGATTTTTTATTGCAATCTATAATGAGTGGAGCAACACTGTGTTTATTCGCGAATTCCTTGTCTGTTTTTATTTGGTCCAGTTAGGTACGTACATAGCATAAACATAATTTACTTTAAAAGTGCTGTAGCCGTCATAAGAGTGTAACATAATGTTTTTATTTATTTATTAAAGAAAGAATGTTCGTTGCAAGTCTGTTCTGATGGCTACCCAGCTACGGAAGGACGTCGTTGTATTGTGAGATACTAGATACCTCGAGAATAATTCTTCCTTCGAAATAATAAGGCACTCACTTTATTGCCCCACACCGAGACTGCCTTATTTTCTATTACCAGCTGACGGTCACTAACACAAGCGCCCCCCCCCCCCCTTTTCATCTGAGACTCCTAACTCCGAAACAGTTTCCGAATAAGGCAGGCAGCAGAATTACGCTTTCGGTTTCTGGAAAGGCGGGCAATTGGACCACTATAGCAGATTACGTGGAAGTTAAAGAGCGCGGCAACAAGGGGATTAGGCAGACGGTTCTACTCGAGAGGCTTAGTGAAGAGTATTCTCGCTTTGGTCGAATCAGATGAGAGTGAAGCCAATTAACGCTACTTTAAAAGTCAGATCGAACGCGGGGGAATTGGCCATACGGAACGGCACTAAGCCCATTGGCGATAGTGCGATTAGAGAATTGCCTGCCGCCTCTCCATTCTGCGAGAAATCAAGAACGATGCTACAACTGCTATAAAACGGCAAAAGTTTCTACTTTGTCTATGTTTTAAAGCCAGCGGTAGCAATGTTAGAGACATAACACTGACTTTCTTGCACAATAGAGGAAGTGCTTAAGTTTTTTTTGCGAGAGAAGCAACTCACATTAGAAGAACGGATAAATCCAAATCAAGCTTATGCAGTCTGATTTTTGTATCTGGACTCAGTCTTTGTCAGTTCCACCCAAGAACCTATGCAGGAATCTTGCAATGCCTCCCTGGGCAAAGTCCTCTAACACTAGCACCAAAATGGCAATGTCAAATTAATTCTCTTCTCAAAATTCAACCTCAACTCATCCTTTCTCAAACGTAGGCCGAAGTCTCTATTTTACTGGATATAATTATATTGCTTTAATAATGCCACGAAAGTTTTAAATTAGGATTGGACGAAAATATGAATACTGGAGGCTAGAATTTGGAAGAGTCCATTACAAGCAGCAAACTTCGCGTTTGTTCTTCCCGATTGTTACACGAAAGCTATTAACGTAAATGTATAACGTCCGAAAAACGTCTGTACGCCAAGGATTCGAAGACTTTTTTGACAGTGAATCTTCAACTCAGCCAAAATATCATTATGTGATTCGTCAGTCTAATACTGAACATTCTGTATAAAACAGCAATTAATTACATAATGTGCCACGATACGTATATCGACGCGCTCGCAGGTCATGAATGCAACAAATTGCAGCAACTGCCGACCCGGTGCATCCGACTGCTGACTCGTTATTCACTCAGATCTTCCACACAGCGAAAGGCAACAATAGAATACGAAACATTGTCGCAGTCAAAGATAACATTTTACCAGTAGTCACCGCTTAAGGGGAGTTGGAACGCCCTATCCTGACAAATACAATTTTTTAATTACATGGTTAAAATTTTGTGTACTTTTTTGTACGTTATTCCTAAATAATTTTAATTATACATAAAATTATGTTCTTCTTTTACTTCAGTAGACTCAGGATATGTATGTTATTACTCCCTGAAAATTTGAATACTCTACTCGAAGTGGTTTCTGAGATTTAGGAAAAAATGTAACAGAAAATGTAAATTTTCAGGAACGGCTTCTAAAGTTTCAAAAAACTGGAACTCACTTAATACAGGCTTATTTTTTTATATTTTTAATAACTCAGAAGTACCTTTCACCATACTGTACATCATCCTATCGATCTTTTTCCAAAGTTTTTCTTATTTTCTTCTTTCTTAGTCGCCAACTGTGCTGATACTCTGCTTTATGAATGTGAACCTTGTCCATCCATACAAGCTCTCTGATGCAGTTTGCTCCAGGATTAATTCCCATATGCTGCAGCACTTTCACCTTACCAATGTTGCCATCATAAAAAGCAATAACAGCGTCACTGACCCCCCCCCCCCCCACTTTAGCGTCTTCATTCCAACAAAAACATTTTTTGGTAAGCCAGTCCATGTAGGATTATTGAACGACTCGTTGGGATTTTGAGTCTGACCATGCAGATACTTCTTCAGTAATTCAGGATTTGCCAGGCCTCTGTAAATAGGTTTTATGATCTCCATGACTGCTGCTGGAATGTTTATGGCTGTATGAACTGTTTGAGTACTGGGCATTGCAGTAATTGCACCATGAATCAGGTTCAGGAGTCTAAAGGTGGTGTGCTGGCTTTTCATCAGTTGACAGTGTGTGGAAGAAGGTAGGCCATACTGTCTGCTTTATTTTCAACAAATCCTCAGTATTATTTATAATGGCCATCCCATAACACTGCTGTAGTTCATCAATCATTTTGTGTGTTCAAACAAATTTCGGGCTTCCAGGCGGTCGTCGTTCAATACCTCGCACGATATTTCAACTGGACAACTGCCAGTCATCTTCAGGTGAGCCGTCACAGACTGGGGAAAACGTTTTTTTTTTCTTTTATTGTTATTTCATGCCTCAGATGAGGCGGCCCTTCAGCAGTCTACATACGCCGCTCTTCGGCAGATAGATACGACAGATAGACATAGAGAACATAAGAAGCATGGTAATACATGATGAACATTACATGAAATATTAGAAGCCGTTTGACGGAAGGCATGGTACACAAAGGGTTTCACCAGTAGTACAGATGAAGACATTCAGTTGGAGTTGCGAACATAGGAGAACACCGATGAAAACACTGTAGCACACAACGGAGAAACACTGATGCACTGAAATACTGGTGACGATCATCGGCAAAGCACTCACAAACACCATGATGAAGGGGGGGGGGGGCTGCCTCCAGGTGGAAGGGAGAGAGGTAGGAGGGCAGGAAGGAGGGGGTGGAGCCAGTGGGAGAAAGAAGGGAGATTGGGGGAGGGAGAGGGGAGGGGTTGGAAGGGAAGGGAGGGGGGTGGAAGTGGGAGATGTGGGAGAGAGGAGGGAGAGAGGGAGCCCTGGGGGAAAAGGGGGTATTGGAGGGGAGAGTCAAAGCTGGTAGGAGGGGTAGAAGCACAGAACAAGGACAACATCAGAGAGGGGGAGTTGGCGGAAGCCACCTTGGGCAAGGGTATGGAGGGAGTAAAGATGGAGAGCAGGTGGGATGCAAGAATACAGGCATGGCAGCAGGCTGGGATGGGCAAGGATGGGAGAGACAAGCAGGTGTGGGGGATCGAGCTTGCGGGAGGTGTTAAGGATCCGTATCTGTTCAAGGGAAAGGAGAAGGTGCGGGAAGGGAATCAAGTCATATAGGATCCATGTGGGGGATGGGAGATGGATGCGACAGGCGAGGCAAAGTGCGTGGCACTCACGGATTTGTCACCATCCATCCATAACACGGATTCATACACTTTCCACCACTCTGCCGATGTGCCCCAAGGTTCCGTCCTCTCCTCTCTTCTCTACCTTCTATATACGGCAGATATGCCGTCGCCTTACCCCCCCCCCCCCCATCCACCTTCTCCAGTATGCCGATGACACACTGCCTTCCTTGCCTGCAAGGCTTCCAGCACCTTCTCCAATCCCGACTGGATCACCAGTTGGTGTAAGCAGTGGCTGCTCAAGGCCAATCCTTCCAAAACCCAGGCAATCATTGTAGGCAAAACCACCCCCTCCTTGCGTGTCCTTGATTTTTATCACACCCTCTATGGCCGTCCTACTAACCCCACCCCTACCCTCAAGTACCTTGGTGTCACTCAGGACCGTCACCTTTCCTGGACCCCCCCATCTCTGGATGATCCAAGTCAAGGCACACTCCTGACTCCGCCTCCTCAAACTCCTCTTTGGCCGCACGTGGGGTCTGGACCCCTCCACCATCCTCTGGTATGCCCATCCCACCTGGATCACCGCTCCTCCTACCTTTTACAAGTCCCTTCAAATCCTGAATGCCATGCACTCCGCTTCGCCTATCACATCCGCCTGCCATCCCCCACGCAGATCCTCCTCTTCCTTGAATGGATACAGATCCTTTACACCCCTCGTAAACTTGATACCCCTCACCTGCTTGTCTCTCAAATCCTTTCTCACCCCCGTTCGCTGCCGTGCCTGTACTACTGCATCCCACCCACACTCCATCTTACCACACTCCATACCCTTGCCAAAGGTGGCTTCTGCCAACTCCCCCTCCCTGACAATGCCCTCGTCTTGTCCATCTACCCCTCCTCCCAGCTTTGATCCTCCCCTTCCTCCTCCTGTGTTTTTTCACCAGGGCTCCCTCTTGTCCCCTCTCTCCATCCTCACTTCCTCCCCTCTCCTCTCTCCCTCCCCTCCCCCTTCCTGGACTTCCACACCCCCAATACCCTCTCCCCTCCCCCTCCCTTCTTCTCTCCCACTGGCAGCCTCCCCCCTCCCTCTTACACTCCCCTCTTCCCTATGGCAGGCCCCCAACTTTTATGTGCGTTTTAGTGCGCCGAAGTTCGTCGCCACTGAGCGAGTGTTTCTCTTCCCATCAGTTCACCAGCGTCTCTCCTTCAGTGCTCTTCCGTTCACGTGTGCAACTCTGTGTCCGTTTGTGTATAGTGCTGAACTTTTTTATACAACCAGTGCGTCTGGGAACGCCTTCCTTTATTTTAATATGTATGTCTCCTCTTTTTATCCTCCACATATGTTTGTTTTTATATCTTCCTGCTTAATGTATGTTTTTATATGGCCGAAAAGGGGCGTAGATAGGCCTCTGCCGGCCTACCTGTATGTAAAGGTTTGAAAATCACAATAAAGGAAAAGAAAAAAAAAACGTTTTCGCCAGTCTGCGACGGCTCACCTGAAGATGACTGGCAGGTGGCCAGTTGAAATATCGTGCGAAGTATTGAACGATGATCGGCTGCAAGCCTGAAATTTGTTTGAACAGCCAATTCGCTGGGATAATTTTAAAATTCACATCAATAATTTTGTCTATCAGAAAGTTTCTTGTCTCTCAAACTTTGTTTCAACTTCCTCAACCTGGTGCCCATCCTCTTCTGGGCATGAACAGTACATTCCAGTCTTCTTTACAGAAAAATTACTGATTTTATTAGATCTTGAACTAATGCACTTAAAAATTTTAATATTTTCAACCGGTGTAGATTATATTTAAAAAAAAATAGGATAAAATGCTTCCCACGTGAGTATTTTATTCAGAAAATTGCAAATTTTTTAATGAGATAGTAGTCCGAAAATGTAAAAAAAAAAAATTCGTTGTAAAGCCCCTTAATCAGCTGTGCTGCATGACTGACAACGCACGATGTTTACCTGCAGCCACAGGAAGGAATTATGCTGCCTGACAAAGAAATATTGAAGCACCCAGAATGGGTGAAAAAAACTAAATAGAAACTTGATGGGTTGAGAGTGTATGTAATCTTATTTCAGTGATTACAAATCCCAACCAGATTTATGAATAAGTTGGCAATATGAGCCCACTGATCAGTAAAACGTTGCACCCCCTCTGGCCTGGACTGAGGCACTAATTCGGTTGGGAACGGTGTGATAAAGCACCTCCCAGGCAAGTTGGCCCTCTGATCCTTGATATCTTGGATACTGGCTCTGGGACAAAACTGAGGTCCGAGCTTTTCTTTCGGAAACAGTTCTGTGGGTCTTGCTGGCCGTGGGTGCAGCTCACAATCATGCAAGTAATTCATAGAGACATGTGTCGTATGTGGACGGACATTGTCCTGTTGAAAAATTACGCCGTGATATCCTTGCACGAGAAGTAATACTCGAGAAAGCAGTATGTGCGTGACATAGCGTCACAGTCCACTCAGTCACTACCAGTCCTGACCTCAACTCATAGTCAATGGCTCCCCCATACCATGACACTAGGAGTAACAGCACTCTGCCTCTCCAAAACACTGGAAGAACGGGGCCTCTCCTCAGGTCTGGATTACACTTGCCGATGATGCGTCAGCTGGGGTAGCGCACACCAGTAGTTCATCACTGTACACAAGCGCAGCCGTTTCTGTTGTGTTGTGGGACGGCAATCTTCTAGTACGGCTGTCGCTAATCTCCGACGACTGACGCGCATTGAGACGGAATGTTGCTGGGAGTCACTACTTGTTCTCGAATGCCAGGGGCAGACGTGAGTGAAGGGGTTTCAATGTGCTTGGTGCACAACACGCCGGTCCCCCCCCCCCCCCCCCTGTGGTGGTCAGATGTGGTCGACAGGAAACTTGACGACGAGTATGCCTACCTCCACCTTCCCACGTACCCCGACAACGGTCCGTGGCCAAATCGGAAAGCCCCAAAAACCTGGATATTTTACGAATTGTCTAGTCGGCCAAATGGTGACCCACTTTCAAACTCTGTCAGTAGCCGAGTCGTTAACGCTGTCTTGCGACATCTCTGTGCCCTTTACGGCGATCACTCAACACCCGACGCTGTTGACAAAGCGTATATGCCATACCAGGCCTGAATAAAGCTAAGGCACTCCGGTGGCCACTATCTGTCACAGACAGTTACAACAATCTAATCATACGAAGTTACACTGGCATCCCCTATTCTGGGTACTTCACTTTTTTTGTCAGGCAGTGTAACTCAACAAAAAATCTTAAATTTTCCCTGAGACATTTAAGTCTATAGCTTATCTACGATGGGAAACGTCCAATGCTGGGGCGCTGTTCCAATGTCGGAGAGCCCTGGTAATAGTGACAATATAAGGGGAGATGTGAATTGGATGTAATAGGGAACTTCCAATGCTGGGGTGCTATTCCAGTTTTGGAGAGCCCTGGTAATAGTGACAATATAAGGGGAGATGTGAATTGGAGTTTGTGTCGGGGAGGGTATTTGACTTGGGTAGTTCGTACAGCTCTGTTGACCATAATGCTGTGGTGGTGTAATGGTCAGCATATCTGTCTAGTAAGCAAGAAGACCCGGGTTGGAGTCCATATTGCAGTACAAATTTTAATGCACTTCTTCAGCTTCCAACGTTATCTCCAATAAAAAATGGCTAAAGATAACCATTACTTATATGTGGGACTACAGGACCTTCACAGTCCAGGCAGAGGTGATTTGCCGTTGGCATCTCCGATCTGGTACGGAGGATCATCTCTATCTGTACCGTATGGATGACTGTAGCTTTGAATTTATCCTGACATTTGTGCAAAGTGTCATTACCAAGAAGCTCGCGCCTCTCTTTTCCTCGTCGGCCAAATACTGATGAGAGAAATTCCTTCTTCAGGTATCTGACTGTAGATGTACTTAGACTCTTTACAGCACGGAACGAAAAAATTATAAATTATCGTTGCTACACTGGAGACCGACTGACAGGAGAGATTCCACTTTGGGGTTTTTGAAAGTCATCCTCCAGCCGGTCTGATGCTATCTTCCATTCATTCCATTATTGTGGTGAAATTCTTATCTCTACGTAAAGAACGTATTTTTCATATTACGTTAAGAGTTTTCCACTCACTTCTTTCTCGATTCCAGGCCTATTCATTTTAATGTCTCTTCATTCGTCCCTTACAGTATGCGTTCTTTTGACTTTTAATTCTCTCCTGTGGCATATTTGAAATGGTTGCAGTTTCATATCCTGATTCCGAATGGTATGCTTATCACTTGTACAGCAAGCTACACTCCACACTAACATTTTGAAGAACTCTCTCCACAACTTCAAACGAACACTTCACACCACTAGAGTCCTTTTATGGAAAAAAAGGTTTCTTCAGGTATGCCAGTCTATTGCGATGCTCTATCTGATCAAAGGTATCTGGACACCTCAGTGTAATGAGGAACTGACCATTAGATACCACGAGAGGCGGACTGGATAAAAGGAAGCGGCCGTTATTGTGTTGTCAGTGGAGAAACAGTTCAACTGGAACTGGACGTAGCCTGTCTAAAGTCATCCGTCATGGAATGGCTTGATGCTCTCCTACACCTAATCCTATCTTCTGCTATTCTGTTCATCCATAACTAATTACTAAATTCACTATCATTTTAATCTGCATATACAGGCTTCTTGTGTTCCCTTCCCCTCATGTGCTCCTACCAGTGCCACGTTCACTATTTCTGGGTGCCGTAGCAGACGGCCCTCTAGCCTTTACCTTTTTCTGGTTAAGATCTTCCAAGGACTTTTTGCCGTGCCTAATCTTTTTGATACCTTTTCGTTTCGTAATTTATACGTCTACTTAATTTTTAACACTCTGCTACAGTAACGTATCTCAAATTCTCTCAGTTTCTGATTCTCCAGATATTCGATGGTCGACGTTTCACTTATGTACAGTGATCCGCTTCAGACGTCATCCCTCAGGACCTCCAGTAGAGCTTTTCGTGTTGATCAAAGCTTTCGTCGCCTGTGTCCGTCTACTTCTAATATCTTCCCTGCTGCGACCATCCTCCGTGATCGTTCTTCCTACACAGGAGCATTCTTTCACTTCTTCCACTGCTGCGTAGCTCTCAGTTTTGATGCTAAACAACTCTTTATTCCCATTACAATTCTGCATCAGCTTCGTCTTCGCTTTCGTTATCTTAAATCTTTTCTGTTCTAATTATGACGTCAAAGCTTTTCAACAGGTATTCTAAGTCTCCATTGAATGATATTATGGGAGCGAGTCCTGACTTGAATCTCGAGAAACTATTCCGAAGCTGGAAATCTGCGAGGGATAGTTACAGACTGCTAACTGGAAATGTTTTCTCTTCTCACTCAGTCTGGCGCTAACAGCTTGCCTCGTTGAATACACAGGATCCCGTTAGATCACTCTAGTTAAGAAACATCATGCGTCGCCGGTACTTGGAGAAGTAACTTCCTGGAGCGCGCTGTTGTTAGCTTTCCCTTTGTCTTTCCGGCAGAGGAGCGCTTGTGGCATAAAGTTCCTAACAGCCAGTCTTTGCGCTAATGTCCTTGATTAAATTCCAAACCACTCTGCGGTGTTTCATGGAGTGAGGGCATGTAACACTGTTGGTAGCGATCTGTCTGGCAGATGGGACGTTAAGTTCGGCGTCTCCCTTGGAGCTATTCGAGAGGAATATCGTATGTGTCACTGTAGTGTTGGCAGAAGAGCCAACACTGTGTTGCTAGAGGAGGCTGAAATGCACACGTTTAATTACACGCTGAATGGGGTGAGGTCTGGAACAGTTAAGGGAATTAATAGTAGCCAATAAAGTACGTAGTTGATATAATACTTAACTTTAATCCACAATTGTAGAACATCTCTCGTTACGGTACGTGCTTCATAATATTAATTATCAAATGCTATGGCGCCGTGCTAGGTCGTAGCAAATGACGTAGCTGAAGGCTATGCTAACTATCGTCTCGGCAAATGAGAGCGTATCGGTCAGTGTAGCTTCGCTAGCAAAGTCGGCTGTACAACTGGGGCGAGTGCCAGGACGTCTCTCTAGACCTACCGTGTGGTGGCGCTCGGTCTGCTATCACTGACAGTGGCGACACGCGGGTCCGCCGTATACTAACGGACCGCGGCCGATTTAAAGGCTACCACCTAGCAAGTGTGGTGTCTGGCGGTGACACCACAGTCACCCTCTCCCTTCTCTCATCATACAACGCAAACACCACACACACACACACATGTCATCTACAAGTTTCAGGTATATTTATCACACATCTCTCACACTTCGCGAAGAAAGGTGCCAGTGTGCTCGAACGAAAGAAAAAGCATTTCCTATTAGGCAGATAAACCTGTTCCTCTTGGTTTCAGACACAACCATGGCACACGACTTTACTTCTTATTCAGTTTGATGCATTCTCTTAGCGAAGCGTAACTGCTGTGGTCAATTGTAGGTGACTGTGATGCGTGGTTTTTTTTTTTTTTTTTTTTTTTTTTTAACGATGACAGCAGTAAGTGGATATTTACCAAAGAAAAGTCGCTAGACAGCTGTATATTTACAGACGTTATTTTATTCTGACAATCAGTTTCGGCATTGTTATTAATGCCATCTTCAGGTCCCTATGCACTCCATTTATTCAGAATCAGATAGAGGGATACATGCATAACTGGAGCAGTCAGTACCTGGATGTAGTGAATCTCTTGTGGAGCTAAATGATTAAGATGCCGAAACTGGTTGTCTAGATAAAAGACCTCCTGGAAACAAAGGGCTGTTTGGCGACTTTCCTTTAATAAATATCCGACCAGCCGATGGATCAACAGAGAAAATGAACATGGCGAAACAAGGAGCTGGCAACACAGCCTATTCCTTTAAAATACACCTGCTGAGTTTAACGGCTTCTTCTGACGCTGGCGTAAGGTCTGGCAATCAGGGAGTTTCGCCGTCGTCTGCACCCTCACGCCTGCCACATATTTGTGACGATAATTTCTTTCACCGCCGTGAATCCAACCGGCTGTCTCGGCTGATGATGTAGCCTCATGGAAAGCACGCCACACTGTCGCTTAGTCGTGATTTTTGATTAATGTAAGCAATAATTATAGAAATCTTACACCAGCGTATTAAAGTTCATCATTGTGCAATTCAAAATATATTTCAATCTACGATATCTCTAATTACTGGTTCTCTCATTATGTGACCACTACTCGTCCATTTGTAAGACTTCAACACAATGTACTCGTTTTCGATATTCATAATTCGGTGTTCCAAATAACTGTGCAGGACAATTAAATGCCAAAGGCAGTTCACACTCTGAAGTAACAAAAGATATTTACAGTTTAACAAAAAGCTTTCCAGAGCATTCTGAGTGTCGCACAAAATACGGGACATTATCATCCCATTTGGTACGGTGCAGTTTTTTTTTTTTTTTTTTCAAGAGGGTTTTTGGTCTCAGCGGAAGATATTCTATCTTTTTGTCTCCATTCAGTTAAAGCATAAACATTGTTATCAATCGAGCTGAGAAGATGTCTGTATACTGAGCCACATCTCTGATACAGATCTTTATCTTTTGCGAGTCTCGCCTTATACTGTCAAACTGCCCATACGTTTTTAGAGAGTTTCTTAACGCAGAAGAAACGTTCAGCCGTGCAGCCACTTCTGACAAAAAGGAGAGAGCCAAAGGCAATTCATTCCAAACCTTCAGTAAATTTCAGCAAAAAAGTTAACGTTTTTCCCAGTATTTTATGTGTTTTCACCGTTGATTACGACCTTCAACTATTAAAAGTGTATATGAAACAAAAAAAGCCTTCCTCAAAGATTTGAAATTATTTATTCGCGAAAAACTTTGTAAATGGCAAAGAAATCATTGTCTTTCTTGAATTGATTAAAATAATATTATATCATTTATCTTTCAATGTTTTTTCTTCGTCGGATCGTGCCATAAATTATACTATGAGGCCCGCCACGAATTCCTCTTCTGCGCCGAACATTTCACCCAAGACTACCACCTGCAACCTAAGTCCTCATTAATGGCTGGATGTATTTCAACCTTTGTCTTCCTCTACAGTTTTTAGCCTCTACAGCTCCCTCTATTAGCATGGAAGTTATTCCCTAGCTGTCCCACCATCCTGTCCATTCTTCTTGTCAATATTTACAAATGGCCACAAAAGTCATCAAAAATTTCAAAACAAAACCTTATGTTGTCACTAATGTGTTACACGAAATGCTTGAACTGTAGTTACCTTGGACGGAAACATAACCTTCGTCTATGACTGAATCATCATCTGATAAACCTTCATCAGTCGTTTCTGAGCGACTCTGAATACCTTGCCGGCCGAAGTGGCCGTGCGGTTAAAGGCGCTGCAGTCTGGAACCGCAGGACCGCTACGGTCGCAGGTTCGAATCCTGCCTCGGGCATGGATGTTTGTGATGTCCTTAGGTTTAACTAGTTCTAAGTTCTAGGGGACTAATGACCTCGGAAGTTGAGTCCCATAGTGCTCAGAGCCATTTGAACCATCTGAATACCTTGAAAGGTAGAACTGCTCATTCCTGATCGAGATTTCGTCAGTAATTGAGAGCCTAAATCGCGATTCTTTGGAGCGTCCGCCATATTGTTGCTTGTACAATGTACAGTCCTGACACTGCCTGTCGATTGTGGTTTAATAAATGTAGTTATACCACATGCCTGCAGATGGCAGACATTAACAGTAGCCACCTGGATCTTTGTGCCACTGACAAGTATCCCTCGTTTCGTGGTCCAAAGTGCACTTAAGTCAGTTTTGCAAAAAATGTCACTTATACCATTATGGTTTTCACCCACTCATTTGACTTCTGAATTTCTCGCTAAAAAAACGCTCACAGTCACCGCGTATCCGTGCTATGACGTCGCGGGTGAGTTAGTTGTCATCTACATCTATAGCTACATCTACATCTATATTCCGCAAGTCACTTTAGCGTGTGTTGCAGAGGATACTTTGTGTACCATTGTCATTTCGCCATTTCTCTTTTTCCAGTCGCGTCTGCTGGTAAGACTCAGTGTGGACTCGTCTTTCTAAATTTTTCTTGCGGGTCTTTTCGCGAGATATACGAGTACACAGGAGGCAGCAATATACTGGCTGACTCTTCTAGGAATACACGCTCTCGGAATTTTACCAGTAGACCATACCGTGACGTAGAACCCCTCTTTTGCAGCTTCTGCCGCTGGCGTTGACAGAGCATCTCCGTGATACTTCCGCGCTTACTAAGGAAACATGCTGCTCTTCTTTGATCTTCTCTATTTCTTCTACCAGTTCTACCTGTTACTGATGCCATACCGACGAGCAATATTCAAGTACTGATCGAAGGAGTGTTTTGGCTGATGTTATTGGTTTTAAGACTTTCTTTTTTTCCTGCAACACTTTATTAATGAATAAAGTTATTTTAAAATTGTTTTCCCCAGCTTCGAGAGCTCAAGGACCTGTGGCAAGAAGTAAAAAACTTTATGGCTCGCATTCAATTACAAGATGGTCTACACCACTCTGTTTAACCACAAACATATTTTAATTTGCCGAAGTGCGGCCCTGCTGTTTGATGACTATCGCTTGGCTTCTGCTGAAACAGGTCAAGAAGCTAAGTCTGTGCCGTACAGCTAATTAGTGTTAACAACAAGTCGCAGAAGCTGCCACCGACTCCTTTGTTTCCATTATCTCGCTCCTCCGCGCCCTGTTTGGGCCCCGTATCTTCGTCTTTCGCCTGGAATACACGATCTAATTTTCAGAGCAGATCAGCTCACGGGGAGGCGCGTAAGACGTATTACACTAATCTACTCTCTGAACTCTAATGAAGTGAAGTGAGGAAAATCTCATTCCCACCTGTGTATTCTCTCGTTTCACGGCAGTCGAAATGTACTTGTTCAGGAGACACTCCGAAATGTAGTGAAGGCTCAACACGTGTCCATTGATTCTGTCATCCACACTCTTGCCAACGCGATTTCATTATGCAGACTGTCTCGGAAAGTACTTCACAGCGTTTGTGTGGTTATAGCGTACAGACTTCGTCCACTTATCACCAAGCTAGTGACGCAAACATGATGATTTTTTTAAGGGGAGAGCAAAGTGTGTTGAATGGTTTAATCAGATCATACCTGACAGAGATGTAAAGGAACTTCCGAATGTGGTATGGGGAAAGCAAACGACCGTCGCAGTTGTCACAACGCAAGTACCTTGGCTGTTTCGTCGCCGTGAAAGAACTCGCCAAAGAATAATTTTCCACAGTATTCTATCTACGAGGTGTGTGAGAAAAGTAATGAGACTGATTTTTTATTTGCCAAAGTTCTTATTTTTTTTAAACAACAATATTGTCCCCTTCAAAGTAGTTCCCTTTGGCAGCTATACACTGGTTGTTGTTCGTCTTGGTAGCAGCGCTGAAAGGCTTCAACTGCTAGGGCCTTTAATATGTCGGTCACATCCTTTCGAAAGTTCTCCAGAGCCACAAAATGACGTCAGTTTAAGACTTTTCCAATTTCGTGAAAAGAAGAAAGTCACAAGCACTCAGATGGGTGAATAAGGAGGCTGTGGAACAACAGGGATGCCTTTTGAGGTAAAAAATTCTATGACGAAATTGACCATGTGACATGGGGCATTGTCATGCTGCATCATCCGCTTTTTGGCCGGCCGCGGTGGCCGAGCGGTTCTAGGCGCTTCAGTCCAGAACAGCGCTACTGCTACGGTCGCAGGTTCGACACCTACCTCAAGCATGGATGTGTGTGATGTCCTTAGGTTAGTTAGGTTTCTGTAGTTCTAAGTTCTAGGGGACTGATGACGTCAGATGTTAAGTCCCATAGTGCTCAGAGCCATTTGAACCATTTGAACCATCATCCGCTTTTCTGCAGTGTCCACTCGCACTCAGTTCACTCTTTCCCTCAGATTTTCAAGGACATCTTTGTAAAACACTTGGTTAACAGTCTATCCTGGAGGATCAAATTCTTTATGCAGGACACCTCTAATGTCAAAACCCAAATCAACATTGTTTTGATCTTTGATTTGCCCATTGAAGCTTTTCTCAGTCAACGAGAGGCCTCAATGTGCCTCTTCTCACTTTGCCGCTTTGTCTCAGGATCATACTCAAACATCCAGGAGTCATCACATGTGATAACACGACTGGACTATTCGTGGTCTCCCCGTCGGAGGTTCGAGTCCTCCCTCTGGCATTGGCGTTTGTGTTGTCCTTAGCGTAAGATAGATTAAGTTAGATTAAGTAGTGTGTAAGCTTAGGGACCGATGACCTCAGCAGTTTGGTCCCATAGGAACTTACCACAAATTTCCAAATTTCCGATGACCTCAACAATTTGGTTCCATAACATCATACCACAAATTTCCATTCGTGGTCATTGGCAATCCTCTAAAGAATATCAATGCATGCGTTTCTTCGATTTTCCTTCTGCTCAGTTATGAGGTTCTTCAGCATCATGTTGGCACAAACCTTTTACAGGTGCAAAACTGTGGTCAAAATCTGATGTTCGGTGAAAGGTTTAACGGGTCACCCACCATCCTTACAGTTAAACCTCTGCCTCGAAACAGCATCCCCATGTTCAACGTTTTCATCAATTTTTGCAGTTGAAGTTGAGAAACTTCATCTTCAGTGTGCTCTCGGCCTTCCAAAAATTATTTGTGCCAGTAAAAAACTTGTGCTCTCGATAAGGAATGTTCGCCATAGGTCTGTTTCAACTTATCGAAGGTCCCACGCGTGGATGGCCGCAGTTTAATACAAAACTTGATGGCATGACGTTTCCCTAAATTCCGCTGTTACTTTTTCGTAACACACAACAAAAACGTAACTTCACTGATAGCGTTCTCAAAAATCACGTGATGGCTGTACAGAGCGGAAATTCGAAATGAGCATCCAGAAGGGATGAACACACCTGTTTACACAAGTAGAACAACACAGCATTGCCATATCGCTCGCAGTGTTGTCAGTCTCATTACTTTTCTCACACATCTCGTATATGGGCCCACAGCACCTGCAAATTTATTCGGGAAAGTCATTTTCTGCATAGGCTGTTTTAACTTTTGAGATAACACTTTATTCACCAATAGTGAAAAATCATGAAATAAAGTGTTGTTTCAAAACTAAAAACAACCTATGTAGGACAATGACTTCCCTGCAGGTACGATTTTCCACGCAGACTACATTTAGTATCTTTCAACAACAGTGTTTGGGTGTCTTACTTGGTGAAGTATGTAATACAAATGATGCTTGTTTCCTCTTTCTTTCTTTTTTTGAGTCAGGCTTTGTGTTAGTTGTTGTCATGGGTTCTTACTGTTGTGTCTTGTTTACAACAAAATAATTATCAAAGAGAGTACCAGGGTGAAGTTAGCCTGCTTTCCACTTGAATGGGGCCTGCATGTACTAGTAGTGCGCCATTTCATCAGTCTGGTGCAACGAAATGTTTATTGGAGCCTTGGGAAAGGAACATATGAAAATCTGCATCTGTTTACTGTAATTACTTTTATGACTGTTTATGGCAATGGGCTTGCTTTATTCTATCATTTTCTCACTTTTGCTTGATTTAAATTTGTTTGACTACTTTGTCCTATGCTTACCGTTAATTACATGATGTAGACTTTCCCAGCTAATACTGCAGACGAAATCTTCTCAGGCTACCATCCGGGTGGCTTCGTCGGAATTCGGCGACGTTTCGATCGGTGACAATCACACTATCTCCTGGCGAAGTGTCGAGATCAAACAAGCGTCTCTCACGTACTACAACCGGCGGTCGCCTCTCTCCATCCCTTCCCATGGCGCGAGTTGGCATCCCGTGTGGGGCAGGGACCGCCGTTCGACTCTCGGTGCCTTGCCCAGAGGCCCTATTCTGTATCGTTTATATCGGCCAGTGCGGTAGGTTAGCCTCAGTAGTTACGTTATTTTCCATTCTTTATCCGAAGTTGCCGTTCTGTAAGCTTCTGAGACCTGCTACCGATCGGTCCACCCACATGGGTAGTTAGGTTTTGGTATGGCCACTCGTTCGGTTCGGTGTGGTTTGTTTACAGCTGGAATTCGTTATTTTAGAATTACTGAGTGGTTTAGTTTCGGATTTAGTGATTACGTTTTACTGAAGAATCTCCAAGACATATCCAAGTGGAAAGTGAGTTCATAGTACACTGTTTTCCTTTGTTGGAAGTATGGTTTATATTGTTGCTACTGTGAATGATTACAGCATCGAACAAAACATTTTCGGTCAATATTCTCAAAAAATATCTGTTATTTTTATGTAATTAAGAGTTTAAAAATCATTAAATTTCAAGACGTCGGCTCTGCTTACGCATATTACATGAGTGTTAGCTGAAACTACTAGTGACTTCGCGTACTTTTTTTCCCGCGAATGGTTTAGTTATTATCTATTGAAACACGTTTACAATTTTTAACTAACAATGGAAAGGAATTTTGTGAGGCCTGATAGTGGAAATCTTCCAAAATTTCATGCATTTACATGCGCATCTTTCGGTAACGAAGTCAGGTTGCGTCGCTGCAACTAGAATTACAAGGACTAAAGCACTCACCACGTACGAATTGTCGTGGCTAATTGCTGCCGGCACGGTAGCTCAGCGTGTTCGGTCAGAGGGCCGATTGTCCTCTGTAATAAAAAAAAACTGAGTGAAGGAATCAACGGTCAACATGAACAGATGTCATGCGACGTCCGACCAGACCAAACAAAACGAACAATGTCAAACAAAATTATATATATATATATATATATATATATATATATATATATATATATAAAGAGGGTTAACTGCTCTCTGTAATAAAAAAAACTGAGTGGACGTATTTGTACAATGTGCTATACACATTCTTAACTCACGTTCCGAAACGTCAAATCTAAAACAAGATACCGATGTGAATGAGAATGAAATGACATAATATAGCATTTATGACAATTTCCAGAACACAGTCATATACCTATCGTTATTATACATGCATGGAAACACGTGGCCAGCGAAATTTGACCAGTACTACGTACTCAACACACACCTTTCGATACTGCGAAGAATAGCATGCCTGCGTCACCTGATAGCCGCTTCGTATTTGTGGCGCTGTGTGCACTGCAGTGTGGATGCACAGATCTATGGCCACTTGCTTTTAACTGGTTGGCGCTTGGAGAACTGACAACAGCACCTCGGTTCACTAGAACCGTGCGGCATCACTTCCGAAATGCTTACAGAATAACATGGGGGGTCTCCGAAAACAAGGCCGTTCAGTGCGCTCACCTACGATCCGATCGGCAGAGTGGCCGAAAGATACAGAATAGGGCTTTTGCAGACTCGCAAAGCATCAGCTGCTGGCTGCGGTCACGGCGAATAGCTACTAGTGTAGGCTTCCACGCCAAAGTTAGCTGATAGCCCTGGTCCATGTTGAGTTGGTTGGCGTGGAGCCTAATCCCAATTGATTCTTTAGTAATGCCCTCCCAAAAGCCACCAGCTCGGCACAACAATTTCTTTTCTCAAATTCGAACTTATATCCTTCGTTGAGGCAGTGTTCTGCCACTGATAACTTACCTTTGCTCTCCAGAAATATGCATCTAATGTGTTCCACGTAATGTTGCGAGATGCAGCGCTGTGTCTGCCTGGTGTACTGGCGGCCACATCACAAGACACGCCACATACGAGGTGACCCTTGTAAGAGTCGAGAGGTGCATTTTCTCCGGAGTCTCAGCGTATATTTGCAATTTCGTTTTTTCAATTCGTTTTGTAGCTGGAGTCAGCCCTAACAACTACTGTTCATCGATCATCACGTCTTGCACATGATGCCAAGCGTCGACGCAAAGTATCAATTTGTTTACCTGTTACAAACAAAGCGGATTGTTACATGGCCATTCGATAGAGCGGTCGCAAATTAGTGTAGTGTGATATTCGTTGTATTATTATGTTTCAAAAAAATGGTTCAAATGGCTCTGAGCACTATGCGACTTAACTTCTGAGGTCATCAGTCGCCTAGAACTTAGAACTAATTAAACCTAACTAACCTAAGGACATCACACACATCCATGCCCAAGGCAGGATTCGAACCTGCGATCGTAGCGGTCACGCGGTTCCAGACTGAAGCACCTTTAACCGCACGGCCACACCGTCCGGCCATTATGTTTCAACAGGGACAGTAAAACATGAAGAATACACCAGTGCTCCAACAGTGACTCGCATGCCACCCTGGCATTTGTTAAATGCTACCGCCATGCAGCAGCACTGCTCGGTCACTACTGGAGTACTGGCAATTCTTTGTGTTTTACTGTCCCTGTTAATACATATTGACACAACGAATATCGCATTAGACTAATATGCAGCTGCTCTATCAAACTGGCACGTAAAATCCGCTTCAAAAATCATTTTGTTTTAACAAGAAATGAACCGACACTTTCTCTTGTCGCTGGGCATTGCGTGAGTGAAAGACGTGGTGAGCCGTATTTATTTGGGTTACAAACTGCGAAAACGAAATTGTAAATATCTACCGAAACAAAGAAGAGAAAGCTGCTAACTACTTTTAGGAGGAACACCAGGTATACCACAGTCTAACACAACAGTCGCGACACTCACTGCTGGAAAAGTTGTTACCGTTTGACAGATGGAGCGACACTAGCGCTCCAAACGGCGAGTAAGATTAACGTCAGACGTGTCGTAAGCATAATGTTTGTTTTGCATCCATTTCCTACGTAATTTACGAAATATTTGAGTTATTTTCTTGCTTCCAAGGATTTGTGTAGTATCAGAAGGCATATATGTTTCTAAAAATGATTCTAAAATAAGCGCAAGTATGGACAAAAACCGTGAATCGAGTGGCAAGCTACAACACATTCGTGAAGAAACACTTGTGGCATTGGACAGAACTGCAGTTTACCACGTTGATATAAAAAGAATGTAAATACACAGATTCACACGTAAGAAGCACAGACATGTACCTCTACATGCAAAAGCGATCGGCAGCTCATTTATCGTTCTGTAGGTCTACTGTGTTTGTCATTGTTGTCGCCTGCCGCCACAAGTACGACCTTCATCTTTATTTTATTCTAAGTGGGACAAGCAACTGCCAAATAGTGGAAGAAATATTTTGAAAACATTATAATGAGCTGATTACATTACATTTCACGCAAAACCAAATATCTGAATAATTTTCAAACAATCTGTCAATGAACAGTGTGAAAACTTATGGGACTTAACTGCTAAGGTCATCAGTCCCCAAGCTTACACACTACTTAACCTAAATTATCCTAAGGACAAACACACACACCCATGCCTGAGGGAGGACTCGAACCTCCGCCGGGACCAGCTGCACATTCTATGACTGCAGCGCCTGGACCGCTCGGCTAATCACGCGCGGCATCAATGAACAAGATGCTAAAATAATAATGTCATCACACGAAGGAAGCAAGGAAAATTGAGTGACTAACAATAGAAGTGAATGAAATACATACCAAACGCTTTTGTAAGACACGAATAACTCCACTTAATCTAACCACTTCATCGTCAAAGCATGTCTGTGTTGACGATTCACACGAATTTGGCACTGATACATGGAGAGTTGAACTGGCTGCTTCTGTGTCACAGGACTGTTTTACAGCTTTAGATGGATTGTCGAATCTTTGTGGCAGTTTCCTCTTCATCATCAGTTGAGGTGACTTATTTGGGATGTCAAACAGTGTGGGTACGACATTCTACACGAGTTTATTATTGTCTGCGTTCATGAACTGGTTTTATTCGAAATGTAGCGAACAAAACCTAATATTATTATACAGGTAAATAGGGTCTTTTTTCATAAGGTCTTTTCGCCTGCTACTAACTAACCATGTTCTGCTCCTAAAACGAAACATTAATCATTAATACATGTAGTTTGCAAGTGAATCCTGACGATACAGTTTAGTAACATGATGGTATGAACCTCTCAGGATCCTTAGGAAACGTAAAAAAGACAGCTGTGGTGTCTTCTTCCTGTTGTTGCTGCAATTTATTGCGGTACAAACGATCCAGCTTGTAAAAACAATTGTAGAAATCAAAATAAACAACCACTATTCGCTTTCACGATCGC
The DNA here is from genome assembly GCF_021461395.2 of Schistocerca americana. Taxonomy (NCBI): domain Eukaryota; kingdom Metazoa; phylum Arthropoda; class Insecta; order Orthoptera; family Acrididae; genus Schistocerca; species Schistocerca americana. The sequence goes on along the minus strand of NC_060119.1, from coordinate 266,347,137 downwards.
GCCGAACTCACAGTTTAAGTTACTGGCCGCTTCGGGCGCTGCTGTTAAAATCCGCTTTAAAATTCATTTAGGTTTTATTTCACTTTACTTATTTTGTTGTTACTTGTTCTGCTCCAATCATCACACTGAATAACGTCAGAAACTAACTTGTGTCTGCATAGCTACAGGGCATGAATTTTCTGTGGATAATCATTCAGTGTTCCTATTGGTCCTAATGATGAAAGTTCACATGTAGGTATACTGTGTACATGCCACTAACATCAACTGAAAGCTTAACTTAAGTGTGTTGATGACTTTTTTTTTTCAGCTTCTCAACTTACTTTCATTGCTGTGCTGCTGTTGGTATCAGCAGTTGTATGTGACTCAAAACCAGCTATGAGAACACCCTTGGATGCCATCGACACATGCCTCTTCACCTGTGACTACTGTTACAAGGTTTGTGATGAAATAGTGCTATTGGTTTTTGTTTTACAGAAAAGACCAGTTGTCCCCACATGGCTCTACCAGTGACTAGTAGTCAGCACACATGTGGATCCAGGCCTACTTCCATGTTGGGGCAGAAGTCATTTCTGAAGAAAGCACTTTCGTACTTTGCCTTAATTCTGATATTCACTAATTTCAACTATTGTTAGTTAACGAGATGTGCATAAAATGATTTCTTGTCCACATCTGTGTTTTATTTAAGAGTTTGACTGTATTAGGTTTAAAGAGGTGATTTAACACATTAAGTGCATAACACATGTTTGCATTAATCATCAGTATCAATGTAAACCATGCAAAAATGAAGGTTTGAAGTTCTTGTAACTCTATTACTTGGTTGCCTTTTGTTTGAAAATATGAAGTTGACACCATTGATTTGATTTAATAAGCACAGAGAGACAAGAACAACAGTGATCTTAGTCCACTGTTGCCCATGCCAAAACTGAATTTATTGGGTGGTTTCACTCTCTGTGATCCCGGTAAACCTAACTGGTACATACCTTTAAAGAGTAGTAGGAAACTGTTAGTGGTTCTTTATTAGACTCTGTTTCATTGACTTGATGACCCAAATATTCTGTCTCTTTTGCCTGTCATTGGAAGATTAGAGGTGGTGTAATTTCATCTTCTTCACCACACAGTCTACGCTAAGGGGCTTCTTCTACTATACCCATTGTGTGCAGGTGTTACCTAAAGTTCCCATGACCAGTCATAACTGCTGCAATGAGTTTAACCAGTCTCCTGATCAAGTCCAGGACTAAAGAATTTATCTTAAAACGTGGTTTTAGCATCATTAGCACAGAGATATTCTGAGCACCATCCCTTTAATCCAATCCACTGTTCCCATCTCTTCACACACAGAGATAAGAGCACCTTTGCCCAGATAGGCCCTCCTACATTTAGGATCTGGACTTGCATCCTCCACAGTCTTTTCTTGGAGCTATTTACTCTGAGAAGAAGGAGTATCAGCCCACGCTCTTCAATATGAGACAGTCTCTTTTTGGAGGTCATAGATTCAAGACCTTTTGGTTCCCTCCATTTATGTTTAAAAAGCCATTCTTTATTTTGTAGTTTTTTTCTTTGAGGAACTTCCTCCTATAATCCTCAGTCAAGGATTTGATCTTGACTTGGTCCAACATCTCAGCGAGAATTTCCACTTCTTGCACTGGCCTATAAAGTGATTCAATAAGGGGAACAGCTTCCAATAGTTCCAGCTGCAAGACTTGGGTGTTTGAGGTCTCATAGGTATTGTTTTTGTTTTGTTCTATGCCCTCCATTTTGGTTCCAAGAGAATTGGGATTTTTTTCAGGCAACAATATGATCCCATGCAGTGCAAGCCTAATTACTCAGGGAGACTGTTCAGTATCCCTGAAGCTCCATTAATGACATCAAAATCCCTCAACAAGGATTGCATCGCACCTTGTGTTGTGTATGTGGGAAACAGTTGGAGTACTATGGGAGTAGATATGGAAAAGATGAGGGCTTTGTCGAGGACACAATCTGGTTCATCCATTAAGGTCTGTCTAGCATGGGAGGCCCTGCTAGAAGCTGCACTACAGCTGGCCTAGCCCTTAGCTTCATGCAAACATGTAAGCCTCTCCACACCTGCATTGTCAGTACTTTGACAAGGCTGTGTCCCACGGAGGGGTTGACGCCACAATCTGTTATATTAAAGCTTAAAAAGAAATTTGAAAAATTGTATCTTCTTAGCTAATTTTTCTACAAAGAAGAAAGTGATTTAGAGTAAAGTATTGTAAATCCCATTAATCGTGTGACAAATAACCCAACTCTTTTTCATGTAGTTATTAAGCTGTCAGCAGAATGCAAATAATAGCTGCTTAGTGTAACTGAGGGAACAGCAGCTCTCTTTTCTTTTAGCCTATTTAAGTAGCATATAGTAATTTAATGATAGTAAAAAATAGAATGCAAGAGCTGCTTTTCTTTCTGTTCATGTGTACTTCGTTGCATTCTACATAACTGAAGGTTTTTCTTCATTCTGAGATTTACAGAACATCATAACTGAAATTATAATTGTTTGCGGACAGTACAGTAACCATAATTTTTTGTAGCTGGAACTACTGTGTCACAAGAATGAAACCAATTTATATGTTAGGATTATCCTTCACAGCACTTTATTTTTAATTTACTTTGATTTGGTGACTTAACACATTTCATCTTCTATCTTATTTTTCAGTTTATCTAAAAAAATTTAAAAGACGAATGCTGTAGCTAAATTTCATGTCATTATCTTCATTTTAAGGAGTGTTTATCAGAAGCAATGAAGTTTCCATTATTTACTTGCCTAAGTAAAAAAAAGAAAATTACATGTCATGCACAATACATTTGACTATTACACATTTAACTATAAATATGACATGAGCTGTTCAAAAATAAACTTAATCTTATTATTCATATTATTTTTATATTACAGGGGAGGGTCCTGTTGGAGTGCGCAAATGAGTGCCTGGATCGTGAAGGAACAATGCATGAGAAATGGCTAATGACATGTCCATATTTTGGACAACAAGTTTACTTTGAATGAAAATAACTTTATAACAGACGATGTTAAGCATGTTTACAGTCTTCATTTTGTTAATTTGTTAAGTAAATATAATGACCACATCAAAGCTTGAATTCACAACTGTGTATCAACTAAATACAGCATTTCTATAAATACGCATTGTTTACTTTTATGTCACCTTCAACTTAGGTAACTACATAAATATAAGCATTGTATGAGCCATCATTTAAAATTCTTACTACAAATGTTATGTTTGGGAATCCAAGATGTGATGACATGATGGGTACAATAATATGAAAAAGATAACATACTGATACAGAAATATACACTGTAAATACAATGCGACAAAAATCCAATAGATGGCTGATGTTGGGAAAAGCATTGCTGTGTTTCACACAGTTACATGTGTTACAGACAAAAGACCTTACTGTGATAGTATTACACCTACCTGTATGTGCAAATAGTATGTCATTGCCATTACACCCTTTATCCAATAATTAGCACAACACGTGAAGATGAAGAAAAAGAAATAGAAAAAGCTTTTGAAGTTTAAGGTATCTTAAATGTTTCCAGAATGAGATTTTCACTCTGCAGCGGAGTGTGCACTAATATGAAACTTCCTGGAAGGTTAAAACTGTGTGCCAGACCTAGACTCGAACTAAGGACCTTTGCCTATCACGGGCAAATGCTCTACCATCTGAGCTGCCCAAGCATGACTCACACCCTGTCCTCACAGCTTTACTTCTGCCAGTGTCTCATCTCTTACTTTCCAAACATCACAGAAGCTCTCCTGCGACACTTGCAGAACTAGCAGTCCTGGAAGAAAGTATATTGCGGAGACATGGCTTAGCCACAGCCTGGGAGATGTTTCCTGAACGAGATTTTCACTCTGCAGCGGAGTTTGTTTTGATACGAAACTTCCTGGCTGATTAAAACTGTGTGCGGGACCGAGACTCGAACTCGGGACCTTAGCCTAGGCAAAGGTCCCGAGTTTGAGTCTCGGTCGAGGACATAGTTTTAATCTGCCAGGAAGTTTCATCTTAAATGTTGTTTGCTTACTTTTTTCTAGCTAATCATAAAATTGTACACTGAATAACAGTCTTTTATTGTAAAATTACTGCACAGATAAATACACCATTAATAAAAATTTAAGATTCATGTGCCCAATCAAACTCTTTCTTTACAACCATCCTAAGGTCTACAAACAGTGCTCACACTGTTATTTCAAAAATGTACTCTAAAAATCTTACAGGTGGCAAAATTTTGATCATATAAATTTACGTGTGCAGAAAAAAAACGGAGCAACGGTTGTGGGAATTGTTATTAGGTTCATTAGAGTTAGGTTGAAACCGTTTTGACCACACTAATGTGTTCAAATGCAACTTTTAAGCAGTTGCCGTTGTTTTTGACTGGCCTTTTGCTATTCAATTTGTAGCCAATGGACAGCCAAAACCGTGTCCCACTGATAAGAGGATTTCCTTGTCATGGTTCCAAAGCGTTTAAAACCATGCCCCAAAGAGATCATCATGCATGTGCATAGCATAGTTTTCTGAAGCGAGCAAAGGTGTCAACTAAGTGCTACAGGTGGCCAAACTACGCACTCACAAAAGGCATTCGACTTTGCAAAGGACTCATAATGAGTGCAACAATTTCGATAGTTTGTGATAACTTGAATGTACCTGTGGGGGAAATCGTAGGTAGGCATGTGGGACCCCTACATCATTCAATTGGCAGCACTAACTATGCATTGTTTTTGTGTGGCAAGGCATGAATACATCATAATATTGATGTGGCTTGGTTTCAGTTTGGTGCTTTCATTATTTGTGTGTATTTTCCCCCCATTTTGACATAACATATTCATTAATAAGGACAGTAGGAAATGTCTCTGTCTCTGTGGCACAGGCTACAGATAATTAGTCGAACAAAGGAAGATGAGGGAAAAGGAAGTATTAGCCAAACACCAAAGCTACCAACATTTTTCGTTAACAGAGGACTAGATTCTCTACCTGCAAGTTCTTCCTCTCTTGTGAACTTGACACCTACAAATGATTCACAGTGCAGCACCAATTGTGGTGACAGGCTCAGCGGTAGTGGCTCTGAAATTGCTAACAAACACATGAACAATTCCAAAGAAAGTGAACCAGAGTTGGGCAAGGGGAAGTTTCATCAGACTCTACTGTTGATAAAGATCTTTTCTTTTGGGAAATCAGTGGTAAAACATGAGATCATGTAGTACGATACAGATTTAATCAGAATAGAAACTGTAATTCTGTGAAGCCAGATTGTGCATATTCTGCTAAATGAAAATTTATTTCCAAGGATTTGTTTGAAATGAGACATTGTTGAATGGAGACATTGTGCAATGTGATTACTTGATTTACTCATCCAGTAGGGGATCACTTTATTGTGCACCATGTAAACTCTTTGGGGGTTCATCCCAGTTTGCTACAAGTGGCTTTAGTAATTGGAAACATGCTAATCAAAGGGTAACAGAACATGCAAATTCCAGTGTACATTGCAATTGTGTTGTAAGTTTCAGACAAAGAGAAAATACTCTATGTACAGTTGATAAACAATTTATTACTCAGCTACGAAAAGAAGCAAAGTATTGGATAAATGTACTACAGAGGGTAGTGGCTGCAGTGAAAAAAACTTTCCTCAAGGGGACTGCCATTTCGTGGAGATGAAGAACAGTTTAGTTCCTTAAAAGAATGGCAATTTTATGAGTGTTTAGAGCTGATAGCTGAATTTGGTCCATTCTTAGCAGCTCATATAGCTAAATATGGAAACCAGGGTAAGGAAAACACCTCATATTTGTCATTTAGCACTTGTGAAGAAATTATCAATATTATGGGGGAGACTGTAACAGAAAAGATCATACAGGAGATAGTTGATACAAAGTATTCCTCCATTATTGTGGATTCTACACCTGATGTTTCACTATGTGATCAGTTAAGTTTCATTATATGATACGTAAATAAAGATGGCCACCCACAACAGCAGTTTGTAGGATTTATGATAAACGCTGAACATACTGGGAAAGAATTGGCAGATGCTGTATTTATGTTCCTCAACTCCCATAGACTAGATATAAGCAACTGCCATGGCCATGGCTATGATAATGCTGCAAATATGGCAGGGATCTACTCTGGCCTACAAGCCCAAATCAAGTCATTCAATCCCTTGGTCCCCCACAGGGGTTGCCACTCTTTGACGGGTTCATGCTTGGCTACCACTGGGCCCCAGACTTTGCAGTATTTTTCCCCTTCCGTGTTGCATATCTGTCCTCTTGCTATTCTTTTTCCCCATCCCTTGGGGAACATGTTTGGGATGTTCTTGGGAATGCTCTGCATTGTCTGTCACTGATGTAAGAACAGACTCACCTTTGTTTTTCGCTTCCTTTCCCTTTCTTTGTTTACCTTCTCATCTCGTTCCTCCACTTTGGCGTTTGGGGTTCCTCTTTTTCTTTTTCCTCCCTGTATGCTCCTGAAGGCCGGCCCATGCATCTGACTGGGTAATGCGTAATTCCAAGCCCCGGGATGACAGGTAGGGTTCACATGTACCCCTAGGTAGAGGCGAGGCTCAGGGAGGGGTGATTGCTGAGCTGCAACCTACCCAAATTGTTGACTGGTCCCTCTGTAAGGTGTTTGGGAGGGGTGATCTGAGGTGTGAACAATCACCTAAGGTGGGAGCGGCCCCTCCTGAAAGGGACCCCAGTTGAAAGGAGCGCGCCTACAGAGACACTGGCAATCATAGAGAATTTTTTTGCAAAGAGTCAATCATCTTCCCAATCAATACCTATGAAACGTAAATGTAATGAGGCTGATGATTCAAAGACCCTGCCTGCTGCATCATGGTTCCTCGTGGTCTCATGTTCTGAAGATAGTCAGTTCTTCATGACACTAAATCCGTTTATTATTCACAAGGTGTTGATGCTATTACCAGCTCTGTGAAATCCTCTTTCGTTTACAGGATAGCACTTTGCTTTTGGAGACCGCTGCTGATTCTCAAGCACAACAACTGCTTGCTGCCTCGCTTCTCCACAGCTACCCTGTTTGTGTCGAGGCACATAGAACTTTGAATTCTTCCTGTGGTGTAATTTACACCAGGCTGCTTGATGGTCTAGCCGAGGCCAAAATCGAGTCTTACCTCTCTGATCAGGGTGTCATTGCCATCCATCATGTAATGAAAAAGGTTGATTCCTCCTTAGTGCCCACCCATACTCTTTTTCTCACCTTTGATAGAGTGGTGCTTCCATCCAAGATCAAAGCAGGCTATGAAATTATCACAGTCTGGCCATACATTCCAAACCTGATGCGCTTCTACCAGTGCCATCATTTTAACCACACTAGAAAGTCTTGTTGACACCCAGCCAAAGGTGTAACCTGTGGTAGGGATGTGCATGAGGGCAATTGTCCACCTCCTTTTCCCTGCTGTATCAACTGCAATGGCGGCCATGCCACCTCCTCTCGGGATTGTTCCATGTATCTTGATGAGTGGGCTGTCCATGAGATCTGGGTAAAGGAAAAATTAAATAAAAATACGGCATTTCAGTCTTTGATCGCTATTTTTTATTTTCAATGACCGGTTTCAGGCTAGCTGCCCATCTTCAGATCTGTTAGACAAAGTAAAAAGTATAATTAACCAGAGATATATATTTACTGATAAAAATATCGTGGTTTACAAAAAGAAGAAATTTTGGAATGTATTAAATGCCAACATACCATATATTGCAGTTACAGAGTAACTTGTCAGTACAGAACTATCGGTTCACTGTCATAACTGAAGTAAATTTTAATCTGTTACAAGCTTATATAGCAGTTTTGGCGAAACCTGATTGGAAACAGTAAAAAGTGCCCTCTACCTATAAGAATTGTGCATATGTTATTTTCACCGTACATGTTACTGGCGAATATACTTTTCAATAAAACATTTTTTTTTTTTTTGAGAATAAAGTTTTCAGCTCTTTTCCAGAAATTAAGGAGAAGTTAATTTATTACAGACGGTATGTTGACGACTCTATTTTATTATTCAAAGGGGAAAAAAAGAAGTAGAGGAAATGACTAAAGTTTTTAACGAGCAGCATCCAAAAATTCAATTCACGCTAGAAATGAAGAACAATGGGGCGATTAACTATTTAGATTTGACCGTCGGAAAGGAGGGAGGTAGGCACGTTTTCGGCGTCTATAGGAAAAACACTTGTTCCGACAACATCATAGAAGCGACGTCGCACCATCCGGAACAGCATAGAAGAGCCTACTTTCATGAAATGTGCAACAGAGCCCTGAGATTGCCACTAAAGGAAGATGAGTTGCAGAAAGAACTAGGTATTATTAAGCAAGTAGCAGCAGCTAAAGGATACAGGGCACAAGATGTTACACGCATGTTTAACAAGATCAAAAACAAATCCGCGGCTATCAATAATGATTCTAGGAAAATTAAATTTAAGAAGAAGTTTGTCACCATGACATACAAAGGGCGTGTATCGGAAAGAATTGCTAAATGCTTTCCAAAAAACATCGCTGTGGCATTCCAGAATGAAGGGCAAATGGCACATAGACTAAGACATAAACCAGCAACGACAAAACATATGAAATACAACAATTCCGGAGTATATAAGATCAAATGTGCTGAATGTGACAGTTACTATATAGGACAGACAGGGCGGAATTTTGAAATTCGATACAAGGAAGATTGCAGTCATAGCAATCGGACAGCATTTGGAGCACATGTAAAAGATAGTAAACATGAAGTGAGTAATATAAATGAACAAATGGAGGTGCTACATAAAGCTCCAAAAAGTCACTATCTTAACGTGCTCGATGAGATTGAAACATACGCTAATCAAAGAAAAAACCCAGATTACTAGTTAACGAGCAAAGTGATCTTATGCACAAAAGTTATTATGAGATTTTTAAAGACCTGTTTTAGGCTTACTCTTGAGTGCAACAGCACGCTCCAGTAAGAACAAGCTGCAGCGGAACGGCCCTCAGCGTATTGGCGGCGAGGTGAATTGGGCACGGCGGAAGAGGACTTGGCATGGTGTTGTATACATTCTGACGTACGGAAACCCTCTCCACCACCAATCAGTACAAAGAAGAGGAAACGCACATTTTCGAACAAATATCTACATTTTAATTATATTTTTAAGTTTCTTTATAAAGAATTTTTACATTAGTGTAAATTATTTCGGTTCATGGCCAACTCAAAAAATAAAATTCTTTTATTAAAAAGTATATTCGTCATTAATATGTACGGTGAAAAAATAACATATGCACAATTCTTATCGGTAGAGGGCACTTTTTATTGTTTCCAATCAGGTTTCGCCAAAACTGCGATATAAGCTTGTAACAGATTAAAATTTACTTCAGTTATGACAGTGAACCGATAGTTCTGTACTGACAAGTTACTCTGTAACTGCAATATATGTTGGCATTCAATATATTCCAAAATTTCTTCTTTTTGTAAACTACGATATTTTTATCAGTAAATGTATCTCTCTGGTTAATCATATTTTTAGCTTTGTCTAACAGATCTGAAGATGGGCAGCTAGCCTGAAACCGGTCATTGAAAATAAAAAATAGCGATCAAAGACTGAAATGCCATATTTTTATTTACAGAACGATCGCGGAAATCTCATTAAGACAATCATGTCTAGTTTTGATCAAGGAAAAATTGCCTTACCCAGTCGCTCGCAAGTTACTGGATAGTCGCTGCATTCTCCTACCTATAGCTCTGTTCTTGTTACCCCTCGCTACATCAAGGACATGGCCACACAAATATGAGACCTCTAATTCAGCTCTGAGGTTGTAAAATCGTCCTGTGTCAAGGTAGCATCGCCATCAAACTCTCACCTCATGGAGTGAAGCCACCAGCTACATAACCGGTAGGCCGGAAAGGACAGAAGGAGTACTCCCGTGAAGACTTCCTCTGTCCCTTGAGCCAAACAACACCTGAGTCTTCCTCTAACCAGAAAAGCTTGAAGAAGTCCACCCAAGGTAAATGGTCGTCTCCTTCGCCAACTCAAAGATCCTCTTTCGCCATGTGGTACCCTAGCCCAGCTGGCCTCCCCTACATTTCTTCCTCATCATGGCTCTCCTCCAATGGAACATTCATGGCCTTTGGTCCGACAAAGAGGATGTACTGCTGCTTTTAGCACTGCAGCGTTTCTTGTACTCTGCCTTCAGGAAACGAAATTGCGCCCTCAAGACTGCTTTGAGCTTCACATTTCTTACTGATTCATTTTGACCTTCCCCCTGAGGTCGGCATTCCATCTCATGGGGGCGTCATGCTGCTCATATGGGATGACATTCATAGTCAGTCCATTTACATGACTATCCGTCTTCAAGCTGTTGCAGTTTGCCTTTTTCTTTGCCACCTGACTTTTTCCCTCTGTACCATTTATGCCCTCCATCATTCAATGTCACCAGGGCAGACTTCCTTCAGCTTACTGGGTAGCTGCCTCCGCCATTTTTGCTACTCGATGACATAGATACGCATCATCCCCTTTGGGGTTCTTCAAGGACCTGTCAGAGAGGTGCCCTCTTGGCTGAGTTTCTAAATCAACTTAACATCTTCTGCCTTAACACTGGAGCACCCATTTTCCTTTCCAACTCCTTACACACCTATTCCCATTTGGACCTATCCTTCTGTGCTGCCCAGCTTGCCCATCATCTTGAGCGGTCCGTTCTTTCTGACACCTACTCAAGAGAGCAATTCCCGTGTGCTATCCATTTACTGACTCCTATCCCATCTGTGCTCACGCCCAAATGGCAGCTTACTAAGATTGAATGGCAGCTTTATTCCTCCCTGGCGACCTTCGAAGAACAAGATTTTCCCAGTTGTGAAGACCAGGTGGAGTACCTCACAAACGTTATCCTTACTGCTGCAGAACGTTCTATTCCTCATACTTCCTCTTTACCACGTTGTGTCCCAGTCCCTTGGTGGACTGAGGCATGCCGTGATGCAGTTGGCGAATGGAGAGGTGCTCTCAGAGTTTTAACCGCCCTCGTACAATGGCAAACTGCACTCATTATAAATAGATGCGTGCAAAGTGTCATCGTGTTCTTTGGGACAGCAAAAGAGCTACCTGAATTTCAGTCACTAGTTCTTTTAAAAGTTCCACTCCTTCCTCTGTTGTGTGGCCCAACCTCCAATGGCTCTCTGGGACCAAGCTCCATTTCCCAATTTCCAGCCTGACAGTAGCAGATGATGTTATCGTGGACCCTATTGCTATCTCCAACACATTGGGCCGCCATTTTACAGAAGTTTCAAGTTCTTCCTCCATCGGAAACGAGCGGAAGAGGCTCGGGCGATACCCTTCTTTTCTCTGAATCATGAGTGCTACAGTGCCACCTTTGCTATAAGAGGACTAGATCATGCTCTCAATTCATCCTGATCCTCCATCCCAGGGCCTACGCCATCCACATTCAGATGTTGCAGCACCTTTCTCTTGTGGGAAAGCACTTTCTGCTTAACATGTACAATCGCATCTGGGCAGAGGGCACATTTCCTGGACACTGGCGTGAAGCCGTTGTCATACCCATACCCAAGCCCAGTAAAGATAAACATCTCCCTTCTAGCTACCTCCCCATCTCTCTTACCAGCTGTGTTTGCAAGGTGATGGAACGTATGATTCATGCTGGTATGGTGGCTCGAGTCTCGCAATTTGCTGATGAATGCACAGTGTGGATTTCGAGTGCAGCATTCTGCATTTGACCATCTCATTACTTTGTCCACCCATGTCATGAATGGTTTTCCGTGGAAATCACAGACTGTGGCCATGTTTTTAGATTTGGAGAAGGCCTGCGACACCTGCTGGAGAACTGGTATCCTCCGTACTCTTTACAAGTGGGACTTCCGTGGCCGCTGCCCTGTTTCCTTCAGGCATTTTTAAAAGACCGAGTTTTCAAGGTGCGTGTGGGTTCTGCTTTGTTGGACTTCTTCATCCACGAAAACGATGAGCCTCAGGGTCTGTCCTGAGCGTTGTTCTTTTTGCTATCGCCATTAACCCTATAATGGCCTGTCTCCTGCCGGACATCTCCGGCTCCCTTTTTGTTGATGATTTTGCCATCTACTGCAGTTCTCCACGGACTTGGCTCACGGAACGGCGTCTTCAGTGATGTCTTGTCGTCTTTGCTCCTGGAGCATTGACAGTGGCTTTCGCTTTTCCATTGACAAAACCGTGTGTATAGATTTCTGGCTACACAATTGGTTTCTCCCACCATCTTTACATCTTGGGCCTGTTGCCCTTCCGTTTGTCGAAACTACAAAATTCCTGGGGCTCACGCTCGATAGGAAACTCTCTTGGTCCTCCCATGTGTCTTACCTGGCAGTCCACTGTATGCAGTTCATCAGTATCCTATGTGTCCTCAATGGTACTTCCTGGGGTGCCGACCGAACCATCCTACTCCGTTTGTACTGGTCCTTGTCCGTTCAAAACTCGACTATGGGTGCTTTTTATCCGTCTGCATGTACATCCCTCTTACGCTGTCTCAACACTATTCACCATCGTGGCATCTGTTTGGCCACTGGTGCTTTCTACACTAGCCCAGTTGAGAGTCTGTATGCTGAAGCTGCTGAACTACCATAGTCCTACCGCCGTGACTTTCTCCTTAGCAAGTATGCATGCCATTTGTCTGCCATGCCTGGTCACCTATCCAATGCCTCCTTCTTTGATGATTCCTTTGATTGCTAGTATGGGGCACATCCCTCTTCTCTGTTAACTCCTGGAGTCCACTTTTGGCACTCCCTACGGCGGCTTAACTTCACACTACCTGCACCTTTGCTGGTGGGTGTGAATCCTTCACCAACATTGCTTCATGAAACAGCCCATGTTAACCTTGGCCTTCATTTGCTTCCTAAGGACACTACTCCAGTGTCGGTCTATTGCCTTCAGCTTCACGACCTTTGTATGGAACTTCGCGATAGTACCTTTGTATACACTGATGACTCTCAGACTGCCCATGGGGTTGAGTGTGCCTTCGTCATTGGCACCTGTGTCTTTCGATATCGGCTTTTGGCACACTGCTCAGTATTTACTTTACAGCCAAGCTCTTCGCCCTATATCAGGCCACAGAGTACAGCTGGCGACACAGCCTTTTCAATTGTGTCCTCTGCTCAGATTCACTCAGCGCCCTTCAAAGTCCATGTGCACTGTACACCGCCCATCCCTTATTGCAGATGGTCCAGGAAAACTGTCACTTTCTCACACTTGGTGGAGCCAGTGTGATGTTTGTGTGGGTTCCTGGTCATGTTGATCTGCCAGGAAACAAGGCTGTTGATGCTCCTGCCAAGGCTGCAGTCCTTGTACCTCAGCCCACTAGTTACGATTTTCCCTCCAGTGATCTCTGTGTTGCATTCTGTCTGGAGATAGTGTCCCTTGGCATCGCCACTGATCCTCCCTTCATGGGAATAAGCTCAGGATTATTAAGCCTCTCCCAGCGGCTTGGACAACCTCCTCTCGGCCCCCCCGCCAGGAGGAGGTAATTTTAACCAGGCTGCATATTGGGCACTGCCTTTTTAGCCATCATCATTTGAAAAGTGGTGCTACCCCACCACTGTGTACATGTCGCACCCAAGTTTTAACTGTCCAACACTTCCTGATGGAATGCCCATTTTTTAACTGTTTACATTCCCATTTGGGTTTGCTGTCTGAGTTATTAGGTGTTCTAGCAAATGACGTGCAGACTGTCAACTGCGTTTTACTTTTTATCTGCCAAAGCAATGTGGCGAAGGCCGTTTAATTTTTAGTTTGGACCTCTGTTTCTGTATTTTTGCTGATAACAAGGCAAGAAGAAAGCCATTGAGCTGATGCCATTCTTTGTTGATATAGTAATCAGTTAGCATAATTCCATAGAATATTATCCTTTTTTGTAGATTTCTATTTTCAATAGCGTGTTTATAATTTTGTTGTTAAATGTAAATGTTTTTCAAAATCGACTAAGTTTGTAATTATGGGTGGGGAGGGGGGGGGGGAGGGGTGAAAAAAGTTATTGGGCTCATGGGTGTAACATTATCTAAATACAGGACTGACTATACTGCTGATTTCTGCTTTTACTATGTAATATGAAGTCTGTGTAAGTGGAAGTGGCAGATCGGTACATCAGTTTAATGATACTCTGATTCTCTTTATTAGCATATACCTTAACTTGTTTCATGTCCCTGAATATTCTCCTTCAGTGTGGGATCTACAGAACACCATGAATGAATATATGAATGAATGGAACTTCATGAATAAACTTAGGGGAAGAAAACTATTATGATACTATGTGGTAGGTGACCTATTAATTTTGGAAGACATTTTACAACAACAAACAAAATCAATATTCAATCTTTTGTAAATTTATTATTATATATGAATTTTCAATAAGAATGGTAACAACGCAGCAGTGGATTATGTTTTTCTTGAGACAACATTAGTACTTAAGTTCAGTTTTGCAGATGTTACTAATTGGTTGTGAGCCACTGAGGCACTGGGCTTGATGTTGACAGACTATTTTATCTTCATAATCTTTACAAGCGAAGTAAACAAAAGAATAATACATGGTTCTAGCAAAGGAGTTCCTGATTTCAAAATCAAATCTCTTGGAAACTTAGATCAATAGAGTGCAACAAATGGTATGTTTATTGTGAAAGCTTTCAGAATTTTATACAGAAGTTTTGAAATAATTTGAATAGCTGCCAGCAGATGGTGCTGTAATCATAATAAAGAGTGTGCCACTGCTGAGTGGTCAGTTCCACTGCTGAGACATGAAAGCAAGTTAGTGTACTGAAGGAAGAGGTTCAAATCATGTCTTCCATTCAACTAAGTGTTTTTCTGTTACTGGAATACCACAGGTTAGGATACGGTCCTACAGCAACAAGGCACAGTTTTCAAATAAAATTTAATGTTATAAAAGGACCGATGCAAAAACCATTTGCAAGCTCTTTGCCAAATTCCACTGGACAGGCAGTGTGGCTGGTGATCTAGTAGGGACTATTGGCCCCAGGTAAACTGTAATTACTGCCGAATATGTTACCATGATTTTTGGAATTATTCAGCATAGTCCACAGAAAACAGTTTGAAGAATTGCAGCTGGAATTGGTTTGAAGCATTCCAACATGCAGAAAATCCAAAGTCACTAGCTATACCTGTATGAGCTGTGTGACACAGGGTTGAGTTTGCAAACGAGACTCTCACAATGATTGATAATGAAGGATTTGATGTTGGCTGCATACGGTTCACAGGTGAAGCACACTTTCACCTCAGTGGAGTAGTGAATAAACAAAACTGACAATTTTGGGGTTCTGAAAAACCCCATTTGTATGAAGCTAAACCAGTGTATTCTCCCAAAGTTAGTGTCTGGGCTGCAGCATGCAGCAGAGGCATTGTTAGCCCATTTTTCATGTGAGGAAATGATCACTAATGGTGACCAGATGCAATTGTTTAAAAAGGAGGACAAACAGCTTCAAAAAGGAGGACAAAGGAAGAAAAAAAGAGGACACATCAAACGGGTCAACTGCAGATGAGGATACCACCCGTCAGCTTTGGATAAGTTACGTGACTGCCGGGAATTCCTGGTAAAACTAGTAGTTAATTGTCAGGTGGTGGTTAACTGAGCAATATAAAAAAAATTAAAAACATTGATTGTGGTGACAGTGTGGCGTCAATTGTTTTGTTATGTCAACAACACGGAATTGTTTACAAATCGAAATACGTAAGACCATTCACCTCCCTTCATTCGACACACCGCTACCAACATCTACAATTCAAGAAGCAGCTGATGACATGTAAACTGTATTTTAACCTTCCGAATACAAATAAATTTAATGACTATGAAACAATGAAATAAAACCATGACAGTTAATCTGTCGAGTTATTTCTTACCTTTATTCGCCACTGAGACGTACGTTCCAGCTCCACATATCTTACATTCCACTTCAAATTCATTTCTCCCTTTCTTGAAAGCCAGATATTTGCAGGAAAGGGCATCATAAAATGTACACTTTCGTTTATGCATAGCCAAATGTTTTACGTAACTCACTTGGTTAAAAATTACACTCGCAAATCACACGTGCACTACAGGAAGCCAAGCCAATACAAAGCGAAGATACGAAACGAAAATTTTAAATAATGGATATTTGCATTCGCTTATAGGTTGATCAACGATAACATCGACGATCCTGGTGCCACATACTAACACTGCATTCGTGCATTTTTATCAAGAACGCTGTGCCAATAGTTAAAGTATTTAAGAAAAGAGCATAGAACGGGACGAATTGTAAATTTAACTGTATTACGCTCAACTTTGCGAAAAAGCCAGACACTCTAAAAATCCGCCCGGACCCCGGACAATGAGCTAAAAAGGAGGACATGTACGGATTAATCCGGATGTCTGGTCACCCTATGAATGTTACATTGAAATTTTGGGACAATTTGTGGCCACAAAGCTACTGGTAACGTTGGAGATTCAACCAGGCACCAACTGGTTCATGCAAGATGGGCCAGACCACATTGCAGCAAATAGGTATCTTGCTTTCTTGATGAATACTTTGAGAACAGGGTCATTGTGTTGGATTATTGCAAATTTACTGGTGCAGCGATGGTTTTGCATACACATTCACCCAATCTGACTCCCAGAGACTCCTTTTTATTAGGCATAGTGAAACACACTCTCTGTTGGAACCACCCCATAACACAGTGTGAGCTTGAATCAGTGACCTGTGTAGCATTTGTATCCTTCTCCATGGAGACACTATAGCATGTGACAGCAAATTTCATTGTTTGTTTGTGCCACCTCCACACTTCTGCTCTCTTATGAAAATCTTTGAGATGACTTCGTCAAAAAATCCATAAAAGTTTCAATATAAAATAAATCATTCAGTTCCTTAAAAAAATCATGATCGAGACTCTAAAAAATCAATGCATACTTTATTTCCAAACTTGTCAATTAAGAGAGAAAAGATGCAGTGAATACAACAGTGAAAGATGTAAAATTGTAAGACAGAAATAGTGGCTGGCAGATCACTATTGGTTGGTGAAATTCTGCCAGTTAAGAAAATGCATAAACAATGATAGTGCAAGCTATTCTAGAATACTGCTCTATAGTTTCGCATCCTTGTCAAGGAAGTATGACAAAAAATACAATGAAGGAATTAAGAGACAATTTACTAGGATTGTAACATGTCAGTATAGTCAATACAACGGTGTAAAAGAGATGGTCACGGAACTTAATTTTTAAAAATATGTGGTAAGTTCCTACAGGACCAAACTGCTGAGAGCATTGGTTCCTAGGCTTACAAACTGCTTGATCTAACTTAAACTAATTTACGCTAAGGACAACACCCAAACCCATGCTCAAGGGAGGACTCAAACCTCCGATGGGGAGAGCTGTGCAAACCGTGGCAAGGCAACTCAGGCCGCATGGCTACCCCACGTGGCAGGAAACTTAAAATAGAACTTTGGAAGACAGGTATCTTTGTTCTTGTGAATCACTAACAGGTAAATGCAGATAACTGATATTGTAGGCAGTATATGAAACAGTTCTGTTGTCTCCAACATACCTCTTGTGTACAAACCATTAAAATAAAATAAGTGCTACAGTGTTTGTGGGTTCTCATTTTTCATTCAGTCATTACGAAAATTAAATAGCACACAGAGTAACCCATATATATACACCTCTGACAAGTAATGAATAGTTGCTTGTGGTGAATACATGTAGATGTAAATAGTTTCATGACAGTTATGAGAAATTGATTTCTCTTATTATCGACATCATGGATTAAAGGTGCAGGACAACCTCAGTTGTATAGAAAAGAAAGGGAATTGTCTGTGACCTTGTTGAAGAAGGCAGCTAAACATTTGGCTCAAATGTTTACGGGAACCATGAACAAATCCTGCAGATCTGATCTTGTAGCTTCTGCAGCATGCTTGATGAAGTTTTGTAAATACAGCCTGTCATCTTCATCTTCCATGCGTGAAATCACAGCTCCACACCTGTTAATCATCTTCATAAGAATCAGTGAAGACTGACATATGCATCCTATATCACACTAAATACCTGGCGACGTAAGTAGCATGTTGACGATGGAAGTGTGAAACTAGCTATCCAATGCGTTTGCCCCTTTCCTAATCACTCTATTGTCTATGTGTGGAAATTATGGCACAAGGTTTGAACTACACATATTTCCACAAATATTTAATAATGGAGTCCCAAAACAATGTGCTGTAGCAAAAAGTATTAAATGGCCATGGAGATCCAGTAATCTGCAATAGGAGATACAATGGGTTACAAAAGAAGAGTGAAGCACTTGTGTTCACTGGAATAGGCTTCCACGATGTGTTTGACTTATATAATTGGCAACACACTTTTTAAAGTCTAGCCTTCCGCAATAGTAAACAGTCCTTTACCAACTTAATGTGTGAATTCTTAGATGGTGGGTGGAAAATCATTTTAACTTGCGTTTTCAAACAGTTCTGACTATCTTAGGCGACCTCCTAGTGTCTGACTTTGGCTGATAACGGTCTGTTAATCTACTGGATAGAATATCCATTTTCCTCGAACATGGGATTCAGGTGTACAAGCTTCTTACACAAACTATCTTAACCGAAAACAGTATGTACTGCCACACAAGTGTTCTAAACATGCCCATATTTCAGACAAGTTATGACAAATTAAAGATATTAAATAAAAGGATAAAATGAATGTTCCAAAGAGTCATGATTTTTCCTTTTGACTACAAAATCCAGGATAGGAAAACAACCATTTTTTTCCATTATTATGTCTAAAACTGGATGTTCTTAGGAAAAAAGTACATATGCTATGAAAACTCCATTGGGTTATCTTCTCGATAGGACCACAGTATCAGGGTGCATTTACAATGTTTTCAAAGGTCAGTTGGTACAAGTGCTGCAGATTTCACGACAATGTTACATCTAAGATAACTGGAATCCTCTGGAAAATTCAAGTTCAAGTAATCTACGACAGCGGGCAATCGAGGATCAGTAAATAATGATTTACTAATCTACAAGGTCAAAGTTGATAAAGGATATTAGTAAGTAGTGTGAATTAGCCTATGTTGGGTTTTCTGCAAGTTCATAGTTTTTTCCCATAAGTTTAATAAACGCAACAGATACGAATACTAGAAACTTTAAGTCATCAATAATATACTCTCCTTCACATTTACAACAGTCATCCTATGCTGGGGTAACTTTTCAATTCCGCGATTGTAGAAATGATGGCTTTGAGGTGAAGAACTAGTCGATCCATGTTTGGAGCGCATTTTCATCCAGGAAATAAGTTCCTTGAACAGGATGTATACACAGATAAAAGAAAAAACAATCCCGGATTTCCTGGTTAAAAATGCACTTTTTCCCTGGTGAAAATTCACTTTTCCCTGGTGAAAATACATTTTTTCCCGAATGGAAATAAGCATTTTCCGTGTTAAGTGACAATATATTTTCCATCGGAACTGTAAAACTTATCCATCCTTCGAATAGTAAGGACACCGGCATAGAATTCCCCGAAACTTCAGGAAGCGAAACCCAGCAAGAAACAACACTTTTGTAAAGTTCTTTGATGCACGGCAACATTGCGATGTATATTTCCGTATTACGAACGTATAAACACGAATCCACCAAATACGGGACACCTCGTGATGACTGGGTGTTGTGTGATGTCCTTAGGTTAGTTAGGTTTAAGTAGTTCTAAGTTCTAGGGGACTGATGACCATAGATGTTAAGTCCCATAGTGCTTAGAGCCAGGCAGCCAAATACGGGACAGCAGCTTCCGAAGTACTGAAATCGAGACTGTGGCGCGCCTTTGTCAGCCAATTACAGCTCATGTCACATGATCTAGCCAGCCAATCACAGTAGATATTCAGAGCACAGGACGAGAGTGAAGGTATATAGTTGGGCAACAGCAAATAGGAAAAGCTAATGGATTAAACTAATATGCGTACATTATAGCTACAAGAAAAGCTAAGCTTTCACATATAACATGGGTCGTCAAAAAGTTTTTGCTGTTTTTTAGAAGGATGTGGTTAGGCAGGATCCTGAGGACACAGCTTAAATTGCAGCAGCTTAATATTTCTGATGAGAACGATTATAAATTTCACTGCTGTGCACCGAACGTTTCTAGTTTACCTGGCTGAATATGTGTTCTGTCAAGCACTTACTTTGCGATATAAAAGCCAATTTCGTGTTAAATTGCTCATGAACTCTGCACTTTTTTAAAGGATAATTATACTTTTTCACATCGTTGCTGCATAATGTGTATTCTATGAAAGAATTAAAATAAATATGAAGAACTAACTTTGAAACTAGGTCTTTTTTAGTGTTTCTTACCCTTTAAGGTATATCAAACACAAATGTGAAAGTACAAATTTAAGTATTGGCATTAATGACTGGTCTTTAGGGGCCCGAAATTTTTCCAAGTGACTGGTTCTCAGCGTTAAGTTTTAGATGAGAGTCTGACGCTCCGTGACTTCCAAAATTCATCGCACGTTCTCAATCTTGCGTAAAAGAAATTTACTTTTAAAGTAACGCTTCTGAAACCACCATTTGCAATATTTTCCCTCCACCCGTTGAAGGCCAAGCGACGGACCGCAGCGATCTGTCGCATTCGATATCGCCTGCAATTGGTCGCTCATCACGACACTCCATACGCGAGAAATTTGCCAAGCAATAGCAATCGCCGTCACTATATTAGGGTGGCATACACTCTCATATTTCCCTGGCTCTCCCATCTTTGAACATATTTTTTCACAGACTCCTACCTCCCAAATTTTCAAGCTCATTGGGCTTTTTTCTACAGTTTTTAAGTTTATTTTATTTGTTAATGTGGGTACAAATATTTTTCTGGCATTTAAATTTTGCGCGATCGGTCAGAATTCGTTGAAACATTGGACTACAGAGACAACTGATTCTTTATCGACATTGTGTCTATAGATTAATACGTGACTTTGTGTCAGTGCCGGTGAATCGTTGTTTTAGGTTTTATGACGGGCAGCAAGGACTAAGCTAATACGCCACACAAAAAAAGACAAAGCTCGATAATCACCGCTCGGGTGCTATGACCCATTATTTTATGGACGAGGTGCAGAGGAGAGGACCATGGACTGTTGGATGGCTGTATAGTTCCTTCTTGTAGCATCTCGTTGAAAATGGTCTTGCTTTCCCACAAGCGATCAGGTGCAAGCCTGCGAACGCTTGAGGAGAGTGGTGGGCCTGCAGTTGTACGGATGTGGTGCAGCGTCTCCTTTTCTTTCTTGTTCCATGTTGTAGCTTTGGTGTCGCCTTTGCGGTTGAAACAGCAGAAGCCTGTTGTTGTGCCATCAATTGTTTTGGTGCCATTTGAGCCATCTGCAGATCAGATTCCTTCATCGCGATGGTGTCCTCCCAGGTGGGTGCGCTGAGGTTATCTACCCTTGGCCATGCATGAGAGGTCAGACGTCCTTGTATTCCTGGGATAACCCATCCATTGGCAGAATGGACAAGGTGTGACATGCGTAAATCCGCGGACAACGTATGTTTTGCCAGGAAATCAGCACCTAGTATAGGTTCGTCGATATTGGCCATAACGAAGGTCCAGTTGCATTTTTCTGGTAGCCCAGTGTCCACTGCCAGTGTTTTCTGTCCATATGTGTGGATGACTGAATCGTTGACTGCTTTCAAAGTGGTCTCTTCAGCACATTTGTCTGTAGGGGAGAAATTTACAGGCAGAGTGCTGACATCTGAGCCAGTGTCAACAAAAAACACCCATCCTGTAGAGCGATCAGGAACGAAAAGTCTTTGTGAAGCTGTGTACCTTACAGCTGTGGGGGAAGTCAATCCACTTAATGTAGGCTCGTGCTGAAACGGAGGTGTTCTCCTCCCATGCATTTGTGAGTTTAGGTGCAGTTGCTTGTTGTCACGGTTGGCTGCACCTTAAGCAGGCCGTGGGATGCGTTTGGATGTGAGAACGGCGCCTTACACTTCGTAGCTTGGGCGCTGAAACGCTGGTGGAACCAGCAATAACCAGTGCTGTTGTTTGCGTGATGCGGCAGGCGCATCGGCTGGCGACGCAGCATGTGTGTGTCAGCTGCCGCAATGTCGCGTGGCTCTAACCACTGCAGCTGGGTGGTCAGCTGATCGACAGCAGTGCAGAGAGATTGGAAATCTTCGGTCGCATCTGGTGCTTGTCGTGCGGTCGTGGCAGCACAAGCTGGAGGCGCCGTGTCTATCAGCTCTGACCATGCTTGGCTGGTGTCGTTGGAGGAGGTGGTTGCAGCGGCGGCCACTGTGGCGTGCGAGTCGAGCAGGGAGTGCACTCTATCAGCCACTTGCAGCAACTCGCTTAATGGCTGGCCCTCGTAAGCAAGTAAGGTTAAGCTCACCTGTGGA
This sequence comes from Schistocerca americana, assembly GCF_021461395.2. Classification (NCBI taxonomy): domain Eukaryota; kingdom Metazoa; phylum Arthropoda; class Insecta; order Orthoptera; family Acrididae; genus Schistocerca; species Schistocerca americana. The sequence goes on along the minus strand of NC_060119.1, from coordinate 266,324,776 downwards.
GGTAGCTTCTGTGGCCAGATGTGCACAAGTAATGTGTCTGAGAACACGGAAGGGTCCACCACAGCACGTAAATGCCGGTAAAAGTTTAAAGGCGACCTGTCACCGCGTTTCTCGTGGTACAGGAGCTGTGTTATCCACTGGTCCACAGGTTTTGTGCAACGCGAAATTAACGCCATCTTGAGGGTGGCGTAGGCTTGTTGTGGTGGGGGTTGCATAATATTTCCAATATCACTGACGACGCATGTTGGTCCAGGTTGCATATCACTAGAGTGAACTGTTCAAAATCATCGACTATTTGTTGCTGCACGAAAATGTTCTCCATAATAGCAAACCAAATTTCCGGACGTTTGGGAACGAGAGGTGGGGGCCGAATTTGTAACCACGACGTGGGTGGGCCATGAGAGCTGGCGAACGGAAAGTTTGAAACTTGTGGGAGCGTCACTGACGTGGGTGATGAAAACGCGAGCATATTTGGTCCGATATCGGCGTGACCTGCGGGCTGGTTGTGCGAGGCAATATCCTGTGGCGGAGCCATGGGAACCGCCAGTACACGCGGCGCGGTTTGAAACGCAACGTAGTAGACGAAGTCGGTGTGAGATGTAGGAATCCGTGGCACTGTGAACTGAGGTGTTTGCTGAATCGTGTCAAGCTCCTTCTTGATATTCTGGATGACGCCATCGATGTCGCGGAAGAGGTTCTGTGCAGACGACATGTCGATTCGAGACGGCGCGGAAAATATCTAAAGAAACTTGTCTACTGTCACACCACTTAGTTACGGGGTCACCACTTATGTAGGGGTAATTTCACTACATAAAAGAAAACGCCTGCATGGATTTTATAGTGGGAATAATCATTTTTATTGTACAACACAAACACAATACATACATAGGTAAAACGCGGGAAACGAACACTGGTCTTTCCTCCAAAGAACCTCACTCGCAAAGAGAATGTTTCAGTATCCTGTCGAGTATCGACTTGTCACTCCCACAGCGGCATAGAATACATCACGTCACATATATATGAATTATACCTCGAACCGCATTCAAATTGTATTGCTTAAGTGCAGTACGGGATACAAGTTTCGCGTACATTGATTTCTTCATTTTCTCTAGCATTAGTGTCCTGTTGTTCAGTTAAAATATGTAAACCCTGCTTCACTAAACCCTAAATGAAGCACAAGATAAAAATTTTACATATGTTATTTTTTCGCCTCTGCTATCACTAACAGTCTGTTCCTAGGAAGATGTTAGTACTACCGATGGCGGAACGAGTTACATATATAATATTTGTATCCCATACTTCCGTTGACCTCTATATATGTACAGTCGTGCTCAAAAGTATCCGAACGACCTGAATTGAATTTTGCCTGATTCGAATGCAACCCACATAGCGCAGCTGTCTAGCAGGTCCTCTAATCGCCCCTCGGTACATTGAAAATGGTTCCAACAAGTCACCATTAGAAAACACTGCTCTGTATCGCAATAACTCAAGATGTTCAGTAATACATAACGTTAACATTGTTAACGGACGCGAATTCCTACCCGGCATCTATTGTCCTTGTTAACGAACTACGAGAGATGTTAACTATTGCTTCTTCGCAAGTAACGTACGTGAAATGCCGTGAGGTAAAGCTTTGTGTTGGACAGGGATTCGAACCCAGAACCTAATTGGATTGTCATCGAAGCACAATCAACTGTGACATATCGGATTTTCTCGGCAGTAGCTAGATGTTTTAACTGAAATGACGAGACGAAACATTAATTTTTTCTTTCCCGGGACTCCAACCTGGCACCTATCGCTGTTATATTCTAGAGAAAACGAACGTTAAAAATGGGTTTGTTACACCAGCAGCGACATGTGAGCATGCTTGAACTAGAAATAATATGACGAAGAGTTCAGTGCTGACTGGGAATCGAACCCCACACATATCGTTGTTGACTGCATACAAAGAGACGTCCGCTACCGAATTTTTGTCCACCAGCAGCTCGGAATAACACCCTTGAATTTACAATGATTTCGCAAACAGTTCTGTGTCTCACTGTGACTCAAAAACGTGAGATACCGTTTGTGTTGACAACGAATGAAAATAAATTAAAAATCAAAATTATTACCCACCAGCAGATAGGTGTTCTCATGCTAGAGCTTGATAATACATAATGAAAGATTTAGTGCCGGTCCAGAATTCGAACCCTTTCACGCGCAATATGTGGAGATGTTGAGGAATCCGCAGTTTTGAACAAACAACAAATTGCAGTCGAGCTGTATTGTCACGAAGGGATCAAATTCCGCGTATAATGGCGGTCTGAGTTGCATTCCCAGATCAGAACCAATTTTATCGTCACACAGAAGCTCAAATAAAAGATGGAATAAGTGTCCTGTGACCCTACATAGCGTTTGTTTCGTCACTAGAAATAAATAACTAGTATAAGAAAGGTTACTGTCGATGGAGTTTCTACGTGTCGCGACTCCGGACTTTATTGTGGTTCAACCTAACGTCTACTTGGTAGAGAAGGAATATCATGTTTAACATGAATGTCAGACCACAATGCCATTATATCATCTTCACTTGGCGTACCCAGAAGAGAACAGAATCTGTATCTCCTTATCAAAAATCATCAGCAGAAGTTGGAATCGAACACAGACCATAAGTATATGAACCTAGCTTCAATCCAAGACACCACCAAATTCTCTTCCCTATCACTCATTTTTCTATCATAACAATGTTGCGCCACACTGGATGAGAATTCTGACACACGGACTCCCTGTAGTGGTTTGCAGCATGTTCAGTGCATTCATTTACTTGGTTGACCGAATCGCCATGAACTAGCTGCCTCGGCTACCCAGTGCATACATTCGACTCTATTTTGTAATCACCGAAATAAAATCACGTAACTGACACCTACACAGAACCGCCAACAGTATAGGATGCAGAAATTTAAACAGGAAGTGTTCCTTTCGACTTGAGCTACTCTATTGCGCTATCTGTTCGTTAAAAACGTCGTGCAGTGCAGAATAAAGGCTGTAACTGTCTGTCTCTCAGAAGTCTAGATCCGGCCATATGCATTATCTCACAGCACTGTGCAATGTGCAATGCTGTAGCTACCTGTCGGCTAGTAGCGTTACGGTAAGCGTCGCGCACTGTTGCTAAGACGTCGCGGGTTTGGGTACATTCACTGCTACATTTTTTAAAACGCCATACTGCTGTCTGCTGAAGTTGTCGATCTAATGGAACATTGAACATAATTCCCTTCTCAACCCAAAATAGTCGCATGTGGAAAAAGGGCTAACTTCTGCGACATTTTGTTCTTTTCAGGTTTAATAGATGGCCAGGCTGCAGATGCATCTCGAAACTTTTGTATTATGTATGGGGAGAGCGCATCGTGCCAAAATACGTCAGAAAAGTATTTTCTACATTAGCTGTCGTGTGGAAGTGGCATTTTATTCTTCATAAAACCTTGTTTGACAGCTTTAACTCAGAACAAGTTTTCTACATGCATGTAATCAATAAACTGCATGTGCATTGTCAGACTGTTATAGATAACATCAGAGAATTCGCATATATCGTTGATGATTAATTTCTCTCTCATGTTAACTAATGTTTTAACAACACTAGAAGAAAGCGTACGAAAATTGTGCACTGTATTATAAGAAACGAAATAAAATTACCCACGATAACCTTACGACGAAAGTCTGTTTCAATAAAACTGAGTATCTGTACACAAGCGTGCCTCTATCGGCACGTATTAGTAAAGTACTAATCACTTAGATTTCGATTGGGTCTGTGTTTGATTGGTATGCTGTGTCATACTCAAGTGGTATGCAAATGTGGCATTTCATAAATAAAGTTATGTATTCCTAGAAACCCAAAATTTGTTTGTCAGCAGCGGAAAGAGGCGTTACCTGTTGTGCAGCCTTGTAAGTTTTTCACCATTGCGCTATGAGCCGAAAGTATTTTCTTGCGATTTCCTTATCGATGTGTGATCTGACTGCTTGTAGCTCTTTCACAGAAGGGATAAAAACGTTACAGTCAGCAAGACTGGAAACGCAAACCATAACAGACGCTTTCTCTCAGGTTGGCGCGTTTCCACAGAGCTAGGGAAGAGGCATGTGTCTAGGTCTCGTCCTACGAGAGCAGTAGTGGCTAGAACTCGTAAACCGCTATTTAAAGGACGAGATTAGATGCGATTTTACGTGCAACGACTTTCCTGGGCTGAAAACCGTAAATTTACAATCTTTTGTTACAGCTCAAGCGTTAATAATAACTCAGATTATTCAATGGAAATGACAGGAAAAAATCAAGTGAACTTTGAGGCTTAATTCCGTGCACACCAGGAAGTAACTCGTCGATCACAGAGTTGCCAAATATACCTTGCCTTGTTGCCAAATCTCAGTTACATTACCAGCAGGAAGAAGACGAACCGATGTGATCCTACAGTGGGCTGGGAAGTGACCATAGCTGACGTCTCAAAGACGCGGCTGCTACGACCTGGTATACGTAATCCGTCTGATTCACATTTCTCTAACTGAGTTTTGCGACTGGAGCGTAGTTACTAATAATACTCAGAACTGACTGCAAACTAAGCTTCATAAATCAGTAACTCGCATTGTTGTTTTTATATATCTTTCGTAAGTGTACTCAAAGCTAAGAAAATCATTGACGAACGTTTTCCTGCCTCACCGATTGTCAAGCACAACAAACAAATAAAAATTTAAAAAAAGACTGTGTACGTGTGTGTGGGGGGGGAGGGGGGGGCGGGAGAGAGAGATAGAGAGAGAGTGAAGGAGAGAGATAAAAATAAAAAAGAATGAGAGAGAGAGAGTAAAAAATTGTTGCAAAGAAACTGAATCGTGGTATGTAAAGAAATCTTTCATTAAAATGACACGTTCTACATCATTACCAAATGTGGTTGGTTGGTTGGTTGGTTGGAGAAAGAGACCAGACAGCATGGTCATCGGTCTCATCGAATTAGGGGAGGATGGGGAAGGAAGTCAGCCGTGCCCTTTCAGAGGAACCATCCTGGCATTTGCCTGGAGCGATTTAGGGAAATCACGGAAAACCTAAATCAGGATGGCCGGATGCGGGATTGAACCGTCGTCCTCCCGAATGCGAGTCCAGTGTCTAACCACTGCACCACCACCAAACGTGGTATTCATGATCTATGGAACAAGTATTAATCTAATCTAATCTAATCATATCATATTGCTGACTAGTCGTGAAGAGGCACGAATTACAGAAATTTTCGCCAATATCAGTAACCAAATCTAAACTTGAAAAAAAAAAAAAAGACGACGTTTTTGTAATAAAGAGGGACTCCTTTAAAGACCTTTTCGTCCCTGTTAACTAACCCCTGTAGCCATACATATCGCTAGTACAACGAGATACTACCCCAGATCACGTGATCTGGGGTACTACCTATCAACTATCCTTGCTTTACATCACGAGACGAACATGGAGTCACCGAGCTGATATTTGAAATATATTTCTGTTTTCTCTCTCTGTCTCTCACCCTCTCTTTATTTTTCTTTTTATTTTCTGAGGAAAGCATCGAGAAATGCGAGTAATAAGCAAGTAGGCATATAATCTATTTACAGTTATTTTCATCGGGATACATAATGCAAAAATACACATTTAAAGTGTATTATTGCGTAATTCCAATTATTGACAGTCTATTTGTGAGCTCGATCGCATTCAGTGGGCTGAAACCCGTCACAGAAGCATGCAAAACACAAATATTTCTTGCACCAAGCGCAACACATAAACGAAAGAGAAGACGGCAATGGGATGCCGGTGATGCAGGCAATAATACCCAACTATTTCTACCGACTTAACACCATGACGATGGACAAATTGGCGTCTCAGTGTATTTTGCTTATAATTCGTTAGCCTTCTTGCGACCACTTTCGAATATCTCGTTGGAGCAGGCATAATTTATTGCTTTTTGAACACCGAACAGTAACACACAATGATAGTAGATGGAAGGATACAAAGAAACAACCAGACTCATGGGTGTGGATCCACTTCATAATTAGAATACTAAACAAGAGGCAAACATTATGAAAGCAATGCATACGCTGATTTGTATACATTATTTGTATACATCAGAAGAAGAAAAAGCGCAGATCTGTACAGTGCCCGCATCTGCCCTTTAGTTTCTGTCCACACCCATGAGTCTGATTGTTTCTTTGTATCCTCCCATCTATTAAAATTAGATTTGAGAGCAACGATAGCTACAGCGTCCAAAGTATTCATAGTATTGTATACGTGTGTGTAAAAGTCTTAAAATGGCCACTCAGAGCAGACAAGGAATACAGTCTAGCTACAGTATTATAAATACGCCTCAGTTTGTGGATGAACTCAGACTTAGCTTGATAATCATTTTGAATATTTAGCAGTACTGTAGCCATTAGTGTTAAACTCGTTTTCAACCAATGATTCCCACAGCTACAGGAACACTACTTGTGATACCTCTTAGACAAAAAACTTATGCAGTGCTACCAGACGAAAAGATCAACCTGAAACAAACTGTGGGAAGTTTGTCCCACAACCTTCGTACCTGGATATAGAGCTTTTCCTATTTGAGATATCTGTGAACGGTGCTGCATAAGACGATTTAAGAAGAAACTAAATTCCTTCAGCTACGACAATGTTTAAAGAAATCGTCTTAACGGCACTAAATCGTGTTATGTGAATTGCTTACGGGCTGTACTCTGCCGCATTTCGCTGGTTGGAAGGTAAAAAGCTTTCTGACAAATTTCACACAAGGAAAAGGGGGACGAAATGTCTCCCACTGGAAGGTCATGTTGTTCTATTTAAATTATAACAAAATCAGCTAAAACGAACAGTTAGGCTGTCAGTATACGCACATTACTGTTGTCAGTCTGATGTTGCACTGCCAGGGCCTGTAATAATAAAGGGCCCGTTTTGGTCGGGCATATTGTATACAGAAGTGGAAGAGAGAGCACCACTAAATTCCACAATCCGCATGCATTGCATATACACAGAAATTACTGTTACAGTGTACTATTGGAGCCCAATGAGTGAATTGCATATTTTCCGGTGAAAAAGAGCACTGGCAAACAGTCTTCGCTACATTAGGTTACTTAAACTGGTGTCACTCTGAGCTAGAATTTATGGTCAGCGACTAAGTATAAGGACAATGAGTCGGATGCGGGTTTTGCAACTGTGAAATACTTCCCTACATCATAGAAGTGAATACTAAATCTGAACTAATAATGCGAAAATGTTGAACTTGGATAGCTTACAATGTAAATCTTTCTGTTTATTGCAAAGGAAAACAATCGATTTTCTAAAACATTCTCTGCCATACACAACTTGAAACAGGTCAGGTCGACCAAATCTTGTGGAAGAACTGACAGCACCGTATAATAGAAGGCAGTAAGATCCCTTGACTTTTGGTTTGGCAGTATATGACAGCCATTTCTAGTCGCAAGTAAATTAAGAAAGGCAGCGCGTTTTTGTTATCAAGTAACGTCTTCATCAATTACTTTAGTTTTAATGTAATCTGCGAGTAATTGCTGATGTTTGATATTAACATGAAAAGGACTCCGTAGATAGGGAAATAACCTCTTCTTGGGCAAATACTTCTATAATGACCAAAATGCATTAAATGATCTTCAAGCACATGTGTTCCAGCAACGGTATGAAGAAAATTATAGTAACAATGACGGTAATAATGGAATTATCCGGTAACTTCACACTTCACAGTGGATTTTCTCGAACTAAGAAATTTGCTGAATTAGTGATTATTTCAAAATGGCTTTACATCGAGGCTATGATGCCTAGAAGAGTCTTTACATTCTGCTGACATGAGAATAGCATAATCTCGACGTCAGAAGATTGCTTCTACTTAACCATTTAACAGACTCGCATTTTTTCCACCATGACTAATTTTGTAAGCTAAGCACATCATCCGTTACAGCACACTCCTGGGGCTGGGAAATGTGGCCACAATGGTCTGGTGGAACGAACTACCACAGGTGCAATGCGTGGGTTCAGGCATTTACTTTTAAGAGGCACAAACAGATTTACTTCACCTCTGGTAACCTCGAGAGAAAGATGTTATAATCCAGAATCCGCATTAAACATCACGTTCCTTCATTACCAATTGGACAGAGCCAGTTTACGTTGGGAAATGACATAGGCGGAAGTCATGGTAAACAGAAATACTGTCTCCAGCAAACATACTTACATTAGAAAATTTTATTTTATTTGATGAAACGATAGCCATTTAAAGGAACGGGTCTCTTATTTTTCTTGTACTTGATTGAACTAGAGACATTGAAAAATTTGGTGCTGGACTGTGATTCGAATTCGTATCTCATCTTTCGAGGATCTGAATCTCTCATAACAGTATAATTTAATCATTTCGTTCCTTTTCTCAAGACTGTAATCTTCTCTAGGTCTCCTCCAAAGGTAAGTATGTGGGTCCGAATCCTGATCCAGTACAAAAATATTCATAATTTCATTTCAAGCCCTATCACGTGCATACCGGTCTGCTAGTGAAAATTAACGTGCATTTTAATGTCTGTTCAAGTGTTGCTAACAATCGCAATAGGTGTCGTTATTTCTGGCCAAACACGCGCACATCTTACTGTTGGTGAGTAAGCAAGTGTTACTTAAGCTATGTTCGTGGATGATAAAGAAGGACGGTAGGTGTGCGGTTCGATTGTCGCTCAGGCACAAAAATTTGTATCCCTACATTAGATTCAAACATCTAACACCTGGTAAGAAAAACCGATACGTAACACTTGATTTTACTTAGTTAACAATCCGATTGCGTGCTGGGTTCGTATCTCCGTTACAGAACATCACATCATGCGCTTCATCTTTAAATGCATGAACACTTTGTTCCTTCTGAACGGAGGTATATCACACATCTTTCATGGTTAGTTAACAGGGACGAAAAGGTCTTTAAAGGAGTCCCGGTTTATTACAAAAACGTCGTCTTTTTTTTTTCAAGTTTAGATTTGGTTACTGATATTGGCGAAAATTTATGTAATTCGTGCCTCTTCACGACTAGTCAGCAATATGACATGATTAGATTGGATTAGATTAATACTTGTTCCATAGATCATGAAAACCACATTTGGTAATAATGTAAAACACGTCATTTTAATGAAAGATTTCTTTACATACCATGATTCAGTTTCTTTGCAACAATTTTTTACTCTCTCTCTCTCTCATTCTTTTTTATTTTTATCTCTCTCCCTCAATCTCTCTCTCTTCTCTCTCTCTCTCTCTCTCTCTCTCTCTATCTCTCTCTCTCTCTATCCCCACCCCCCCCCCCCCCACACACACACGTACACAGTCTTTTTTTTATTTTAATTTGTTTGTTGTGCTCGACTATCGGCGTCGCAGGAAAACGTTCGTCAATGATTTCCTTAGCTTTGAGTACACTTACGAAAGATATATAAAAACAACAATGCGAGTTACTGATTTATGAAGCTTAGTTTGCAGTCAGTTCTGAGTATTATTAGTAACTACGCTCCAGTCGCAAAACTCAGTTAGAGAAATGTGAATCAGACGGATTACGTATACCAGGTCGTAGCAGCCGCGTCTTTGAGACGTCAGCTATGGTCACTTCCCAGCCCACTGTAGGATCACATCGGTTCGTCTTCTTCCTGCTGGTAATGTAACTGAGATTTGGCAACAAGGCAAGGTATATTTGGCAACTCTGTGATCGACGAGTTACTTCCTGGTGTGCACGGAATTAAGCCTCAAAGTTCACTTGATTTTTTCCTGTCATTTCCATTGAATAATCTGAGTTATTATTAACGCTTGAGCTGTAACAAAAGATTGTAAATTTACGGTTTTCAGCCCAGGAAAGTCGTTGCACGTAAAATCGCATCTAATCTCGTCCTTTAAATAGCGGTTTACGAGTTCTAGCCACTACTGCTCTCGTAGGACGAGACCTAGACACATGCCTCTTCCCTAGCTCTGTGGAAACGCGCCAACCTGAGAGAAAGCGTCTGTTATGGTTTGCGTTTCCAGTCTTGCTGACTGTAACGTTTTTATCCCTTCTGTGAAAGAGCTACAAGCAGTCAGATCACACATCGATAAGGAAATCGCAAGAAAATACTTTCGGCTCATAGCGCAATGGTGAAAAACTTACAAGGCTGCACAACAGGTAACGCCTCTTTCCGCTGCTGACAAACAAATTTTGGGTTTCTAGGAATACATAACTTTATTTATGAAATGCCACATTTGCATACCACTTGAGTATGACACAGCATACCAATCAAACACAGACCCAATCGAAATCTAAGTGATTAGTACTTTACTAATACGTGCCGATAGAGGCACGCTTGTGTACAGATACTCAGTTTTATTGAAACAGACTTTCGTCGTAAGGTTATCGTGGGTAATTTTATTTCGTTTCTTATAATACAGTGCACAATTTTCGTACGCTTTCTTCTAGTGTTGTTAAAACATTAGTTAACATGAGAGAGAAATTAATCATCAACGATATATGCGAATTCTCTGATGTTATCTATAACAGTCTGACAATGCACATGCAGTTTATTGATTACATGCATGTAGAAAACTTGTTCTGAGTTAAAGCTGTCAAACAAGGTTTTATGAAGAATAAAATGCCACTTCCACACGACAGCTAATGTAGAAAATACTTTTCTGACGTATTTTGGCACGATGCGCTCTCCCCATACATAATACAAAAGTTTCGAGATGCATCTGCAGCCTGGCCATCTATTAAACCTGAAAAGAACAAAATGTCGCAGAAGTTAGCCCTTTTTCCACATGCGACTATTTTGGGTTGAGAAGGGAATTATGTTCAATGTTCCATTAGATCGACAACTTCAGCAGACAGCAGTATGGCGTTTTAAAAAATGTAGCAGTGAATGTACCCAAACCCGCGACGTCTTAGCAACAGTGCGCGACGCTTACCGTAACGCTACTAGCCGACAGGTAGCTACAGCATTGCACATTGCACAGTGCTGTGAGATAATGCATATGGCCGGATCTAGACTTCTGAGAGACAGACAGTTACAGCCTTTATTCTGCACTGCACGACGTTTTTAACGAACAGATAGCGCAATAGAGTAGCTCAAGTCGAAAGGAACACTTCCTGTTTAAATTTCTGCATCCTATACTGTTGGCGGTTCTGTGTAGGTGTCAGTTACGTGATTTTATTTCGGTGATTACAAAATAGAGTCGAATGTATGCACTGGGTAGCCGAGGCAGCTAGTTCATGGCGATTCGGTCAACCAAGTAAATGAATGCACTGAACATGCTGCAAACCACTACAGGGAGTCCGTGTGTCAGAATTCTCATCCAGTGTGGCGCAACATTGTTATGATAGAAAAATGAGTGATAGGGAAGAGAATTTGGTGGTGTCTTGGATTGAAGCTAGGTTCATATACTTATGGTCTGGGTTCGATTCCAACTTCTGCTGATGATTTTTGATAAGGAGATACAGATTCTGTTCTCTTCTGGGTACGCCAAGTGAAGATGATATAATGGCATTGTGGTCTGACATTCATGTTAAACATGATATTCCTTCTCTACCAAGTAGACGTTAGGTTGAACCACAATAAAGTCCGGAGTCGCGACACGTAGAAACTCCATCGACAGTAACCTTTCTTATACTAGTTATTTATTTCTAGTGACGAAACAAACGCTATGTAGGGTCACAGGACACTTATTCCATCTTTTATTTGAGCTTCTGTGTGACGATAAAATTGGTTCTGATCTGGGAATGCAACTCAGACCGCCATTATACGCGGAATTTGATCCCTTCGTGACAATACAGCTCGACTGCAATTTGTTGTTTGTTCAAAACTGCGGATTCCTCAACATCTCCACATATTGCGCGTGAAAGGGTTCGAATTCTGGACCGGCACTAAATCTTTCATTATGTATTATCAAGCTCTAGCATGAGAACACCTATCTGCTGGTGGGTAATAATTTTGATTTTTAATTTATTTTCATTCGTTGTCAACACAAACGGTATCTCACGTTTTTGAGTCACAGTGAGACACAGAACTGTTTGCGAAATCATTGTAAATTCAAGGGTGTTATTCCGAGCTGCTGGTGGACAAAAATTCGGTAGCGGACGTCTCTTTGTGTGCAGTCAACAACGATATGTGTGGGGTTCGATTCCCAGTCAGCACTGAACTCTTCGTCATATTATTTCTAGTTCAAGCATGCTCACATGTCGCTGCTGGTGTAACAAACCCATTTTTAACGTTCGTTTTATCTAGAATATAACAGCGATAGGTGCCAGGTTGGAGTCCTGGGAAAGAAAAAATTAATGTTTCGTCTCGTCATTTCAGTTAAAACATCTAGCTACTGCCGAGAAAATCCGATATGTCACAGTTGATTGTGCTTCGATGACAATCCAATTAGGTTCTGGGTTCGAATCCCTGTCCAACACAAAGCTTTACCTCACGGCATTTCACGTACGTTACTTGCGAAGAAGCAATAGTTAACATCTCTCGTAGTTTGTTAACAAGGACAATAGATGCCGGGTAGGAATTCGCGTCCGTTAACAATGTTTACGTTATGTAATTTAAAGTCGATATTTGATAACTGATACTGTCTAAAATCGAGGTATATCACTCTCTGTATGCCTAGTCAGGAATGACTGTTAGTTTCCGTCAGTCACAAAGTCTTTGCTTAGTCTGCATGTCCTGGGTTTGAATCCATATGCAGAACGAGACAGTTCGTCGTGTCATCTGAAGTTCATACATATTCGCAACTAGCTTCTCGTGAATAACTTAAATTTTTAATGTCATTTTGTGTTAAATAATAAGTACGGTATGTTATTTTGAAGAGGAAATCATGAATACGACGAACTTACTACGTGAATTACCTACCTGACGTAATAATGAGAGTGGTAACATTTCATGTATGTCATTTATTGTAATAAATGTGAGCTTACAAGCATGAAGAACCGTCTCATCTGTGATAAGATGTTCGCTGATATTTGTAGTACCTTGGTATTACTGAACATCTTGAGTTATTGCGATACAGAGCAGTGTTTTCTAATGGTGACTTGTTGGAACCATTTTCAATGTACAGAGGGGCGATTAGAGGACCTGCTAGACAGCTGCGCTATGTGGGTTGCATTCGAATCAGGCAAAATTCAATTCAGGTCGTTCGGATACTTTTGAGCACGACTGTACATATATAGAGGTCAACGGAAGTATGGGATACAAATATTGTATATGTAACCCGTTCCGCCATCGGTAGTACTAACATCTTCCTAGGAACAGACTGTTAGTGATAGCAGAGGCGAAAAAATAACATATGTAAAAATTTTATCTTGTGCTTCATTTAGGGTTTAGTGAAGCAGGGTTTACATATTTTAACTGAACAACAGGACACTAATGCTAGAGAAAATGAAGAAATCAATGTACGCGAAACTTGTATCCCGTACTGCACTTAAGCAATACAATTTGAATGCGGTTCGAGGTACAATTCATATATATGTGACGTGATGTGTTCTATGCCGCTGTGGGAGTGACAAGTCGATACTCGACAGGACACTGAAACATTCTCTTTGCGAGTGAGGTTCTTTGGAGGAAAGACCAGTGTTCGTTTCCCGCGTTTTACCTATGTATGTATTGTGTTTGTGTTGTACAATAAAAATGATTATTCCCACTATAAAATCCATGCAGGCGTTTTCTTTTATGTAGTGAAATTACCCCTACATAAGTGGTGACCCCGTAACTAAGTGGTGTGACAGTAGACAAGTTTCTTTAGATATTTTCCGCGCCGTCTCGAATCGACATGTCGTCTGCACAGAACCTCTTCCGCGACATCGATGGCGTCATCCAGAATATCAAGAAGGAGCTTGACACGATTCAGCAAACACCTCAGTTCACAGTGCCACGGATTCCTACATCTCACACCGACTTCGTCTACTACGTTGCGTTTCAAACCGCGCCGCGTGTACTGGCGGTTCCCATGGCTCCGCCACAGGATATTGCCTCGCACAACCAGCCCGCAGGTCACGCCGATATCGGACCAAATATGCTCGCGTTTTCATCACCCACGTCAGTGACGCTCCCACAAGTTTCAAACTTTCCGTTCGCCAGCTCTCATGGCCCACCCACGTCGTGGTTACAAATTCAGCCCCCACCTCTCGTTCCCAAATGTCCGGAAATTTGGTTTGCTATTATGGAGAACATTTTCGTGCAGCAACAAATAGTCGATGATTTTGAACAGTTCACTCTAGTGATATGCAACCTGGACCAACATGCGTCGTCAGTGATATTGGAAATATTATGCAACCCCCACCACAACAAGCCTACGCCACCCTCAAGATGGCGTTAATTTCGCGTTGCACAAAACCTGTGGACCAGTGGATAACACAGCTCCTGTACCACGAGAAACGCGGTGACAGGTCGCCTTTAAACTTTTACCGGCATTTACGTGCTGTGGTGGACCCTTCCGTGTTCTCAGACACATTACTTGTGCACATCTGGCCACAGAAGCTACCTCCACAGGTGAGCTTAACCTTACTTGCTTACGAGGGCCGGCCATTAAGCGAGTTGCTGCAAGTGGCTGATAGAGTGCACTCCCTGCTCGACTCGCACGCCACAGTGGCCGCCGCTGCAACCACCTCCTCCAACGACACCAGCCGAGCATGGTCAGAGCTGATAGACACGGCGCCTCCAGCTTGTGCTGCCACGACCGCACGACAAGCACCAGATGCGACCGAAGATTTCCAATCTCTCTGCACTGCTGTCGATCAGCTGACCACCCAGCTGCAGTGGTTAGAGCCACGCGACATTGCGGCAGCTGACACACACATGCTGCGTCGCCAGCCGATGCGCCTGCCGCATCACGCAAACAACAGCACTGGTTATTGCTGGTTCCACCAGCGTTTCAGCGCCCAAGCTACGAAGTGTAAGGCGCCGTTCTCACATCCAAACGCATCCCACGGCCTGCTTAAGGTGCAGCCAACCATGACAACAAGCAACTGCACCTAAACTCACAAATGCATGGGAGGAGAACACCTCCGTTTCAGCACGAGCCTACATTAAGTGGATTGACTTCCCCCACAGCTGTAAGGTACACAGCTTCACAAAGACTTTTCGTTCCTGATCGCTCTACAGGATGGATGTTTTTTGTTGACACTGGCTCAGATGTCAGCACTCTGCCTGTAAATTTCTCCCCTACAGACAAATGTGCTGAAGAGACCACTTTGAAAGCAGTCAACGATTCAGTCATCCACACATATGGACAGAAAACACTGGCAGTGGACACTGGGCTACCAGAAAAATGCAACTGGACCTTCGTTATGGCCAATATCGACGAACCTATACTAGGTGCTGATTTCCTGGCAAAACATACGTTGTCCGCGGATTTACGCATGTCACACCTTGTCCATTCTGCCGATGGATGGGTTATCCCAGGAATACAAGGACGTCTGACCTCTCATGCATGGCCAAGGGTAGATAACCTCAGCGCACCCACCTGGGAGGACACCATCGCGATGAAGGAATCTGATCTGCAGATGGCTCAAATGGCACCAAAACAATTGATGGCACAACAACAGGCTTCTGCTGTTTCAACCGCAAAGGCGACACCAAAGCTACAACATGGAACAAGAAAGAAAAGGAGACGCTGCACCACATCCGTACAACTGCAGGCCCACCACTCTCCTCAAGCGTTCGCAGGCTTGCACCTGATCGCTTGTGGGAAAGCAAGACCATTTTCAACGAGATGCTACAAGAAGGAACTATACAGCCATCCAACAGTCCATGGTCCTCTCCTCTGCACCTTGCCCATAAAATAATGGGTCATACACCCGAGCGGTGATTATCGATCTTTGAATGCCCGAACTGTTCCGGACAGATACCCTGTGCCACATATACAGGATTTCACCCAATCACTGGCCAGGGCGACCATATTCAGTGTTTTAGATCGCCATAAGGCTTATAATCAGATCCCAATAGGAGAGCAGGACATACCAAAGACTGCAGTGACAACCCCATTCGAGCTGTTTGAATTTTTGGTGATGCCATTCGGGCCGAAAAATGCTGCCCAAACATGGGAACGATTTCTGGACAGCGTGCTAAGAGGGCTACCATATTGCTTCGCCTATTTAGACGATATTCTGGTGTTTTCAGGGAATGTTTCTGACCTTCTGGTAAACCTTCCGGGATGTAAGGTCGTGGTCCATGAAACTCTTCAGCTCCTAACGTTTCGTCCAGAGCTGCGCTGGACATCTTCAGAGGGGTGTTCTCCTCCGGTGAGTCTTGCCGAGTTGGCAAGACTCACCGGAGGAGAAACACCCCTCTGAAGATGTCCAGCGCAGCTCTGAACGAAACGTTAGGAGCTGAAGAGTTTCATGGACCACGACCTTACATCCCGGAAGGTTTACCAGAAGATATGTCATCCGGTCGTGAAAGCCTTCATACTATGAATGTTTCTGACCATCAGAAACACGTAAATGAGGTGCAAAACAGGCTTAGTGCTCTTGGAATAACTCTTAACAAGGGCAAGTGCATGTTTGGGGAACCCGTGGTGAACTTCCTGGGTTATAAAGTGTCAGCTCAGGGCATTTCCCCACTGCCAGAGAAGCTGGAGTTGTTGCACACCCTACCAGGGCCTCAAAACTACCACGATCTCCGACGTCACCACCTCCCCGGAACAGTAGCAATCCAGATGCCACTGAACAATGCCTTGGCCAGACACAACAAAACTGGCAAGCGCCCACTCCCATGGACACTCGAGATGGACTCTGCTTTCAAGGCACTGCAAAACAGCCTTCACAATGCAGTGGGGCTTGCACACCCTGCACCAGGAGCTCAGCTAGCCCTAGTAGTGGACGCAAGCCAAGTGGCAATCGGTGCAGCACTGCACCATAGAGTGAAGGGTCATTGGCAGCCACTAAGTTTTTTCTCACAAAAACTACAGATGGGTCAAACTCGTTGGAGTGCATACGACAGGGAACTCCTCGCAATGTATGAAAGTGTCAGGCACTTCCGCCTGTTCGTTGAGGGCAGGCAATTCACCATATACACTGACCATAAACCTCTCAAGGCAGCTTTCTACAGAATCAGCGATTCATGTTCCCCTCACCAGGCCCGCCATATAGAGTTTATATGCCAGTTTTCGACAGATGTGCATTACATCCATGGTGCCGACAACATTGTGGCAGACTGTTTCTAATGCATTAATGGGATAAATCCAATGTTGGATTATTCTTAATTGGCAAGGGCACAGGCTTCAGATGCGCAGCTGCAGTCCTTGTTGGTGGACTCATCCACTGGCCTACGTTAACAACTTGTGGACGACCCCTGCAGTCCATTTAAGGTATGGTGCGACACCTCCATGGTTAGACCATGCCCATACATCACTCCCCAGCTCTGACGAAAGGTATTTGACAGCATTCACAACCTGGCACACCCAGGAACCAATGCCTCTGTGAAGTTAGTGACAGACCATTTTGTGTGACCTTCAATTAAGAAAGATACATGGGAGTGGGCCCGCAGCTGCTATCAGTGTCAATGTAGCAAAGTGGGACGCCATTTTCACACTCCAGTAGGACAATTCCCAACCCCAAGAGCACATTTTGGGCATGTACACATTGACCTTGTTGGACCCCTCCCCCTTCGGAAGGTTACAGGTACTTGTTTACGGCAGTGGATTGTTGCACATGGTGGGCAGAGGCTCCACCAATCAAGGACATTTCTGCAGAGACTACTGCACAGGCATTCTTGGAAACTTGGGTAGCTTGTTTCGGGTGCCAATTTTTTGTTACCACAGACCAAGGATGCCAATTCGAGTCGACACTGTTCCAACGACTGTCAAAACTCTGCGGCTTCCAACGAAACCGGACAACTAGCTACCACCCGGCCAGCAATTGGTTTGGTGGAAAGGTGGCTCCGGACTTTAAAGGCTGCCCTGATGTGCCATGAGGACTCATGGACTCAAGTGTTGCCACTGGTTTTGCTGGGGTTACGGACCGCATTAAAAACAGATATCAGTTGTTCCTCGGCAGAGTTGGTATATGGAGAACCACTAGATGTTCCAGCAGAATTCCTTGCACCAGTTCCTCTCCCAGATGAGACACAACTGCCCCACCTCTTGCAACAAATGAGGAAGCAGGCAGAGATGCTACGTGCAGCCCCGATGTCGCAGCATGGTACGCATCCAGTGTTCATACACAAGTCCCTCGATACTTGTTTCCACATCATGCTGCGCACAGACCTGGTACGTCATTCTTTACAGCCACCGTACACTGGACCATACCAAGTGCTAGGACAGGGCACACACACAATGGATATCCTCCTTGAGGGAAAGTTGACCAAGGTTTCCATTGAGTGGGTAAAACCCGCTTGGGCAATGATAGCACCAACTGCAATCTCACAGACAACTTCAGACACAACTCGCAACGAACCCACACCTTCCACAGAGCCAGACAGCTGTGACCCACCGGAACTCCACACCAGGGGACCTAATGCAGGTACCTCGAAAGCAGAGCCCCTGGGCAAAACAAGTGACACCTAAGGTGTCCCCTGTGACATGCCAGATTCTCCGCCACTAGTACACCCTGAGGCAGCAGCCTGACTAGCCAAAAGCACATTCAGCTGTTCGCGAACCGCAGCCAGGTCCTCCTGCGTCCGCACACAGCATGCACACATCTGCCCATCCTAGCAAGACTAACTGGAGAGGCGAACTATGAAAGCAGACAATCCTAGATAATGCAACTTGCTATCCTTCTGATCTGTCACCAATGGGCGCTGACGTGTTAAAGAGCTACGTAGCTGGCTATTCAGTGGATAACAATTGTGCTAAAGACGGAATGATTTTACACTTACACAAACGTGAGATCAGCCTTCTTAAACAGAGAAACACACATGAAATTTAATAAATATACTATGTGGAAGAAACAGAGAAGGATCCAGATACCCCTAAAACATATGTTTTTCATATTAGGTGCATTATGCTGCCACCTACTGTCAGGTACTCCATATTAGTGACCTCAGTAGTCATTAAACATTGTGAGAGAGCAGAATGGGGCACTCCGCAGAAATGACAGACTTCGAACTTGGTCAGGTGATTGTGTATCGCTTGTGTCATACGTCTGTTCGGGAGATTTCCACACCCCTAAATATCCCTAGGTCCACTGTTTCTGATGTGACGGTGAAGTGGAAATGTGAAGGGACACGCACAGCACAAAAGTGTACAGGCCACCCTCGTCTGTTGACTGACAAAGACCGCCGACAGTTTAAGAGGGTCGTAACGTATAATAGGTAGAGATCTATCCAGACCACCACAGAGAAATTCCAAAGTGCATCGGGATCCATTGCAAGTACTATGACAGTTAGGCGGGAGGTAAGAAAACTTGGATTTCATGATCAAGCGGCTGCTCATAAGCCACACATCATGCTGGTAAATGCCAAATGACACCTCGCCTGGTGTAAGGAGTATAAACATTGGCCAATTGAACAGTGGAAAAATGTGTGGAGTGACGAATCTACACAATGTGGCGATCCAATGGCAGGGTGTGGATATGGCGAATGCCCAGTGAACGTCATCTGCCAGTGTGCGTAGCGCCAACAGTAAAATTCAGAGGCGGTGGTATTAAGGTGTGGCCGTGTTTTTCATGGAAGAGGCTTGCACCCGTTGTTGTTTTGCATGGCACTATCACAGCACAGGCCTACACTGATGTTTAAGCACCTTCTTGATTCCCACTGTTGATGAGCAATTCGGGGATGGTGATTACATCTTTCAACACGATCGAGCACCTGTTCATAATGCACGGCCTCTGGCGGAGTGGTTACGTGACAATAACATCACTATAATGGACTGGCCGGCACAGAGTCCAGACTTGAATCCTACAGAACACCTTTGGGACGTTTTGGAAAGCCGACATCTTGCTAGGCCTCACCAACCAACTTCGATACCTCTCCTCAGTGCAGCAGTCCATGAAGGATGGGCTGCCATTCCCAAGAAACCTTCCAGCACCTGATTGAACATATGCCTGCGAGAGTACAAGCTGTCATCAAGGCTAAGGGAGGGCCAACACCATATTGAATTCCAGCATTACCAATGGAGGGCGCCACGAAATAGTAAGTCATTTTCAGCCAGGTGTCCGGATACTATTGATCACATAGTGTAGATGATCTTTTAGATAAAGCACGAGATGTCTGTGAGTTGCACACTAAACCTCCAGAAAGAATTTTTTCATGTCGGTATTGAAGATGATAGCTGAAAGTATGTTTCATTTGTGACAGTCATGGCAGTTCAAGGAAGTACTATTTGAATTATCAAATTCACCAGCAATTTTTGGAGCTTTATGAGCAATTTTTGTTTGTGGGCAAAATGGTTTAGCAGGGATTGAAAATATGCTCAAAGAACAACCTTCTGACAATGATTTAGTGAGAGATGGAATTCCTTTCGAGTTCGGTACCAGAGGAGAGTCTTTCGCAATTTCAAATACCGTGCACATCATTAAGCTTGTGCATGAGAAGGACATGATACCATTTAGCAAACTCAAGAGGATACACAAGAAAATTATTGTATATCAGATCTGACTGGCAAGCCAATAACCATGAGGTCCTGAACTACAATAACATCACTGATTTTCTGCAGCCTTGACAAGTAACTAGGCCTACTCTTCATACGAGTCAGATGACTGTCAGCATGGCTCAACACGGGATATGGGGAATTTCGAGGTTTTCCTGCTAACGAGACCAGTGACATACTACAGAAGCCAAATGCTGCAGCATAGCTTTTGTGTGTTCATGGAGAAGCGATGTTCACAGAGGAGAGCTGAGTTGCACTGGATCCCTTCCTTTGTTGTTTGTTTTGTTTCGTTCATTATTAGAGTTTGCAACTATGAAAGAAATAATGTATGTGAATGTGAGAATAATTTTTTCTACATTAATAAAGGTGAGTGGTACGATTTATGTAGCTGCACAGTAGAGAAGTGTGGCAGTTAGAGAAATATATATGAATATTAAGTGAAGATACTGATGTTGCAGAAATTGAGATGGTAGTGCTAGCTGCGGTTTTCTGTGAAATGTAAAACCCACGCTAAGAGGAGCCTATGGCATAACTGTTTGACTTGAAGCTGCATTATCAATAAGAGCAAGACAAAATATAATAATGGCATTTAGTAAGCAACATCTACAGTATCGCATAGTACATTGTTAACACATTACTGGCACACATGTATTTGCAGTAATATAAAATGCTGTATACTGATGCTACATGCTTCAACAAATACAGCACGGAGGCAACTGGCTATTTGTGCAAGAAACACACAGCTGTCTTCACACGTGTTAATGTGATCTTCACCATCTCTTGCCACAAACTCAGTTTACTTCGACTGGAAGAACAAGTGGTAACCTTACAGGACAATTAATAGTTTTGCTATGATCCTTTTATGCAATTGAATTTCATACTTTATATGTTCCATACATGATTTCAAAAATAATTTATTAGTTATTAATTAATTAATAATTATTAATCTCTGAAGATAATATAGATACATTTACAGCAAGTATCACACAAAAGTGTCTTTTGTTATCGGCACATTTCATAAGTTTCACGTTTTATTATATAATAATTAGCATTTCTTTCTTTTAGAAGCTGGACCTACAGCATCATCACTACCAGCAGTCTGATCGTTGTCATCATCATCTTCATCTTCTTCAGCATCTTCACTGCTATCTGCAACAATGAGACATTACAGTGAATCCTGATTCAGTCAAGTTCTATACAAGCTTTCAGTCAGAAATAAAGCTGTGAAATACTTATGAGTATTTTTTGGTGTAATATGGGAGCAGCACAAAAAGAAAAACGGCAATTAAAAATTACAAATTGTAGCCTTACGAATGACCAGGTGATTGAAAAGAAAGACTGACTATATCAGGTAGCAGCTTCAGTCATCCTGAAGTTTCCATGGTCTGCAGAACACCCACAAAGCACACAGACAACTCTGCAGAAAACATAATGTTTGGAAACAGTAAAGAAAGTGCACGATGAGGTTAGAAGTCAAAATTTAAGAAGACATAGTATATTATCTTGGCAAACATTGGTAGCACAAGGCGAATGTTGAACCAATGTTAAAATCTTTTTGTAGTGAGTGCTATATAACCAGCAGTTCGAGTCCGAGTGTATATTTTAACATTGTTTCTTGTGTGATGTATACTCTAATAGGATTTTGTTATAATTATTGCTGGCGCAGGAAGCTTAGGAACACAAATTATATATTACATAACTGAGGATAATATCAGGAATACCGCTAACATGAAAAAAATATCTCTCTCTCTTTCTCTTATGCCCCTTCTATCTTATTTTATTTTCTAGTGTAGAGACACAGGACTTGGGCTGTACCACTGTGGATTTTTCCGCCACTGTAGTATATTGTAAAGTACGCTATATAATATGTTTCACGTGAATGTTTATGGTTTATAGTAGTATCTATTTAGCATAAAATTGCAAGGTACTTGTTTCAGATTTTCTTTGTAGCAAAAAGATGCCCTAAGTTGTACAAAATCTCCTGTGGGTATTATTACAAAAAGAAAACAAAGCTGAATTAAAAAAAAAATTGTAGCATTTGTGTTAATGATGATATCAGTTGTGTTCATACCACAATACACTATACTTATATGTTTTACATTACTGGATGTTTCTGAATGTGTGACATTATTTTGTACTCTTCAACAATTAATAAACCAGCTGGAAGTAAAAAGATAAAAAACATTCTTTGAGTATTGAATGTGTCTGGTGGTACACATGAGAAGTGATTTCACATTGTGTCTTTTTGAACGATGACTCAAATAAATTATGACACTGAAATCAAATTTGCCAACCAAGCATTGAGAAAAGTGATCTAATCAATACCTTTGGTTTTGAAACAGGTTGATGAAATTTATTGAAAATGAATAATAAGTGTTTTACAGAATAGAGAAATCTGCTAATCTGTTATTGGAGTGTAAATTTAGCTAAAAATAACAATGAAGTATGTTAAAGCAGAAAATATTAAAAATAATGGTGCAGAATCCAGAGGTCCAGCAGATTTAGGTGAATGCTATATTAAACACAACTGTTGGTTGTCTAAGCAACACAGCAGTCAACAACCTTAACTGTTTAACAAGAAGTCATCATTCTTTCTTGCACCTTTTCTATTTCAAGAAAGGGCAAACTAAAATAAATAAAAATAAGTAGTGTACACATAGCAGTATATGGTCTAAATAAAAGTCAAAAAAATTATCAGTCATGAAGAAGTATCAATGCTATGTATAATAACTCTACATTAGGGAGATATATCAAACCACGTGAAAAGTGTGTACATTTGAGGAAGTTTGGGCGCTATTTTACATCAAACTGTCCTGCATTAAGTCCTTCTATGAAAGATAAAATTAAATGTATATTTCACATCTCTTTGATAAGTTATTCACCACAATATTTGTGACTTGCTGTTCAGTGTAGAACATCAGCATGTTACAGTGTGCTTTCTTATTGGAACATAGGTTAGAGAGTGCACAGAAGAAGTGGTAAAACTACCCCTTTTAGAACTACAGATACAAAACTTGTTTATTAAGATGGCACCCAATGCATATGGCAGTACCAAACATGCCATTCACATACAACTGTATAACTCTTGAACATGTATGTAAAAACATAGTAATCACAACCAAAATGTTACCATCGCTTTGGCCCAAATAAGAGAGACATTCTGATAGCATAAACTGCTGCCAGCTCATATACCCATCATGTAATTCATCCAACTGCTGCACTCGGAGATATTCACGGTTTAATCATTTGTAGCATTCACACAGGAGTAGAGACACACACCATGCATGGCAGTATATCAAGCAACATCAATAATTGAAAATACCATTATGATTTAAGGATCTGCAAATATAATTCGCTGTTTCAAAGCTGCAGATGCAAAAGTTCAACTCTTTCTTTAGCAAGTTACTAGCCCTAGTTTCCTACAAAATCATATGTAAGCACATGGCAACCACCACACTGAAATGGCATTAAAAAAAACCAACCTTGGAATGCCAAATTCTAGACATTTCATCAATTGGACATCTTTGATACACATTACGCTAACCGAGTAATTGCCATGCCATTCTCAATACCAATGAACTGTTGTTGTTTTATTGTGGTGGTCTTCCCTCTACAGACTCATTTGTTGCATCTCTCTACACTAGTCTATTTTGTGCAAGCCTCTTCATTTCGGGATAAGCATTGCAACCTACATCCAAAAAAGGACTATGGACTTTGTAAAAAAAAATCTAAGCAACCCACAGCCCAGAAAACAAAGAAACACCACTCTGATTTAATATGGTGGCTCACAGAATTTTTATGGCAGTGACTTAGTTTTACATGCCAAACATTTTGATCAGTTATTTGTAGTGCCTGTAGTTATATGTTATTACGTTCATTTAATCGGTTTCCTTCATAGTACTGCAGTTTCCAACAGCATAGGTAGTTATTTCCCTTTGACAAACATCAGTAAACATGAATGCATACTAGTAAGTAAACAGAAGCTATCCAATACAAAAGTAGCAGCTTTCTTTTATTTTATTTTACATTTTTATTTCAAAATGCAGACTTTAGTACAAATTAGATACTTACATACTAAGATATACAAACATAACTCTGCAATTACAATTACATAACAATTAAGGAAGCAACAACGTGATTACTATGTGAAACCTTTAAGGAAGCAGTATTCAGCAGTGTGGACATATTTGTTGAAATCAACTGTGATGCATTAACTTCGTGAACTTTATTTATTCAAAACTCATGTTTCTAATTACCAGTACTGACTAGACCCATATGTTATATTGCCAAGGTACAGGGAAAAATCAACAAAAATAAAGCTTGGTGAGGTATTTCAAAGATCATACGGAGATGCTGTGCAACAACTGTTTTTGATAATATTACCCTAATTATTATTCATTGGATGTGGCGTACTGGTTGTTACTACTGTTAAGCTGGTCAGACACAAAGCTGTTTGTAGTGCTGTACATTTTGTAACATAAATGGTGATGAGAAGTCAAACTTTTGCTTGCAACTGTATGCGTTAATTATGATTAAAATAATTTGTGACTTTTGACAGTTCATTCCAGTTGAGGCAACATGACACTATTGTCCAGGAAACACTAATGATGAGCCTGTTTCCACTCCCATGCCACCAACAGGTTGGCACATTTAGCACAGCCTGTTGCCAACCCATCAGTAAACAGTAACGTGATGGTGAGCATTGTGAAGTGAAGTTTTTTTCTGGGGCACTGGAGTGCTCTAGCTGTTGCTGTGAAGTAGTGTTTAGTATTAGTATTGTTTTAGTAGCAGTGTGATATCTCAAGCTGAGGTTTTCTGTAAAAGACATTTTCTGAAAATAAGTTTGCTGGAATGGACAGTTGAAAGGGAATTTCAGTTTGTGGACAAGTCTGCAAACTGATTTGGTCTGTGTTCTGCATTTAGAATTGGAGTGCAATAGTGGCAGTATGATTGTAAGTATTTCAAAAGTGGTGGGCAAAATAACTGTTGTACTTAACACTCACAGGTCTGCAGTGTTGCAAAAGGGTCAGGAGAAAGAAAAGAAGGAAGATGAGTACAATAAAGCATCACTACATCACTTTCTACTGGAAAAACCAGGCAAACCAAGAAGTTACGGAAGACTGAAAGCCAAGATCAACACATTCCAGCAGGAGGCAGTAGGCAGGCATGTGTATGGTTGCCTCAACTCAAGAAGTACCCTATGCTGGACACGTGTCCTTTTAACTGCAGAGAAGCAGAATTATTTAATGAGAGTAGGTTATCTACTCAACACTGTCTACACAAGCTTGGTTCATGGCAGAAATGTTTTAATCTTAGAAGTTCATCATCAAGAGAAGTTACATAATAGCCTAGAGAAACCAGTATCTGAGTGCTCTAAGGAGCATTTGACTTGACATTGTGTGCCTTGATGAGACATTTTGTGGCTTCACCCCAAAATCTTCATTGGTGTTTTGTTCCAGAAAGTAACGTGACTCTCATAAGGAAATGAATGGCACAGTTCGCGTGGAAAAGTTTTCCAATTTGTAGCTACACAATATTCCCCAGAATTAAATAGGAGTAATGTACAAAGTGTCATGCTATTCCATTTTGTTATACAAAGCTCTATCATGCAGTGAAGGAAAATGGATATTTTTGTCTGTGTAAAACAAATAGATGAACAGAAAAAATGGTAGAAGCTGACCTCGCGACTTATCTTTGAAGATAGATCAAGGAAAGACAAACCTACGTTTCCAGCATTTGTAGACTTAGAGAAAGCTTTTGACAATGTTGACTGGAATACTCTCAAATTCTAAAGGTGGCAGGGGTAAAATACAGGGAGCGAAAGGCTATTTACAATTTGTACAGAAACCAGATGGCAATAATAAAGAGTTGAGGGGCATGAAAGGGAAGCAGTGGTTGAGAAGGGAGTGAGACAGGGTTGTAACCTGTCTCCAATGTTATTTAATCTGTTTATTGAGCAAGCAGTAAAAGAAACAAAAGAAAAATGTGGAGTAGGATTTAAGATCCACAGAGAAGAATTAAAAACTCTGAGGTTTGCCGATGACATTGTAATTCTGTCAGAGACAGCAAATGACCTGAAAGGGCAGTTGAATGGAATGGATAGTGTCTTGAAAGGAGGATATAAGATGAACATCAACAAAAACAAAATGAGGATAATGGAATATAGCCGAATTAAATCAGGTGATATGGAGGGAATTAGATTAGGAAATGAAACACTTAAAATAGTAGATGAGTTTTGCTATTTGAGGAGCAACTGATGATGGTCGAAGTAGAGAGATATAAAATGTTGGCTGGCTATGGCAAGGAAAGCGTTTCTGAAGAAGAGAAAATTGTTAACTTCAAGTATAGATTTAAGCGTCAGGAAGTCTCCTCTGAAAGTATTTGTATCGAGTGTGGCCATGCATGGAAGTGAATCATAGATGATAAATAGTTTACACAAGAAGAGAATAGGAGCTTTTCAAAATGTGGTGCTACAGAAGAATGCTGAAGATTAGATAGGCAGATCACGTAACTAATGAGGTGGTACTGAATAGAAGTAAGAGAAATTTGTGGCACAACTTGACTAGAAGAAGTGATTGGTTGGTAGGACGCATTCTGAGGCATCAAAAGATCATTAATTTACTACTGGAGGGAAGCATGGAGGGTAAAAATCATAAAGGGAGACTAAGACATGAATACATTATGAAGATTCAGAAGGATGTAGGCTGCAGCAGTTACTCAGAGATGAAGAAGCATGAACAGGATAAAGTAGCATGGACAGCTGCATCAAATCAGTCTCTGGAATGAAGACCACAACAACAAAAGCAATAACAAAATAAATATTCATGTGTAGAAAACTGAATCTGTTATGAATAAGTTGGACCTAATGGATTTTGTACACCTGTACAAGCCGAACACACCATGTTATCATGTCTACGAACTGGCTATGACGAAAGAACTTGAAGTGAACAGGTTTCCTCGATACCACACTCAATACTCCAATTTAAGAAAAAAATCCCCACATGGCAATGCTGATGAGAGAAGCTATTAAGAGCATTACCACACAGGATGGTCTCCACTAGTGACACATACCAAGAAGGCAGTTAAGAGATGGTGATTTCTGTCAGTTCCAGCACTAACTCCAACACAAGTTCCAGATCTAAGGAAGAGAGGAGTGATTATTCTTCATTGGAGGTGTGGCACTTACACCATAATCGAGGCTGTTTATAAAATGCTCACTGATTTAAATGACATGCCCAGTGTTATCACTTGTTTATTCATTAACAATACCAAAAGTAGGTGTGAAATGCTTGGTGCTTGTTGGCAATGCAGCTTCCACACTGGCAATGCTGCTCTCTTCTATTCACTCAATACAGAACTGTCAAAATTTGCAAGTTATCTATTCACATAATAGCATCAGTGCTGTGGTTGAACCATTAAAATGAAAGTATTCTGTCTGTGGTTTCAGTTGCCTGAGACTGCAGTCGTATGTGTGTATGTGTGTGTGTGTGTGTGTGTGTGTGTGTGTGTGTGGTGTTGTTGACAAAGGCCACGGCCGAAAGCTTTAAGTGTGAAAATCTTTTTGTTGTGCCTTATCTGTGACTCAGCATCTCCACTATATAGTGAGTAGTAACTTTCCATCTCATAATATTCATTTTATCAGTGGTTACCAATATACAATTACTTAGTTTTGTGTGTCCTGTAACCTGTGAGAATATAAGCTATGGATTTAGTCACCATCAGGAGCTGAACACGTTAAATTTCAGCTAGCTGGTTGTTCTGCCAAAAAAGTTCAATTATGGAGCCACTGGCAATGTTTTATAAAGGAAACAATGATGAAAAGTAAACTAAGTAATGCAAAATGGAATAAACACACTAAATTACAAGTAGGAAAATTGAATGGAAGATTTAAGATTACTTCAAAAAATGCAGTGAGTATGTACAGAATCTGAATACATGATATTAATGTAACTAATTTTGCAGTATCCCTCCACTCCTCCACTGTTTGAAGTCGTTATCAAGTTGGCGTAGCAGCAGACATTATAGGAGTTCAGAGACAGCATAGTGCTAGCAATGTAACAAATTGCTACAGTCCACACAAAATTCTAATGCCTCCATTGGAGAAATATAATGCTATTAGGTGGAAGCCGCTTTTAGGTTGTAACTCCATATTCTCCATAGCAGATGTTTTCTTATTCTGTGTGCAGCTGTTATTTGTATGTGTGCCTGGACATATGGTAACTGCAGCTGACATGACTGATATAACGTAAAGAGCACCTATCATATGAACAACAGTGTTATTATTGTGCACTGTTGATATGGGGGTGGGGGTGGGGGTGGGGGGAGGGGGGTGCAATACTTGGTTGGCATGCAGCAACATGTGCACAGAGTCTTATTTCTGTCTCTGCAAGAAGACTCTGAACTCACTACCAGCCATCCTGTGAGCCATCGCAGACATACATTCAGAAGTGTAGAATATGGGGAGACTGCCTTATTATGTGCAGTGACAGTAACTGCCTTCCAGCAGCATTTACTACAGATGTGGAACAGGTGCCTCAAAGAAACATTGTAAGACTTGCAAAAAGTAAACCAGCAACAACCTCAAGAGCAGCTACAAGACCCTGAACTGTAACTTTTCCTTATTCAATGGGTACATGATAAGTCAAGTTGTAGAAAGAAATGTTGGCTTACAAGCACAAAACAGTAAGAACAGTACTGAAGACTAGATTATCGGAGTCTGCACTCTAGACGTGGGTTGGATAATTTGAACACGAAAACCAAAACACAGTATTCTGGTATCATAGTAACTTAAACCACAACTGAGAATGTATCCAAATAGTTAGCTGCGGATAATACGGGTTCAGTGACTTACGTAAACCAGTTACAAAAAATAATGCTACCATATATACACAGTTTAGCAAGAGGCAGATGCACATGTGCCGTCCCCCGAATTCATCCAGTCAACAAAAACACACACCTATTTATATAAATCTGTATTCTTGAGAAAAAGATTTCCGTCGCAGGTACTACTGTTACTAATACTTTACGAATCATGCAGTTAAATAGCACTTGTGAAAACAAAGCAGTCACAAAATATTCTGGAACAAGCACCACATTGTAGAACTACTAAGAAATCTCTGTCTACAATGATCTGTGAAATGCCTCGTGTATTGTTGCAGATAGCATAGATGACCATGCTTATTTGACACATTTGAGAATATTTTTTTATGTAATGTACAATTAGACAAAAATATAGCCTAAAACAAACAAGACAACATCCAGAACATTTTTTTAGAAGCACTTTGTTGTCAAATTTCTTACGGCATCTCTCCATGTGTACCATGTCACTGAGCTTCCCCAGCACTCGTATTACAAAGCAGACATTTATCATATCAGTTACCTCCTTAAATATTGGCTACACTTATGATGAGATGGTATGAGTAATAACATTTAAGAAATGGAAACACTACATTGTTCCTTACCACTTTCACTGTTTACAGAGTCTCCTGGTGCACTGTTGTGGATGAGGTTTGTGAGGTATGTATTAACTTGCTTCTGAACATCCTTCAAAGTTTGTGAAAATTCTTTGAGATCCTGGGATTTATTGCCTTTTATTTCTACCAGAACCGTTCCTGTTTTGTCTTTAACTGTTACAGTTGGCACACTGCAGTTTGACATTATGTGGCAGATCTGTCAGCAGAATATTAATAATTGTGACTATTACTACAGAAAACGCATATTATTATTATGGTTCTTCAAAATTAAATTTATTTGATGGTGCTAACGAGTAAATATAGGTGCATTAGTGACAAGCATACTGGTTTCTACTTGGAAGTGTATGGCCGTGTTGGGCAGATCAAACAAAGGTAACATTTCTAAGTAGGTATCTCAAACAAGAAATCTTTTTACACTTTGCATTCTTTCTCTCCCTCTACCATATGTGGTACGATGTATGGTGTCATTTATTTCTTGCTATTTCCAAATTTTTCCTTTTCTTTTTTTAGCCCTCAAAAAGGAAATATTTGGTCATGAATGCTCAAGATGTAATATCGCCTTTCTTGCTTTGCTAGAAGTTCTACCCCAATTTATATGAGTAAACATACCTATATCTCTTCACCAATATTTAATAGGTAGGTAGCAGCTATCACCCGCATTTGCAGACTTTATTTAATTGTACAACATTAAGTATACCGTCAATATGAGCCATTAGAAAGCCATCTTAATGCATAACCTAGGTACTGTGAGGGGACTGACAGAACATGGGTTCAAGTGTTTCAGGTGGAGATTTTTAGTGCACAATTTGAAACCCACACATATTTTCAGAGTGTTACAGACACCTAACAGCAATATGAGTTCAGAAAAAGTGAAAAATTTTAAACCATGAAGTGATTTGTTCACAGGTTATCAAATGGCAGAACAAGATGCTTACGAGTTAGAGGCAGGCAAGGACATTTATAAGCATTATCAATTTCCACTACTAACAAACAGAAATGCGCACAAGACTATGCAAGCTGGGAATTAGTTTACTAACAATGCAGCTTACACAACATCACGTCAGTAGTTTCCATTACTTTTGGTGCTGCTCTACTACAGATACTGAAATATATTTTAAATGGAGAAATAAACAGATGTATTCACCTATTGTTTTATTCATGATGGACCTTGATGAACTCTGTGCTTGTTATTCAATTAAATATTGTTAGGAGGGATCATAACACATTACATTTGTCTCACTCAACGAGTTTTAATATGTATGACAATGTAGAAGTTTCTTCTAGTTGCTCACTAAAGTTATTCACAAATATCGACATGCAACTACTTTTATTCTGACATTTTAAAATCTACATTATAAGATTTAACAAATGAGACAGACTAATTAGGGGCCATAAGAAAATAGGCATGAACAACTGAATTACGGGTAGGATCAAGGCTTCATGTTTTGGCCACTACTACAATTATGGCCACTTTGATGTAATTAGTGAATCCCAGCCAATCATACAATAGTAATTACAAACAACACAAAATTTGCTATTTAATTAGAGATAGAATTATTTCTTTGTTTGTTCTTATTTGAAGTCATAATTTTTTGAAAAGGTCTGTGTTGAAGAAGATGAGTTTAGGAGAGGTTTTTTTTTTTTTAAAGAATATGTCATCGGTTTTTCATATTTTACACTTTGAATAAAACACAAGAAGAAACTTTATCTGTTGGGGAGTAAGGTTAGGTATCATAGTTTTATTTCTTACACGTTAAACATGGTACAACCTAAAAACATACCACCAAACTTCTATGGACATTAACAGATCCATATTTACTCTTAGTACCCTGTTATGGTCTTGCCTGTGACAATAAGTAATGACACGTGTTTTATTTGGCCACTTTTAAAAGTATATACAAAACATCTACAGGGTGGAGAAGAGGATACTCATGTTTTTCGCTACTGAATAACATGTAGTATCCGGATTAATACCACCCTACAGCCATCAGAGTTGGCAATGGAATTGTAAGTTCTTGTCAGATGCTGATAATGGTCATGCGGGATCCAACAGACCCAACGGTCCATGTCCACTGTGCCACATCTCCAGTGGCTACAGATTACAAGTGCCCTCTGTCGCCACAATATGGGATGGTTGGCGGCAGGCAGACAGTCCATTCACAATGAGGTGCAGCCCAATCTCACTTTGAGCCTCTTCGTCACATGATACTATGCAGAAGACATTTAGTCACAGCTCTGACACCAACATTCATGCTCTAGCACAGAGAGCCTCATCTTTCTTGCTACTGTAATAGCTGGACTTATCTGTTGCTGCATTCTTTGTAATGGGTTTTCATACTCCTGGAGAAATACAAGTTCAGTAATTTTTTTTTTGCTGTGTTAACTCGTTTGCTAATCATTTCTGCTTCTGTCCAGATTTCCTGCGATGACAGTTGCTGCACCACTCTGCAGCCACCCCTTCTTACCATTGTATATGAAGTCCTACACAACATAACTGAAACCTGGTTTTATTTTTTACAAAATATTGAATTATTTAATAGGACTTTTACTGCATTTTTGAAATCTACATACCTGAATCAGGTTCAGAAAATAATGTTGTTGATATGAAGTCGTCCTTGCTGGACACAAATTTGGATCCTTTCCTGAACGTTGTGCACAGCTCTCTACGACAATTCATTCAGCACAGCTTCAATTTCATAATGAATGGAAATCTTGATGTCATCTATTGTGTGGGGCTTGTTCACATACTCTCTTGATTTCAAGTAGCCTCACAAAAAGAACCTGTTGGAACCACATTTCTCTCATGTTAACTCAATGCCTTTCAAGTTCTGGAGGAAGAACGTTGTTTAACATTTCAATGTAGGGCACCGATTTCACAGTAACTGCGGTTCCCCATCTTCAAAAAAGTAAGGTCCACAGTCTCTGTCTTGGAGATAGCACACCACAATGTCACATTTGAGTTGCGGAGAAGTTCCTGGTGTAACTCATGTGGGATCTCTAACACCAATTACTGACAGTTCTGTACATTAATGTAACCATCTAGATGAAAATGGGCTTCATCAATTGTTCATTTCCTGGAGTTCAAACTGAACATGGAAGACCAGGTGGTTTCTTTTTCATCATAGAACCAGTACTTCTAAATGCTGCAACCCATTAGAATATAGTATTTTGGTCTGGAACTGCATCGTGACATTAAACTTTCGATGGAAAAGCTGTTGAACCTGACCACAGAATCTTTGTTTCTAAAGAACTGCTAAAATGCGAACACAAGATGCTCTATGCTCCAAAGCAACTGAAAACACATTGTCTGAGCTGTCTGCCAATGGTTGCTCATGATCAATATCCCTACTCATTACCACGTACTACTTGTTTAAAAATGTGTGTTTCCTCTGCTCCACCCTAAATAATGCAGACCTGGTCTAGATTCCAACTACAGATTATTTTATTTAAGTAGGTTATTCAAAATACAGGGTGTTTCAAAATGAATATACGGATTTTAAGGCTTTGTAGCATTTATTATGTTCACCTTACAAATATAAATAATAAATCAAATGAAAGAGCAATTCAAACAGTTTTGTTTGTATATCTGTACACAAAGGGAAGAGATGGGAATGACCAACAGTAACTGAAGAATGTGCTGAATGAGTGAGAGCCTTTCACTCATAGCACCAAGAAATCAGTTTGGATGGCTAGTCGTGATTTAGCATTTCCAGTGATGTCTCTGTGGAGATCTTTAAGAAGCAGCATATGGTTTATGTGTCGGCTTTGTAAACGAAACATTGCTGCATGGCAGTGAAGATATTCTGGATCTTGTCGTCTTCAGTGATGACTTGACACTTCACCTAAGTGAACACTTGTAAGATAAACTGTTTCAGCTGCTCTTTCATTTGATGTATTATTTATAACTGTAAGTTGAATGTAATAAATGCTACAAAGCCTCAGAACTTGTACATTCAGTTTGAAATGCCCTATATTTCTCATATTTTTTATATCAAGATAGCCTAATTAATATTCTTGCCTGAGCTTTTCATATTAATTTATTTATCACCTTAACAAAGTAAAATATGCACTACAATTCATGAAAATATAACATGTCTTTAACTCAAGGTTTTTGAAACATCTAAAGAGCAAGATTTCAGTATGCCAAGTGAAGTTAAAAATACACTGGAGACTAATTGTACAATGTTCCAAATACATTAAGAAATAAAAGTTTTATCTAGCTTCACAGGGATCTCCTGCACACTGTGCCCACATTGTGTCTGAGGAGGAGTGGAGGGGGTTTAAGAGACAGAGACAGAGACAGAGACAGAGAGAGAGAGAGAGAGAGAGAGAGAGAAGTTTTGCCACAGATTCCTCTTTATTCTGCTCAGTACCTCCTCATTAATTACATGATCTACCCATTTAATCTTCAGCACTCTTCTACAGCACCACATTTTGAAAACTTCTATTCTCTTTTTGTCAAAACTATTTATCGTCCATGTTTCACTCCCATTCATGGCTACACTCCATACAAATACTTTCAGGAGAGACGTCCTGCATTTAAACCTATTCTCAATGTTAACAAATTTATCTTCTCCAGAAACGCTTTCCTTGCCATAGCCAGTCTACATTTTATATCCTCTCTACTGTGATCATCATCAGTTATTTTGCTCTACAAATAGAAAAACTCATCTACTATTTTAAGTGTCTCATTTCCTAATCTAATTCCCTCGAAATCACCTGATTATACTCAGTTGTCTTAGTTTTGCTTCTGTTGACGTTCACCTTATATCCTCCTTTCAAGACAATGACCATTCCGTTCAACTGCTCTTCCAAATCCTTTACTGTCTCTGACAGAATTGCAATGTCCTCAACAAACCTCAAAGCTTTTATTTCATTCCTACTCCAAATTTTTTCTATGTTTCCTTTACTGCTTGCTCAATAAATGGATTGAACAACATCAAGGATAGGCATCAACCCCGTATCACCCCCTTCCCAACCACTGCTTCTCTTTCGTGCCCCTCAACTTTTATAACTGCCATCAGTTTCTCTACAAATTGTAAATAGCCTTTCGCTCCCTGTATTTTACCGCTGTCACCTTCAGAATTTGAGAGAGAGTATTCCAGTCAATATTATTGAAAGCTTTCTCTAAGTCTACAAATGCTAGAAAAGTAGTTTTGCCTCTCCTTAACCTATCTTTTAAGATTAGTCGTAGGGTCAGTATTGCCTCGTATGTCCCCAAATTTCTAAGGAATCCAAACTGATCCTCCCTGAGGTCGGCTACTACTAGTTTTTCCATTAAACTGTAAAAAAATCATGTTGGTATTTTTCATCAGTGACTTATTGAAATGATAGTTTGGTAATTTTAACCCCTGTCGGCTCCTGCTTTCTTTGGAATTGGAATTATTATATTCCTCTTGAACCTTAGGGTACTTCGCCTGTCTCACACACTCACACATCTTTCTCACCAGATGGAAGAGTTTTGTCATGGCTGGCTCTCTCAAGGCTATCAGTAGTTCTAATGGGGTGTTGTCTACACCCGAGGCCTTGTTTCAACTTACGTCTTTCAGTGCTCTGTTAAATTCTTCACGCAGTATCATTTCTACAATTTCATCAACCTCTGGTTCTTTCAGTTTATGCATCTTACATCTCCTTAAATTACTACCTTCTGCAGTTTCTTCAATTTTTATCTACAGTTCTTAACCAATAAATTGTGGTCAGAGTCCACATCTGCCCCTGGGAATGTCTTACAATTTAAAATCTGGTTTCTAAATCTCTGTCTTACCATTATATACTCTACACCATGTGATCAAAAATATCCGGACACCTGGCTGAAAATGATTTACAAGTTCGTGGCACCCTCCATCAGTAATGCTGGAATTCAATATGGTGTTGGCCCCTGCTTACCCTTGATGACAGCTTCCACTCTTGCAGGAATATGTTCAATCAGGTGCTGGAAGGTTTCTTGGGGAATGACAGCCCATTCTTCATGTAGTGCTGCACTGAGAGGAGATACTGATGGTTTGGTTGGCGAGGCTTGGCACAAAGTTGGTGTTCCAAAACATCGCAAAGGTGTTCCGTAGCATTCAGTTCAGGACTCTGTGCAGGCCAGTCCATTATGGGGATGTTATTGTCACGTAACCACTCCGCCACAAGTCGTGCATTATAAACAGGTGCTTGATAGTGCTGAAAGATGCAATCGACATCCCTGAATTGCTCTTCAACAATGGGAAGCAAGAAGGTGCTTAAAACATCAATGTAGGCCTGTGCTGTGATAGTGCCATGCAAAACAATTGGTACAAGCCCTCTCAATGAAAAACACAACCACACCATACCACCATCACCTCCAAATTTTACTGTTGGCACTACACACGCTGCCAGATGACATTCCCTTAGCATCTGCCATACCAACACCATGCCATCGGTTCGCCACACTGTGTAGTGTGATTTGTTGCTCCACACAACGTTTTTCCACTGTACAATCGGCCAATGTTTTTGCTCCTTATACCAAGCGAGGTGTCATTTGGCATTTACTGGCGTGTTGTATGGCTTATGAGCAGCCGCTCGACCATGAAATGCAAGTTTTCCCACCTCCTGCCCAACTGTCGTAGTACTTGCAGTGGATCCTGATGCACTTCGGAATTCCTGTGTGATGGTCTGGATGGATCTCTACCTATTAAACGTTACGACACTCTTAAACTGTCGGCGGTCTCTTTCAGTCAACAGACAAGGGTGGCTTGTACACTTTTGTGCTGTGCATGTCCCTGCACATTTCCGCTTCACTGTCACATCAGAAACAGTGGACCTAGGGATGTTTAGGGGTGTGGAAGTTTCACATACAGAGATATGACACAAGTGACACCCAATCACCTGACCATGTCCAAAGTCCGTGAGTTCTGCGGAGCACCCCATTCTGCTTTCTCACGATGTCTAATGACTACTGAGGTCGCTGATATGGAGTACCTGACAGTAGGTGGCAGCACAATGCACCTAATATTAAAAACGTATGTTTTTGGGGGTGTCCAGATACTTTTGATCACACTGTGTATCTGAAACCTTCTAGTTTCTCCAGGCCTCTGCCACGTATACAACCTTCTATCATGATTGTTAAACCAAATGTTAGCTATGATTAAGTTAGGCTCTGTGAAAAATTCTACAAGGCAGCTTCCTCCTTCATTACTTACACCCAGTCCAAATTCACCTAGTACTTTTCCTTCTCTTCCTTTTCCTACAATCGAATTCCAGTCCCCCATGACTATTAAATTTTCGTCTCCCTTAAAAATCTGAATAATTTCTTTCATCACATCATACATTTCTTCAGTATCTTCATCATCTGTGGAGCTAGTTGGCACAAAATATGTGTTACTGTTGTAGGTGTGGGCTTCATGTCTATCTTGGCTACAATAATGCATTCACTATGCTCTTCATAGTAGCTCATCTGCATTCATATTTTTTTAATGCATTATTAAACCTATTCCTGCATTACCCTTATTTGATTTAGTATTTATAACCTTGTATTCAGCTGACCAAAAGTTTTGTTTCTCCTGCTACTGAACTTCACTAATTACCACTATGTCTAACTTTAACCTATCCATTTCTGATTTTAAATTTTCTAATCTACCTGCCCGATTAAGGGATCCGACATTCCAGACTTCAATCCATAGGATGCCAGTTTTATTTTTCCTGGGTATTACTCACCTGGGGATCCGAACTGGGGACTATTTTACCTTCAGAATATTTTACCCATGAGCATGCCATCATCATTTAACCATACAGTGAAGCTGCATGTCCTCAGGAAAAATTACAGCTGTAGTTTCCCCTTGCTTCCAGCCATTCGCAGTACCAGCACAGAAAGGCCGTTTTGGTTGTTGTTACAAGGCCAGATTAGTCAATCACCCAGACTGTTGTCCCTGCAACTACTGAAAAAGCTGCTGTCCCTCTTCAGGAACCACATGTTTGTCTGGTCTCTCAACAGACAGCCCTCTGTTATGGTTGCACCTACGGTACGGCTATCCGTATTGCTGAGGCAAGCAAGCCTCCCCACCAACGGTAAGGTCCACATAGGTCCATGGTTCGTGTGTGACTGAGGGGGGGGGGGGGGGGGGGAGGAGGACTAACAAGGTATGTTGAATGTATACAGAGAAGAGCAGCACAAATGGTCACAGGTTTGTTTAACCTTTGGGAGAGTGTCAGAGAGATACTGAGGGAACTGAACTGGAAGACTCTTTGAAACAGACATAAACTATTTCAAGAAAGTCTATTAATAAAGTCTCAAGAACGGGCTTTAAATGGTGACTCTAAGAATATACTACAATCCCCTACATATCACTCACATAGGGACCGTGGAAAAAAGATTAAAATAATTACCGCACACACACAGGCATTCAATCAATAATTCTTCCTTTGCTCCATATGTGAATGGAACAGGAAGAAACTAATAAATGATACAATGGAACAAACTGCCTGCCATGCACCTCATGGTCGTTTGCAGAGTATAGATGTAGAACTGATGGGCTTAGTTGTGTACTGTCCCAACATGGGGTTTCGAGTTACTAAGGAAAATATAGCTACATATCTACCCAAAAACTTATTGGAAAGGCAGATTTGTTAGGTTCTAAGGCTATAGCGCAAAGAATCTACCTGGAAAGTGATATCATGCCATTGTTAAGAGAGATCAAGTTTTATCCAATAATCTGCTGTATGTTAATGAGAGATAAATAAGAAACTGGTTCTATGGAGTATCTAAAATTCTGAATGACAAAAATATGTTAAATAACACTAATGGTTTTTAATATGGATAAAACCTCCTCTCCTGGCTCCTAAAGGGAAATTAATTGTAGACTGTTTCTAGGGCAATCACTACAATACCTTTTGTTAAATACATATAATAGTTTGAGGTGTAACATGAGTGGAATGTTGTCAAACCTTTTAGTGGACATTGGCATAGTATGTGGGAGCAGGGTATGATAGATATCAGCTAATTTTGTTGCAGGCCAATTTGTGGAGTCCAACATATGGGTAACTCCATCTCAAACAAGCAGTGGAGACACTGGGCTTTCCATTTGCCACTGTCTTCAAGGGTGTACCATGTGTATGTATCTTAGTTCAGAACAACTACTACTGCGGGATGAAGGGAGATAAGAGTTTAACATCCTGTTGATGACACAGTCATTAGAGATGGAAAACAAACTCAGATTTAAGAAGAATGGAGAAGGAACATGGTCATGGCCTTTTCAAATAAGTCACCCTAGTTATGTGCCTTACGTGGTTTAGGGAAGCCCTGGAAAATCTAAATCTGGGTAGCTGGTTGGGAATTTGAGTTGCCATCCTTTTGAATTGCGTCCACTGTGCCGTGGTGCTTGGTACCACCAACAGAATCATCTGCCATAGGCAATGGAGGTTTCAATAAGAGATTCTGACAGCAGATAAATGGGCCAATGTGCAGCATTCCATATGCCAATTTAATACTGGTATGAGGCTTTCCACTCTCAACCACCAGCTCATAATGGAGTACAGAAAGTACCACTCTAAACCTGTACATCTACTCACTGCATATCACAGGACGAGAGATTAGCATGCAAACACAGCACTGCCATTCACTATCCAAAGCATGAGAAGAGGTAGCCTGATCTGTTTGATAAAGTGATACATCATGATACACAATGGTGTTAGGGTATGAGCATTTTAAAAATTCATGTGAAGTTACGTGCCCTGTTTCCCAACAGAGCACAGATCATGTAGGTGGCAAAGGTATTCTCATGTGGATGATGTCCACATACAGGATCAAATGGAGCATCTCTTTACCCACTTGCAAATAATAATGGAAGCTACTGTCCAATCACGTGCAGCTGTTAGTTGATCTAAAGCTACAAGCAGGCAACCTATTCCTTATGCAAGAAAACTGACCACTTCATCACTCTTAAATTGTGTCAGTTTTGAGCAACACTCCATGGACGCTAGAGAGAGAGAGAGAGAGAGAGAGAGAGAGAGAGAGAGAGAGTGTGTGTGTGTGTGTGTGTGTGTGTGTGTGTGTGTGTGTGTCCAAGCCAATCCTGTTAAACATGTTTGGGACACCACAGCATACCTTGAATGCAGCTCAGATCGATCTCCAAGTATTGACTTGGTTGAGTGATTCATGGATTATGATGACCCTCCAATTCTTTTGTTCTATTGTAGAATCCATGTCATGTCATTCACAGCATTGAGGCAAAACAGTGAGAAGCAGGTCATTCACAGCTGCCAGAGCTGGTGGGGAGCAGCATACACTGCATGTGATGTGAGCTGGGAAGGGGTGGCAGGACAGGGGAATGGAAAACTGTTGGGTGAAGTGTGTGGAGACAGAAGGTTACATGAGACTGAGACCAGGACTCTTACAGGAGCAAAGGTTATGTACTAAGGATAACTGCCATCTGCATAGCACAGAGAGGCTAGTGGCGGAGGGAAGGATCCAGATGTCCTGAGGTGTGAAGCAGCCACAGAAATTCAGCATGTTGTGCTCAGCTGCATGTTGTGATACCAGGTGGTCAACTGTGTTCTTGGCGACCGTTTGGTGGTAGCCATCCATCTTTGTGGGCAGCTAGCTGGTAGTCACACCAACATAAAAACTGTGGAGTGTGAGCACCCGAGTTGGCATACGACACTGTCTCTTTCACAGGTGGCCCAGCCTCTGACAGGCAGTGGGAGTGGCTTAGGGTTGGACTAGAAGCAGTGAGTTGGATCATGGGTAGTATGTCCCTCATTTCACAGCAGACCTACAATAAGTGTTAACCAAACACTGCTGGGGAAAACTTAAGACTAATGAAAACCTATGGGCAAGGGCATAGAGCATTTTCAACAACACCATACTTCAAACTTTTTAATATTACAATATAGGTTATTTCTTCTTGGAGAATTAATAACCTGGTAATTTTCTGATGTAGGTTAACTGCATGAACAATTAGGAAATATTAAGTCATATTGTTACTGATTCTAGTAACTTTTAGGCTAAGGTGATCAATTACCAGCGTTTTATGCTCATAGAGAAGTCTTTATTTTACCTCATAAAGCTTTATCAACTCAGACCTTCACAGGAATAAAACCACTGTCATGATGGAAATTTACCTTTCTAGCCTCTCTAACACTTGACTGATTAAATACTTCTGCAACAATAAGATACTCTGATCATTACAATTTGAATGTCTGAAGAATTATCATCATTGAATACACCAGTTACCAAATTTTTAAGACAAAGGTCATAACTGCATAAACCAATCATTTAACTTATCTACGACATATGATTGTAGCATCTGTAACTGGTTCTTGCCAAAGAAGTTAATAATAACTTTTTTGGGGACACTTAACCATGCAGCCTTCTGCTTGGAAAT
Organism: Schistocerca americana; assembly: GCF_021461395.2. NCBI lineage: Eukaryota > Metazoa > Arthropoda > Insecta > Orthoptera > Acrididae > Schistocerca > Schistocerca americana. The sequence goes on along the minus strand of NC_060119.1, from coordinate 266,283,434 downwards.
TAATTAACTGGTTTCTTCATGTACAAGTATCTTGAACGTACTTTGAGAAGAAACTCCAAGTTTATCTAACCTTTTTACTGATGGGCACAATTTTATTATATAGCTTTATTTGAGTTATATTATACTTTTTATCATTAATCGTAATTTATATGTAGTGCTCTTTCATAACTGTCGTTCACACTGTGGCCTTTTTGTTTGATTAGCTGCATCTATTCTTAGTCTACCAATTTTTTAAATTACAAAGTGAAAACCAAATGTTTGGATTCAGCAAATATTACACAAATTCTGAAATTCCATGTTTCGCTAACGGTAGATACTCTACTTTGTTGTTTCTTTTCCTAACACTAATTGAAAACAAAAAACATTCATATCAGTTACTGGTTTTGAAATACTTCGAAGTTTAACAGAAGCACTAACATAGAGGCAATGGAGGCAGTTCCAAAGCATTATATAATGCATGGCACTTTATTTATGTGTGTTGAAATTAAGATTGGAAGATAATGAAAACGATTTTATTTACATTAATAAAGGACAGTATAGATTTGCATCATCAAAAATAGTGCCTCTGAAAAGGGCTGGGTCTTGAAAGAACTCGAAATGCGTTCATTTACATAAAGGAACGGGCAGTATAGGCTGAGACACGACAGGTGATTCTTCATGTGGAATGCTATCTTCAAAAATTATGTCCCTGACATGGGCTGTGTGTTCGGAATATCTGGGAAAAAGGCCAAGGGTGATACACAAATGTATGTAGTCTAAAATGTCGTAGTACCCTGAAACTGGTTTCAGTTTGTCAGCAAAGTACAGAAAGCAAAAGTAACATCGATTCTGGAGAATGTAAATGTGGATACAACGCGAAATGAAAATCTGTCCACAATAAAATAACAATCTACAGCAAACAATGAACAAGAAAATGTAACAATTGCACCGTTAACTAGTTACTTCGGAGTTTACATTAACAGAAAATACAACATAAGTAAACATCGATACAGTGTTGTAGTAACGTTACTTATACCACATAATACCTCATCCGGCTCTCATTCCGTTTGTAAACAAATACACTAAATGGGCTGTTGTTCAACTGTTTGCCAGGTGTGGCAACAGTGTTCCAGGTAGGGTTACTGATGGTAGACGATTTGGTGTGGACTCTCTGGTAAATGTGTTGCACTTGCAACTTTGATGCGCGAAGTGGCAAGTTTTAATATGCAATATGGTGTTGCTTGAGAATGAAGTTGTAAGAAGCAAATATAAATGTTTTGTATGTAATTTGTTAGTATTACTTTTGAAAGATTTTGTTCCCATATATTCGTTCCTTTGCAGTTTTTGACGGAGCTCACGCGAATGTTCCAGCGCGCGCGAAACAGTGGGGCTGTGGTTATGGTTATGAAGAGGTGTAAGTTTTCGGGTTCTAATTGGAAACCCGTAACATGTGAAGTTTTTTTTATTATTATGTCGAGCAACTAGATTTTTCTCCTCCACTCATATCTCTCACGTGTCAAAATGTCGATGTTAGTATAAGCGTGTCTTTGTTAGTATTGTATCGCGTAGATTATTCCTCAAGGCTTCTTTTTCTTGTACTCTATGTTTGAATGATTTTTTTTAAGACCCCATCTCCACTTCTGTAGCCCGCTTTTTATTTTTTTTTACCGCTCATGTATTTTCCACTTGCGTATAATAAACAAAGTTGTTTTCAAGAGGTTGCAGCTGAAGTTTAGTGGTAGGTTATAACAGTGTTGTTTCTTTTTACAACATTTCGGCGTAGTGTTTTTTCTTGTATTGGAGAAGCACGAGTGTTCATGTATTTGCTTTGTGAGTAGCTATGTAACATAGAACATGGTTATGTGTTTACATATGTTTTCTTTCCACCTGACGTGTTTATTTGTGACCAAGTGGCTATATTTTTATCCTGTGTAGTTTTGTGCATATCACTTCTTTCCATTAGTGTTTAATTTTGTGTATTTTTGTTTCCATCGCATTACACACAAACAACAAGCACATCAGGAGCTACTTTGAGAAATTCATTGATGTTAGTTGATGTGTGCAATTATTTCCCATTTTTCGTTTGTGGCTAGTGTTATGTCATATCCCTCTGAAATCTGATCTGCAGCATTGTCTGAGGTATGTTCACGTTATGCCTCTTCCTTCATGTGGAAAACTAGATGCAGATAAGTACATGCACAAACATTGGTGGATAGTAGGGTACACATGTGTGCAGTCCTGTCCACACGTCACCTTATTGTTCAAGCTGTTGGCTGCACATCCACTTCTGTGCAAGGCAGTGTGTGCTGTGTGTATTGTGATGAAAGGTGACATGAAAATAAAAGAGGTAGATGACTGTGTGAAAAACATATTTAAATAACAGTTTTATTATTCTTTGAGGTGTGCAAAGTGATACATTTTTCTTACAAATTTCAGAAGAGTGACAACTGTAATCGAGACGGTGTAAGAAGATCCCTGATAGCTAGCAGCACTGTTGCCAACCTTCAACTGTGAAGCACAGTCTGCTGCAGGCTAGAAAGAGCCTTGTGCATAACTGTGACAACAATGTGATGTTGCCACAGAGTCATTTATAAAATCACATTATTGTGATTGGTTGAGGTAGGCATGCGAAGCTCTGCACCCAGCCCTCTGCAACTGTTTGGGATTCTCTTACACCGTCATCACTTTAGATTTATATGTATAACAGTATTATGAAAAGCATAGTTGCTGCTCACCATGCTGAATCTCAGATAGGCACAACAAAAAGGCTGTCAGAAAGTGAGCTGTCAGTCAAAAAGACCTTCGTTGGCAATTGGGGGTGGGGGCACATGAGTGCGTGCGCAAATGCAACTCATGCACACTTCAGGTGTTGATGTGCGCACGTGTATATATTGTTATTTCTTCTGACAAACGCCTTGTTGGCTCAATGTAATTTATGCAGAGATAAGCCTGGCAATAACTCCTGATTATCTACCAAACTGTGGTTCATATATCAGTTTGAACAACTCATTTCATGTTTCAGAACAAAGTATTTATCTGATTATTCATAAATCAGTGATTTGCTTTATCAAGGTTCTTAGTGATTATGTGAATGTGTGTTGGCATTTGTAGCATAATATTTATTTTGCTGTGTACTCACAGTATTCACACAACTTGTTTTGAGATATTACAGATTAAATCCCTCATATTGGACAATTGCAGGAATGCCATAGAACTCAGAATCCATTCCAGCAATTGTTGTTTCCAGATTTGTATTTGCACCACAAATGTCCTTCATTCCGTTTACTAGTAGTTTGTTGAAGAGTTCCACCTGTGCAATCTTTTCCAGTTATTGTGTTAATAAGTCATTGGAGCCTGAACATTAACCTGCAACTTTCATTTTTTTTTTCATGAATTTGTAGGATCGCCCTTGTTTTTTGCTACCCTAGGATTTATCAAATGACCCAGAAAAAGATGGCTGGATCAGATTAAGGAAGATCCAAAGAACAGAGTAGAAAAGTGGGAAACAATATCAAGACAGGAAGTATTCAAGGTAGAGCAAAATGCAGGGAAATTGTTTGTAATCATCCTACCTGGCATGCTGGATGGATTTGAAGATGATGAATGTGCATGGGAAGAGCCTGATACTCATTAAGTGCACTTTAGCCAATCAGTCCCATACTTTGAACTCGGGACACCCCATCTCAAATTTTTGTCAAAATAATCTTCAGAGATGGATTTCCGTAGGCTGTCACTTTGTCTGTAGTTGGGTAGAAATTTCAGTGGACTTACTTTGGAGTCAGCAAACATAATTGCACATAAATATCCTGGTTGCACAACAAAAACATCTTACATAACAGAACACATAGGCACCACCTGATTATGAGTGCATAGCACCTGTTAAACAGCATGAGTGATTCTCACTAAAGATGGAAAGTAATGAGCTTCGGCGAGTGCTTCCCATTTCTGACAATGTAAGTATGCACAAATGTGCATGTGTATTTGCACTGCTGGAAAAGTGGAGCCTATACACAGGCTGAACAGAGAATAAGGCATCTTGTTGTGGATGCATCCTAAAAGAAATGGAATTGTATCCCAGTGTGTGTTTTCAGAATAAAACATTTAATACAACATTACAGAATGTGTACTAACATGCTTTATTCTTCTGGAAAGTGCCCATGGAATGATGTTTGTTTTCATCAATGATATTACTGTACTGCATATTCCAGGGCCCCATTTATATGCAGGCTAAGGACCCACATCAAAAAAATTAAATGTAAAAGTGTGTTTGTTTTAATATGGTGCTCTTGGCTCTCTTATCACCATAAAAGGCTTTGTGTGGCCTTATTTAGCTGAATTTTATAGTGGAGAGCTGACATGAACTAAGTTAACATTTATGTGTAATATCCCTTCCTCCTTTGCATTAAATTCTCAGAATCACTTGGTCAGATGTGTGACACGACAATTCCTGAATTGCCAAAACTTTTAAAAGAATGGTTAATTGAGTTTTGGCAGTTCGAAGTGAGTTCAACTTCTCGAAAAGTCAACTTTGTCTGTAGGCCTACATCATTTCATTCGAGGTAGGAAGCCAGACGCTACCAGAGGCTGTGTGTGTGTGTGTGTGTGTGTGTGTGTGTGTGTGTGTGTGAGAGAGAGAGAGAGAGAGAGAGAGAGAGAGAGATCATGATTATCATTTTGTCACCAATGATGCACAAATTGCCGTCAAATATAAAGACTTACTGGCCGAACATTCTGAATTGGCTCTCCTGGGCAATAAAGCCACACGCACATTTCATTTCATTTTACTGACATGCGAGTGCAGATGCAGGTAACATCTAGTTTTATAATAAACTGTAAATACTGCATTATAGTCCTTTAATTTTAAAACTTCTGCAAAATACTATTTTTTGTGGGTTGATTACCATTAAATTACTCTTGATACTCTGCACCCCAGGTTGAGCTTTGAATGTGTAGATTTTAAATTTGGCCCCAATACATCCATTAACTGACTGTTTCAATGCAGACTACTATGAGGATGTCAACATTGGTCATTGATTCTTGTAAGACCAACTCATTGTGAACAGTCATTGAACCTGGCATTTAATGATGTCTACAGTGGTGATTGTGATACTAATTCGTGTTTATTGCTTGCAATTCATCCTTCAGTATTAAATTACATATATGTAAAGAAATTATTTGTGATTTGGGTAAAACAGTGTTAGAAGATTTTGATTCAGAAGAAAGTAAAAGTTTATTTCAGCACTAAAACTGGCAAAATTATGAAAAAGATAGATTGTGCAGTGAAAAAGATGTGTTACCAATGGCATAGTTCAGCTGGTGTCTGTGTTTGGAATGTTTTTACTGTGTCAAATGGCTGTCAGTTTCTGTTATGTCTTGCTGATGAGCCTTTGGGAATTGTTACTCCTGCCCTTACAGTGCACATGGACTGGGGTGCATGGTATCTGCTTCTTTCTTATACACCGCCATATGGAGGAGATGAATTACGGATGGGCACGACGACCACTGTATCTGGTTACTGAGGCCAGTGCCAGTGGCCATAGACAGTGGTCACGTGTGTAAGTTGTGTTTGTATGAATGTATATGTTCTACTGTAGAAGGTCTTTTGGCTGGAAGCTCATCTGTACTGCAGTCTTTTTGTTGTGCCTGTAGGTCATTCAGTGTCTCCTCTAAATAGTGAACAGGAATCTATGCTTTTCATAATATTGTCATTTTTCCAGCCCAGGTTTTCCATTGTTTAGTATTAAAACTGAGAAATACATCACTATTGTTAGGATACTGGATTGACTTATGAGTGGGAGGAGATTTGAATCCCAGTCTAACTATTTTTCATTTGTACTTGCAGTAGTTTCCATAAACAGTTCAAGTGAATAACTCAATGGTTACTTAAATATGACGACTGCCTTCTTTTCCCTCCTTTTGATATGCGTTAGTGCTCTGTCCCCTTTCTTTTTGAGGATATCTGTCCATTCTAGCTACCAAAGAACTCCAGTATGTTTATGGAATAGTTAAGTGCAGCAAATTGTGTATTTAATGTAGGGTCATCTTGTATCCCAGATTTATTTTTGAGCCATGCAGCATAGAAGTAATATAAATGAATGTGACACTCTTGGTTGTTCAGTGCTTCATTCAAAACCTGTTTTTGAATTCCTCTTAATGAGGAGTCAGCTGGGGTACAGTCCTGAGAGAAGAATGGTACATGGATGGACACAAGTGCAGATCACTTATAAACCACGTCTGAGCAGCTGGAGTAAAAAATGATGATGATTATGATGATGATAATAGCCTAATTTAAGGTGTTAGCCAAGGATATGTATTCAATACTGAATGTATTACAACAAAAACACGTTGTGGAGAGTTGAATATTTTCCTTCTGTTCTGATGTGTTGGTAGTGACTGTGAGGCTACTGTAAGTTATTCATTCATTTCCACAGTTCTGTACTTTCCAAAGTATAATGTGTACAAGTGTAACTAATGCAGGAATAGAACTGTAAACTTACCAGGTTTGCATTTTGCACTCTACAAAGGTGTTGCAAGTGCACTTTGGTCACACAGCACATGTCCAAGCAGTAGCCAAATTTGTTCCACATTTTATGTAACAACTTGAAGGTGGTCATCACAGCAGCATTGATGTGTTCTCTGAGCTGTTCCAGTGTTCTTGGCAGTGAGGTACATAAACATGGTTCTTAATGTACACCCAAAAGAAAAAGTCACAAGGTGTTACGCCAGACAACCTGGGGGAGGAGTCAAGGGAACAATCATATGATTTTCATCACTATGCCCAATCCAGTGATCCAAGAGTTCATTGTTAAGGTAGGGACAAACATCAGTGCTCCAGTGGTAGGGTGCCCTGTCTTGTTGGAAGATGAAATTCTCAGAATCAGCAGTCAGTTGTGAAAACAAACACTACTGCAGTATATCAAGGTAAGAGGTACCTGTCACAGCCAATACAGCAAGCAACCCAAACAGCTTTGTCTTCGAAATTGCACAGAAAACAGTAACCTTTGGCAAATTTCATTTGTGCACCTTAGTTTCAAGAGAATTTCAGTGCCTCACACTTTGACATTGTGGTGATTAACTTTTTCATGTAAGTTGAGGGTTACTTTGTCACTGAATGTCAGCTTGGAGGCAAAATGTTAATCCTCAATTCCTTACTGCATAGTGAAGTGAAATTGATGATGTTGGGCATAATCTCCTCGTTTTAATTGTTGCATGGGTTGGAGACGCTATGGTTTGAAATGAAACCACCATCATAAAATCTTCCCCATTCATTGTTTGCTGCCATTTGCCAAGTTCGTGGTTTGTGCGGAACATTGATTTTTTTGGACTATGTATGAAGCTTTACCTGACTAACTCCACATTTGCATCTGGCACACTTGATCAACTGGTACTTTTCTCTTTGCAGATACAATCAGTTCCCCTAAATTGTTGATACTAACCCACAATACTCTGTATACATAGTGGTTCTTTTCCATAATTACTTCTGAATGCTCGTTGCACTGTTATAACAGGTAAACATCTTCCAGCACAAAAACTCTTTTGTTACTTTGTCAGCATTTTGTCAAGGCACTGCACCCTAATGGCAATAGTGGGCAGAATGCAGACTCAGCGAGTTTTCCATTCAATTCCTGCATTACTCACATTTATACATGTAATACATTGGAAAATACAGAAGTTTGAAAATGAGTGAATTATTTATAATGGCCCTGTACAGTGCATCAGTGAGAGAATATGTGGTTGAAAATATGGGACAGTGGACTGTATAGATGCCTTTCAAATACCTTGTATAGATGCCCTGTACAGATGCCTTTTGTACTGGGAAGTTCCATCGTAGTTGTTTACATCACTATGCTATGCTTTCATTATCTAATAAAGAGAGAGTACATACTTGATTGATGATGATGCAGTAATAAGTAGTGTATGAAATACAAGTCAGTAAATTGTTTATACCTAGTAATAGTAATTACTGTTGAACTAGCTTTTCTCAAAGTTTAAGCGTAAAATTTTCTGGTACTGACTGCAGCCGAATCCTGTAATATAAATTAACTCATCTCTACCTTACTAGCTTACATATCAACTGGTCTACTTAAACTCGCAGTTGAAATATCTGTCAATGTAGCTTATCTCCGTTTACTTATATTCAGTGAAATTTAAGGCTTGTTGTATTGCAGTTCATGCACTAGGATTTGTTCTTCAATTGTTGTGCAATGAACTTGGACAACACAGTATGCTCAACCAAGAGTGTGCTAACACAGTTGTTGCTTTAGTCTTACAGTATTACTAAATATATTAACCCCGTACCATAAAACCCAAGTTCTCATTATTTTTTATTTTGACAGAAACTTAAAACCCTGGGTACGCTCAGGTGACTTGAGAACAGATCTTCAAGAAAAGTAAAACCCTACTTATATCCATTTCACCACTGATAGTTAAGTAATTGGCCGCTAGGAAGGATCTGTTACTACGATTTTAGTCTAGCTGTCATGTTTTGGTTGAGATGGTATCCACTAGATATTGTCTTTACTGTGTGCAGCTTTGGATACTCGACATCAAAACACATGCTTTCAAGTACACTCCTGCATTGTGTTTAGGCATAGTTGTCGAAAAAAGATGGCTATAGTGATTATAAGTTTGACGGTGAATTTAGCAGCTGTGAAAGTGAACAAGAATGTGATGTTACCTCATTAGAGACTGAAAGTGATGGCAGTTTATCAGTTGAGTGACAAATGCTCGCTATTGGTATGAGATAAATACATCCACTGTGCTCCAGCCAGCTCCTCAAAGGTTTATGTTCACAGGAAACTGTTGTGAAATACATGATTAGACCTCAAAGCTACACAGAAACTAAAAAATGACTTCGAGTTTCAGAATATTTTAATCCAAGTGTAGTGCGAGAGTATAGTCAGGATTTTATTATGAGTGATTTTGAAATTTTGTAAGCCATTACTTTGAGCTTTATAAGCTGTCCTTATATGTCCCTATGTAAAGTCATTCATTGTTTGCTCCGTATTAGATACTGCCACCCCCCCCCCCCCCCCCTTTTTTTTTTTTTTTGCCTGGCATTTCTTAACATTATCTCAAGCTTTCACCTGTCTTTGATGTTTGATGTTGGTGTTCCTTCTCTTGGACATGCAGGCTACTGGGGAAAATTTCAAATATTATGAAAAAACACAAATGAAGGAAAAGATTTATTTATGTCCTTAATAACAAAACTTTAATCTTTTCAGATGATGGCCGCACGAAACCACATCCAGCAAAAGGAAAGAAGCCTCTTCCAGAACCTACAGAATTTATGTGTCTAATGAGAGCGACTTTAAAGAACAAAAAAATCAGTACTGTTGTAAGTTACAAAACGTATTTGCAGTTTGTTTTATAATAATCAATTTATTGTTTATTAGGGTGTACCTATGAAAAGTTTTGAGTGCTAAGTGCAAAATGACGTTGGCAAAGAGATTCGCATGTGGGATGTCCCAAGGTAAAGTGTGTGGTTATCTCTTTTTTTGCTATGATTGTATGCCAGATGAAGGGAAGAACATGAGTTCAGTGAAAAATCAGACAAAGATATTTGAAGGAGCATTTTGCACCAATTATTTTAATGTTATTCTATCTAAATAGTGCAAGTTTATAAAGATACATACCACTGATAGATCTAGACAGCATGAAGTTTCTCATATGCAACTAGTGGAGCATCTGCGTGGAGAAATTTCACTTTATTCCAGTTTTTACCAGTATTACATGAAGCACTATTTAATTCTTCAGAGGAAGAAAGTGAAAATATAAGATATATTTATTCAAGATAGTAGGTTAGTTTCGCTCCTAGGATTTCCTTTTTGTGCAGTTTCCTTCATCAATTTGAGAACTATTCAGCATGGTTTGTATTAGCATCAGCACAGTTTTTAATTGTTATAAAGTTGCTATCATTTAAATGTCAAAAGTAATGGATTGAATGGCATTAAGCTCTTTCCCTTCTCACTTCCTCTTTGTCCATTGGTACATAGTAAATTTTCATAAAGAACATCCTAGCTTGAGTTGGTGTATGAGAAGAGCACAGTACTAGGAACAAAGTGAACAGTTCTCATCAAAGAAATGGTTTACCTCCAGCATTGAGAGCCTTCATACTATAAAGGGACTTAAGCTGGCAATCAAACAAACGTGTAACACCAACTCACAATTGGCAAAATCTGTTACTCGATGCTCACCTGTTTGTCATTAGGACCAATCATCATCAGATCGTCGGTGAAATGTAGGGCATGAAATTCTGCCAGTGATGTGGATGACGCAAATTATTGTTTCCATACTGAAGTATGATACTATCTAATTTTTTAGGCTACTGCTTCAGCAAAGCTCTTGAAATGTTTTTTGAAAACACATCAGAAATAGCTGCTGGATGCCCAGCACTCGAAGCAGCTTCAGAAAAGGAGGGCAAGACTTATAGTAATTACGCAGAGTTGGCAGCTAACACTTTGACCACATTCATCTGGAAAAGCTTCCTTGTCATTTGGATGTTATATTGTACAGATTCCTATACTCGTACATAAGCCGTGAACTTTTAGAATTTCAGATATGGCAGCATGAATTTATATATTGCCTCATACTTGATGGACATACATCCGATTGGGAGACAAGATGGTGCTCCTATGGAAAATATTACAAGGCTTCCCTCAGACAGTAGTACAATATTGTTTATCATATATTTCGCTGATACTGTAACTTCTCTACTCCCAACTGTTATTTCGCACGGGATAGCCATGCGGTCTGAGGTGCCTTGCCACATTTCACACAGCTCGCTATCTCCCCCCCCCCCCCCCCCCCCCATCCCCCACTCCCAACAGCTTCCCCCCTCCCTGTCGGAGGTTTGGGTCCTCCCTTGGGCATGTGTGTGTGTGTGTGTTGTTCTTAGTGTAAGTTAGAAGTTAGATTAAGTAGAGTGTAAGCCTAGGGACTGATGAACTCGGCAGTTTGGTCCCGTAGGAACTTACCACCACTACCACTACCCAACTGTTACAACATGCCTCTATTCAGTTAATATGTCTGTGGGATACCTGCCATAGTCTACATTGTGCTGTCATAATATTGGCTGATAAAACTGGGCAGGGAATATCAGCTTGCAAATGCCAAGTAGCGACAGATCCTTACAAAAAATTAAAGCAGCTTGATTCATGGCTGAATTTGGGAGTCCACATGTTACCAGTAACCTTGACTGCATGATTCCTAGTACCAATCTTTGACTGTCAGCTGACATGGTAAATCCACATTAAGTATTTTCTTTAGAGAGTAGAACATGCAAGAAATGTTTATTGTGCACTGGCATGTATTTCATGGTGCATGCCTCCCACCTCAGTGCTAATCCTGTATCATTCACTGCTGTGACACCAACTGAGTTACAGTGCAATCTTCCACCACAAAGGTTTATATTATTATTACTACTATTACTACTGTTACCACAGTGGTCTCAGGCTAGTGCTCACCAAATCAGACAAAATACAGTACTCCTGTGTTAGAATTTGTATGTGAGTGATAGCTTCACTACAGGTTAAATGCCTTAGGGTGTACAAAGGAGGGCAGCTTGAATGCTCAATGTATTTGACCCATGGGTAGTGTCACTGAGATATTGGAAAAGCAGAACCGACAGATGCATGAAGATAGGTGAAAGCTCATAAAGGGTTATTCCATGTCAGACTAACACGGGGCCAAACCACACCATCTCATATTTTCTTGAAATTTGGCATAGGTGTACTGTTAGTATAGACATAGAAAAATGTGAAATTTTGCCGGGCCAAGTCAATTCCTGAATTACATAGCTGTAAAATTATAAATGGGTCCAAAAACAGGGAATGGCAGGTTTTGGAGTTGCATTAGAAGCTTTTCTAATTGAGCTACAGACCATGGATCAATACCATTTTATAGTATTTTTCACTATCTTTCCTATGGTATACAACAAGATATGGTTAATATAAGAAAATTATTTTCAAAACAAAATTTAAAATTTTAATTTTTTTTGAAAAGTACATGTTTTAACATTTCCAGATTTATGCTGTTGTAAATCACAGGCCAGAATATAAATTTGTGATGATAATTTCTTCATAAGTAAAAAAAAATCCAATAATTCAACTGTGTACTTATGTTAATTGTTACAACTCAACTAATGTTGATATTTTCAAACATAAACATTGTTATGATAAAGATTTAAGTAAATAGTCCACTGTAAAACTTACTATTAAGTAACAGGTTCTGTTTATCACTTTAAGTTTGAAAAAGCTTCATTCATTTGGTACACATCACTTCCAAGTAAAATATATGTTCTTCCAGTAGGATTCACAGGTTTTATTTTCACCAAAACAACCATTACTGATACTCACAGAATATAAGAATTTCTTGGATATGAAAAGTGCAGTGATGCATGTGCGTATTTTCAAATCTGCAGAGTGTGCCTCGGACTTCTGTATGTGTGTGCGAGATCAACCGTCATAGCCCGCTATGTGGTCAACTCTACTTAAGGCCAGCCAAGCAGTGCTCAGCCTGTTCTCTGTGTGCTTTGCTGTAGCTCTTTGTGTGCATGTTGGTTCCTGCTGAATGTTACTTAAACACTATGTTCAAGTTGTTAACACTTTCGTGGCATAAAGTTGTGTTCAGTCTACTGGTCATGTTGTGCTTGTACCTAATTACAACATGATTGGTGGCCAGTGGTGGTCCTGTTATCCATGCATATTTATGTCTTGATTGGTCCTTCATTAATTCTCATGATGGCTAATAATGTTAAGTAGGACATTTTACATCAGTTGATCAGAGATCAAGAATCATTCGCCACAGTGTTGCACCACCAAAGACACTGGGCAGTCAAACTGTGGTACTTCAACCATTGCTTTCTGTTTTGTTTAGTCGGCATGCTCCTTGGCTGCTGTTTCGGCCTTTGCGGCCCCCATGGTTTATCTGTCTCCTTTTTCTACATACGATGAGTCTGTTGAGGAATAGGACACATACGAGAAAAGTGTGCAACAACACTGTCAAGCTTTTGGGACTACTGACAGTTAATGTTGGACCAAATGTGTGAACCTCTTTCAAAAATGTACTGTAAGTGCATCCATGTTATTGAATCCTGGGTTGAGTTTTACCACTGAAGGAAGCAACCACACAGTCCTGTTGAACACGGGTGGCGAACGCCATCGGTTAAGTTGTCATTGTCATTTGTGTCCGATATGATAGTCATATGCTGATTAGATTGTGAGAGATGCTATTACACTTTTAATTCCAGATCTTGAGTGTGACCTCTAGTGTGAAAATCCACCCCTTTCTGAGGTTTTAGCTATAGCACAGTGAGCAGCGGATAACCAAATTGAGTCATGGTGTGCAGTATCAGCAGTCCAACCCTCTCCCCTACAACAAGCTTCATATAGTTCGCAGTGAGAAGACATGGGCTCGGTGGCCCGCACACGATCACAGCATCAAGGCGGCTAGTGTCGCAAAGTAAACTGGCCAGTGAACAGCAACATATGTGTTCCACACTCCTATACTGTCCTTATTGTTTCATTAACCATGCATGAGCATCTAGACTCCCCAAAACACTAAGCTAAATGTCATAATTGCAAACTCAAACACAGTTAATGTTGAAGTAGAAAATCACTTTTTAAAAATTAGCCATAACTTTTACATTTTCATGATTGATTTTAAGTCACTTTTTATCTTCCAACAACACCTTCTGTTATTAAAGCACAAAATATTTGGCCTACACAGTAAGTAATCTTTAATAGCAGTCACAAGTAACTAACTTAACTACACACACACACACACACACACACACACACACACACACACACACACACACCAGGACACTCCACTGTGACAGTGAGTATTGTTGTAACAATTGGCATGAGTACCGAATCTCGGTCGGGCACACAGTTTTAATCTGCCAGGAAGTTTCATATCAGCGCACACTTCGCTGCAGAGTGAAAATCTCATTCTGGAAACATCCCCCAGGCTGTGGCTAAGCCATGTTTCCGCAATATCCTTTCTTTCAGGAATGCTAGTTCCGCAAGGTTCGCGGGAGAGCTTCTGTAAAGTTTGGAAGGTAGGAGGTGAGATACTGGCAGAAGTAAAACTGTGAGACCGGGCGTGAGTTGTGCTTCGGTAGCTCAGATGGTAGAGCACTTGCCCGCGAAAGGCAAAGGTCCCGAGTTCGAATCTCGGTCGGGCACACAGTTTTAATTTGCCAGGAAGTTTCATATCAGCGCACACTCCGCTGCAGAGTGAAAATTTCATTCTGGAAACATAGTTAAATGCTGTAAAATGTTATCTATCCCAAGTCTGTAGGTCCAGTTGTTCTAAAAACTACCATTCCCTGTTCTTTCTCCCATTTATGATAACTTCACAGCTCTGTAATTCAGAAATGAAGAGTCGACATAGATCAGTAAAATTTCATATTTTGCTAAGTGTATACCAACAGTACACCGGTGCCAAATTTTAAGAAAATCTGAGGCAGTGAAGTAAAAAATGGTCTTTTTCTGTGTTGATCTGACATGGAATGACCCTAAATGAAGATACCCCTCCCCCACTCTTGTAGGAATAGCAAAAAGAGATTTAGGCTAATTACAGCATGCACAGTAGTGATTGATCACTTTCGTCATGCTTCATACGGGAATGGAATAGGAAAAGGTACTGGGAAGATGTACACTCAGTGATTTGCAGGGTATGGGTATATATGCAGAATTCTCCTCTAATAAGGCCTACTAGGAAGCTGAAGGGACAGAAACATAAAATTATGTGGACAGTGGTTCCTAAGATCAAGGGACTTCTTTGGATCTGAGAATGTCATATTAATCATAAAAGTACATCTACTGATCTTAGAAATGCTGTAGAAGAAAATTGAGTTACCTCAGTGGTAAAGTCTAAAACTGTGCTAAGCAGCAAATGTTGCTAAATGAAACAGTAAAGATGGCTTTCTTGGCTCACAGTGGGAGAAATGTATTAACAGTTCTGGCCAATACTTTTGAAATAATAAACAGTTAACTTACTTTTTCTGTTTGCTTGCTTTCATTTGACTGCCCTTATATATTCAATTTTGGCATTGCCTTTTGTGGACAAAATAGGAGTTTCCCTGCTGTTCACACACATTCAGCTGGAAAAAAAATGTTGGCTCTCATGCAAAGTTACCTGTGGATACATTGCTACAGGAACTGTAAGTCATAAGCAGTTCATTTGAAAATACTGGACTCAAACTGTGATCACGATGCTTTCTTTGTGAATGGGAAAGAAATTCCCAAATTGCTTGATATGTCTGCCAGTTTTTAATTGAGTGTATTAACATAATGTCTCATAAACTACATGTTACAATTTACTCTTAATTTGAAATACTTTGTTACTTTGATTTGCTAACATTAGTGGCCAGATTTGTCTACTTCGCTGGTAATGTGATGATGAAATATGCAAGTTTTGCCAGATGTTGTCTGCTTTGGACAATCATCTCTTACCTGCTTGCAATAGTAATCTGAGAGATCAGTGCTTCAGAAATTTTGTCATCAGCTTTACTTCTGCAAGTGTTATTCTCACACAGTCATTACATATTGAGTGTAATGATGTATTAGCAGTAGATAAGAGTACAGTGGTCATAATCTGTGTAACAAATTGTTACTGGCAACATTAAGGAAAGTAACTGTGCAAGACATAGTGCACTTTTTTTTCTTTTTTTTCTTTTGGGGGGGGGGGGGGGGGGGGGGGAAGAAATAACGTTTTGAGAGCAGATGGTAGTTTCGATGTGCTATTGGATCGGTAAGGCACACAGGAATTACTATTCACTGCTTATTTGCTGCTTACTGATAAGCCTATAACTGTATACAAGGTGTACATAAAATGCGGGAATACTTTCAATTATTTACTGCACAAGAACTAGACATTGTACAGATGTCATACATATTGCATTTTGAAGAGAAACTCTGAAAGCTTTTTTTACAAACATTCAATATGTGAACCATGAGTGACCCAGGAGATGTCTATACAGTAATCGAATTCTTGCCATACCCGTCCCAGCATGGTGTCATCGACTGTGGCAGTCACTGCCTGTATTTTCTCATGGAGCTGTGCTACAACACTTTGTAGAGGCGGTACACGACACCAGATCTTTAATGTGTCTCCACAGAAAAAAGGCACACGGATTGAGATCTGGTGGTTGGGGAGGCCATTTCGAAACAGCTGTCCCCTTCTGTAGCACAGCCAATCCATCGATGTGGCAGCTCCGTGTTCAGGTACCCACAAACTTCACGATGAAAATAGGGTGGATCCCCATCCTGCTGAAAGATGCCTGGAGAGTCCGATTGCATTTGAGGCATCAGCCATTGCTGCACACTTGTTTTTGTCAAACTCCAAAACACAGAAAGCTCACTTCGCACCTGAACTCGTGATGTTTGTGACTAGCACTGACTATCGACAAATGACCAAACTATGTTGTGGTGTACACATGAAAATAAACTTTCAGGGCTTCTCTTTAAAATGACATATTTATGATATCTGTACAATGTTCGGTTCTTGTGCAATAAATAAATAATTGAAAGTGTTTTCGGACTTTATGTACACCTTGTATAGTGTTCAGTTAGAAGATAAAGTGTTACGTGACAGATCGGTGTTGATGATTTACAAACACGTACTCATACTACAGCTCAGGAGTATTTTGTTGTGGGATGTGAATATGCGTTGACTAAATCTTTCCAGAATGCTGTCGTAATGTTTTTTAAACGTGCACCACCTTTTCAGATTGCCAATTGTTTTCATTTACTAACACAAATGTTAAGTATTTGTTCTTTTGTGTCATGGTGAGTGCCGGAGTTTTCAAAGTTTGTGGAATGTGTTTTCTTTCCACCCTGGCCTTTTTTTTATCAACTGAAATTTAATTTGGAAGAAATGTGCAAGTTTTGCCAGAGTTTGGCTGTTGTGGCCAAACATCTCTTACCTGCTTGCAATAACAATCTGAGAGTGCATTTTTACAGAAGTTGCAAGCCATCTGCTCTACTTCAACTATGTTCTCTCAAACAGTTAACATTCTTGCTACACATTATGTGAATATTGTGAGGTAATAAAGGGTCTCCATAATTTCTTGATTATTTGATCAACCATAATTGCAGTAAATTTATACAAACAAAATTCCTTGAACCTTGACCAGTTGAACTTTGTTACAAAGGTTCATCATCACTGAGGCAAAAAAAGTGGCTTGGAAGCAACTGGTTTTAAGATATTCATAAACTTTTAATTGCTCGGTGGAGTCACTGACTTTTCAGACATCAACTTATTTCTCATTTCTGAAATTCTGGTACTAACCATATGCCTGATGCTGTGCTGCAGTAATGATCACTGCGCGTAGGGAACATCACAATGTGTCGCAATTTGAAATGTGCAGACCTCCATGGTTCTCACATTTGCGGGCTGGTACTTAGCAGACGGTTGCCTTTTTTTTTTATTGTTTGTAGATGAGGAAGGTAGTTGCAAATGGTAAGGATTTGTTTTGCTGTTGGGAACACTGATTGGAAGCTTTGTAGTGTTACCCTATTTACCTGTGCTAAAATGCCTCCAGTAGCTGCACCACTGCCATATCTGGCTGAAAAGTGATTGTCATTAGTAGGCTATTGTAAATAATGTGGTCAACACCAGGTTTACAGTCCAGAACACTTTAATTGCACTTTGACGTTAAAGAACCTACTGTTTATTTTCAGCTCGAGTATCATCTATCATAATTTATGCACAGATAAATCGTTAATCCCTTACTACACTCTGTTGATGTTCTATTAATACAGCTGTTGAAGTGCAGTAACTTAACATAGACGTATTAGTTCAGTGAATCGTTCACACATTCACTAAATAAAGCTTACAAATCTCTGTCCTTGAAATCTAATGGGCAACTCATTACAAAAATTATGCACACAGTAAGTATAATTTGGAAATAATGATTCACAGTCCAATACTGTTGTCACAGTTTTCACATTGTTCAAGGTTTACATAATTCATGAGATTAAGTACAAGTTCACAGACAATCACTGAAATACAGTCACTGTATAAACTCTTG
This sequence comes from Schistocerca americana, assembly GCF_021461395.2. NCBI lineage: Eukaryota > Metazoa > Arthropoda > Insecta > Orthoptera > Acrididae > Schistocerca > Schistocerca americana. The sequence continues at coordinate 266,265,415 of NC_060119.1, read as the reverse complement.
AAAACAGAATTTGGGCAGAACTGCACCTTTTACGACATATGATTTGTGCTAGCTTATCTGCGTACATTGGCTGTAATTTTGAGCACAGATCTTCTGTACTTCTGTTAGTTACAATTCCAGATTTCTATTATAGAATAACTGAATGGTGGAATAGACTTGTTCGACTGAAAACTTTTATCTAAAACAATAATTTCTATTAAATCACACTGGTTAGTTTTCCAAAATATGGGGTTCTATTTCAGTAACAATATTTTAGTCAACAGTGTTAATTACTCTGAAACTTAATGAGTGCAGTTGTTACTAATGTGTATTTCTTTTGCAACATCCTTTTACTGTTGTCATAGATTCAGAGAAATTGTCACAAAAACATACATTCTGTCCGTGCAGACAGAGGCCCTGACAATCAGCAAATGGAAAAATAATTCTAAGACCATCTGAGGAAGCCATCTAGGCCACTTATGTGCTATTTTCACCTGAGATTGCAACTATTGCCCAAAGAACTAACACTCCCATCCACTGCACCATCAACTATATTTTTGCCTTGCTGGTATGCTCCAGAATTGTCAACTTCAGTTTATTGGGAGAGTTATAGGAGAGTGTTGGTCATCTTTAAAGGAGACCACTTGTAGAACACTTAGAGTGACCCATTCTTGAGTACTGTTCAAGTGTTTGGGACCCTCACGTGGTCAGGTTAAAGGAAAACGTAATTAATTCACTTCAACTGCTTTGTTGCCCTGGGTAGCTGGTACTTCTCTCTGCTGTCAAAACTGATCAAAAACAGTTGGTGATAGGACAATTCCAGTAATGTAGACCTGTCCAGTTGCAGTCTCTCAGGTTTCTATTAAGTACAGGTAAACGAATAGTTATCTACTGGTCGTACTTATAGTTCTAGCTATGCAGTCGTAATGCAGTAGATCTCACCTCAATTAGATAATTACCAATCGGTTGATGTGGCAAAAGGATGATTAACATTAAGTCACAAGATTAGTCACTATGTTAGGTGATATGTAACACAATATTTTTCAGATTGAACATAAAATGTAACTACAGCATCATATTGCACAGTGAAAGTATGTTCGTACTATTTGACACTGACTGTTACTGCATTGGATTGTTACCATAGCAGAACACCATTTTCACAGTTATTCAGTCATTGAAGTCAAATGTGAACTCATGTTGTTAAATCAATTACGAGATATTGTCATTGATTTAATAAGCACACATGACAGAATATGAAATTGTACTCAAATGTGGTACATTTTACGACCTGTTAAGACTGCATCAAATTTTTCCGTACTGAGTGACATAGTTGTTGCCTCTGTGATTTATGGCCGCTTGTATACTCTGGGACTCAAATAGTCATGTAAAGACTGGTATGAGAACTTCCTATTATTTCAAGAACTACATAATACTTCAAAAATCAGCTATGTTGAATGTGGTTCTTTTAAAATAATTGCCGGCCAGTGTAGCCGAGCGGTTCTAGGCGCTTCAGTCTGGAGCCGCGTGACTGCTACGTTCGCAGGTTCGAATCCTGCCTCGGGCATGGATGTGTGTGGTGTCCTTAGGTTAGTTAGGTTTAAGTAGTTATAAGTTCTAGGGGACTGATGACCTCTGATGTTGAGTCCCATGGTGCTCAGAGCCATTTTTTTAAAATAATTGCAAGCTTTCACTAAAATTTGGTTTATAAAATGTTACTGTTTAAAAATTTAGAAAAATAGGATGATACTATTATGCTTCCGCAATGTGAATCCCCTTGTTTACAAATATAAGCACCATATTGAAAATCATAGTAAATTATATGAAATTATTAATTATTGTATTAATTAACAATTGGTGTATGTCATACCGTACAGAAAAATTAATGTAACAAAGGTAGGCAGCTGAAGGTCAAAATCTGACAGTGGTTAGGGCAAAATATGCGTGGAGTATTGGTAGTTTAAAATGCACTGTGGAAAATCAGAGTGCTTAGCGTTTCTGGGGCATAAGTCATTATATTGTATTCTGCCAATTAGCTTATAGGTTTTCCACTTATTGAACTTTAGCATTATCTTCAATTAATTATAACTTTTAATTAACATAATGTATACCCAAACTAACAGAATCAGTGGAATCAGGCGGGTGAGAAGAATAAGCTGAACAATGAATTTAAATTTAACTTGGCCTGTCACCTGGTTTTCGTGCACCTATCACGTGTTACATAAACAACTATATTATAGATTAAATAAACTTTGACATAAATCTATAATTATTGAGTGCTAATGACATAACAGATGTGCAGTACCTGTGTGTTATGTCTCAGGCATTGAAGCAGTTCAATGTCATGGTGCAGTATTTGTTACCGGGAGGTTGTCAACACACAAGTATTATGGAGAAGCTTTGCAAACTCAAATGGGTATCCTTGGAGGGAAGATAATGTTCTTTTCATGATAAAATTTAGAGAATGGCATTTGAAGCTGAATGCAGGATGATTCTACTGCTGCCAATATACATTTTGTGTAAGGATCAGAAAGACTAGGGCTTATACAGAGGCTTATAGACAGCCATTTTTCCCTTGCTCTATTTGTGAGTGCAACAGGAAAGGAAATGACTATTAGTGGTTCAAGATACCCTTTGGCATGCACCACACAGTGGATTGTGGACTATGTATGCAGATGCAAATGTAAATGTACATAAATACCAGGTAAGTGAGGATTAGCGATTACTGTCAGAAGAAACAATAGACAAGAATATGGAATTGGTAATGCATATGATCAGGACCAATGTGTCTTATTCTTTGGACATCTAATCAGAACAACAGAAAACAGAATGGTTAGAGAATAATACAAAAACTGTGGGATAGTAAGAACAACATTAAATGGATTGCAGAAATTGAGGCAGTTGGAAGAGAACTCCATATTACAGTAGATGACCTAGAAAACAAAACAGACAATACCAAAATACAGCAAGAGGGAGTTGGGGATGAGATACCAGAAAGACTGAAGACATATTGAACAGGCACAAGAGCAAAGAAACCTATGTAATAACACATTATAATAATTCATTGTATAACTATTGTACTATAGAATAACAACAACTCCTTGTATTAACCATTGTACAGTGACCTAGAGTGGTCCATTGAAGGCCATATTGCAAATTTTGGTATCACTTTTTTATAATCTTGGCAAGTTCTTTGAAATCAAATACTGTAACCCACAGTATCTCTACTGTATGTGAAAATGGTTTTTTTGTGTCGCCATCAGGGTTCATGTAATCCTTTGTCAAAATATCTATTTAATTTTAAATGTTCTCAATGAGAAATGCATCAAAATGCACATTGGTTATGATGGCATTTACATTTGTGGGCAGGTCGTCAGAGTATTTTATATTTTTCTGTTATAGACTACTAACATAAGTCTGTACTTTCCTTGAAATCATGTTGAGCTGACATTTTTGCACTTAAGTACACACGCGATAAGAGAGATGTGAACTGATATCTGTTGCTGCACCTGCTCTGCCAGGTATATAACTGGCAGGATCAGGACTGGATTTAGCAGACTGAATGTACCAAACATAGATAGAACAGAGATGATGTATCCTTAGTTTCTCCATTACAGGAATGTGGTTATTAATATAAGCTGTGAACCATGTTATCAAACTATACATGCAGTGATATGTGAAGCCATTGAGCGATATTGTGGAAAATATTGCTACCAACAATTAAGCATGTGAACTTATGATGGAGTCTTCAAGTTAGCTTTTTATGTGTGGTTATGTATCGTGTACGAAGCTTGATTATTCCTTTTGATGGAAGAAAAGTAAATAATACTCATTTGTCTCCTACATAATCTAGTGCCAAAGTTATTTCCAGTCTTTCAGCTCAAATGAGCAGATCATTTTCTTCCCTCCTCGCTTCTTATTTTTAAAGACACATGGACATTTCAGGCTCATTTTGAATTACTGTCCATTTAAATTTCCTAATGCTGGTGTTACAGGCATCAATGTTTGTCCACTACACGAGTTATAAGTTTCAGACTTCTCAAAACTGACTGGATGTGTTGTCAAATGAAAGAAAGATGTAAATTTAGATACTGATATGAATATGCAAGTTTTGACAGATGCCATCAGTGTAGCCAATGTCTCATACCAGTTTGCACTATTAACCTAAAAGAGCATTGTTTCTGTAGTTGTGAGTAATCATTGGTTCTGCCTGGTACCCTTATACAGTCAATATTGCACATAATTATTACAGTGTGAAGGACTGGAAGCATATAAGAAAGGTTCCATGATTACTTGATTTTCTGTCATTGTTTAATTGAGCAGTTAGCTTACTGTGTCATGGATTACATATCACAATCTGCACTTTGTGTCACGCTGTTGTTCTGACTTGCAAGTTTGGTTACATGATATCTCTTGTGGCCAAATATCTCTTACCCGCTTCCAGTAGTAAGTTACATTGTTACAGAGGTAGTGTTGTCAGGTTTAACTGGTTCATTGATTGCTTCTGGCAGCAGTGAAGGGACTAACCGTTCAAGCTGTGGGATACTTAGGATGGAGGAGGAGCATAGTTGTGAGCAAGTCATGGTTCAAGAGCATCTGTGTGTACTGCAGGTTCTGTAAGGAGTAGACCAACACCTATTCACTATTCTTTTACTACGCAGTACAAAAATAATAAACTTACTTAATATTTCTGTGTGTGTGTGTGTGTGTGTGTGTGTGTGTGTGTGTGTGTGTGTGTGTGTGTGTGTGTTTTTAGTGGTGGAGACTGTCGTAATACTGTCATACATATCGGCAGTGTGTGCTCTTGCATTAACATCCATGAGAAACTATAGCCCTTTTTCTGTTAAATCTGTGAAAAAAAATTGCTTTATGTTGTTCACATTCATATCTAATGTTGTGATTTGATGCAAGAAGATCAGCCCAAAAATCTTGCACACCACACTCTTATTTTCATACTATGCAGATACTCATAAATGTTGTGGGTGAGAGTTTTCAGAACTTCCAATGTCTCTTGTACAGTTTTAATTTACTCTAATAAATACAGTAATGCTTCTTCAGGAAAATGAGCCTTTCAGGATCAATACCTTCCTTTTGCACAGACTGTAGTAGCCAGTTGCATTAGTGAAGTTGAGCACCAGTACTTGAATTATTCAGTTGGTACCCTGTTGTTAGTTGCACAACTCTGTGAGCAGATGCTACTGACACCATAGTCTGAAGTGACGATCAATTATTTTCCAAAACTACTCCCAACTTGTCTACTCTACTGCTTATATAGTAGCATCCTTTGGAATGCTCAAATGTTTGCATTTGCTGACACTGTGTTACAGTTTTGTCCTGGTCAGGAAAAAGTGGCAGACTCATCACAATTTGTAGTATTTGTTTTCTTTCTACCTCTGTGTTTGCATCAAGAAAATTAAATGTGTAATTTAGATGCTGAAAGGAATAGACAAGTTTGTGCCAGATGTTGGCTTTTCTCATGCTCAAACACCTCTTATCTACTTGCAGTAACAACCAGTGAGTGCATTGTTACAGAAGTTGTGAGCCACCTGTTACACTCTGTCTGGTTGTAGAGAGGTGTACTAGCAAGTGAGCATTCTGCTTCAATAAATGTAAATACATAGATTATCAAACACCAGTCTTTTTCTTGGTTGCAACCAAAAACTACTGAGTAGTACACACGTTTTCCAATCATGGTGTTGGCATTGGTGGGGACTTTATAATGATCCAACAATCAATAGGGGTAGTTACAATTTTGTATGTGGTAGTGAGACAAGGCACCCTGTGAAAAACTAGTCATATGCCTTCTCTGAAGAATACTTTGAATAGACAGTTTGGAAGCCCACTTGTGCAGGAAGTGTATTGGATGTTGTTGTTGTTGTTGTTGTTGTTGTGGTCTTCAGTCCTGAGACTGGTTTGATGCAGCTCTCCATGCTACTCTATCCTGTGCAAGCTTTTTCATCTCCCAGTACCTACTGCAACCTACATCCTTCTGAATCTGCTTAGTGTATTCATCTCTTGGTCTCCCTCTACGATTTTTACCCTCCACGCTGCCCTCCAATACTAAATTGGTGATCCCCTGATGCCTCAGAACATGTCCTACCAACCGATCCCTTCTTCTGGTCAAGTTGTGCCACAAACTTCTCTTCTCCCCAATCCTATTCAATACTTCCTCATTAGTTATGTGATCTACCCATCTAATCTTCAGCATTCTTCTGTAGCACCACATTTCGAAAGCTTCTATTCTCTTCTTGTCCAAACTATTTATCGTCCATGTTTCACTTCCATACATGGCTACACTCCATACGAATACTTTCAGAAATGACTTCCTGACACTTAAATCTATACTCGATGTTAACAAATTTCTCTTCTTCAGAAACGCTTTCCTTGCCATTGCCAGCCTACATTTTATATCTTCTCTACTTCGACCATCATCAGTTATTTTGCTCCCCAAATAGCAAAACTCCTTTACTACTTTAAGTGCCTCATTTCCTAATCTAATTCCCTCAGCATCACCCGACTTAATTAGACTGCATTCCATTACCCTTGTTTTGCTTTTGTTGATGTTCATCTTATATCCTCCTTTCAAGACACTGTCCATTCCATTCAACTGCTCTTCCAAGTCCTTTGCTGTCTCTGACAGAATTACAATGTCATCGGCGAACCTCAAAGTTTTTATTTCTTCTCCATGAATTTTAATACCTACTCCGAATTTCTCTTTTGTTTCCTTTACTGCTTGCTCAATATACAGATTGAACAACATCGGGGAGAGGCTACAACCCTGTCTTACTCCCTTCCCAACCACTGCTTCCCTTTCATGTCCCTCGACTCTTATAACTGCCATCTGGTTTCTGTACAAATTGTAAATAGCCTTTCGCTCCCTGTATTTTACCCCTGCCACCTTGAGAATTTGAAAGAGAGTATTCCAGTCAACATTGTCAAAAGCTTTCTCTAAGTCTACAAATGCTAGAAACGTAGGTTTGCCTTTCCTTAATCTTTCTTCTAAGATAAGTCGTAAGGTCAGTATTGCCTCACGTGTTCCAACATTTCTACGGAATCCAAACTGATCTTCCCCGAGGTTGGCTTCTACTAGTTTTTCCATTCGTCTGTAAAGAATTCGTGTTAGTATTTTGCAGCTGTGGCTTATTAAGCTGATAGTTCGGTAATTTTCACATCTGTCAACACCTGCTTTCTTTGGGATTGGAATTATTATATTCTTCTTGAAGTCTGAGGGTATTTCGCCTGTTTCATACATCTTGCTCACCAGATGGTAGAGTTTTGTCAGGACTGGCTCTCCCACGGCCGTCAGTAGTTCCAATGGAATATTGTCTACTCCGGGGGCCTTGTTTCGACTCAGGTCTTTCAGTGCTCTGTCAAACTCTTCATGCAGTATCATATCTCCCATTTCATCTTCATCTACATCCTCTTCCATTTCCATAATATTGTCCTCAAGTACATTGCCCTTATATAGACACTCTATATACTCCTTCCACCTTTCTGCTTTCCCTTCTTTGCTTAGAACTGGGTTTCCATCTGAGCTCTTGATATTCATACAAGTCGTTCTCTTATCTCCAAATGTCTCTTTAATTTTCCTGTAGGCGGTATCTATCTTACCCCTAGTGAGATAGGCCTCTACATCCTTACATTTGTCCTCTAGCCATCCCTGCTTAGCCATTTTGCACTTCCTGTCGATCTCATTTTTGAGACGTTTGTATTCCTTTTTGCCTGTTTCACTTACTGCATTTTTATATTTTCTCCTTTCATCAATTAAATTCAATATTTCTTCTGTTACCCAAGGATTTCTACTAGCCCTAGTCTTTTTACCTACTTGATCCTCTGCTGCCTTCACTACTTCATCCCTCAAAGCTGCCCATTCTTCTTCTACTGTATTTATTTCCCCCATTCCTGTCAATTGCTCGCTTATGCTCTCCCTGAATCTCTGTACAACCTCTGGTTCTTTTAGTTTATCCAGGTCCCATCTCCTTAAATTCCCACCTTTTTGCAGTTTCTTCAGTTTTAATCTACAGGTCATAACCAATAGATTGTGGTCAGAGTCCACATCTGCCCCTGGAAATGTCTTACAATTTAAGACCTGGTTCCTAAATCTCTGTCTGACCATTATATAATCTATCTGATACCTTTTAGTATCTCCAGGGTTCTTCCATGTATACAACCTTCTTTCATGATTCTTAAACCAAGTGTTAGTTATGATTATGTTGTGCTCTGTGCAAAATTCGACCAGGCGGCTTCCTCTTTCATTTCTGTCCCCCAATCCATATTCACCTACTACGTTTCCTTCTCTCCCTTTTCCTACACTCGAATTCCAGTCACCCATGACTATTAAATTTTCGTCTCCCTTCACAATCTGAATAATTTCGTTTATTTCATCATACATTTCTTCAATTTCTTCGTCATCTGCAGAGCTAGTTGGCATATAAACTTGTACTACTGTAGTAGGCGTGGGCTTCGTATCTATCTTGGCCACAATAATGCGTTCACTATGCTGTTTGTAGTAGTTTACCCGCATTCCTATTTTCCTATTCATTATTAAACCTACTCCTGCATTACCCCTATTTGATTTTGTGTTTATAACCCTGTAGTCACTTGACCAGAAGTCTTGTTCCTCCTGCCACCGAACTTCACTAATTCCCACTATATCTAACTTCAACCTATCCATTTCCCTTTTTAAATTTTCTAACCTACCTGCCCGATTAAGGGATCTGACATTCCACGCTCCGATCCGTAGAACGCCAGTTTTCTTTCTCCTGATAACGACATCCTCTTGAGTAGTCCCCGCCCGGAGATCCGAATGGGGGACTATTTTACCTCCGGAATATTTTACCCAAGAGGACGCCATCATCATGTAATCATACAGTAAAGCTGCATGCCCTCGGGAAAAATTACGGCTGTAGTTTCCCCTTGCTTTCAGCCGTTCGCAGTACCAGCACAGCAAGGCCGTTTTGGTTATTGTTACAAGGCCAGATCAGTCAATCATCCAGACTGTTGCCCTTGCAACTACTGAAAAGGCTGCTGCCCCTCTTCAGGAACCACACGTTTGTCTGGCCTCTCAACAGATACCCCTCCGTTGTGGTTGCACCTACGGTACGGCTATCTGTATCGCTGAGGCACGCAAGCCTCCCCACCAACGGCAAGGTCCATGGTTCATGGGGGGGGAGATTGGATGTTATGGCAACAAAAAGAACTGTCATTTTCGAAGATGTCCATGTTGAAAGTGGTATCAGTCACCATGGGTCAGTTGTAGCAGCAATCATTGCTCAGGTACAAAGGGCAGCTAAAGCAGTAAAGTAGACAAAAAGGCAATATGTATTATTTATTGCTGCAACTCAGCATCTCCGCTATATGGTGAGTGCAATTTTCCTTTTCGTAATATTGTTACATTCCATCCTGGATTTTCCATTGTTTGAAGAACTAATCATTTAGGTCTGGACAGGACCATGGATCCAATGGTGGCTCAATTTTAAACAAGTAATTAATCATACACTTGATGGATACGTAACTAGAAAAACAGTCCAAGTTGGGAGGCACCTCCTGTGTTATACAGTTGCTGTAAACAAACTTCAAAAGAAACATTGACCACATCATAACAGGTGTGAAGCAAAACATATGGCTATAGATAGATGTTGAATGAAAGTTGTTTATCTGTGAAGAGGGCAACATTTTAAGCATTCAGTGACTATTACAGCTGAATATTATCAAAAAATTTCTATCAAAATCCAAGAAATTTTGGTCATATGTAAAGGTTTCTAGTGGCACCAAAGTTAGTTTCCAGATACTCATTGATAAGGCAAGAACTGAAACTGGAGGTAGCAAGGGGAGTATAGCCCCAATTTAATTTTCACATCACCACAGAGAAAAGCAGATGTTAAGTGTCAGCAGCATTGAGGAACACCGGAAATTGCTATAATTGAAAAAAGCTCATGTCCCAATTGAATCTCCATCAGATTCTGTACTGAATATGTGGTTAAATTAGCTCCTCTTTTAACCTCAGTGTACCATAGATCCTTCAAACAAAAAACTGTGCGCAGTTTCATATAACTACAATATCAATGAGTCGTAACTGGGATTAGTGAACACAAGGTCATTGTAGCGAGGCTCAAAACCATATCAACCAAAACCACAAAACAGCAGATAAAAATTCGACTGATGCCTTCCTAAGAGAGGGTCTCCATTCCTTCCAAGCTAATTATGTAAGTGTAGACCAGATATGGCTCAAATTCAAAGATACAGTATCGACAGCAATAGATAGATTCATACCACATAAGTTAATAAGAGGCGGGACTGATACACCATGGTACACAAAACATGTTGGAACACTGTTGCAGAAGCAACGAAAAAAGCATGCCAAATTCAGAAGAACGCAAAAGCCCCAAGACTGGCTAAGTTTCACAGAAGCTCAAAATTTAGTGCGGACGTCAATGCGAGATGTTTTTAATAGTTTTCACAATGAAATATTGTCTCAAAATATGGTAGAAAACCCAAAGAGATTCTATTTGTATGTAAAGTACACCAGTGGCAAAAAACAGTCAATACAGTAACTGCGTGATAGCGATGGAAATGTTACCGATGACGGTGCCACTAATGCGGGGTTACTAAATACAGTTTTCCGTAATTCCTTCATGAAAGAAGACGAAGTAAATATTCCAGAATTCAAAACCAGAACAGCTGTTAGCATGAGTGACATAAAAGTAGATATCTTAGGTGTTGCGAAACAACTCAAATCACTTAAGAAAGGAAAGTCTTCCGGTCCAGATAGTATACCAGTCAGGTTCCTTTCAGAGTATGCAGACACAATAGCACTTTTCTTAGCAATCATATACTACCGCTCTCTTGACGGAAGGTCTGTTCCTAAAGACTGGAAAGTAGCACAGGTCACACCAATATTCAAGAAAGGAGATACGAGTAACCCATTGAATTACAGACCCATATCACTGACCTCAATTTGCAGTAGGATTTTGGAGCATATACTGTACTCGAACATTATGAATCACCTTGAAGAAAATGACTTATTGATGCATAACCAACACGGATTCAGAAAATATCGTTCTTGTGAAACACAACTAGCTCTTTATTCCCATGAAGTAATGAGTGCTGTCGACATGGGATCTGGGATCGATTCCATATTTCTAGATTTCCAGAAGGCTTTTGATACCGTTCTTCGCAAGTGACTATTAATCAAATTGCGTGCATATTTAGTATCGTCTCAGTTGTGTGACTGGATTCATTATTTCCTCTCAGAGAGATCACAGTACGTAGTGATAGACTGTAAATCGTCGAGTAGAACAGAAGTGATATCTGGTGTTCCGCAAGGTAGTGTCATAGGCCCTCTGCTGTTCCTGATTTATATAAATGATCTAGGTGATAATCTGAGCAGCCCTCTTAGATTGTTTGCAGATGACACTGTAATTCACCGTCTAGTAAAATCATCAGACAATCAATTCCAATTACGAAATGATCTAGAGAGAATTTCTGTATGGTGCGAAAAGTGGCAATTAGCACTAAACAAAGAAAAGCGCGACATCATCCACATGGGTACTAAAAGAAATCCCATAAATTTTGGGTATACGATAAATTGCACAAATCTAAGGGCTGTCAATTCGACTAACTACGTAGGAATTGCAAATACGAGCAACTTAAATTGGAAAGACTACATAGATAATATTGTGGGGAAAACAAAAACTGCACTTTGTTGGCAGAGCACTTAGAAGATGTGACAAACCCACTAAAGAGACAGCCTACATTACACTTGTCTGTCCTCTGCTGGAATATTGCTGCGTGGTAGGGGATCCTTACCAGGTAGGTTTGACGGAGGACAACGAAAAAGTGCAAAGAAGGGCAGCTCGTTTTGTGTTATTGTGCAATAGGGGTGAGAGAGTCACTGATATGATATGCGGGTTGGGGTGTCGGTCACTGAAACAAAGGCGGTTTTCTTTGCAGCGAGATCTATTTACGAAATTTAAATCACCAACTTTCTCTTCGGAATGTTTAAATATTTTGTTGACACCCACTAGGCAGAAATGTTCATAATAATAAAATAAGAGAAATCAGAGCTCGAACGGAAAGATGTAGGTGTTCCTTTTTCCCACGTGCCATTCGAGAGTGGAATGGTAGAGAAGTAGTATAAAAATGGTTCGATGAACCCTCTGCTAGGCACTTAAGTGTGAATTGCAGAGTAACCATGTAGATGTAGGTGGTCAACTCATACAAATACCAGTGTGTAATAACTTGTAGATTTGTGAAATGAAAGGATGAAAGGATCACATAAGCCCAGTTATAGGTAGAGCAGTTGGCAGACTTCATTTCAGTGGTAGAATACCAGAGAAATGCAGTCAGTGTACAAAACAGATTTAGCCCTAGGAGGAAAAAAAAGAAAAAAAAAAACAAACAACAACAACATTGCCTGGTGGCGAGGGGGGAAATCACCTAGTTGCAAATTTTTGTACAGTGCTAGGAGGGAGTGCTATGAACAATGTGTGTGTGATTGTGTGTTCATTACAAAATTAAACTGCATTAAATTTCATACAAAAACATCCTCTACATTTATTCTTCAAGATTAATAGTTTTCAAGTTGCAGGGGATAGAAAAATTACAGATTGTTAAAAATATTATTTCAATGTTATAAAATAAATGTTAATCTTTAAATGAAATGGATTAAAACAAATATTAAATGTTTGTACCACTTCTAAATGCATTAGAGCCATGTCAGGGGATAAATTATGTTCTGGGGGTGTAACGGGGTGGAAAGGGGGAGATGTGTGTGGCAGAAGAGCAAGAGGAGGTAGGTTCTCAGATTGTGTTCATGCACTTCCTTCATTCATAGGTCTGCAAACTGAAGAGCAAGAAGGGGATTTCTCATTCTGTCTACCCCACTATCTCACAAGAAGCAACTTCAGAGTGTTTCACAAAGTTATGCTGATACTCCCCAGTACCCCTTATGAACCACTGGTGATGCAGCATGCAGACATGCCCAGAGAGAGTTTATTTTCCACAACATACGAGGGCTATCCACAAAGTACATTATGTTTTGGAATTAAAAATAAAGAAAGTATTGTAAAATTTTTTTATTATATACAGATGAAAGCCACACTTAAATAATACTTTTCTACATAGTTGCCATTTAAATTAAGGCACTTATCGTAGCGATGGACGAGCTTGGAAGTTCCTTTGTCGTAAAATTCAGCCACCTGCGCCTCCAACCACGTGGCGACTGTCTTTTGGGACAGAGAAGGTGTGATTTTTGTGGATTTCCTGGAAAGAGGCACTACAATAAACTCTCAAAGGTATTGCCAAACTCTGCACAACCTCAGAAGAGCAATACAAAACAAGCGCAGGGGAAAGTTGGGCTCAAAGATCTTGTTGATTCATGACAACGCCCGGGCCCACACGGCAAATGCCACTCGTGAGGTTCTCGGATCTTTTAAGTGGGAGTTGTTTCCTCATCCGCCGTACAGTCCCGAGCTGGCACCGAGCGACTTCCACTTATTCCCAGCAATGAAGAAGTGGTTGGCTATTCATCGTTTTGATGATGACGCACAGCTTCAAGAAGAGGTAACCACGTGGTTGAAGGCACAGGCGGCCGAATTTTACGACAAAGGAATTTCCAAGTTCGTCCATCGCTACGATAAGTGCCTTAATTTAAATGACAGCTATGTAGAAAAGTAGTATTTAAGTGTGGCTTTCATCTGTATATAATAAAAAAAAATTCCAATACTTTATTTATTTTTAATTCCAAAACGTAATGTACTTTGTGGATAGCCCTCGTACACTATCACTACATGGAATGCAACTACGAGATACTAACAACACAAACACCAGAAACACAAAGGACATAATCTTACCTGAATCTCTGCTCACTATTCCACACAGTTAGAGGGGAAATTGATTCTTAGTCATCCTATAGTGCCTCTGTATTGTTCTTCCGGGAAAGGCATTTCCCCAACACCAGCGCTGCTCGCTTTTCAGTTTACAGGTAAACTATACTGCCCCAGCATTTCCTGTTCAATTCTCTTATGTGAGTAGAGAAAATAACTTAAGTGAGCTTTTCTGTGGAGTGGAGTTATTTACAGTTAATTGAGTGCTTATCTGCAGTTGTTGAGTGAGCTATTACGTAATAAAGCTCAGCTGCTGGGGCTGTCAGCTGTGTGCCGCCATGAGGAGCTTGTACCAACTGTAACATGCTATCCATATCTATTCGACAATGCCAATTTCATTGTCTCCACTGTCTGGAATACTTTTCACCACCTGAGGGGTATGAAATGCATCGTACCAGACTCAGCTCACCCAACATCTGAAGGGGCTAAAGACTTAAATTGTCCCCCTCTGCAACAGAAATAGGTCACCCAAGTGTTACTGAACTTCAGACATTTCAGCATAAGTCAAACAGTGCATTGCAGCAATTACTGTTTTAAATTTGAATGTTTCATCAAACATATTCACATCTATATTGGAAGATATACTAGTTGCTGAAAGGAAAAGATTTATTCAGTCTTCCAATAACAAAATTAATGGTGAGAAATGTGCAGTAACTTTCTGGTTATTCATCAATTCACTACCAAGTGACTACAACACAATTGTATGGCTTTACAATGTGCTACAAACAATAGACAGCTGCAAGGTGCCATATTTACCAATCAAATCCTCTTCCCACCACCACTACATGTCACTGAGAACATTGTACTTACAAGTTAAACACTTTTCAGTCATTGTTTACAGGAACATTTTTTACACAAAAGCTCACTTAACAACTGCAAATAACTTCTCATTTAATAAACTGAAAATAACTCCGCTATATAAACAATGGTCCATGAAGTTATTTTGTCTGCATGCATAAAAGAACTGAACAGGAAATATAAGAGAGGTATGGTTTGTCTACAAATTCTAAATCTAGCGATGTTCATGTTGAGGTAATTTGCCTTTACCAGAACACTACACCAGCTGTACAGAATGACTAAAAATAAATTTCACCTGTCGCAGAGTAGAACAGTGTGCAGAGATTTGTGCAGATTCTGTCCACATTTTTTTCTTGCATTAGTGTTATTAATGACTCAGATCAGCATGCCATGTAGTTTTAATTCAATGTGTAGAAAATATAGACCCCTCTGGGCATACCTGCGCATGGCATTGCCAGTGATGAAGAAGGAGGAGGGCCAGTATAACTTTGTGAAACACCCTGTAGGTGCTTCTTGTGAAGTAGGGGGAATCGCCTGCTCGATCTTTAGTTGCAGATCTGTGTAAGAGGGAAGTACTAGAGGTTGAAAATACCGCTTCAGTTGTATGAGTGCAGAACTTCCTGTTCTCTACTCATAGGTAGCGCACCGCACCTAGTACACGTCCACTGCGGTGCTCGGGGTCAACAGCACAGTTGCGACACTTGAGGATGGGCTTATGAGAGCCCAAAACTGGCATGATAATAAAAGAAATTTAAAAGTGAAGCGGTATATTCAACCTCTGGTGTAATGCTTAGTTGCGGATGTTCTTCCAATAGGATTGTTTGTAAAAGGGAAGTGCATGAATATATATGTGCTTCTGCCCATATGTCCTCCTCCTTGATCCCCCTCCACCATGTTACACCAACAGAACAAAATTTGTTGCTTAATACGCCTCTGATGCACTTATTTATGCTACACACATTTAATATTTGTTTTAATCCCACTTCACTGATAAATGTTAATTTTATAGCATTAAAACAATATGTTTAATAATCTGAATTTTCCATCTTCTGCAATGCAGAAACAATTAGTTTCCAAGGAAAAATGAATAAGACTTTTTTTTTTTTAATAGGAAGATAAATGTGGTTTAATTAGTGTAGAAATGCTGAAAGAGAAAATTGAGTTACTTCAGTAGTAAAATTTAAAATTGTTCTAAGGAGCAAAGTTGCTAAGTAAAGCTGTTGCTCCCCAATTTGATTCAGTACTCTTCAGTAGTTATTCAGTCTACCCATAAAATTGTCAGCATTCTTCAGTTACACCACACGTCTTGTTTGACTGTTTATTCCCATGCTTTGATTCCGATTAAGATTACATTCCTAAGTGTATTTCCAAAAGAAACACCACAGAACTTCTCAACAAATTCAGTTTTTGGTTCTTCTAGTAGTTTTCCACTTTACTGGTTTCTCCCCCTTGATCTTTATCATCCTCTGCATTGTTACAACTCTTGACAGTCTTACACATACTTGTTGGTTTGGGAGGGAACCAATGTGTATAAGTACTATTAGTTAAGAAAACCATTCACCGGTGGATGAAGGTATAGAGTAACTGCTTACATTCTATTAAAATAGTCTGAAGGTATCCAGTTATATCGTGTGTGTGTGTGTGTGTGTGTGTGTGTGTGTGTGTGTAAGAATTGTTCCTCTCTTTGTGATGCACCGTGCATTTGTTGTAGTGTCTCCTGTTAAAGTTGATTGCGCGCATCTAATACATTCCTACTCAGTAAACAAAACTTTGATGAATGATGCTCTTCTTCTATGAATTTCATGTAATTTTTCCATTAATCATGTGTAGTAATAGTTATGGGCGGAACAGTAATCAAGACTGACTGAGAGATATTTTTCTGAATGATGTCCCTCATTGATGAACTATATTTGGAATCATTCTCCCTATGAAGATCAACTTAGGCTCTACTTTCTTGACAGTTATGCTGCCTAAATATATTATTTTTGTGAGTGAGTGACTAAAGATTTGTTTCATGTATTGTAGTTCTACAAAGCTGCTCATCTTGCCTTTTCATGTGTGTTACGTATGTTTATGTGTATTAAGCACTCTATTATGCAATACTCAGCTGTATCAGTATATTTCATTAGAGAGACAATTGATTTCAGTCTACGATCAGACCATTATTGGGTCCAGAGACATCCCTGCTGTGGACCCAATGATTGTCTGATACTAGACCTAAATTCGTACTCTCTAATAAAATGTACTGCTAAATCTGTATAACACCATCTTCATAAAATATTTGTTTATATAATTTAAATATTGTATCACTGGATATACTGCCAATTAGGTGAAAGTGTTCCTGCATTGCAAGAAAATTTCCCACTGATTGCAGTTATTTGTGAATTAAAACATCATCTATGAGCAGCCTGATAAAGATGTTGGCAATATCTTCAAAGTTATTTATAAATACCATAAATGGTAAAAATATTTTGGCACTGTCTCTCCCTTGTGAACAATGTATAAAATTTGTATTTTCCCTGCTATTCGCAAGCATTCAAACAGGAAGGCACAGACTTTGGCAGATGTTGGCTATCACTGCCTGCAATCTGATACACTAATTATCTGCAGCTACATTGCTACAGGAACTATAAGTCACAAGTTGTTTGTTTGAAAATATTGCACTCAAACTGTGAATGTGATGCTTTCTCTAGTGTGACACTATGAACAGGAAGGGCATTCTCAGATTGCTTTATTTGGTGGCCATTTTTAAATTGAATCTTTTAGGATAATGTCTCATAAACTACATGTTATATCTATTCTAATTCAAAATGTTTTGTTATTTTGATTTACTAACATTAATGACCAATTTTGTCTGCATTGCTGATAATGAGATGATGAAATATGCAAGTTTTGCCAGATGTTGTCTGCTTTGGACAATCATCTCTTACCTGCTTGCAATAGTAATCTGTGAGATCAGTGCTTCAGAAATTTTGTCATCAGCTTTACTTCTGCAAGTGTTATTCTCACACAGTCATTACACATTGAGTGTAATGATGTATTACCAGTACATAAAGGAGATCAGTGATTATAATCTGTCTAACTAATCACTACTGCCCCAACACTGAAGAAAGTAACTGTGTGGGGCATAGTTCACTTGTGATTTTTTTTAATTTTTATTTACTTATATATTTTGGAGGGGATGGGGTAAGTTCGGGGGAAGAAATAATGTTTTGAGAGCAGATGGCAGCCTTGGTGTGCTATTGTTTTGGTAAGGCACACAAGAATTACTATTCACTACTTATTTACTACTTACTGATAAGCCTATGACTGTATATAGTGTTCAGTTGGAAGGTTAGGTGTTACATGACAAATCGGTGTTGACGACGTACAAGCAGGTACTCATACTAGAGCTCAGGTGTATTTTGTCGTGGGATGTGAATTTGCGTCTACTGAATCTTTCCAGAATGCTGTTGTAATGTTTGTTATACATGCTTTTCAGATTGACAGTTGTTTTTTTCATTTACGAACACACGTGTTAGGTGGTTTTATTTTTTTTTTATTTTTTTTATTTTTATTTTTTTCCCCCCCATCATGCTGAATGCCAGAGTTTTCAAAGTTTGTAGACTGTGTTTTCTTTTTACCTTGCCTTTTTTATCAACTGAAATTTAATTTTGGATACTGGAAAAAATATGCAAGCTTTGCCAGATTTTGGCTGTTGTGGCCAAACACCTCTTACCTGCTTGCAATAAAAATCTGAGAGTGCATTTTTACAGGAGATTAGTCATTTGCTTTACTTTGAGAATGTTATTCTCAAACACCCAATATTCCATTACATGTAATGTGAATATTGTGAGCTAAGAACTTTTTATTCATTTTTTAAATCTCTGAGTAATTGATTAGCCTTAATGGCATTGAAATTTATACAGAACAAAATACCTTCAACTTTGACAGTTTGACTTTGTAACACAGGTTTTTCATCACAGAAAACAGTCTTGGAAGAAACTTCTGGGTTGCAATAAGGTCCCTACATGTTGGAAACAGCAATACTCCAGAATAGGGCGTACAAGCGTGGTGTAAGCAGTCTTGTTTAGTAGACTTGTTGCACCTTCTAAGTGTAGTGCCAATGCATCGCAGTCTTGGGTTTGCTCTACCCACAATATTATCTGTGTGATCATTCCAGTTTAGGTTATTTGTAATTGTAATCCCTAAGTATTTAGCTGAATTTACAGCCTTCAGATTTGCGTGACTTACCGCGTAATCTAAATTTAGCTGATTTCTTTTAGTACTCATGTGAATACTTCACACTTTTATTTATTCAGGGTCAATTGCCGCTTTTCGCACCTTACAGATATCTTATCTAAATCATTTTACAAGTCGTTTTGATCATTTGATGACTTTACAAGACGATAAATGACAGCATCATCTGCAAACAATCTAAGACGGCTACTCAGATTGTCTCCTATGTCGTTAATATATATCGGGAACAATAAAGGGCCTATAACACTTCCTTGGGGAATGCTGGATATTACTTCTATTTTACTCGATGACTTTCCGTCTATTACTACAAACTGTGACCTTTCTGACAGGAAATCACGAATCCAGGAGATACTCCGTAGGCACACAGTTTGGTTAGAAGACACTTCTGAGGAACGGTGTCGAAAGCCTTCTGGAAATCTAAAAATATGGAATCAATTTGACACCCCCTGTTGATAGCACTTATTACTTCATGAGTATAAAGAGCTAGTTGTGTTTCACAAGAATGATATTTTCTGAATCCATGCTGACTGTGTGTCAATAAATCATTTTCTTCGAGGTACTTCATAATGCTCGAATACAGTATATGTTCCAAAACCCTGCTGCAGATAGACATTAGGGATATAGGTCTGTAATTCAGCGGATTACTCCTACTTCCCTTTTTGGGTGTTGGTGTGACTTGAGCAATTTTCCAGTCTTTAAGTACGGATCTTTCTGTGAGCGAGTGGTTGTATATAATTGCTAAATATGGAGCTATTTTATCAGCATACTCTGAGAGGAACCTGACTGGTATACAATCTGGACTGGAGGCCTTGCATTTAAGTGATTTAAGCTGCTTCATTACTCCAAGGATATCTACTTCTATGTTTCTCATCTTGGCAGTTGTTCTTGATTGGAATTCAGGAATATTTACTTAGTCTTCTTTGGTGAAGGAGTTTCGGAAAACCGTGTTTAATAACTCTGCTTTAGTGGCACTGTCATCAGTGACTTCACCATTGTTATCACGCAGTGAAGGTATTGATTGCATCTTGCCACTGGTGTGCGTTATGTTTGACCGGAATCTCTTTGGATTTTCTGCCAGATTTTGAGACAGAATTTTGTTGTGGAGATTATTAAAAGCATCTCGCATTGAAGTACGTGCTATATTTCGAACGTCTGTAAAACTTTGACAGTCTTGGGGATTTTGCGCTCTTTTGAATTTGGCATGATGTTTTGTTGCTTCTGCAACAACGATCTGACCCATTTTGTGTACCACGGGGGATCAGTACCATCACTTATTAATATATGCGGTGTATATATCTCAATTGCTGTCGATACTATCTCTTTGAAAACATTCCACAACTTTTCTACACTTACATGATCAGATCGGAAGGAGTGAAGACTGTCTCTTAAAAAGGTGTTAAGAGCATTTTTATCAGCTTTTTTTAAATAGATATACTTTGTGTTTCTTTTTGATGGTTGCAGGCGTTACGATATTCAGCCTAGCAGCAACTGCCTAGTGGTCGCTAATCCCTGTATTTGTCACAATACTCGCTTTTGTGGCGGCGTTCGTAGCGACAAACAATTCGCTGTAGAAACGGCTTACGAAGTCACCGCCACACTTTTAATAGCGGGCCGACCGGTCCGCTGGAACAGTGAACAGAAAGATGAAAACCCAAACACTCTGATTAAATAAAAGTCGGTACTTATCTTTATTAACGAAGATACAGAATCACAGTAGTGAACTCCGTGCCAACGGAAATCTGTCTAGTTCGAGTCGGAGCGGCTAGGTCAGCGTCGGCTGACGACAAACAACAACTCTGCTGCGATGAACACACAACTGACTAGCAAGTACACAATTTGGTGGCGAGTATACAACTGAGCGGCGAATCCAGGACTGTCCTAGCGCTCGCGACTCCAGCGCTTAAGAAGCCAGAAGCCAGCGGTGGCGCGCGCAGACTTGCGGCGATTTCCTGTCTCGCTGGCGCTGCTTATGCGGACGGCGTCCGGACTTTGATGCTGCCAATCTTTTGGCAGCGGGCTCGGGTGGCATTACTGGCTAGGATATAACACTCGCTATTTGTCCAGGATTATTTGTTGCTAAAAGGCTAAGTATGCTTTCGCAACCATTTACGCTTCAAGTGGGCTCATGAACTAATTGTTCAAAATAATTTTCTGAGAAAGCATCCAGTACAATTTCAGATGACGTTTTATGCCTGCCGCCGGCTTTAAACATATAATTTTTCCACCATATTGAGGGTAGATTGAAGTCGCCATCGACTATATTTGTATCAGCAGGGTACTTATTTGAAATGACTCAAGTTTTCGTTGAACTATTCAGCAACTATATCTTCTGAGTCGGGGGGTCGGTAAAACGATTCTATTAATAGTTTAGTCCGATTTTCAGGTATAACCTCTACCCGTACTATTTCACACGAACTATCTACTTCAATTTCGCTACAAGGCAAACTATCTGTGACGGCAATAAATACTCCACCACCAACTGTATTTAGTCTATCCTTTCTGAACACTGTTAGATCGTTTGGAAAAATTTCGGCTGAACTTATTTCCGGCTTTAGCCAGCTCTCTGTACCTACAACTATTTGAGCTTCAGTGCTTTCTCTTAGAGCTTGGAGCTCTGGTTCTTTCCCAACACAGCTACGACAGTTTACAACTACAGTACCAATCGTTTTTACAACTACCTTATCGTGTTTTACCTGATCACTTTTAGACGGACGCCCCTTCTGTGGTTCCCTGAGACATTCTAACCTAAAAAACTGCCTGCTACCCATGTAATCGCCTCCTGTGTGTAGTAGAACCCTGACCTATTAAACGGAACCTGGAAACCCACCACCCGATGGCGCAAGTCAAGGAATCTGCAGCCTATATGGTCACAGAACCGCCTGAGCCTCTGATTCAGACCCTCCACTCGGCTCTGCACCAAAGGACCACAGTCGGCTCTATCGACTATGCTGCAGATGGTGAGCTCTGCCTTAATCTCGGAAGAAAGACTGGCAGTCTTTATCATTTCCGCTAGCTGCCCGAAACCAGACAGAATCTGCTCCTATCCAAAGCGACACACGTCATTGGTACCGCCATGAACCACCACCTGCAGTTAGCTGCACCCTGTACTCTTCATGGCATCCGGAAGCACCCTTTCCACATCAGGAATGGCTCCCCCCGGAATGCACACGGAGTGCTTTCTGGCTTCCTTCCCCTCCTTGGCAGCCATGTTCCTAAGGGGCCCCATTACACGCCTAACATTGGAGCTTCCAACTGTCAGCAAATCCACCCTCTGTGAATGCCCAGACCTTGCGGGCCGAGAAGCGTCCTCTGGAACAGGGTGGATGATTGCATCTGGCTCAGAGACATTGTCAGCCACAGATAATGCCCGAAACCTGTTCGTCAAACGAACTGGGGAGGCCCTACAATCGGCCCCTTGGAAAGTTTTTCGCTGCCTGCCAGACTTTGGAATGATCTCCCACTTGACAACGGATGAGGGATCGTCCTCAGTGCAGGCAGCACCCGGGGCGATCACAGCAGTGGACCGATCAGGGGACACACAGGATGTGCTCGATGTCCCTTGCATCCCTGCGCTCGATCCCCCACAGTGATGCCCCTTGGCAGCAGCCTCAGACTGTGTAACAGAAGCCAACACAGTCTGTAGCTGTGAGGGAAGGGTGACCAAATCGGCTCGCATTTGTACGCAACAATCACAGTTCCTATCCATTACTGCTATCGCTCCTATTTTAAGCTCTTAAAAATATGCAACAAACGAATGGTGTACTCGCTTTATTAGTAGCAGGAACTAGCGGTGCGCTCTCGCTGACGGTCTAACATATATGTATCGCACCTCCATATGCAAATATTTTTATGAGCCATCTAGAAGAAACCTTTTCTGAACATCAATACCTTAAACCGCTTGTCTGAATCACATTCTTTAATGACATCACCATGATGTGACATATGGCCTTCACTCTTTTCTCTGGACCCACAATACCTATTCCCAAATCTATCACATGGTCCTTATGATGTTGAGCTGCCTTCGTGGGAACTGATCTCAATTTCTGTGGTTCTCCATAAAATCTTCTCATAATACAAATGTGCCAACAATCAAACAGTACCTGTGCTTTGACAGCTATGAACTGTTTCTTGTCAGAATATCCCTTCTCTGCAGCTTTGGTAACTATGGATGCTATCTGCTGTAGCAAGCAGGTTAAGTTTACTAGAGCCAGTTAGTGTTTCCTCAACTTGACCTACATGGCTGTTCTACCATAAATCCATTGTTGATCTCCATGAGTGTTTTATATTTGTTGCATTTCAGTGATTGATTGAGAAAGGTTTATTAAAGTAAGATTAGATGTTTTTACCTTTTTGTTACTGTTGTTTATATTCATAGTCGTTTGGTGTGTGTCCTATGTAGGTCTCATTTTGTAAATGTTTTCTTTGTATGGGAAATCCGTTTGTACAAATGCATGCGTGTGAAAAACTGGAAAGCTGTGAGCGTTATCTGTCAAATAATTCCTGTGTACAAGTGAGTAGCATAGTTCTGTGACTTGTTACTCGGGGTAGGCTTATTTAAGTTTTGTTTCTGACAATGAGGTCCTTGCATTTAGAACAAAATACTGGGTTCTATCAACATAAGAGTTCTTTGGACCAGTTGCATACCTGACATATTTTGTTAACATGTAGATCTGTGTTGGAGTTAGCAGTATAAAACTGAACTGAAGGCTTTCCAAAAATGGGGAACGACAAATCAACGTATACTCCAGCCTACAGGACTGAATGAATGAATGAAAAGAGTGAACTGTTTTTTTATTGTAGAATGTGTTGATTTCTATAATGTAGTCATTCAGTCTTCAAGAGAAGCATTGTCTGCTAGTGTTATAAATGTTTCAGTACTTTGCAAAATATTAATGAGAGTAATGTAATTTTTTGGTGCTGTACCAGTGTTGAAAATTTTCTGAAAAACTGAAATGTCGGACACTTTTTATGGGCAAAGGGATTTAATGATTCTAATACTTTGCTTCGTTGGAAAGAGGAAAAAGGTCATTACTAGAATTGACTGTGAAGAAATCAAATTCTGTAACTAAAAATCTTATCTACTTACTACATAAAGAAGGCATTGAGTTTGACAGGAACAGTGAAAAGACTGTTAAACATTGAAGGTTACACACACACACACACACACACACACACACACACACACACACACAAATTCACACAAACACAGCTTGCACATACATAGCTGCTGTCTCCGGCCACTAGAGACCACTACACACACACTCTCTCTCACTCACTCTCTCTCTCTCTCTCTCTCTCTCTCTCTCTCTCTCTCTCTCTCTCTCTGTGTGTGTGTGTGTGTGTGTGTGTGTGTGTGTGTGTGTGTGTGTGTGTGTGTGCGCGCGCGCGCGCGCGCGCGCGCGTTTCAGAAGCGGGATTTTTTTGTCTGAAAGCTTAAATGTGTAGCACTATGTTCATTGTGCCTCTCTGTATCTCAGTGCCTCCTGAATGTGATGAGTAGCAATCTATCATTTTCATATGTTATTATTACATCCAGGGCTTTCCATTGTTTAATTTTACCACTTGCACTTGGACCAAATTATTTGTGAATTACAACCTGACATTACAGCTTCAGTTTCAGTGAAACTGGAACTGCACAGTGGTAAATCAAAATCAGGATGCAATTCTTCACATGAGCGTTCCACTTTAAACAAAGTCTGACCATAACTGATTATTTGTGAGATGTTTTGCTGTTGCTGTATTGGCATATTGAATTGATGTAGCAACATTGTCATGGCTGCAAATTGAATATTCCCACCTGAAAATGAATATCCCCTTGGTATAACATTATGCATGAATAATACTGATACAACTTACGCACAGAACATTGTATACCTGGATTTATTGTAGATTTCTATACCTTGTTCATGGGACATAAAATTTATTTTTAATGTTAATAGCTGATATTTCAGAAAAATCTGTTAATTTTTTGCTTAGTCTTGGAGTGAGTAAATTGAAATCATAATCTATTGCATGTATGAGGAAAGAGGCGTTCCATATTATTCACATATATTTGACTGCATATTTCTGTTTTCAGATTCATCCTAAGGATGTCAACAAGTTTCAGCAAGCCTACTGCAACCTGCTGAGGGGAAATTTGGATGGACTGAAGAAACTTAAGAAAACGAAAACTAAAGCAAAAGCTACTCAATAATGTTGATGTATTTGTATATAACTGAAATATTGTGTTAATTAAGAGTCTAATTTATGTTTTCTATGAGATGTTCCTGACGTGTTAGTCTCTGAATGAAAAAGAAATTTTTTGTGGAACTGGTTTTTTACATTTTATTTAAGAGAATGGGTACTTGACTATAATATGTTGTTAGTACATTGCCTTAGCAGTGAGTAAAATCCACTTCCTTGAATATATCTTGTTGGAACATGACTTTATTCTAGAGAAAAGTATAAAATATAACAGCACAAAAAGAGATCATTAAAATGGATCAGACAATTGATATGTATAACTTATCTGGGCCTATAGTTTTAAGTTTGTAATTGCTATGGCAAAACAGGGACAAACAGTTAGTGATTGTAGTTCAACGGACCTCTATCTTATTACTGAGTAAAAATGTGATTCTGTTTGTTTCAGTTACATTGATAGTGTTGTATGCTAGCTAGTTTGACAAGGGTTTGTTACTTTTTTGGCTGTTATATAAATATGATGTGAGGAACACCACAAAAATGTACAAATGCCTGAATTCCAACAGTTGATGTTACAAGTGTCATTAGTACCATAATTTTAAATACAGGAAGGAAAAGAGATATTGGATCTACAATTGACAGTTTGATGCAACAGTAATGAAAATTTTGTCAGACGTAGTTGGAGTTGAGGAAGAAGATCATGTTTCTCTTTTTTTCTATATACTCTAACTTAAAATTGTTGAGAGCTAATGGGCCTCGCAGGGGTCGTGGTACTGTGAGGTCGTACATCGAGATTGCAACTTTACTTGGCTAAAACCCTACAGAAATTCACAGTGCATGAAGGGAGGATGTGGGAGAAAATGGACTTGTTTGCCTAATCTAACACAGTTTTTGATGCTTGAAAGATAATAGAACCAAATTTTGCATGTTAGGTAATTATGTAACGGGCTACGGTCTGGATTTTTTCAAATTTTTTTCTCAAAAAATTTGATCATGCTATTGTTGGAAATTTTTACATTTGCTGTCACACAAGGAACATTTTTACAAAAATGACTTTACTTACAACTTTCATATTGTGGTAGGTAATTCTTAGTAACCAGATAGCAAACATGTGGAACAGTTTGTTGATATCAGTTTTAGAGCTCTTACAATGTATTTTAAAAAATTATGCGTATGAAACAAAGCAATTTCAATTTCACAGAAAAGTAACTAATTTTGACAGAAATACACGTAGAACAATTTTGTACCACAGGAAGTTGTGTTATACTATGAACAAACCTGCAGAAAATTTCACTTTTCTATCTCCAGTTGTTCACGGGAAAATGTTCTTTATGCACTAAAAAATGAAAGTTCCTTGAAATGCACAGAAAAGATTTTATAAGGATTTGGACCATTAACTAGTACCTTAATGATGACCATAACCATACATTTGGTCTTCGTGTATGTGTTTACTTTTTATCTGATGTTTCTGGCATGTCCTTATGGGTATATCCTTCACAAACAGTTCAGAACGTGCAACACACTCACAGTATCTCGTCTTCTTCAATAGCTTCTTGGTGGAGCAACCTGCAACAAATCTTAGTCCAGTAAGGGTCCTTATTCTTCCAATGTTACCATCATTAAACACCAGACATGAATCATATGTGGCAATTTTAACAAGAGTAGATGAGCTAAATGTTGTTTTTGGGCATTTCTTCCAAATGAGACTGTTGAAGCTCCAGTTGGATTTTATGTTCCGCCATGGGTACATTTCTTTAACAAATCTGAATGAGCTAGAAACTGGAATTTTGGCTGTATGGTGTTTAAGACTGCTTCAGGAAGACTATGTTTATGTTAATTGGTTTTGTTTTCGGCTTTTACATCAGGATATATCACACAGTTCATGTACTTCATCAGTTGACAACTTGTGAAAAAATGAATGTTGTCTACACTACCTTCTGCATTGCCTTCAAATCTCCAGTGTTTTGGCTTATTGCTTTGCCATAATATGTTTGCAAATTGTGGATCTCTTTGTCAGTCAGGCATTGTGGCCCACCCTGTGGCTTTCCATCTTTGAGTTTTATACTTTTTTGTTCTCGTTTCAGTTTCAGAAGTCAATCGCCCATCCTCTTCTTAATGTGCCCCACACACTCGAGCTTTTCAATGTTGCATCCATTTCTATGTGGCTTGCTTTCGACAACAGATTTGAAAGCACTAGAACCTCCATCACCAAGATATTTCACATATCTAACACCATGCCTCATTTCGCTCCGATGAAATATGAATTCTTACTGGCTCCATGCCACCAGTAGAACCATCATAATTGTTGCTGCAAATTATTTTGGGGTTTATTTGCCATTGTCTCTCTTCTTCATTATTGCCTAATGTCGTGCGACGATCTGTGTCATTTAGTTTTGATTTGCGCCCACTACTACATTCACACGATGACGTCTTTCCATGTTTTGTGTAGGCTGTCACGAGTGTTGAAACATTTGCTCTTGAGACATTCAATAAGTTGGCTGTCTTGGTTACTGATACTCCAGCTAATCAGATCCTCAAAATGTGCCCTCTTTGGAACTCTATTAGGTCTTTCATTGCACATCAACCTCAACCTCTAAACTCAATTACAAAATGTGCACTACTCGTAAAAAAAAACTGCACTGATGCCTAGTCCGTACCGAACACTAACAGACGGCGTGACTTTTGCCTTACCTGCACTGTTGACCGTGAAACACAACCATCCCATTATTACCATTGTTCACATTATTTTACCTATCTCATGTATGTAAGATACAAATGAGAAGAATTAACAATAACTAAAATCGGGTCTAAAAAAAGTAAGGATTTAAACTAAAATACATACAATAAACGAAAATAAGTCGTCATTATCAGTAGCTCGTTACAGCTCAAGCTAGACAATATACTCTGATGTTCTACCTCAGAGACAAGCTGTCTACCAATGCCGTAGTGATGTTTTGGGCAGGTTGTGACTCAGCAAACTGAATCATCGCTCCTGACCTATCAGCTTTTTGATTGCCACTCATTCCTGAATTACCTAGGACTCAGTCATGTTTATGCTAGTGCTTTCCTCTATCCTTGCAAGGGCTTCATGGAATTCTGCGACGATCTTAGATATCATTGCAGGGGCTGAAGGAGATTTCAGAGCCACGTGGTTGTATGAATAAATGATGCCATGATTCTTGTTGCACCTGTGCAGATTCTCCTCCGCACAAGCTCTGATAGCAATGTTTCTGCCCAGACTACTGTGGCTGGCTTCCCTAGAGAGATTTTTAGTCTAGGGTGTACCCCCTATACCCCAGCCTCACCACCTTTGTCTGTTCTCCAAATGTTTGTAAACTAGACTATGTCTTCTGAATGGTATCGTGCTTCCCCCACCGCTCACTTCTTTCAGTTGTTACCATGAAAGGTTTATTGAAGCTGCTGGAAATTATTGTACATCCAGTCAACATTTCCCCAATTGTTTCTATATTTACCACATTCATTATATCGGTGTGTGATTCTGGACATCCTAATGGTTTCCAGTTATTTCCAGTTTTTAACCGCATATCCCCTTCTGGTGCCTCCATTATAATCCAGAGGTGTGATTGGGACATGTCTACCATGGTCTCCATCTCAGCGGGTGGTGAGCTGCTCATTATGCCTATTATTGCTAGGTAGGACAGTCTCTCAACCTTCCCAAGCTCCTTAGCAGCACTCTTCTCTTCTGCTTTAGTTAACCATACTGTAGACACAAAAATTATCACATGTCTTATTACAGAAGTGTATGTACAGTACATGGTCCTGTGGTTTGGATCGCAGCCTTTACCACAGGCCATTCTAGCACACATGAGAGAGTACCTTTTGCCTTAGAACATATATTCTTTACGTGAAGGTGTGAGGGAACCACGATAGTTCCACATCCAGGATTTGCCTTCTGTACAGATAGAATTTCGTCGAAGAGCTTAAGATTTCAGCACTTGTTATGCATATGTTTCCTCATGAACGGTAGTTAACATGTTTTCCTTGGACTGACCCATAGATTCTATTTCTTGCACCAGTTCTGCGCAATGTTCAGAATGCATTGTGCCATTGTTTTGATTGTATTTGTATATCCTTGGCAAAAACTAACTTCTAGTAGTTAATTCTTTGATGAATTCATTCAGAATTAGGTTCCATAGTACTTGGAATAAAAGCCCTCCTTCTGAATAGCCTTTGTTGGTGTTTATCATCATTTTCTCATTCATCATGGTGGCGTCTACCTTTCGTGTACTCGGCATGGTTTTAGTCCACCTGAATATACTTGTCTTAAGGCCATACACTTTTGCAGTTCTGACCGTGAATTTGAAGGTCATACTGCTAAAAGCCCTCAATATTCAGGAAGATGCAATATCCAGGAAGACGCACTTCCTCAGTATTCAACAAGATGCGCTTCCTGAAAGTGAAGAGCTTTTTCCAACTTTTCATCAAACTGGTGAAGTGCTGTTTTGCAGGATTTACCTGGTTGGTATGTATTTTGGTTTGCATGTAGAGGAATGTTTGTTTATCTCCTTTACCTAATGTACACATTAACCAATGCATTGATTTAAAAAAAAAAGAAAAAAAAAAGTCCAATTGTGGTGGGAATGTTTCAATCGTTCAAATCGCCAGGTGGAGATGGAAGTTTCCTGGCTGTCCTAGCAGTAGGAGTCATTCCTAATGCTTGGAGGACAGTGAACGTAGTTTCCCTTCTTAAGGGAGAACTGCTCATACGAGGGCTAAGGAGGAGACTGATCAGTCTGACCTCCTTCCTCCTAAATGTTTTCCTAATATCTTTATGAGAGAGGACAGATATGTCAGTCTCGTCGTCAGCCTGTGTGTGACCAGTTCTCCCTGGCTTAGGAAAGAAAACAATCTTCACTGCCCCTGAAGCATCGGGAATGATTCCTGGGTGTGGTGACTTGAACAGCTGAAACATTCCACCACACACTGGATTTATATTATTATTATCTTTTTAACCACATTCTTTGGTTACCTATGAAGCAATACCTCCCAGGGATTGAATCTTGGTCTGTGTTATCTGCCAGAATGCAACGAGGCAAGTGAGTTCTGAGGAGCACATCTAGCGTCTCAAGTGCTGTCATTGCATACCTACCATCCTCCTTACTTAGATTGCCTCCTGGATTATTTGATATTCTTGTGAGGCCTTTACGCTTAATAGAAAGGCTGTATTTGGCAAGAGCCTCTCAAAATTTTAACCATTATCTTTTCCTACTTAAAGTTGGACAGTTTTCTTACCTGCTTTTCTTGCAATTCCATGTTATTGTTTCCCCAAGGTACACTCCTGTTTGTGCACTTCTTGATGATTGAGCAGTTTTTTTAAGTACAAGGTCTTATGATTTCATCCACATACTCTATTTCTTATCGAGGTTTTGTCTTGATATAAGGATGAGTCTGTGTCTTTTCTAGATGAGTAACAGTTTGTTTTCAGAGTATACCTGCAAGCCATGATCTGTTTGACACTGATTTCAACCCCAGACTTAATATACATGTGGCCAGACGAGGTTGGCTCCGTCACCACATGCTTTTGTTCGACCTAACTATCCATTAAGATAGATGCGAAAGTTACATCTTCCTTTCTTCTATTCTTGTAGATAGGTTCCCTACCACTAGTCAAGATCTCCCAATTTCTCTTAAGTATGTATTCAAATAGGTGGCTACCTCTGCTGTTGGCGTCACTGCTTCTCCTCACCAGTTTGTGGGCATTGCCATCACAACGAACCAACCAACAGCTGTGAGCAGTTATCTATCTGTCTCCTCACTTCCTGGGAAGTAGGAGTATTGTCCTTGTGAGGAAGATTCCCTCGTGCCTTCTTCCTCATGCTGTCTTGTCGTCGTGATGGTCAGTAAGTCCCGGAACAAAGGTCCACCATTGATATGTGTGAAATCCCATTCTTGGCATAAATGTCTGTTACATAAATCAACTTCAGTTCCTCAGAGGATTGAGATGCTTCCTTTTTGTAAATAGGGTCTCTGCATCAGGTTCACATCCACATCCTGTCTTCGCAGAATGTTGCCACTTCCTGTTTTTCAGGTTTATCTTTTACACTTCCAGCCATGAGCTTGGTGCTGTGATCATTTCCGGCATCTTCGATTGTTCTGACGATAACCTCGAAGGACCCTAAATGCAGTTTCAGGTTCTGTTCTTGCATTGCCCTGAGGGATTCTTTATCGATTTCCACCACAAGGGTTTGGCCGTTTGATACAACCTTCTCATTGATTACTTTCCTGTCTTCTGCTGCAACCTTCTGGTTCTGTACCTGTACTTTCTCGAACAGAGTTTTAGGAGGAATGTCGTTACGAAGTTTTGATACTCAAGTTGATATCTTTGCAGTCTTGAAGAACTCAGCCTCTTTCTAGAGCAGCTTATTTGAGTTCTTGAGCTCTGCCATGAAGATATCTTGGACAACATCTCCTTAAGCCAATCCACTGTTCCCTTCCCCTCAGAGACAAAGAAAAGTGCATCTCTGTCCCGACCCTCCTGCATTTGGAGCCTGGACTTACTTCCTCCCAAATGGTCTCTAAGACAGCCATATGAACAAGCTCAACCTGGTGTGAGGTTATGTCAGTCAGTGGCTATCGTTATTGGGTAACCACCATTCTAAAGACCGAGATTGCAGTGCTATGTGTCAGTTTCCCTATTTATTGCCTCGACTTTTTCTGGGCCTGTTTATCCTGAGAATTGGCAGTATCAGACTCCTCGCTCTTCTCTTGTTCACTGTCTTAGAGGTAGAAGGGATCTGATATCTACTTTCACTCTGAGACGGTATTTTTTGAAGGTCCTTTATGTTTAAGAAGCCATTCTTTATCTTCCTGTTCTTTCTGTTCTGTGAGACGTTTTCTCAAAGGATTTGACCCTGAGCTGGTCCAACTTCTAAGTGATGTTTACCACTTCTTGGACTGGTCTGATATCTGATCCAGTTGCGTAAACGGTTTCCATCACTTCCAACACCGATACTCAGTTATTTGATGTTTCATAAAATTCATCACTTTTGTACAGTTTTCTGTGTCTTCCATTTTGGTTCCGTGAGAACTGGAGACTTACAAGGTCAATACCAGAAGAGAACTTCCAAAGTGCCTCATGGTCTTTGACACAGATTGCATTGTACTTTGGGTTGGGTGCTTAGGGAGTTTGGGAAAGGCTATGGGAATGGGTTTTTGAAGAGATGGGCATTGTGGGACACACTTTGTCTGGTCCACTTACCGAGACTTTCACAGCGTGAGAGATCCTTCCCATAGCTGCGCTACAGTTGGCTTAATCCTAAGCTTCCATGAACACACAAATCTCTCTGCCTGCACGGTCAGATGGTGTCCCCTGGAGAGTGAGTTTTTTTTTTTTAGAAGCACAGCCTCTCCTGAAGCAGCGTATAATCTTCTCATCTGAGATAAGTTGTAAAGAATTAGCTGCTGTACACATGGCAACAGTGTGCACTTATGTATTTAATAGTGTTACACTGTTGAAGTGAGTCAGTTTTACCAGTAACCAGGTCTTCATTTAAACATTGTTCTATATCGTCACTTCATGCACACACATTTGCTACCAAGTCAGTCTTAGCACATAATTCTGGAAATGAAACAACAAATAAGCACAGGTTATTCTAATCTTTTCACACTTCCCCTCTCTCTCTCTCTCTCTCTCTCTCTCTCTCTCTCTCACTCACTCACTCCCCCCCCTCCCCCCCCCCCCCCTACCCTCCCTCTAGTATCCAGTATAAAGTGTTAACTCAGACCTGTTTCTGATAGAGATGCACTTTTCATCAGCTGATAAACAGTTTGTAAAAACACACAGTGATTAATGGTTTTAAAAGCTTGCTCAAGTGCTACGTGGATCATCACTTTTAGACTCTTGCATGTTCACAGTTACGACTGCACAGCACGCCACGCGGAGTTTATGCACCCCAAAAGAGTCTCAGTCCTCATTAAAGTTCCGAAGTTGTATTAAGGGTTCACAACAATTCAGTCTTAACGACAATGACTAGAGCTCCGCACTACGTGACTACTCGTCACAAGAGCTGCCCACAGACTCTTCTCGACTAGGCCTTATATTTCAGTTCATATAACCTGGTACTCTCCCTCAGTGAACCAATTCCAAAAACAGTTTACGTGAAATTAAAAAATAATGCATTTTCAAAAAATCAATAAAACAAATTAACCTCATCTTTAATCGTCCTAAAGTGTGAAATATATTTTACATTTGCGAAATATCAAATAATGGCTGCCTTACATTTGTTATGTTCCCACGTAACTCACATCAAGGCTGCACAATCTGATTTCCATGCTCACTCATAATTACTCATGGTTTCAATGATTCATACTCCACATACAAGTGTTGAAATATATGAAAAAACAAATGTAAAGTAGTTGCAAAGTACGGCGTGCATACATTTTATTCAACCTGTAATTTAGTTTGCGATATGTTCTATACGCCTGCTATTATTGCTGCTGATGTGTATTCCTGTACATCTTGTTCTTAATATAGCTCCACAAAAGAGTCGTGTGTGTTCAGATTCAGAGAATATGGTGGCCTCAGGGTGCCCCAGAGGCAGAATGTGCTCCTCGAAGACATCAAACACTCTCCTGCTTCCATGGGGTTGAGCTCCATCCTGCATGAACCACATCTTGTCGAAATCTGGGTCACACTGGATAATGAGGATGAAATCAACTTCCAAAACCTTCACGTACTGTTCGGTAGTCACCGTGCCATGAAGGAATATTGCACCGATTATTCCGTGACTGGACATTGCACACGACACAGTCATCTGTTGATGGTGAAGGGAATTCTCGTTCACGAAATGCGGATTCTCAGTCCCCCAAACGTGCTATTTTGGTTATTGACGAACCCATCCAGTTGAAAGTGGGGTTCATCGCTAAATCGAAACTTGCAGCGCATGTTAATTCCCGTCATGCCCCGCGGCCAATCGTGCAGTTTGAACATCCTAATGCAAACCATTCGGAAGTTATGACGATTTTATTTCATTAGTTCAATAATCGTCACCTTGTATGCACCTGCGTATCGCTTGAAGAGCCACTTTATTCACATGTGAATATATCTTACTGTCAGTTTGCGGAAACACGGTATGGGGCCATGACGCATTGCATACGGCAAGGAACCTTGTCAGATTCCCTACGTCTCAGTTTCGTAGTAGTATTCACTGTAGGGGAGGGCTAGGCAAAGTGGCCATAGGTGTCCTGGGGGCTATAAGGTGCTGGCATGGCACTGGAAATGCTTTAACTTATTCTACCTGATCAAGTCACCCCGTGAAATCTAATCTGTCTGCTGTGCCGCTCCTAGCAGTTGTAACAATTTTTGTGAATTTTAGTTATCCTAATGCAAGGTAAGTGGTCAGTTTGTATATTTATTGTGGAGAGAGAATGTGACTTATGTCTTTTTAATGACTGTTTCATAGCTTTTTAATGACTGTTTCATAGCTTTTTAATGACTGTTTCATAGCTTTTTAATGACTGTTTCATAGCTTTTTAATGACTGTTCCATAGCTTGAATCCACAATGTTACTTTTGTTACTGAAGATTGTCATGTTATTAGAGGATATACAAGCTTCTGTGCAAAGGCGTCAATGCGGGCAAAGTGCCCAACTCAGCAGTGGCTTCTAGCCACTTCGTGTAGGGAGAAACGTAAAAGCAGCGACCAGAAGGATGGCTCCGCGGTCATAGGCCTACTTATAGCAAGTCCTTATAACAGTGACACAGAAGTGGCAAATAAAGAAAAAAAAAAAAAAAAAAAAAAAAAACGGACATCAGCCGTCGCAGAAAGGTAGTAAAAATGAGTACGAAGAGCAGGAAACACAACCCTAGAAGAGCTCATTTTGACGAAAACGACGAATACAGAGAGTGCATGTAATAAGAAGAAAAATTTTCAGATTCAGAGCCAGAAGATCAGTACCATTTGTGCTCCTTCTTGACCCACCATCTTTGTAGTGGAGTTGAGGGAAAAAATTTGACTTGTGTGTGAAAAGTATAAGTCGAATCACATTTCACAATAAAATATGTTTAGTTATAAGTGAAACAGTTTTTATTCGTCATCTCTGTGTTTTAAGCTGATCACTTTCCCCACACGTTTGGGCAAAATGGTCAGTTTGTCACTTTGTGAAAATTGAATTGTTTAAAGTACTTAATTTGATACTAACGTAATCAAACTACTCGATACTACACTTCATTATCCGCACTCTACAATCTCTCATTTGTATACATTTCCATCTATTACGACACAGCATAAAAATAGGAATATCTTAGCATGGCCACTTCGCTCGGTTGTCCTCTTCTGGTTTCTGCATTTCCTGTGCACATAAATCGAGCCATGGCGCCATATTTTTCTTCACTTGGGTCTTGTCTGGCACCACTGGCTCGAGTTTGCTATCGATTTACCATTTGTTCAGTAAGTATCTTTGGTCGAAGTCGGCCTAGGAGGAAGTGTTGGCTGTGTGATGTCTTGGGGCAGGAAGACAGTTGGTCTGAGACAAGGGAATTGCACGGTTAGAGCCGAGTTGTTTGTGACATCGGGTTACTGTGTGAGAGCTGAGATGGGCTGTTTGAGCGAAGTTGGTCTGCGAAAGCCGCATCTGTCCGACACAGGAAATTGGCTGCTGGACGAGTGGTGTGTGGCGCGTGTCGGTCGGTTGGTGGGGTTTGCCTTCATCGCGTCCGCTAGCTAGTGCAGGCCTCCGGCTGTGGAAAGGGGCAACTTTGTGGCCATCCGATCGTTGGTTAGTGATCGAAGTTCATCGGGTTTTATGGACTGCCCCTTCACGTTGCTCGCAGCCTGATTTGTCTGATTCACCCTGGACTGATCTTCCGGATACACTATCCGACTGTTTGTTAAAAAATTACCATCTCAAGGCATCTCTTGCATCCTTGCAGCGCCGACACCTTACACAAGATTACTGAGTGTGGCTTCATTTGACTACAGTAGCCTGAAAAGAATAACCTTGTAGTCATATTTCTTTAAACTGTGGCCGTAAGATTTAAATTGCACATTTCACCTGAACTTTTGCATATCTGGTCTTTTCTGGTTATTATTATTATTAAAAGCATGTTATATTTCTCCAAACTGTGCCCTTACGATTGAAATTGCAAATTTCACCTGAACTTCCATTATTATTATAAGCATGTTACATTTCTTTTAAAATGTGGCCTTAAAATTTAAATGGCAGTATTTATTTCTTCGATTTTAAGTTAAACTTTAACTTAATCAATAAATTATTTGCCTGAAATAATAACCACTTGATTTGTGAGCCTGGTCCTTACCGTTTTCCTTAACTCCCGGTTGTCCGGTTCATAAATAGTGACTTTTTTGTACTGCTAAACTGGTGGCCAAATATTAACGAACTAGAAGCACGCATTATGGAATCAGTGCCGCTTTAAAGAGTTGGAAGAACAGCAGCAGATCCCGATGCAGTGGCAGCCTTTGGGCCGTCTATAGAAGCAGCTGCCGACGGATGACTGGGTCAGTTATTTGTGGTAAGTATGCGTAAAACTTCACTAGGCTATGTTTCAGGTTCAAGATCCTTTCATTCAGAGGTCGCTTCTCTCTGTCTTTCGTCGATTCTATCTTTGTGTCGTTTGTTTCGAAGAGATTGTGTCTGTTGTCTGATCCACACGAATGACACTTCCCTCACATGTGCGAGGTGCTGTCGGAATATTACGGAAGCAGAAGACATGTGGTGGCCACCCGTCTAGAATTTGGTCAATGATGGAAGACTGCACGTTTGCCTTGGGTAGTGTCGATTGCTGAAGAGAAAGTGTCACTTTGTATTTAGTAATGTGCATTGCAAAGCTATCTTGTTCTCATTTATGATTGGTGGTTGTGTAATTAAGTTTTCGCCGGATGGGGAAATCCATGCACTTGCCTACAAATTGTCAGATCTTTGATGGGAGAATGTGACGACTATACCAAATGGCACTTCCTGGCAGATTAAAACTGTGTGCCCGACCGAGACTCGAACTCGGGACCTTTGCCTTTCGCGGGCAGGTGCTCAACCATCTGAGCTACCGAAGCACGACTCACGCCCGGTACTCACAGCTTTACTTCTGCCAGTATCTCGTCTCCTACCTTCCAAACTTTACAGAAGCTCTCCTGCGAACCTTGCAGAACTAGCACTCCTGAAAGATAGGATATAGCGGAGACATGGCTTAGCCACAGCCTGGGGGACGTTTCCAGAATGAGATTTTCACTCTGCAGCGGAGTGTGCGCTGATATGAAACTTCCTGGCAGATTAAAACTGTGTGCCCGACCGAGACTCGAACTCGGGACCTTTGCCTTTCGCGGGCAGGTGCTCTACCACCTGAGCTACCGAAACACGACTCACGCCCGGTACTCACAGCTTTACTTCTGCCAGTATCTCGTCTCCTACCTTCCAAACTTTACAGAAGCTCTCCTGCGAACCTTGCAGAACTAGCACTCCTGAAAGAAAGGATATAGCGGAGACATGGCTTAGCCACAGCCTGGGGGACGTTTCCAGAATGAGATTTTCACTCTGCAGCGGAGTGTGCGCTGATATGAAACTTCCTGGCAGATTAAAACTGTGTGCCCGACCGAGACTCGAACTCGGGACCTTTGCCTTTCGCGGGCAGGTGCTCAACCATCTGAGCTACCCAAGCACGACTCACGCCCGGTACTCACAGCTTTACTTCTGCCAGTATCTCGTCTCCTACATTCCAAACTTTACAGAAGCTCTCCTGCGAACCTTGCAGAACTAGCACTCCCGAAAGAAAGGATATAGCGGAGACATGGCTTAGCCACAGCCTGGTAAAGCTGTGAGTACCGGGGGTGAGTCGTGCTTCGGTAGCTCAGATGGTTGAGCACCTGCCCGCGAAAGGCAAAGGTCCCGAGTTCGAGTCTCGGTCGGGCACACAGTTTTAATCTGCCAGGAAGTTTCATATCAGCGCACACTCCGCTGCAGAGTGAAAATCTCATTCTGGAAACGTCCCCCAGGCTGTGGCTAAGCCATGTCTCCGCTATATCCTTTCTTTCAGGAGTGCTAGTTCTGCAAGGTTCGCAGGAGAGCTTCTGTAAAGTTTGGAAGGTAGGAGACGAGATACTGGCAGAAGTAAAGCTGTGAGTACCGGGCGTGAGTCGTGCTTCGGTAGCTCAGATGGTTGAGCACCTGCCCGCGAAAGGCAAAGGTCCCGAGTTCG
The DNA here is from genome assembly GCF_021461395.2 of Schistocerca americana. NCBI lineage: Eukaryota > Metazoa > Arthropoda > Insecta > Orthoptera > Acrididae > Schistocerca > Schistocerca americana. The sequence goes on along the minus strand of NC_060119.1, from coordinate 266,227,169 downwards.
AGTCTCGGTCGGGCACACAGTTTTAATCTGCCAGGAAGTTTCATATCAGCGCACACTCCGCTGCAGAGTGAAAATCTCATTCTGGAAACGTCCCCCAGGCTGTGGCTAAGCCATGTCTCCGCTATATCCTTTCTTTCAGGAGTGCTAGTTCTGCAAGGTTTGCAGGAGAGCTTCTGTAAAGTTTGGAAGGTAGGAGACGAGATACTGGCAGAAGTAAAGCTGTGAGTACCGGGCGTGAGTTGTGCTTCGGTAGCTCAGATGGTAGAGCACCTGCCCGCGAAAGGCAAAGGTCCCGAGTTCGAGTCTCGGTCGGGCACACAGTTTTAATCTGCCAGGAAGTTTCATATCAGCGCACACTCCGCTGCAGAGTGAAAATCTCATTCTGGAAACGTCCCCCAGGCTGTGGCTAAGCCATGTCTCCGCTATATCCTTTCTTTCAGGAGTGCTAGTTCTGCAAGGTTCGCAGGAGAGCTTCTGTAAAGTTTGGAAGGTAGGAGACGAGATACTGGCAGAAGTAAAGCTGTGAGTACCAGGCGTGAGTCGTGCTTCGGTAGCTCAGATGGTAGAGCACCTGCCCGCGAAAGGCAAAGGTCCCGAGTTCGAGTCTCGGTCGGGCACACAGTTTTAATCTGCCAGGAAGTTTCATATCAGCGCACACTCCGCTGCAGAGTGAAAATCTCATTCTGGAAACGTCCCCCAGGCTGTGGGTAAGCCATGTCTCCGCTATATCCTTTCTTTCAGGAGTGCTAGTTCTGCAAGGTTCGCAGGAGAGCTTCTGTAAAGTTTGGAAGGTAGGAGACGAGATACTGGCAGAAGTAAAGCTGTGAGTACCGGGCGTGAGTCGTGCTTCGGTAGCTCAGATGGTTGAGCACCTGCCCGCGAAAGGCAAAGGTCCCGAGTTCGAGTCTCGGTCGGGCACACAGTTTTAATCTGCCAGGAAGTTTCATATCAGCGCACACTCTGCTGCAGAGTGAAAATCTCATTCTGGAAACGTCCCCCAGGCTGTGGCTAAGCCATGTCTCCGCTATATCCTTTCTTTCAGGAGTGCTAGTTCTGCAAGGTTTGCAGGAGAGCTTCTGTAAAGTTTGGAAGGTAGGAGACGAGATACTGGCAGAAGTAAAGCTGTGAGTACCGGGCGTGAGTCGTGCTTCGGTAGCTCAGATGGTAGAGCACCTGCCCGCGAAAGGCAAAGGTCCCGAGTTCGAGTCTCGGTCGGGCACACAGTTTTAATCTGCCAGGAAGTTTCATATCAGCGCACACTCCGCTGCAGAGTGAAAATCTCATTCTGGAAACGTCCCCCAGGCTGTGGCTAAGCCATGTATCCGCTATATCCTTTCTTTCAGGAGTGCTAGTTCTGCAAGGTTCGCAGGTGAGCTTCTGTAAAGTTTGGAAGGTAGGAGACGAGATATTGGCAGAAGTAAAGCTGTGAGTACCGGGCGTGAGTCGTGCTTCGGTAGCTCAGATGGTAGAGCACCTGCCCGCGAAAGGCAAAGGTCCCGAGTTCGAGTCTCGGTCGGGCACACAGTTTTAATCTGCCAGGAAGTTTCATATCAGCGCACACTCCGCTGCAGAGTGAAAATCTCATTCTGGAAACGTCCCCCAGGCTGTGGCTAAGCCATGTCTCCGCTATATCCTTTCTTTCAGGAGTGCTAGTTCTGCAAGGTTCGCAGGAGAGCTTCTGTAAAGTTTGGAAGGTAGGAGACGAGATACTGGCAGAAGTAAAGCTGTGAGTACCGGGCGTGAGTCGTGCTTCGGTAGCTCAGATGGTCGAGCACCTGCCCGCGAAAGGCAAAGGTCCCGAGTTCGAGTCTCGGTCGGGCACACAGTTTTAATCTGCCAGGAAGTTTCATATCAGCGCACACTCCGCTGCAGAGTGAAAATCTCATTCTGGAAACGTCCCCCAGGCTGTGGCTAAGCCATGTCTCCGCTATATCCTTTCTTTCAGGAGTGCTAGTTCTGCAAGGTTCGCAGGAGAGCTTCTGTAAAGTTTGGAAGGTAGGAGACGAGATACTGGCAGAAGTAAAGCTGTGAGTACCGGGCGTGAGTCGTGCTTCGGTAGCTCAGATGGTAGAGCACCTGCCCACGAAAGGCAAAGGTCCCGAGTTCGAGTCTCGGTCGGGCACACAGTTTTAATCTGCCAGGAAGTTTCATATCAGCGCACACTCCGCTGCAGAGTGAAAATCTCATTCTGGAAACGTCCCCCAGGCAGTGGCTAAGCCATGTCTCCGCTATATCCTTTCTTTCAGGAGTGCTAGTTCTGCAAGGTTCGCAGGAGAGCTTCTGTAAAGTTTGGAAGGTAGGAGACGAGATACTGGCAGAAGTAAAGCTGTGAGTACCGGGCGTGAGTCGTGCTTCGGTAGCTCAGATGGTAGAGCACCTGCCCGCGAAAGGCAAAGGTCCTGAGTTCGAGTCTCGGTCGGGCACACAGTTTTAATCTGCCAGGAAGTTTCATATCAGCGCACACTCCGCTGCAGAGTGAAACTCTCATTCTGGAAACGTCCCCCAGGCTGTGGCTAAGCCATGTCTCCGCTATATCCTTTCTTTCAGGAGTGCTAGTTCTGCAAGGTTCGCAGGAGAGCTTCTGTAAAGTTTGGAAGGTAGGAGACGAGATACTGGCAGAAGTAAAGCTGTGAGTACCGGGCGTGAGTCGTGCTTCGGTAGCTCAGATGGTGGAGCACCTGCCCGCGAAAGGCAAAGGTCCCGAGTTCGAGTCTCGGTCGGGCACACAGTTTTAATCTGCCAGGAAGTTTCATATCAGCGCACACTCCGCTGCAGAGTGAAAATCTCATTCTGGAAACGTCCCCCAGGCTGTGGCTAAGCCATGTCTCCGCTATATCCTTTCTTTCAGGAGTGCTAGTTCTGCAAGGTTCGCAGGAGAGCTTCTGTAAAGTTTGGAAGGTAGGAGACGAGATACTGGCAGAAGTAAAGCTGTGAGTACCGGGCGTGAGTCGTGCTTCGGTAGCTCAGATGGTAGAGCACCTGCCCGCGAAAGGCAAAGGTCCCGAGTTCGAGTCTCGGTCGGGCACACAGTTTTAATCTGCCAGGAAGTTTCATATCAGCGCACACTCCGCTGCAGAGTGAAAATCTCATTCTGGAAACGTCCCCTAGGCAGTGGCTAAGCCATGTCTCCGCTATATCCTTTCTTTCAGGAGTGCTAGTTCTGCAAGGTTCGCAGGAGAGCTTCTGTAAAGTTTGGAAGGTAGGAGACGAGATACTGGCAGAAGTAAAGCTGTGAGTACCGGGCGTGAGTCGTGCTTCGGTAGCTCAGATGGTAGAGCACCTGCCCGCGAAAGGCAAAGGTCCTGAGTTCGAGTCTCGGTCGGGCACACAGTTTTAATCTGCCCGGAAGTTTCATATCAGCGCACACTCCGCTGCAGAGTGAAAATCTCATTCTGGAAACGTCCCCCAGGCTGTGGCTAAGCCATGTCTCCGCTATATCCTTTCTTTCAGGAGTGCTAGTTCTGCAAGGTTTGCAGGAGAGCTTCTGTAAAGTTTGGAAGGTAGGAGACGAGATACTGGCAGAAGTAAAGCTGTGAGTACCGGGCGTGAGTCGTGCTTCGGTAGCTCAGATGGTAGAGCACCTGCCCGCGAAAGGCAAAGGTCCCGAGTTCGAGTCTCGGTCGGGCACACAGTTTTAATCTGCCAGGAAGTTTCATATCAGCGCACACTCCGCTGCAGAGTGAAAATCTCATTCTGGAAACGTCCCCCAGGCTGTGGCTAAGCCATGTCTCCGCTATATCCTTTCTTTCAGGAGTGCTAGTTCTGCAAGGTTCGCAGGAGAGCTTCTGTAAAGTTTGGAAGGTAGGAGACGAGATACTGGCAGAAGTAAAGCTGTGAGTACCGGGCGTGAGTCGTGCTTCGGTAGCTCAGATGGTGGAGCACCTGCCCGCGAAAGGCAAAGGTCCCGAGTTCGAGTCTCGGTCGGGCACACAGTTTTAATCTGCCAGGAAGTTTCATATCAGCGCACACTCCGCTGCAGAGTGAAAATCTCATTCTGGAAACGTCCACCAGGCTGTGGCTAAGCCATGTCTCCGCTATATCCTTTCTTTCAGGAGTGCTAGTTCTGCAAGGTTCGCAGGAGAGCTTCTGTAAAGTTTGGAAGGTAGGAGACGAGATACTGGCAGAAGTAAAGCTGTGAGTACCGGGCGTGAGTCGTGCTTCGGTAGCTCAGATGGTAGAGCACCTGCCCGCGAAAGGCAAAGGTCCCGAGTTCGAGTCTCGGTCGGGCACACAGTTTTAATCTGCCAGGAAGTTTCATATCAGCGCACACTCCGCTGCAGAGTGAAAATCTCATTCTGGAAACGTCCCCCAGGCAGTGGCTAAGCCATGTCTCCGCTATATCCTTTCTTTCAGGAGTGCTAGTTCTGCAAGGTTCGCAGGAGAGCTTCTGTAAAGTTTGGAAGGTAGGAGACGAGATACTGGCAGAAGTAAAGCTGTGAGTACCGGGCGTGAGTCGTGCTTCGGTAGCTCAGATGGTAGAGCACCTGCCCGCGAAAGGCAAAGGTCCTGAGTTCGAGTCTCGGTCGGGCACACAGCTTTAATCTGCCAGGAAGTTTCATATCAGCGCACACTCCGCTGCAGAGTGAAAATCTCATTCTGGAAACGTCCCCCAGGCTGTGGCTAAGCCATGTCTCCGCTATATCCTTTCTTTCAGGAGTGCTAGTTCTGCAAGGTTCGCAGGAGAGCTTCTGTAAAGTTTGGAAGGTAGGAGACGAGATACTGGCAGAAGTAAAGCTGTGAGTACCGGGCGTGAGTCGTGCTTCGGTAGCTCAGATGGTGGAGCACCTGCCCGCGAAAGGCAAAGGTCCCGAGTTCGAGTCTCGGTCGGGCACACAGTTTTAATCTGCCAGGAAGTTTCATATCAGCGCACACTCCGCTGCAGAGTGAAAATCTCATTCTGGAAACGTCCCCCAGGCTGTGGCTAAGCCATGTCTCCGCTATATCCTTTCTTTCAGGAGTGCTAGTTCTGCAAGGTCCGCAAGAGAGCTTCTGTAAAGTTTGGAAGGTAGGAGACGAGATACTGGCAGAAGTAAAGCTGTGAGTACCGGGCGTGAGTCGTGCTTCGGTAGCTCAGATGGTTGAGCACCTGCCCGCGAAAGGCAAAGGTCCCGAGATCGAGTCTCGGTCGGGCACACAGTTTTAATCTGCCAGGAAGTTTCATATCAGCGCACACTCCGCTGCAGAGTGAAAATCTCATTCTGGAAACGTCCCCCAGGCTGTGGCTAAGCCATGTCTCCGCTATATCCTTTCTTTCAGGAGTGCTAGTTCTGCATGGTTCGCAGGAGAGCTTCTGTAAAGTTTGGAAGGTAGGAGTCGAGATACTGGCAGAAGTAAAGCTGTGAGTACCGGGCGTGAGTCGTGCTTCGGTAGCTCAGATGGTAGAGCACCTACCCGCGAAAGGCAAAGGTCCCGAGTTCGAGTCTCGGTCGGGCACACAGTTTTAATCTACCAGGAAGTTTCATATCAGCGCACACTCCGCTGCAGAGTGAAAATCTCATTCTGGAAACGTCCCCCAGGCTGTGGCTAAGCCATGTCTCCGCTATATCCTTTCTTTCAGGAGTGCTAGTTCTGCAAGGTTCGCAGGAGAGCTTCTGTAAAGTTTGGAAGGTAGGAGACGAGATACTGGCAGAAGTAAAGCTGTGAGTACCGGGCGCGAGTCGTGCTTCGGTAGCTCAGATGGTAGAGCACCTGCCCGCGAAAGGCAAAGGTCCCGAGTTCGAGTCTCGGTCGGGCACACAGTTTTAATCTGCCAGGAAGTTTCATATCAGCGCACACTCCGCTGCAGAGTGAAAATCTCATTCTGGAAACGTCCCCCAGGCTGTGGCTAAGCCATGTCTCCGCTATATCCTTTCTTTCAGGAGTGCTAGTTCTGCAAGGTTCGCAGGAGAGCTTCTGTAAAGTTTGGAAGGTAGGAGACGAGATACTGGCAGAAGTAAAGCTGTGAGTACCGGGCGTGAGTCGTGCTTCGGTAGCTCAGATGGTAGAGCACCTGCCCGCGAAAGGCAAAGGTCCCGAGTTCGAGTCTCGGTCGGGCACACAGTTTTAATCTGCCAGGAAGTTTCATATCAGCGCACACTCCGCTGCAGAGTGAAAATCTCATTCTGGAAACGTCCCCCAGGCTATGGCTAAGCCATGTCTCCGCTATATCCTTTCTTTCAGGAGTGCTAGTTCTGCAAGGTTCGCAGGAGAGCTTCTGTAAAGTTTGGAAGGTAGGAGACGAGATACTGGCAGAAGTAAAGCTGTGAGTACCGGGTGTGAGTCGTGCTTCGGTAGCTCAGATGGTCGAGCACCTGCCCGCGAAAGGCAAAGGTCCCGAGTTCGAGTCTCGGTCGGGCACACAGTTTTAATCTGCCAGGAAGTTTCATATCAGCGCACACTCCGCTGCAGAGTGAAAATCTCATTCTGGAAACGTCCCCCAGGCTGTGGCTAAGCCATGTCTCCGCTATATCCTTTCTTTCAGGAGTGCTAGTTCTGCAAGGTTCGCAGGAGAGCTTCTGTAAAGTTTGGAAGGTAGGAGACGAGATACTGGCAGAAGTAAAGCTGTGAGTACCGGGCGTGAGTCGTGCTTCGGTAGCTCAGATGGTTGAGCACCTGCCCGTGAAAGGCAAAGGTCCCGAGTTCGAGTCCCGGTCGGGCACACAGTTTTAATCTGCCAGGAAGTTTCATATCAGCGCACACTCCGCTGCAGAGTGAAAATCTCATTCTGGAAACGTCCCCCAGGCTGTGGCTAAGCCATGTCTCCGCTATATCCTTTCTTTCAGGAGTGCTAGTTCTGCAAGGTTCGCAGGAGAGCTTCTGTAAAGTTTGGAAGGTAGGAGACGAGATACTGGCAGAAGTAAAGCTGTGAGTACCGGCCGTGAGTCGTGCTTCGGTAGCTCAGATGGTAGAGCACCTGCCCGCGAAAGGCAAAGGTCCCGAGTTCGAGTCTCGGTCGGGCACACAGTTTTAATCTGCCAGGAAGTTTCATATCAGCGCACACTCCGCTGCAGAGTGAAAGTCTCATTCTGGAAACGTCCCCCAGGCTGTGGCTAAGCCATGTCTCCGCTATATCCTTTCTTTCAGGAGTGCTAGTTCTGCAAGGTTCGCAGGAGAGCTTCTGTAAAGTTTGGAAGGTAGGAGACGAGATACTGGCAGAAGTAAAGCTGTGAGTACTGGGCGTGAGTCGTGCTTCGGTAGCTCAGATGGTAGAGCACCTGCCCGCGAAAGGCAAAGGTCCCGAGTTCGAGTCTCGGTCGGGCACACAGTTTTAATCTGCCAGGAAGTTTCATATCAGCGCACACTCCGCTGCAGAGTGAAAATCTCATTCTGGAAACGTCCCCCAGGCTGTGGCTAAGCCATGTCTCCGCTATATCCTTTCTTTCAGGAGTGCTAGTTCTGCAAGGTTCTTAGGTGAGCTTCTGTAAAGTTTGGAAGGTAGGAGACGAGATACTGGCAGAAGTAAAGCTGTGAGTACCGGGCGTGAGTCGTGCTTCGGTAGCTCAGATGGTTGAGCACCTGCCCGCGAAAGGCAAAGGTCCCGAGTTCGAGTCTCGGTCGGGCACACAGTTTTAATCTGCCAGGAAGTTTCATATCAGCGCACACTCCGCTGCAGAGTGAAAATCTCATTCTGGAAACGTCCCCCAGGCTGTGGCTAAGCCATGTCTCCGCTATATCCTTTCTTTCAGGAGTGCTAGTTCTGCAAGGTTCGCAGGAGAGCTTCTGTAAAGTTTGGAAGGTAGGAGACGAGATACTGGCAGAAGTAAAGCTGTGAGTACCGGGCGTGAGTCGTGCTTCGGTAGCTCAGATGGTAGAGCACCTGCCCGCGAAAGGCAAAGGTCCCGAGTTCGAGTCTCGGTCGGGCACACGGTTTTAATCTGCCAGGAAGTTTCATATCAGCGCACACTCCGCTGCAGAGTGAAAATCTCATTCTGGAAACGTCCCCCAGGCTGTGGCCAAGCCATGTCTCCGCTATATCCTTTCTTTCAGGAGTGCTAGTTCTGCAAGGTTCGCAGGAGAGCTTCTGTAAAGTTTGGAAGGTAGGAGACGAGGTACTGGCAGAAGTAAAGCTGTGAGTACCGGGCGTGAGTCGTGCTTCGGTAGCTCAGATGGTAGAGCACCTGCCCGCGAAAGGCAAAGGTCCCGAGTTCGAGTCTCGGTCGGGCACACAGTTTTAATCTGCCAGGAAGTTTCATATCAGCGCACACTGCACTGCAGAGTGAAAATCTCATTCTGGAAACGTCCCCCAGGCTGTGGCTAAGCCATGTCTCCGCTATATCCTTTCTTTCAGGAGTGCTAGTTCTGCAAGGTTCGCAGGAGAGCTTCTGTAAAGTTTGGAAGGTAGGAGACGAGATACTGGCAGAAGTAAAGCTGTGAGCACCGGGCGTGAGTCGTGCTTCGGTAGCTCAGATGGTTGAGCACCTGCCCGCGAAAGGCAAAGGTCCCGAGTTCGAGTCTTGGTCGGGCACACAGTTTTAATCTGCCAGGAAGTTTCATATCAGCGCACACTCCGCTGCAGAGTGAAAATCTCATTCTGGAAACGTCCCCCAGGCTGTGGCTAAGCCATGTCTCCGCTATATCCTTTCTTTCAGGAGTGCTAGTTCTGCAAGGTTCGCAGGAGAGCTTCTGTAAAGTTTGGAAGGTAGGAGACGAGATACTGGCAGAAGTAAAGCTGTGAGTACCGGGCGTGAGTCGTGCTTCGGTAGCTCAGATGGTAGAGCACCTGCCCGCGAAAGGCAAAGGTCCCGAGTTCGAGTCTCGGTCGGGCACACAGTTTTAATCTGCCAGGAAGTTTCATATCAGCGCACACTCCGCTGCAGAGTGAAAATCTCATTCTGGAAACGTCCCCCAGGCTGTGGCTAAGCCATGTCTCCGCTATATCCTTTCTTTCAGGAGTGCTAGTTCTGCAAGGTTCGCAGGAGAGCTTCTGTAAAGTTTGGAAGGTAGGAGACGAGATACTGGCAGAAGTAAAGCTGTGAGTACCGGGCGTGAGTCGTGCTTCGGTAGCTCAGATGGTAGAGCACCTGCCCGCGAAAGGCAAAGGTCCCGAGTTCGAGTCTCGGTCGGGCACACAGTTTTAATCTGCCAGGAAGTTTCATATCAGCGCACACTCCGCTGCAGAGTGAAAATCTCATTCTGGAAACGTCCCCCAGGCTGTGGCTAAGCCATGTCTCCGCTATATCCTTTCTTTCAGGAGTGCTAGTTCTGCAAGGTTCGCAGGAGAGCTTCTGTAAAGTTTGGAAGGTAGGAGACGAGATACTGGCAGAAGTAAAGCTGTGAGTACCGGGCGTGAGTCGTGCTTCGGTAGCTCAGATGGTGGAGCACCTGCCCGCGAAAGGCAAAGGTCCCGAGTTCGAGTCTCGGTCGGGCACACAGTTTTAATCTGCCAGGAAGTTTCATATCAGCGCACACTCCGCTGCAGAGTGAAAATCTCATTCTGGAAACGTCCCCCAGGCTGTGGCTAAGCCATGTCTCCGCTATATCCTTTCTTTCAGGAGTGCTAGTTCTGCAAGGTTCGCAGGAGAGCTTCTGTAAAGTTTGGAAGGTAGGAGACGAGATACTGGCAGAAGTAAAGCTGTGAGTACCGGGCGTGAGTCGTGCTTCGGTAGCTCAGATGGTGGAGCACCTGCCCGCGAAAGGCAAAGGTCCCGAGTTCGAGTCTCGGTTGGGCACACAGTTTTAATCTGCCAGGAAGTTTCATATCAGCGCACACTCCGCTGCAGAGTGAAAATCTCATTCTGGAAACGTCCCCCAGGCTGTGGCTAAGCCATGTCTCCGCTATATCCTTTCTTTCGGGAGTGCTAGTTCTGCAAGGTTCGCAGGAGAGCTTCTGTAAAGTTTGGAAGGTAGGAGACGAGATACTGGCGGAACTAAAGCTGTGAGTACCGGGCGTGAGTCGTGCTTCGGTAGCTCAGATGGTAGAGCACCTGCCCGCGAAAGGCAAAGGTCCCGATTTCGAGTCTCGGTCGGGCACACAGTTTTAATCTGCCAGGAAGTTTCATATCAGCGCACACTCCGCTGCAGAGTGAAAATCTCATTCTGGAAACGTCCCCCAGGCTGTGGCTAAGCCATGTCTCCGCTATATCCTTTCTTTCAGGAGTGCTAGTTCTGCAAGGTTCGCAGGAGAGCTTCTGTAAAGTTTGGAAGGTAGGAGACGAGATACTGGCAGAAGTAAAGCTGTGAGTACCGGGCGTGAGTTGTGCTTCGGTAGCTCAGATGGTAGAGCACCTGCCCGCGAAAGGCAAAGGTCCCGAGTTCGAGTCTCGGTCGGGCACACAGTTTTAATCTGCCAGGAAGTTTCATATCAGCGCACACTCCGCTGCAGAGTGAAAATCTCATTCTATACCAAATGGCTTTTACGCTGATTCCGCAGTGCAGTGTCGATTTTAAATTAGTATGAGTGTTTCTGCTTGGCGGTCCGATCGTGACGAAAACAAGCAGACTATTAGATAGTCTCACAAACCAGCTAGTCCAAATCTCCAATAGCAGGCCTCGACGCGTCGCCCATAGCGTCAGTAATCGATGCTCGGCACTTGATCATCATCATCATCATCATCATCCTCTGTAGATTTTGACCCAAGCGGAGATCCGTCTAAATGTAAACTTCCCTGTCCAAGATCTTTTTACTAGTATCCGTCACCCACCATATCGTTTCCAGCGATCGGCAGTGCCGTTTTTATGTCACGAGAAAAGCTACATTCTCTCGACAAGCGATCTTCAGCTCCGTCGCTTGACAGGACCACACTCCTCGTTACATTTTACTCGTTTTCCACACAGTGGAAGCTGGGTGCAGGCAAACCACGAAAAGTTGACGGAAGATCTACAGAACTGGGTAAAGATGTACAACGCTGGGAACAGACAGACGCATCAGACTAATGTGTCTGAATTTAGGCTCGCCTCGTCGTAACAACACCCCTCTGCGCTAAACAGTTTCGGTCTCGATGCTTTTGATTGTTTCGGTTTCTAGATTGGTGAATCAGTTAAGGTTAAGTTTTGGCCAAATTAGGATGTACCACTAATAACATGCACACACACATCACGATAAGTACAGATAATTTTCACAGTTGCTCGAGCGTACCAAACTAGAAAGCTCTACTTAACGGCTTCAAAACAGAATTAGAGCCGACCAGAGTGGCCGAGCGGTTCTAGGCGCTACGGTCTGGAACCGCGCGACCGCTAAGGTCGCAGGTTCGAATCCTGCCTCGGCCATGGATGTGTGTGATGTCTCTGGTTCGTTAGGTTTAAGTAGTTCTAAGTTCTAGGGGACTGATGACCTCAGAAATTAAGTCCCATAGTGCTCAGAGCCATTTGAATAATTTTTGAACAGGATTAGATGTGTTGTACAGACAAAATCATTTTCTTCTTAGTTTCGTCCAGTTCGTGAGATTGCCCATTTGCCCTAATGAAAGCGAACGGCTCTTTCCATCTTTGAAGCCATTTTCAAACAGTCACCACACAGTTCATTGCTGATACGTAGCAAATTACACGATCAGACGAAATACACAATCCGAGATTGATTTCATTCCTGGCGTGTACGCGACGCCAGCATTGTTAACTACGGTGGTAGCTTAAACTAACAACTATAAAAAAACAGATGTGCATTCGACCATTCAGTTGTGAGCAGGCAGTGTTAGACAGTGGACATGGGACCGTAGTATGTCAATGCTGATGTGTCACAAATCGCAATGGAGCAACATATACAAAGCAAGTGTTCAAGACATTCCCCAGAACGTTTCGAAGAAGAGGAAAATGTGGGCAAAGTCTGTATCGCACACCTCGACTCCCGAAAAAAAATTGCGACACATGGCTGTCTGCTGCAGCTTGATTGAAATGCAAAACGCGGACAGTTCTTTTCTGGAAAAAATTATCGCAGGTGACAAGACTTGGTGTTATCGATACGAACCTACCTCAAAGCGACAAAGTGCAAAAATTCACAAGGTTTATTGCTTTGACTACGTAATCGACGTCAAGCCATTGTGAAGCGCGAGTTGAACATAATCCCATAGAAAGACTTTCGTGACAGTTTCAGTCGGTTGTAAGAACGTTCTTTGCATTGTACTCAAGTGGAGAGAGACTTTGTAGAATAGCTGAAGCAACAAAACCATCATTCTTCAATTTCGTAGTAGTCCAGTCCCGAAACGTTTTGAACAGACAGCGTATATTTTGTTTTGAAAAATGGTGTTTGTTATTCGAAGAGCAATTTGTCCGATTTTTATTTGAATTTGCCCCTGTTTGAGACAGATGCAATATCTAATTACATCCATGCTTCTTGGTCTCCAGTATCTCAAGTAATTGGTTGTTCCTGCCCGTTGTGTCTAGAGTGCAGCATTTCTATAGCTACTACAGTACTGTGTTTGGTTTCCCGACAATGCTGCAGTCAATTTCGTGCCGCTTCCAGCTTCTAGGGTGCTTTTTAAGACTGGTGCACACTGATCTATCTGTTTTTCCTGTGTATTATGGACAACGCTCTGTACAACTGATCTGTTTCCAAGCATGTACCGCTCGACGCTCATCGTCTACCGCAGCCTGGACGAATGTTCTCGTGGACGCCAACTAAGGACGTTGCTCATCCCTTTGATGCCATCGATGGAGGTGGCGGCGTGGTAAAACACTGGACTTGTATTGCAGGGGGGGGGGGGGCATTGGTTGAAATCGCAATCTGCTCATCTAGATTTATGTTTTAATATGTTTCCTCTAAATCGCTTATGACAAATGCTGCGATGGTTGCAATGAAAGGGCGCGGCCACTTTTATTCCCCTATCGAAGTTCGCGTTCTGGCTCTAATGACTTCATCATCGACGAGACGTTGAATCCTATGCTTCCCTCCTTCCTTTACCACGCTACTCCAGCCAGCACTAACACCAACACCAGCCATAAGCAGCTGCTTCGCTGCTGGCACTTGCATCTGAGGACAGATATTTAGTCGAGAGCACCTTGTGATCTTCAGGGATGACGTTCGCCCACAATTCCAAAACCAGCTTCAACTGCAGAGACTAACTAGGATCCGATCGCAGTTGTGTACATTCCATGGCGAACATCCCAGAACACGGAACCCATCACCAGTTGCCAGCTGCCTATCTCACTTCTTCCTGGGCAACAAAAACTTGATTTTCAATATTTCGCGTAATTATCGACCGAATTTAAAAACTTAAAATGCTGTGATAATGTCCTCATTAATTAAGATATATACTCTTACGTTAAATGTTTGAGAGGGTGATCAAATCCGTTATAGATGTAACACACTAAGACAAGTATTAAATTAGAACCTGATTATAAATGTCTGGAGCTCACAGCCCCCGCAAATACTTGGATTTTATTCATCCCTATTTGAGAATGAGAGTATTTACCGACTTCCGACAAAGTTTAAGCATAATTTCAAACCTTTACGAAACTTTTTCTCCCTGGCACCCCCCTGCGCCCCTCTCCCAAAAATGAACAGAAAAACGTTTATCGCTTACTACATTTTCGCTGTTCATACAGTAAAACTTATGGATCAGACACAACGTTTTAACTTACAACTTCCTTACAGCTAATTCTATTCGCGTACCAGCGAAACAATACCATTGTACGACACACATCTTACGTCATAAACATTAAGATGCGTGGAAAACTTGCCGTTGTATAAAACAGAGCGCGAATTATCCAGACTGCATTTATCCAGTGCTTCATGATGAGACCGAATTCCAACAAACTTTAACCATAATTTTAAACCGTTTCTCAACTTTTTTTCAATTAAATGCTTAACGTCAAGTTAAGATCTCCCGCGCACTGAGACCAAAGAGAGACAGTCTTCGGGCAGAGAGGGTGGCCAACAAAGTCAAAATGGGACGGCACACTGGATCACGGAGGTATAAAATAAAAGAAGCCAAAAAATTCAATGGGTAGCCATCTTGGTCCGACCAAAACAGGACTGCTCTAAACTTGCGTGCATAGGATTGTCTCTAGTTTTTGGTAGCTTTTTGAGCTATAATGGTAAGGTGTATAGTGACTGTGGTGCAAAATCTAAAGGAATAGCTAATGTGTTATGTTGCACTTTTATTGCAAACAAATTTGTGTTACTTCTTTACTTGTACTATTCCACATTTTTCTCTCATACGATTTCAGATTAAGAAAAGATGGTCGGAAGGCTCCGTGGTGGAATGGCATGAGGAGAAAGAACTGGCGAGGAGAAAGAACTGGCGAGCACCCAAAAGCAACACTGTACGTTCTCAAGCATTGTCGAGAAGAAGACATCGACTGAACGTCTCTTTCGACAGTTCGTCTTAGGAAAGCGATCATATTTTCCTTCTCATGTAAAACATTTGCAACAGGTACGTTATTTTACAGATTACAAGTGTATGTTTCTGTATATATGTACCATAGAAAATCGATAACTGTTGAATGGTTTACTTTCTCAATTTTCATGTTCTGAGATTTTAAAATCTGACAGTAAATTAACAGGCTTAAGTATAAATAGGATGCTGTGTAGTTCTACAATTCTAATTATTTTCATAAATATTGGTATTTTCAGAAGAATGTTTCACAGTAATGTTACTTCACTTAAATGTGCTTGTAGATACCATAAGCAAGAAGTATGAATGAGGTATTTATTTTGATATTAAACTTGTTTTCCTTCTCTGTTAACAGATGGTGTCACAGCAGCTGTCCTTGCATTGCAAATTTTACTTAAATGTTTGTGTTTGAGATAATCCAGCGAATGAGAGTTGATTAGGCAACGAATTATTCATTTAAAATTATCAAAATACTCGTATTAATTCTTTTTTGTGTTTATATGATTATTCTGCTCTGTGCTAATTATTATGTTGCAAGAGTTTTCTTTATTTTGGGAACTACAGAAACTAATAATACTTTATATGCACCGAAGTCCGCAGCTCGTGGTCGTGCGGTAGCGTTCTCGCTTCGCACGCCCGGGTTCCCGGGTTCGATTCCCGGCGGGGTCAGGGATTTTCTCTGCCTCGTGATGACTGGGTGTTGTGTGATGTCTTTAGGTTAGTTAGGTTTAAGTAGTTCTGAGTTCTAGGGGACTGATGACCATAGATGTTAAGTCCCATAGTGCTCAGAGCCATTTGAACCATTTGTGCACCAAAAACTTTGACATGTAATGCTAATTTTACACATATGTTTGTTTTCTGTTGCCGCAAAAAGATGTTCTAATCAACCAGACGCACCATCTCATGACACTATTGAAGAGGAATTTGTACACTGTATGTGAAGTAAACGTGCAAAACAGGAACAAAATAAAGCTTCGTTAGCAGTCAAACTGCCACTTCAAACAGCGAAATAGTCATTTGAATCATGAGATAAAGGCCTTGCAGGAGAAGAACTACATAGATAAAGAGTACCTCAGTGCTAAACAGTGTATCCAGTGTAGCCTAAATGAAGAGTTGTCGTGACACCATCTTAGAACAATAAGTGGTATCAAGGTGTGGCTCTTGCATTTGCAAGTGATGCACAATGTATGACAACAAAATTTCATTGATTTGATGATTAGTGAAGTTATAAGTAACTGTTTAAACAAGACTTTATTTCCGAACTTGATTGCTCACATGAGGATCATCACTTGATAATCACTTGGTATTACAGTCTAGTATGGCTCATGCAATGAGAACGCCTGAAGTCCGTTTCCCACAGAAACAAAACTGAATGCAAGTACAGTAATCTATTTATCTATGAAAGACAGTGAACTGGATTTGCGATAAAATGCACTTGTTAATAAGTTACATGTTTGTTTTGTTTGTGAAAGTGAAATAAAGATTTTATTTCACAAAATACTGGTTTATAGTTTTATTGAGTATAAAATGATCATTTAAGTGTGCAGCTCATTTGTTGTAGATTCTGTTTTAGAGGCATCATAACTGAATAAAAGTGCACTAGTGGTTGCATTGGTGAGTTAAAATTATTCCCGAATGTGCAAAATTGTCAAACGAAATCGTTAGAGTGCAGAATGATCTAAACATTCTTAAAAGAGGGTAAACCATCTTGGAGAGACATAGATAAACTTTACTTGACATTAAGTGTAAACTTTTGATTTGAGTGATATACTTCATTGCACCTAAGCTCAGTTACTAATTTTTATACAATATCGTCGTGTACCTCTCACTAAAAAGCGTCATTTCAGTGCTCAGATTATGGAAGTCGTACATTTTGATCGTGAAAAGATCGGAAGGATCTTGTGCCGTTTGTAGTGCTAACTATCACAGTTAACTGCTCGGCTTAAAACTATTGGCTGTTTCGCCGGGATGTAGTCAATGCTTAACGAATGACATTTCCCGTCAATAAATTAACTTCCGAAGTGTCTGATTACGAGTAAGACTCCACGAATAAGATGTCGGACAGCTCCACTCCCTGTTTCAGCACTCTGCATAGGTGACGTTGTTTTCCTTTATTCTTGCCTCCGTCAGCAGCCCTACAATGATTCGAGTGACGCTTCTAGTCAGATCCTATACAGTAGGTTCAGAAAATAGGCCTGGACTAGAGCCATATTTGGTTTTGGCTGTATCTTGTGTTAAGAATCTTACCTATCAGTACCTTTGCCAGATTTCATTGTAGTGCTCCTTGTTTATGTTTCTGTATTTGTTGTGGAAACAACCAGTGACTGTTTCCACCACAACAATTAGTGTTTGTAGTAAAACACTAATCGCCATTCTTGAAGTTTGTTGTTGTTGTTGTTGTGGTCTTCAGTCCTGAGACTGGTTTGATGCAGCTCTCCATGCTACTCTATCCTGTGCAAGCTTCTTCATCTCCCAGTACCTACTGCAGCCTACTTCCTTCTGAATCTGCTTAGTGTACTCATCTCTTGGTCTCCCTCTACGATTTTTACCCTCCACGCTGCCCTCCAGTACTAAATTGGTGATCCCTTGATGCCTCAGAACATGTCCTACCAACCGATCCCTTCTTCTAGTCAAGTTGTGCCACAAACTCCTCCCAAATTCAATTCAATACCTCCTCATTAGTTATGTGATCTACCCATCTAATCTTCAGCATTCTTCTGTAGCACCACATTTCGAAAGCTTCTATTCTCTTCTTATCTAAACTATTTATCGTCCACGTTTCACTTCCATACATGACTACACTCCATACAAATACTTTCAGAAAAGACTTCCTAACACTTAAATCAATACTCGATGTTAACAAATTTCTCTTCTTCAGAAACGCTTTCCTTGCCATTGCCAGTCTACATTTTATATCCTCTCTACTTCGACCATCATCAGTTACTTTGCACCCCAAATAGCAAAAATCCTTTGCTACTTTAAGTGTCTCATTTCCTAATCTAATTCCCTCAGCATCACCCGACTTAATTCGACTACATTCCATTATCCTCATTTCGCTTTTGTTGATGTTCATCTTATATCCTCCTTTCAAGACACTGTCCACTTCATTCAACTGCTCTTCCAAGTCCTCTGCTGTCTCTGACAGAATTACAATGTCATCGGCGAACATCAAAGTTTTTATTTCTTCTCCGTGGTTTTTAATACCTACTCCGAACTTTTCTTTTGTTTCCTTTACTGCTTGGTCAATATACAGATTGAATAACATTGAAGAGGCTACAACCCTGTCTCACTCCCTTCCCAACCACTGCTTCCCTTTCATGTCCCTCGACGCTTATAACTGCCATATGGTTTCTGTACAAATTGTAAATAGCCTTTCGCTCCCTGTATTTTACCCCTGCCACCTTCAGAATTTGAAAGAGAGTATTCCAGTCGACATTGTCAAAAGCTTTCTCTAAGTCTACAAATGCTAGAAACGTAGGTTTGCCTTTCCTTAGTCTTTCTTCTAAGATAAGTCGTAGGGTCAGTATTGCCTCATGTTTTCCAACATTTCTCCGGAATCCAAACGGATCTTCCCCGGGGTCGGCTTCTACCAGTTTTTCCATTCGTCTGTAAAGAATTCTCGTTAGTATTTTGCAGCTGCGACTTATTAAACTGGTAGTTCGGTAATTTTCACATCTGTCAACACCTGCTTTCTTTGGGATTGGAACTATTATATTCTTCTTGAAGTCTGAGGGAATTTCGCCTATCTCATACATCTTGCTCACCAGATGGTAGAGTTTTGTCAGGACTGGCTCTCCCGAGGCTGTCAGTAGTTCTAATGGAATGTTGTCTACTCCCGGGGCCTTGTTTCGACTGAGGTCTTACAGTGCTCTGTCAAACTCTTCGCGCAGTATCATATCTCCCAATCCATCTTCATCTACATCCTCTTCCAATTCCATGATATTGTCCTCAAGAACATCGCCCCTGTATAGACCCTCTATATACTCCTTCCACCTTTCTGCTTTCCCTTCTTTGCTTAGAACTGGGTTTCCATCTGAGCTCTTGATATTCAAACAAGTGGTTCTCTTTTCTCCAAAGGTCTCTTTAATTTTCCCGTAGGCAGTATCTATCTTACCCCTAGTGAGATAAGCCTCTACATCCTTACGTTTGTCCTCTAGCCATCCCTGCTTAGCCATTTTGCACTTCCTGTCGATCTCATTTTTGAGACGTTTGTATTCCTTTTTGCCTGCTTCACTTACTGCATTTTTATATTATCTCCTTTCAGCAATTAAATTCAGTATCTCTTCTGTTACCCAAGGATTTCTACTAGCCCTCGTCTTTTTACCTACTTGATCCTCTGCTGCCTTCGCTACTTCATCCCTCAAAGCTACCCATTCTTCTTCTACTGTATTTCTTTCCCCCATTCCTGTCAATTGTTCCCTTATGCTCTCCCTGATACTCTGTACAACCTCTGGTTCTTTCAGTTTATCCAGGTCCCATCTCCTTAAATTCCCACCTTTTTGCAGTTTCTTCAGTTTTAATCTACAGTTCATAACCAATAGATTGTGGTCAGAGTCCAAATCTGCCCTTGGAAATGTCTTACAATTTAAAACCTGGTTCCTAAATCTCTGTCTTACCATTATATAATCTATCTGAAACCTGTCAGTATCTCCAGGCTTCTTCCATGCATACAACCTTCTTTTATGATTCTTGAACAATGTGTTAGCTATGATTAAGTTATGCTCTGTGCAAAATTCTACCAGGCGGCTTCCTCTTTCATTTCTTAGCCCCAATCCATATTCACCTACTACGTTTCCTTCTCTTCCTTTTCCTACTGTCGAATTCCAGTCACCCATGACTATTAAATTTTTGTCTCCCTTCACTACCTGAATAATTTCTTTTATCTCGTCATACATTTCATCAATTTCTTCATCATCTGCAGAGCTAGCTGGCATATAAACTTGTACTACTGTAGTGGGCATGGGCGTTGTGTCTATCTTGGCGACAATAATCCGTTCACTATGCTATTTGTAGTAGCATACCCACACTCCTATTTTTTTATTCATTATTAAACCTACTCCTGCATTACTCCTATTTGATTTTGTATTTATAACCCTGTATTCACCTGACCAAAAGTCTTGTTCCTCCTGCCAGCGAACTTCACTAATTCCCACTATATCTAACTTTAACATATCTATTTCCCTTTTTAAATTTTCTAACCTACCTGCCCGATTAAGGGATCTGACATTCCACACTCCGATCCGTAGAACGCCAGTTTTCTTTCTCCTGATAACGACGTTCTCCTGAGTAGTCCCCGCCCAGAAATCCGAATGGGGGACTATTTAACCTCCGGAATATTTTACCCAAGAGGACGCCATCATCATTTAATCATACAGTAAAGATGCATGCCCTCGGGAAAAATTACGGCTGTAGTTTCCCCTTGCTTTCGGCCGTTCGCAGTACCAGCAGAGCAAGGCCGTTTTGATTAGTGTTACAAGGCCAGATCAGTCAATCATCCAGACTGTTCCCTCTTCAGGAACCACACGTTTGTCTGGCCTCTCAATAGATACCCCTCCGTTGTGGTTGCACCTATGGTACGGCTATCTGTGTCGTTGAGGCACGCAAGCCTCTCCGCCAACGGCAAGGTCCATGGTTCATGGGGGGGGGGGGGGGGGGGGAAGTATACAGTGCAAACGATGTGCAAACATATAAATATGAGTATTAAGTAGGGGACAAGCTTCAGGAAGTGATTCCTCAGAGGAAAAGGACAAAAAGTTCATATCAACATATGTCCATAAAAGAATGATGAGACTGAAATAAAGCGATTATTATGTACTACTACATTACATAACATTGATTTGTTATTTAATTAATGCGTATTTGCCGATATAGGTGGCACTGGCCAACAACATTCTCGTTCTTGCGTTGTATGATTATTCATTACAGGAGCACGACGAAATTGTTTGTGTCCACAGTCAAGATTGTGGAAGCAGTCGAGACACCACACGGATTCACGTAGCCACTTTGATAGCACCAACAAACTGACTTACCTCTGCATCTATTTTCCGGCCGTCCTGGGTCCCTAGAGAGAGATGAGTAATCTGAACGGTCGTGGAATGTTCGTATACCAGTTTTAAAACAGTAGGTCGTACACGATATTGAGCCCAAACCCAACAGAAGCTGCAGGTACTTTGCTCAATGCGTGGAGTAAGACAAAAGACGATATCGTGTATCCTGTATGAAAAGCTGTACTATCTCAGTCATGTGCAAAGTGTGCAGAAATTATCGGGAGCAGACTTTCCTCCAAGAGAAGGATTTGCTCATTGAGTGTCGTAAAAGACCACCATCATCATAGGATTTCTGTCGTCAGT
This sequence comes from Schistocerca americana, assembly GCF_021461395.2. NCBI lineage: Eukaryota > Metazoa > Arthropoda > Insecta > Orthoptera > Acrididae > Schistocerca > Schistocerca americana. Next base: position 266,206,573 of record NC_060119.1, on the reverse strand, counting down.
ATTCTTCTCCAATGAAATGACCTGTAATTGAGATGGCATCATAAATCTACACAATCGTCATCTGTGGTCTGCGGAATACCCTCAGAGAATGGTTGGCTCGCCACATAAGAAAGGGCTTAACATCGTTGTTTGGTCAGTGATTATAGCGACCACGTATTTGGACCATTTGATTTGCTACAACGTCTCATTGTATACACCTACGTGGAATTCCTACAGAACACAACGTCTCTTCTGATCGAGTATATGCTTGCAACAATACAGAAGGTAACATGAAATGACTGATGCATCATGCAATACGAGTCCACTTCCGTATCATAGTTCATCCACACCTCACATCTTCCTCAGGAGATGGATAGGACGAGAAGGATTTTGAGCCTGGTCACCTCAATCACCAACTTAAGTACCCTAGATTTTTACTTGCGGAGTCATCTGCAAAGTTTTGTGTATGCTGAAACAGTTGCTGATGTGCTGACCCCTGAACAGTGTACATTTACCAGGCGCTGCTGTTTGGACCTAAGCCTGGATCATCTTTAAGGGTGACGCAGTTGCTTAGGTGACATGCGAATGTGTGCATTGCATAGCATGGTGACCACTTGTAAAAAGCGTAAATGAGCTGCAGGAAGAAAGTCAATGAGATTCTGGAAAGTACCGAATGGGATATGGAGCTATATCTGTTGTATCTCGGGTGGTGACGACAGTAATCCATAGACAGTGACAGGGTAGTTTGGTACACTATAGAATATTAATAGACAGTGCCGTAATTGCACAATCAAACACATTTACTTGTCTTTTGAGAAGCAGTAATGTAGAATGTAACAGCCTAAGTATTTCCAATATCCGAAGAAAGTTTTGTGTCAACTCAACAGCAAACTATCTTTCTAACTGTGTTAGTTCTCACAGACCTAATCATTTATGACGTCGGCAGCTGCTGTCCCATGGAGCTGAGGTGTCGAACTGAGGAGACGATCTGCGCTGAAGAAATGGCCTGCGAGCGCTACGTCGGCGTCCTGTATGACAGCGCCGGAGAGGGCGCTGGCATCGCGCAATCTTCTCAGAGACGGGAGGTGAGTTACCTGATTTGTGTATACTGCCACACTAGCACCAACCCTTGGTCCTGCAAATAATGATGCTCCTGTTGGCGGGCTTTTTGTGACCAATGCACAATTAGTGTCTTATGATGATGCCACAATGTCGACTCCAGTGCTTTGGCCACCTGCGCTAGGTTCCTTAGTTGAGGATCCATGACGTGAACAGTCTGATTGATGTGGTCACAGAGGTTCTCGATTGGGGTTGAATGCGGTGAGTTCAGTGGCTAGTGGAGTACAGTAAACTCATCCTGGTGCTCGTCGAATCTCCAAACACAGCTTACAGTGTGCGACACTCCAACCCTCACCACCATGCCCCTCTCCAGAGAGAGATTAAAAACTTTACAACTGAAAATAAAAACCACTTTCATGGAGGAAACTGAGAACTGGTTCAAACATCCATCAATATTAAAGGTAAAGTGAAGGGAAATCTGTACTTAGTATGCAGAGCCAAAAGAAGGGGACATTCCACCAAAAAGTGGACTACTGACTGGAAGGCTCCACAACCACAAAGTGGGGGTGGCTCTTTATGCACAAGAAAACCATGGGTCAGCCTGGTATGGCCGATGCGGAGATAACACAGGGTGGTCAAGTCCTTTCGGGAGAGGTGGAAAGAAGAATGCTACAGGACAGGTGTCACTTTAATGGCAATAATTTTATTAGACAGGGGGGGTAGCCTCCCAGGAGTTGGCCCATGATTGTGTGAAGTGGGATTTGATATGAAACCGTAAATCCGCCGCAGGTAGGGTTACAGGGAAGGGGGGGGGGGGGAGTAAGTGACTGTGCCCCCAGCCAAAGAATCAGCAATCTCATTACCTGGGATACTCACACGGCCAGGGACCCAAAGGAAGTCAGTGGAACAAGCAGCACAGTGAATATCAGTGAGATGGTCATGGATGGCCGAGACCAAGGGATGGTGGGAAAAACACCGGTCAAGAGCCTGAAGGCCACTTATTGAGTCTGGACTTAACAAAACGCAGTCGAGTTGGGACTTTTTAATAAAGGTATGCGCCTGGGAAACTGCCATCAATTCTGCAGTAAACACCCCACATGCAGTTGGCAGGAGATGATTTTCCATGCCAACAGAGGATGTGAAGGCATATGCCACATGATCAGCAGATTTCGAGCCATCAGTGTAAAACGCAACAGCATGCTGATACTCCCATAAAATTCGGCGGAAAAAACAACGGAATACCATCGGGGGAATGGAATCTTTTGGACCTCGGTGGAGATCCATCCGAATCTGGGGCTGAGGAACTAACCAAGGAGGGGTGTTGGGAAGGGAACGTGGGAGACAGGACAAAGAAGGAAGCTGAATATCACGGCGAAGAGATGCAAGGCAGAGCCCAACCGGTAAACCCAACTGAGGGCGAGAATCAGGTGGGTGATGTATTTAGTCTGGGAACAGGATAGAATAGGAAGGATGAGTGGGAGTGGAATGGACAGTGATTGCATAAGAAACCAGAAGCTGGGACCGCTGAACAGAAAGAGGGAGGATACCAGTCGCAACCAGAAGACTATCAACGGGGCTAGTAGAGAAGGCACCAGTGGTCAAATGGATGCCATGATGGTGGACTGGATTCAGGACGTGCAGTGTAGAAGGAGCAGCTGAACCATAAACTCGACAACCATAGTCCAAGCGAGACAGCACTAAAGCCCAATAAAGGCGGAGAAGAGTGGCACGAACTGCATCCCAAGAAGTGTGGGTAAGGATGCGAAGGACACTGAGTTTATGGGAATATCCTATCTTCAGAAGTCTGATAGGGGCAACCAAGTGAGCTTGTCGTCGAAAAGAATACCAAGGAAACGAAACTGTGGGACCACAGGTAATCGTTGTGCATCGAGATAGAGCTCCGGATCAGGGTGGACCATAGTACAGTGACAGAAGTGGACGACCTGCGATTTTAAAGAAGAGAATTGAAATCCATGTGAGAGGGTCCATGCAGAGGCACGCCATATAGCACCCTGGACCTGCCACTCTGCAGAGGCCATCGAAAAGGGACTAACCCAAATGCAGAAATCATCCATATATAGAGCAGAGGTGACCAAAGGACCGACAGAGGCTACAAGTCCATCTATTGCAATGAGGAAAATAAGTACGCTCAAGATGGAACCCTGTGGGATGCCATTCTCCTGGGTCCATACCAACCCGAACCCTGAACGACCGATGAAACAAGAACTGGCGGATAAAAATAGGGAGTGGGCCCCAAAGACCCCACTCACGAAGTGTAAGTAAGATATGGTGGCGCCAAGCCGTGTCACAGGCCTTGGGAAGATCGAAAAATACTGCAACCAAATGGTGGCACTGGGAAAAAGCCTGCTGAACTGCGGATTCCAAGCAGTAAATGATCGATTGGAGACCGACCATCTCAGAAGCCACACTGATAAGGGGACAATAGATCCCGAGATTTGAGGACCCAATTGAGCCGACCGGCTACCATCCATCAGACTAATTGACCGATAGCTTTCGACAAACAGGAGGTTCTTATGAGGCTTAAGGACGGGAACCATGATGCTATCCCTCCACTGAGAAGGGAAGTCACCCTGGAGCCAAATACGGTTAAACGCCCAGGGAAGATGTTGCCATTGTGGAGCACTGAGATGTTGAAGCAGTTGGTTATGAATGGAGTCTGGGCCAGGGGCCGTATCATGAGTAGAAGAAACTGCAGAAAGAAGTTCCCATTCAGTAAAAGGTTCGTTGTAAGATTCTGACTGATAAGGGGTAAAACGTAAGGTGGAAGCTTCGGCCTGCTGTTTCTGGTGAAGGAAAGCAGCCAGACAGGAGGCTGATGCTGTTGCAAAATGGGTTGCAAGATGTTCTGCGAGAATCAACGGGTCCGTGCAAAGGCCATCCAGGAGGTGAAGGCCCGTGAGGGTAGACAGCCAATGGCAACCTTGGAGAGAGCGAAGTGTAGCCCATACCCTTGACATAGAGACAGTAGAACCGAGGGAAGAAACAAAGCGTTCCCAACACATCCGTTTGCTCCATTTGATTAAGTAATGGGCTTTAGCGCGAAGGTGTTGCAAGGCTTGACGGCGATCACAGATGGCAATGGCAATGGCTGTACTCCACCACGGGATCTGCCGGCGGCGAAATGGTCCAGAGGAGCAGGGGATAGCAAGGCTAGCAGCGCGAACAATCGTGTCAGACACGTCACGTAGGACGTCATCAGTACAACCTGACAAAAAGGGAGAGAAAACGACCTGTGCAGTACATAGAGCCCAACTGGCGTGTTGGAAAGACCAGCGAGGTAACCTATCCATTGGGGAGCGGGAAGGGATCGAGAGAATCAATGGGAAATGGTCACTATCGCAAAGGTCGTCGTGTGACGACCATTGTAATGAAGGGAGGACGGAGGGAGAAGAAAGAGAAAGATCAATGGCATAAAATGGCAGAAAAGGTACTATGACTGGCACTGAAATGAGTAGGGGAGCCATCATTAAGAAGGCACAAGTCGTGGTCTGCAAGAAACTGGTCTGTGAGAAGACGCCAACTAGATGGAAATGCACTGCCCCACAAAGGACAAAAGGACAATGAACATTAAAATCCCCAAGAAGGAGGAAGGGAAGAGGAAGTTGCTGAAGAAGGGCAGTTAAGGCAGCAGGTGTAAGAGTCCTGTCAGGAGGGAGATAAAGATTGCAAACTGTGACCACAGAGTCCAGGTGGACCCTAACAACAACTACTTCCAATGTAGTTTGAAGAGAAATCCACGTACTAGCAACCATACAGACCAACGTATAAACTCCACCAGAGGCCCACAGGGGGTCAACCTGATTTCGACAGAAAGCATGGAATCCACAGAGGATTGGTGAGTGATCATCAGTAAAATGAGATTCCTGCAGAACCACACAAGCTGCAGAGTAAAACGAAATAAGGGATGTCAACTCCAGAAGGTGATGGTAATATCCATTACAATTCCATTGGATAACCACAGAACGATGATTAAAACTGGGGGTGAACAGGCTAAAGCCAGTCATGCCACTGGGTCACCATCTGTCACTGACAAGGAGGGGGCGACATCCATGAATAGCAGGTCAGAGTCAGGTTGCGAAGGTGGGGATGGGACCTCTGGCGACACCAGAGGCTCCTTGTACCGGGTCTTATGCTTCTTCTTCTTTTCTGTTTGAGATCGAGGAGGGCTGTGCTGCAAAAAGGAGCCAGCTGCAGCAAGATTTGGAACAGAAAGAGAGCGGGCGATCTGGAGACCCACAGACTGTGGTTCTCGTGGTCGCCATGTGGCAGCAGACCTTTGGCCTGGAAGGTGCCGGGAAGGGGGAGTTCCGGGAGGAGCGCCCTTGACTGGCAGACACCGAAGAAGTGGGACACTTCCAGCTGGGGAGGGGGAGCGGCGCCTGGAGGGGAGGCTATGGGAACCGCAGGGGAGGAGGGGAGGAGAGGGGTGTGGGACTGGGGTAAGGAAGGGGGAGGAAGGGGTGAAGATGTAACTAAACCATAGCTTGACGTCATTGACACAGGATGAAGATGTGCTTATTTCGTTATGAGCCTCAGTGTAGGTTAGACGATCAAGGGACTTATACTACTGTATCTTCTTTTCCTTCTTATAAACCAGACAATCCAGTGAATCTGGAGAATGATTGCCATGACAATTATCACACACACAGGAGGGGGAACACAGGAACTCCCCTCATGGAAGAGACACCCACAGTCACCACAGAGAGGCGTCTGCAAACAACGGGAAGACATGTGTCCAAAACACAAGCACTGAAAACTTCTCATAGGTGGTGGGATGTAAGGCTTCACGTCACATCGATAAACCATAATCTTGACCTTCTCAGGGAGGGTATCCCCTTCAATGGCCAGGATAAATGCACCAGTATCAATGTAGTTGTCCTTTGGGCCCTTCTGAACATGCCGAACAAAGTGAACACCCTGCCATCCTAGATTGTCCCTAAGTTCTTCATCAGTTTGAAGGATGAGGTCCCTGTGAAAAATTGCACCTTTAACTATATTTGCAGACTGGTGGGGGGTAATGGACACAGGAATTGTGCCAAGATGGTCACAGGCATGGAGGGCTGCAGATTGGGCAGCTGAAGCAGTTTTGATCAACAACAAGTCCGACCGCATCTTGCTCAGAGAGTCCACTTTGAGAAACTTGTCCTCAATGTGTTCCACAAAAAAATGGTTCAAATGTGTCTGAGTACTATGGGACTTAACTTCTGAGGTCATCAGTCCCTGAGAACTTAGAACTACTTAAACCTAACCAACCTAAGGTAATCACACACATCCATGCCTGGGGCAGGATTCGAACCTGCGACCGTAGCGGTCGCGCGGTTCCAGACTGTAGTGCCTAGAACTGCTCGGCCACTCTGGCCAGATGTGTTCCACAAAAAATAAAGATTTGGTATTGGTGAAAGTATCCCCATCAGTACTGGTGCAAATCAGATAGTGGGGGAAGGGTTTCACCCTAGCCGACGAGCCTGACCCTCCTCCCAGGGTGTAGCCATGGAAGGGAAGGCCGAAGGGACAGAAGAAGCAGCACGAAAAGAATCCTTGTCATTCAAAGAGACAGCTGTAGAAGAATGGCCAGAGTTCTGGATCAGTATGCGTTTCATTTGCATAGTGTCCGCCCTGGTACCACCCAGTCCAATCAGGGGCTCTCCCCACAGGCGCCATCCAGCCACAGCAAGGGCTGTCTGGCACGGCGGCCATTGCCAGGAATTCCGATGCTCCAGGATGACAAGCAACCACTACTTACATGAGGAGGTCACAGCTCAGGTATCAGAAGTGTGATCCCTGTGTATTCAGGGGGCTCAACCAAAAGGGTGCATGGTGATCCCACCATTTGGGCTGGCTACCGTGCTGGCTATGGACCCTAGCATCGGACAACGACGTGAAGGAAAAGATGATAGGAAAAAGGAGGGCACACGCCGGAGACACTAGGTAAGGTGCTCTTCCCCAAATGGCTCACAATATGGAATAGAAATTTAGTAATGGAGGTCAAACCCCATAGGGGGATCAGAGAATGCCAAAAGGATGGGGTGATTACGCAACTAAACCAAATGGCAAAGGCAACATAACCAGGAGAACAGCGGGGCTGTCATAAACAAGGACACCAAGAGAGGGAGAGGATAGGGTAGAGGGGAAGGAGCAAGGACAGGAAAGGAGGGGATGGGAAAGGAAATGCAGCGCAGGAAAGAAGGAAGGCTGCAATAGCTCATGGCCCCGTGCTCGCCACGCACGTACTCATGAAAGGACCGTGAGCCCTCTGGGGAGTAGTCATCGTGCCAACGAGAGACAAACTACATTTAGGGCTGGACGTGGTCCCTAAGGATGGACTGATACTTTTGTTGATCCATTGTGCATTCCAGAACGTCTAGATCACCCAAGGAAAGGTCCGAAAATATTCCCCAGACGATAATGCTCCCTTCTCCGGACTGGATCCCTTTGCTTTCAGACATTTCACGTCGTTCACACCAACGGCTATCAGTCTGATGGAGCATAAAACGTGATTCATCTGATAAGGCCACCTGTCGCCACTCAGTGGGCGTCCAGTCGCGGTATTGGCGTGCAAATTCCAGCCTTCGTCGCCGATGAACAGCAGTCCACGTGGGTGCATGAAACAGCACCTGCTGTGGAGGCCCATATGCAGCAGCGCTTGTTAAACAGTCGTTGAGGAGACACTGTTGGTAGCCCATTGGTTTATCTGTGGCCCATATGCAGCAATGCTCGTTGAACAGTCGTTGAAGAGACACTGTTGGTAACCCATTGGTTTATGTGTGCGGTCAGTTGCTCAGCAGTTGCACATCTACTCGCCCTTAACACACTTACACAGTCGTTGTTAACCCTCGTCATTTATGGTCTTTAGTGCACCACAGGTGCATCGGCGCTGGTTTTGGATAGCGCCATTCTCCCATGCACGTTATACTTTAATCACGGCGTCATACGAACACTTTATAAACTTAGCCCTTTCCGAAATTCTTTTACCCTTGCCCGAGAGCTAGTGATTATGACCTTTTGTATGTCAGATAAATCGCTGTATCCGCATTATAACAACGACCAAACTGTTTTCAGCTTTGTATACCCTCTACTAATAGTGCTGCCACTTGCCATCTGTGAGTAGTTTACTGCTTCATTGCAGACTCGCCGTCTCTCTCCGGTCATATGTTGCACTGAACTCTTCTGTGCCGTTTTCTGTCAGAAATAACCCTGCATATAGCCTGCATTATGTTTCATAAGAACGTAAACGTTGTTAACCGTAAACAAGAGAGTGTACCATTCCGTGTCTATCTCAGTACCACAAGCAAGGCAGAACACAGTCAACAAAGAAAACACACATACAACAAACAGGATCCGCGAAAAAGGACAACGTTCACAGCGAGACCTAGTAATCAGAATTTTCGCGAGCGTGCACAGGTATCGGACAAAGTAGAGTGGCCGATCGTAGCAGGAGCGTTGTTGGGCTATCGGGTGTTGTGTGTGCCGCGTAACGTGACGAATGAGGTCACGGTGCTTTGTTTGCGATACTCTGTTGTGTTAGTTTCCATCATCTCCATCACAAAGCTTTCCGTATCGCCTTCAGGCCACGACACTAAATCCCTTTGCCGGAAGGCGGCACATATGATCAAAGAGGTTTGTGTTGGCTCTTTCAGGTGGATTGACAATAATGACGTAAGATTTCGGGTGGCCAGTAGCATGGTCATCTGCGCCCTTCCTGGGTATATAAATACATGTATCTAGTGATGTAAACAGTGGCTGTTCTGACTAGCGAAATTGTGGAGACGATTCCGCTGGAACAGATGTCGAAGTATTTCGGTACAAATACGTGGTTTGTCACTGATAAAATCAATAAATCTGTTACTTGTGATATATTAAAATTCACCAATCGTTTAGAAATACCTCCTTATAAGACACTCAACTATGAAATATTCAGCTCATTCTTTTGAAGTTGGGTGGTTAATTACTCCGCTCACTCTGCCATCTTCACAACTAAAGAAAACTGTACTTGTACCGACTTGAGATTTTACTTAATGGAACGAGAATCAATTGAATAAAAGTTCTAAAACTGCCTGTTATATGTGAATGCTGACTACATGATAAAAAATGGACCCGCCATCCACTTAAAAGTCACTGGCATCGTCATCTCAACACTTTTGCTAGGAAAAGTTGTAAAACGCATGTTACACTGTTGCCGTTGGCAGTTAGTGTAGTAGATTGGTTTCCAGCGAAGCTAGTAGCTTGCAATTAAAATGTTGTGTATCGAATGTGGCACTTCACAGGGTTCACTTACTGATCGATCTTTTGCCAGAGAACGAAACTGTGTGCCAATGGACAATATCCTATTCTTAACCTGATGAGCATTAGTTCCTTCCATCTGTGTCACTGGCATGAGGTTCATGACGCCTGAGTGGTTGATTTGATTGAGTGCAATATCTTTACCACCTGCAACAAGTTGTATTTCGACTGATGCGTGATCCTTATGTCTAACAGTGAGATGGACGCGAGCAGGGCGATGGCATATAGGACAACAACTCCTCCAGTACACACTTACTAGGCCGCTTTATCGCCTACATCATTTAGCCATGTCCCGAAGTGTTCTAGTATCTAGCAGATGTGAAACATTCTACTGTGGTGGCTTCTCATCTGCTCTAGTGCCTTCAGTACTCTGTATGCCTCATCATCATGATTTGTTAATTGTTTTTGAGAAGTGATCTCTGAAATACGTCTCAGGGAAAGTAGATGAATAGCCAAGTGTATTCCCTGGTTAGGTCAGTCTGTATTTATAACAACAAGAGTCAGGCAGCAGCAGCCGGCCGAGACAGACGCAGCAACAGGGAAGTAACCGATTTTGTGACTTTTACGAGTTCCTAACTAGGAGCGAATAGTATAATTTAATCTATGTGCTTTGATAGTTTAATTTCTCGAGTTTCTGTGTGTTAATTTAACATCCAATAACCACAGTTCTCGCGTTTTCGTTTGTGTCGGAAAGTAAATCGATTTTGTGACACATTACAAGTTCCTAATCAAGGGAAGATTGTTTCATTTAATCTGAGCGCTTTTGTAGTTAGGTTTTTGAATCTCTGCGTATTAATCTAATTTATTGGACACAGTTCCTGGATTTTGTCAGGGTCTACAGTAGAGTTCTACAGCACATGCCGATAGTTCGTTGTGTGGGTAGTTTAGTTTTCCACGATCCTTAGTAGGGATAGGGATTGTGATTGTTGTGTACAGATGCGATCCGAGTTGGTGACCCTTCTCTCTCAGGTCCAGGCTGTGATGGCTTCAGTTACACAGCTTGAAGCTGCAGCAAATGGGCACCATTATTGTGGGCCGGCCGCGGCGATCCAACAGACGTCCAGAACGTGCGAGTCCTCTGATTGGTCCTCGCCGGTGGCCGGCCCAGTTACTGACCACACTGATTGACCCCTCAGCTGTGGTCGAGTGGGAGGTCCTCCTGGGGCATAGCAGGTGGCGAAAGATTTCCCAGGCGGCCACATGTAAGGCCTCCCCAGTCTGTTTGACAAACAGGTTCCAGTTGCTGTCGTGGCTGACAATGTCGCTCAACCAAACGCCATCGCCTGTCCTGTTTCAGAGGAAACCACTCAGCTTGTAAGATCTGGGCAATCACAGACAGTGGGATTATCAATAGTTGGAAGCTCCAACGTTAGGAGCATTATGGGGCCCTTAGGGACATAGGTACCAGGAAGAGGAAGAAAGCGAATGTGCACTCCGTGTGGAGTCCTTCCAGACGTGGAACGGGTCCTTCCAGATGAAGAGCACAGGGTGCAGCCAACTGCAAGTGATGGCTCACGTCAGGACCAATGGTGTGTGACACTTTGGATTGGAAGAGATTCTCTGTGGTTTCGAGCAGCTAACAGAAGTGGTAAAGGCTGCCAGTCTGCTTGCGAGATGAAAGGAGAGCTGGCCATTGGCAGTGTAGTCGAGAGGACCGATTGCGGACCTCTGGTGCAGAGCGGAGTGGACGGTCTGAATCAGATGCTCAGACGGTTCTGCGACCGTGTAGGCTGCAGATTCCTCGACTTCCGCCATAAGGTGGTTGGGTTTCGGGTTCTACTGAATAGGTCCGCAGTCCACTACACGTAGGAGGAGGCTACCCGGGTATCAGGGACTGTGTGGCGTGGACTGGGCGTTTTTTTTATGTTAGAAGGTCTCGGGAAAGAAGACTTGAGTTTGATTTCAAACACGTACCCGACTCATACAATTGTAGTTGGTGGTGACTTTAATTTACCCTCGATATATTGGCGAAAGTACATGCTTAATTCCGGAGGTAACCATAAATCATCATCCGAAACTGTGCTAAACACATTCTCTGAAAATTATTTCGAGCAGTCAGTTCATGAGCCCACGCGAATAGAAACGGTTGTGAAAACACACTTGACCTCTTAGCGACGAATAATCCTGAGTTAATAACGAGCGTCAAAACGGATACAGGGATTAGTGATCACAGGGTTGTCGTAGCGAGACTGAATATTGTAACCCCAAGTCCTCCAGAAATAAACGAAAAATGTACCTATTTAGAAAAGCAGATGGAAATTCACTTGACGCTTCCTGAGAGACTCTTTCCAAATTAATAATGTAAGTATAGACCAGATGTGGCTTGAATTAAAAGAAATAGTATCGGCAGTAGTTGAGAGATTTATGCCAAATAAATTAACAAACGACGGAGCTGATCTTCCTTGGCACACAAAACGGGTCAGAACACTGTTGCAGAAACAACGAAAAAAACGTGCCAAATTTAAACAGGCGCAAGATTGGCGATCGTTTACAGAAGCTCGAAATTCAGCGCGGACTTCAATGTGAGATGCTTATAATAGTTTCCACAACGAAAGTTTGTCTCGAAACCTGGCAGAAAATCCGAAGAGATTCCGTTCGTATGTGAAGTATGCTATCGGCAAGACATAATCAATGCTTTCTCTGCGCGATAGCAATGGGGATACTATCGAAGATAGTGCTGCCAAAGCAAAGTTACTGAACACAGCCTTCCGAAATGCCTTTTCAAAAGAAAACGAAGTAAATATTCCAGAATTCGAATCAAGAGCAGCTGCTAACATGAGTAACTCAGAAACAAGTCTTTTGGTCCAGACAGTATACCAATTCTGTTCCTTTCACAGTATGCTGATGCAATAGCTCCATACTTAACAATCATATACAACCGTTCGCTCAACGAAAGATCCGTACCTAAAGACTGGAAAGTTGCACGGGTCACACCAATAATCAAGAAAGGTAGTAGGACTACCCTACTAAATTACAGGGTCATATAATTAACGTCGATATGCAGCAGGATTTTGGAACGTATATTGTGTTCGAACATTATGCATTACCTCGAAGAAAACGGTCTGTTGACACAAAGTCAGAACGGATTTAGAAAACATCGTTCTTGCGAAACACAACCAGCTCTTTACTCGCAAGAAGTGTTGAGTGCTATCGACAAGGGATTTCAAATTGATTCCGTATTTCCGGAAGGCTTTTGACACTGCATCACACAAGCGGCTTGTAGTGAAATTGCGTGCCTATGGAATATCGTCTCAATTATGTGACAGGATTCGTGGTTTCCTGTCAGAGGTCACAGTTAGTAGTAATTGACGGGAAGTCATCGAGTAAAACATACGTAATTTCTTGCGTTCTCATGGTGGTGTTACAGGCCCTTTGCTGTTCCCTATCTATATCAATGATCTGGGAGACAATCTGAGCAGCCGTCTTCGGTTGTTTGTAGATGACGCTGTCGCTTCTCGTCTACCAAAGTCATCAGGAGTTCAAAACAAATTGGAAAACGATTTAGAAAAGATACATGCATGTTGCAAAAATTGGCAATTGACCCTAAATAACGAAAGTGTGAGGTCATCCACATGAGTGCTAAAAGGAACTAGTTAAACTTCGGTTACACGATAAATCAGTCAAATCTAAAAGCCGTATATTCAACTAAATACCTGGGAATTACAGTTACGAATAACTTAAATTGGAAGGAACACATAGAAAATGTTGTGGGCATGGCTAACCAAAGATTGCATTTTATTGCCAGGACACTTAGTATATATGACACTTCTACCAAGGAGACTGCCTACACTACGCTTGCCCGTCCTCTTTTAGAATACTGCTGCGCGGTGTGAGATCCTTACCAGATACGATTGACAGAGTATATCGAAAAAGTGCAAAGAAGGGCAGCATGCTTTGTATTATCGCGAAATAGGGGAGACAATGTCACTGAAATGATACAGGATTTGGGATGGACAACGTTAAAATAAAGGTGTTTTTCGTTGTGAAGGAATTTTTTTTACGTAATTCCAGTCACCAGCTTTCTCCTCCGAATGCGAAAATATTTTGTTGATGACGACCTACGCAGATAGAAACGATCACAACGATAAAATAAGAGAAATCAGAGCTCGTACGGAGAGATATAGGTGTTCGTTCTTTCCGCGCGTTATACGAGATTTGAATAATAGAGAATTGTGAAGGTAGTTTGATAAACCTTCTGCCAGGCACTTAAATGTTAGTTTCAGAGTATCCATGTAGATGTAGATGATCTTGATACAATATTAAAATGGAAGAAAATGAAGTTTTACATATGTAGTCCGGAGTTCAGCCTAAAATCGTTTTGGGCCTCTGAAGACACCAAATCGGCAGTCTGTCCCCTCACTGTCTCCTTCTTCTGAGGTCTGACGCATTCGGAGCCTGGGTGGGTTCATTACTTGTGGCTGATTCCAGAACATCCGCTCAACGTTTGGACAGTCCATCACGCTAAAAGTCAACGGTGAGGCAACACTAACATTTTCGGTTCCGGTCTTACCATGACGTGGCATACAGGTGTCGTGGACTCAATTGACAGATCCGCATGAAAGATGTTACAGTCCACTGGTGGTGGTGGTAGAGTGTCGGAACTGGTAACAATTGCTCTGAGAAATGGGTCTGCTAATTGAGTATGTGTGTCCAACAAATATGAAGTTGGTTAAGAGGGACCTGTCTGCACTGTCCTGGGGTAGGCTGAGGGTGCCTGGAGCTGGCGTCAGGAAATTTAAAAATCCAGCAGCTGGAGATTCGATTACTGCTGTGACGAAACGTTGGTTGAATGTAAATAGTATTTGCTGTGGGTACATCCAGCGAGCGTATATGACCGATACATTCAGCCCAGAGTGGATCACGGTGCAGCTATAGATTTGTGTGGGGCTCTAGACGTACAAATGTGCTACCGGATGTGGTTGAAGAGACTTCGCCGTTGACAAGTGTCATCCTTTAAGTGCTTCTCAATGACGGTAATGCAGATGATGTTGAATTTCCTGTAACTGTCTCTAGCACCTGCTTTTTAAACATTCAGAATATGAGTTCCGCCTCCTCGTTACTCTGATGATATAATTTGAGTAAGGACGAAAGTGTCTTGCTTTGGTGAGAAATGCGAATCACTGCTGGCTCGACGATAATTTTCGGTAAGCTATCTATCGTCAGGACCTCCCTAAGTTGCCTTCAGTAATAGTAATACATGTTTCAGTAATGTGTTGATACTTGGACAGGGCATCGCCCACAGTTAACCACATGATTTTCAAAAGTTCTGGGCTGTACATGTGTCATCTAAGATTTCTGTGCAGTAATGTAAGAACTTTTGCTTGTAGGGTCTCAGAAACGACCTGGTCTGTGTTGGTACCAAATAACTACACTCAGTCAATGAGCAAAAGACGATGGCGGTTTTAACGGAATGTGCCATATGAGGGATGCTTTGACTATGGTTCTACGAATCCCGGTATGTGAGCTGTACGGTGTTTGTCACTATCTCGTTGGCATGTATGACCAAGCCAGCTGTTCTGGCCGCGATTGGATAAACCTATATGAACCAAAAATTGTCATTTTTACAGTGTAAAGTATTATTTGTTTGATGTATTTTATAACAAGATGATAATAACGATAACATTAAATAACGTACACCAGTAGATGTGGGAATGACGTATATAGGGTGATCCATTGATAGTGACCGGGCCAAATATCTCACGAAATAAGCATCAAACGAAAAAACTACAAAGAACGAAACACGTCTAGCTTGAAGTGGGAAACCAGACGGCGCTATGGTTTGCCCGCTAGATGGCGCTGCCATAGGTCAAACGGATATCAACTGCGTTTTTAAAAATAGGAACCCCCATTTTTTATTACATATTCGTGTAGCACGTAAAGAAATATGAATGTTTTAGTTGGACCACTTTTTTCGCTTTGTGATAGATGGCGCTGTAATAGTCACAAACGTATAAGTACGTTGTATCACGTAACATTCCGCCAGTGCGGACAGTATTTGCTTCGTGATACATTACCCGTGTTAAAATGGACCGTTTACCAATTGCGGAAAAGGTCGATATCGTGTTGATGTATGGCTATTGTGATCAAAATGCCCAACGGGCGTGTGCTATGTATGCTGCTCGGTATCTTGGACGACATCATCCAAGTGTCCGGACCGTTCGCCGGATAGTTACGTTATTTAAGGAAACAGGAAGTGTTCAGCCACAGGTGAAACGTCAACCACGACGTGCAACAAATGCCCAAGTAAGTGTTTTAGCTACTGCCGCGGCTAATCCGCACATCAGTAGCGGACAAGCTGCGCGAGAATCGAGAATATCAAAAACGTCTATGTTGAGAATGCTACATCAACATCGATTGCACCCGTACCATATTTCTAAGCACCAGGAATTGCCTGGCGACGACTTGGAACGTCGTGTACAATTCTGCCACTGGGCACAACAGAAATTATCGGACGATGACAGATTTTTTGCACGCGTTCTATTTAGCGACTAAGCGTCATTCACCAACAGTGGTAACGTAAACGGGCATAATATGCACTATTGGGCAACGGAAAATCCACAATGGCTGCGACAAGTGGAACATCAGCGACCTTGGCTGGTTAATGTATGTTGCGGCATTATGGGAGGAAGGATAATTGGCCCCCATTTTATCGATGGCAATCTAAATGGTGCAATGTATGCTGATTTCCTACGTAACGTTCTACCGATGTTACTACAAGATGTTTCACTGCATGACAGAATGGAGATGTACTTCCAACATGATGGATGTCCGGCACATAGCTCGAGTGCGGTTGAAGCGGCATATTTCATGACAGGTGGATTGGTCGTCGAAGCACCATACCACCGGATCTGACGTCCCCGGATTTCTTTCTGTGGGGAAAGTTGAAGGATATTTGCTACCGTGATCCACCGAGAACGCCTGACAACATGCGTCAGCGCATTGTCTTGCATGTGCGAACATTATGGAAGGCGAACTACTCGCTGTTGAGAGAAATGTCGTTACACGTATTGCCAAATGCATTGAGGTTGACGGACATCATTTTGAGCATTTATTGCATTAATGTGGTATTTACAGGTAATCACGCTGTAACAGCACGCGTTCTCAGAAATGATAAGTTCACGAAGGTACATGTATCACATTGGAACAACCCAACTAAAATGTTCAAACGTACCTACGTTCTGTATTTTAATTTAATAAACCTACCTGTTACCAACTGTTCGTCTAAAATTGTGGGCCATATGTTTTTGACTATTATAGCGCCATCTATCACAAAGCGGGAAAAGTGGTCCAACTAAAACATTCATATTTCTTTACGTACTACACGAATATGTAATAGAAAATTGGGGTTCCTATTTAAAAAACGCAGTTGATATCCGTTTGACCTATGGCAGCGACATCTAGCGGGCCAACCATAACGCCATCTGGTTTCCCCCTTCAAGCTAGACAAGTTTCGTTCTTTGTAGTTTTTTCGTTTGACGCTTATTTCGAGAGATATTTGGCCCTGCCATGATCAATGGACCACCCTGTATACATCACAGATATTCTGTAGGTTTTGACATATGCTCAGTACAGTTTTGCAGTATTCCACTTGGTATGGCCACACGCCTGAAAACTGAAATAATAAGTTTTACAAGTAAATAATCTTGCAGTTAAAGGCGACCATCATGTCATTTAAAGGGAGGTGGTTTGTAGAGGTGGTAAAAGATCTGTCAAGAACTCTACACAAAAAGCTTAATAGGCAACAGATATATCCAAAATCTGAAAAGAAATATAGAGGCCAGACGTGAACCGTGAAGGAAAGGAAATTAACCAAAGAAGAGTATGAGAAAGCCAGACTGAGACTGAGCCTCAATGAAGAAAGTTTTTGATGTAACACGCATCACTGCTATCTGATACACATAATAATATTAATATTATATTTAATAATAAATAATTAAGTAAATAATGATAAAGGCAAACTAATTATGGAAGAATAAAACACTACAAAATTTAAATACCTATATGAAGTAGTACAACCAAAACCTTTGGACAAAGAAGATAAATTAGCAAAGACATGGACACTGGAAGTGGCTTTTCAACTAACCAAAGACTTGTTAACATGGAATCTATTTACATAAATGCTAATCTCTAGCACTACAACACTATCATTAAACTAGAACGCCTTTATGCTTCAGAATGTCTTTCATGAAATACAGCAAAACAACTGGCTGAAACAGAAAACAAGAAAAGAAGGATAATTCTGAAAGTCTTGGGAAGAAATTATGAGTGCCAGATATGGAGATTAAGAAATAATAATGAAAGTTATGAAAAAATAGATTCGATATCACGTGCAATGATGGCGAGTTATATTCTACAGACACTTCAAATGGTTATATGAAAAGTGGGTAACAAAAAGAATATTTAACTTTCTTGACAGAAACCCAAAAACACCAATGCCATAGATGAAAGACGTTAAGGCAGACCTGAAAGAAATGGAAATAACAGAGGATAAAGTAGGAGAAAGAGAAATGTTCACACCAAAAGTAAAAAAATTTAAAGACATCCAAGAGAAAACAAAGAAAAAGACAAGTGCAGTAAGGACAGAAGAAAGAAGGAAAAAGTGTTGGGAAAGAATGAAAAACTACTGGAAAGAAAGAAAGGAGAGAAGAAAGAAGACATGAGTTATGTAATGTGGTTCTTAGTAGGCGAAATCAATAAAACACACGCACAACAAATGAAAAATATCAAACCACACACACAACACAAACAAAAGACGACAGTTAAGCACACAACAGGTGCCAACACCACAGACCAAAAAAACACGTATGTTGATCACAAAATGAAAGCGAAAGTGATATACGCGACGTGACAAATGTCGGCGAAAGAACGCCAGAAATCGGCCAGCTGGAGGATGGAAACCAACTAATACATATCCATGACCACACACGAGTTAACAACGCTGGACATTGTAACAGCGAACGATAATTTCACATACGAAATTTGTGCTACAAAAGTTGATTCTAACCTAAAAACAAAAGCAAAACACGACAAAATTTAACATAGCAGCATATTGTACTACCACATAATACGTTTATTGTATGTATAAAAAGAAACATGTATTACAGGCCACTGAAGATGCTTTCCAAACAAAAGAAGCGAAACGCGTATGGCAATAAACGAACTGCCGTCAATTAGTTGCATAGATGGAACATACGTCCACGAATAAAGATAAGTTCGCTGGCTGATAACCTTGTTACTTGAAGTAATTTTGTTGGGCTGTGTGTCAGCGTCGATCCGTGTATGTTCAAGCAAGTTTCAATTTAGTTTCATAAGTATTTAAAATTGGTCGACCCTATTTCAGACATATACTTGACAGAAAAAGACGAGATAGCTGAACATTGCAACATCGCGGAGGAATGGTCGCAGTCGCTCCAAAATCATACGATGTGGAAAACAGCGGAACCGTGATAAGTGATTAGGATCGCAGAGAGATGGGGAACACTTTAGGTCCAGCATCGCGTGCTTTTGTGTGACAGGGTAGGTCATTTACGCCACATTCAGTGGGTGCAGGGCCGCCAAACGAAGTGGAAACGCATGAAAAAGTGCCAGTATGCCTCGTCGACGTCAAAGGGCGTACTATCAGTACGTGAGTGAATTTCAACGGGCCCATATGACTGGTCTGTGGGAAACGGGTTTATCGTTCCGTGAAACTGAGGCTTGCCAGCGCACGCAGCAACTACAGTTAACCGTGTGTGGAACCAGTGAATAGAAAAGGGTAGTACACCGTGAAGAGTGGGTTCTGGATCACACAGTATGACCACAGCGAGAGATGACAGCCATCTTGTCTGCATCACCGTAACTGACAAAAGAGCATTGTCCACAGTGACGACGCGAACACGGAGCGCCGCTACTGATGTCGACATGTCTGTATCGATGGTTTTAGGCCACCCTCGAGAGCCGGGCTGGTGGCATGCATGCCATTGCTTCGATTGCCATTGATCAGAAGCCACCAAAGCTTCAGGCTGCAATGGGCACGTGAGTGCCGTCATTGGCTTGCAGAGTGGCAAAATGTAGGGCACAGCGGACAAACGTCAGTGCGATGATCTGGGCCACCACTGATTATGACCAGTGATTTCGTCTCCTCCATATTCAGGGCAATCTGAAAAGCAGCCGCTGCATTGGGGAGCTTCCAGAGACTGAGGCACTGTCCCTCCCTCAGGGAGCTCAAAGTGGCATATTTTAGCAGGACAATGCCCAGCCACATGTGGCTAGCGATGTGCAATCTTTCTTCAAAGTGGCTCTGAGCACTATGGAATTTAACATATGAGGTCATCAGTCCCCTAGAACTTAGAACTACTTAAACCTAGCTAACCTAAGGACACCACACACATCCATGCCCGAGGCAGGATTCGAACCTGCGACCGTACATTCGCGTGGTTGCGGACTGAAGCTCTTAGAACCGCTCGGCCACAGTAGCCGGCGCAATCCTTCTTCGAAGAGCAGCAGGTACCACTACTTCGCTGGCCAGGCATGTGGCCTGTCGAATATGTCTAGATTATTGTTGGTCGACAAATTGTTTGTTCTGGTTCTCCTACAACCACTGTCGATACTTCGTGGTTGCATCTGCAAACCACGTGGCAATGTGTTCTGCAGCACCATATTCCAGCCCCCTTTGATTCCATGTCACAACGCCTAGAGGCTCTGACTGCAATATGTGGCGGCTCCACATCGTATTGGATTCTCATACTCAGAGTGCTTGTACAGTTACGTATTTCTAATCGGTTTTGTAGTGTTATGTTCGTAATCTGTGGAATAAATTCTGTTGTAATCGCATGTCTCCATCCTGGCGTTGCAATTTTCACAAACAGTGGTGTAGTTAGGAATGCTTTCACTTTTCTTGCAGAGGAGGAGGAGAAGATTAGTGTTTAACGTTCCATCGAATACGAGGTCATTAGAGACGGAGCACAAGCTCGAATTAGGAAAGCATGGGGAAGCAAAGCGACCGTGTCCTTTTGAAGGAGCTGTATAGGGGTTGGGTTGGGTTGTTTGGGGGAGGAGAGCAGACAGCGAGGTCATCGGTCTCATCGGATTAGGGAAGGACGGGGAAGGAAGTCGGCCGTGCCCTTTCAAAGGAATCATCCCGGCGTTTGCATGGAGCGATTTAGGGAAATTACGGAAAACCTAAATCAGGATGGCCGGACGCGGGATTGAACCGTCGTCCTCCCGAATGCGAGTCCAGTGTGCTAGATCTATATAGGGAAATCACGGAAAACCTAAATTAGGATGGCCGGACGCGGGTTTGAACCGTCGTCCTCTCGAATGCGAATCCATTGTGCTAACCACTGCAACCACTGTGCTACCGCGTTCGGTTTTTCCTGCAGAGATCGTCAATTATTTTTAATGTAACACATTCTGCACAGCATGCTTCAAACAATCTTGGAAATCGCCAAACAAGAAAAGTCTCGAGAAAAAAAGAAGATAACGAACCTCTTCGCACTTCTGTCTGTCTTCTTGACTTTATCGTACAGATCGGACTCTCTGCATACTGTAGTACGAATGCACAAGGGGAAAAAGACGCAAACTACCCATGAGTAGGGTGACCAGACGTCCTGATTAATCCTGACATGTCGTCCTTTTTACCTCTTTGTCCGGGATCCGGACGGATTTTTACAGTGTCCGGCTTTTTCACAAAGTTGAGCGTAATACAGTTAAATTTACAATTCGTCCCGTTCTTTTGCTCCTTTCTTAAATACCTTAACTATTGGAACAGCCTTCGTGATAAACACGCACGAAGGCGGTGTTAGTAGGTGGCACCAGGATCGTCGATGTTATCGTTGATCGACCTATAAGCGAATGCATATATCGATTGTTTAAAATTTTCGTTTCATATCTTCGCTTTGTATTGACTTTGCTCCATGTGGTGCACATGTGATTTGTGAGTGTAATTTTTAACTGAGTGAGTTACGTAAAATATTTGGCTATGGCTAAACGAAAGTGCACATTTTATGATGTCCTTTCCTGCAAATATGCGGCTTTCAAGAAAGGGAGAAATGAATTTGAAGCGGAATGTAAGATATGTGGAGCTGGAACGTACGTCTCAGTGGCCAATAAGATAAGAAATAGCTCGACAGATTAAATGTCATGGTTTTATTTCATTGTTTCATAGTTATTCAATTTATTTGTATTCGGAAGGTTAAAATGCAGTTTACATGTCGTCAGCTACTGCTTGAACTGTAGATGTTGGTAGCGGTGGGTCGAATGAAGGGAGGTGAATGGTCTTACGTTTTTCGCTTTGTAAACAATTCCGTGTTGTTGAAATAACAAAACGCCACACTGTCACCACAATCAATGTTTTTAATTTTTTTATATTTCTCAGTTAACCACCGCCTGACCATCAGTAACAATTAACTACTAGTTTTACTGGTAATTCCCTGCAGTCACGTGACTTGTCCAAAGCAGACGGGTGGTATCCTCATCTGCAGTGTCCTCTTTTTTCTTCCTTTGTCCTCCTTTTGAAGCTGTTTCTCCTCCTTTTTAAACAATTGCATCTGGTCACCCTACTCATGAGATAAGCAGGATTTTTCTTTTTTTTGCGATCTGACGTGAAACTAGAACATTTTTCGATGTACCGACGTATTGAAGTGTAGGCGATGTTTAGGAGTCTCGTGGAATGCTATCGAGTGCTGCCGGCTCTTGAAGCTTTCTGACTGGTCTCACCCTCTCTTCGGGGAAATGTAGCGCAAGTGCATCATAGCTTTTTAGGGCAGCGCACAAGAACTCCGCATCAGGCGGAACAGGCGCGCTGGAGTGGAGTGGGCGTAGATCCTTCCAGTTCTTTATGGCAGCGCCTGGGTGGGGCAGTGAAGACGCCGCGGCCGTCGAGGCTGAGTGCAGCAGATTGATGGCGTCCACCCGGACCGCAAGAAAACCGGCTGCCGCGCGCCTCGCCGTAATTCAAGGTGGCAAAGGGAGGGGCGAGAGGGGGGGGGGGGTGGGGAGAACGCGGCGGACAAACGACGTCCACGTGTTCTGCGCGTGTCGCTGCTAGTCCCACAGCGGAGTCGACAAACAGCCCCGGCTCTTCCATTATCCAATTCCGGCCGCGGCCGTGCAATGTCTCTTGTCTTCTGCGTTCTCCCACGAATTTTACTGGGGTTTGAAAAGGCTTTGCGGCAGTTATACTATTACCACATGTTTCTGCTTGGTAGTCTTTTTTTGTTGTGAATCGGAACTTTTACAGTGATGTATTCAACATCACGTTTTCATTTCTGTATCTACGTAACGACCAATTCACAATGTTATCCGTGCGTCTGGGCAAGACTACGCATTAACACGGTCCATCAGGTGATAGATAGTGGACGAAACGCGAATGAGGGTAGCAATTTGAAGAGCAGAGGGAAAAAAAGTGGCAAGGCTCGTGCTGTGGGAAAAAAAACCTCTGCGACAGTGGGATGGGTAGTAAAAGCAGTAGTGGCTTACTAGCTGCGATAGTTCATGCAAGGTTGGGTTTGTTAGTGTGGGTATCATGCATCATTACCGTGGCAGGCGATGGCGATGTATCCAAGTCTGCTGCAGCTTCTGCATTCCTGGAGCAATCAGGATCGTTATATATTAGTGGCAGATCGGCCATAGATCATCTCACTGTGTGGGGGCGTGTGGAACTTGTCTGCACTTAGTGTACGGTACGGCTTCCCTCGGTGGTGCCAGTTATTGGGCAAGTGTGTTCCAACAGGATATCCAGTAATGGTGGCTGATTAACAGGGACTCACCTGTACCGTTGTGTTTGCGTGTACTTGGCCATAGATGTTAGGTCCTTACAAGTAGTCTTTTGGTTTCCATGTATGGTTATGGTCGTAGTTCCCTATATACAGAATAAACGGGTTCTTGTGGTGAGCTTATGGATTACCTCCGTGAGAGTCTCAAGTCGGTATTGCCGGTGAAGGTCCGCGATGCATGTGTATCGTGGAGCATTGCTTATGATTTTGAGTACTTTGTTTTGTATGACCTGCAGACGGTGCAGGCGTGTGGGCGCAGAGTATCCCCAGATAGGGGCTGCGTACGTCTTCAGGGGTCGAATAAGTGTCATGTACATGGACCTCGACACCCTTCTGTTCAGTGTGCTACGCCTGTTGAGCATAGGGTAGAGCTGTTTTGAGCCCCGCGCTTGCTCGGCTAGTCATGTGTTGTATGTGGTCCCCCCAGAGTAATTTCCGGTCCAGCCAGACACCGAGGTATTTGACTTTCTCGCGGATACGTATTGGACGTGCATGTAGAGTTATTGGTCTGCAGTATCGGATAAGGTTTCTATATTGTACAATTATCTGGTATGCAGTTATGTTAAGGATCGTGCAGGTCTGCAAAGATCTCCAAAGAGTTACTACGGGGCATGCTAAAAAGTAATGTCTCCAAATGCTTACGTAAAAACTCTTAAAACTTTTTAAATAAAACAATATTATCAACATTCTGTATCTTGATTCTTCATGTCTACACATTTATTTCTCAACATAGTCATCCAGGCGACGAACACATTTCTCCCAATAAGAGACCAATTTATTGATAACGTCATTGTAGAATGTTTGACTTCGTTGAGGGAGCTTGTAATGGTTCTTTATTTACGTGACCATTACGGCACTCCAACCACAGTTCTAGATACCAGTAATATCGTACTACTTTTCTGCGAAGTAACAGACATATTTTTGTGACAATATTCACATTTTGTTTTATTAATGTATAGGTACTCCGATGTATCGATATATTACAGTGATATGGTTCTTGTGTGTATTCATTTCTGTGAGACTGTCATAATCTTTGACTTACTTGTAACCGTTTTGGCGCTAATGCGCACAGAGCAGTCTTTGTTTCACTTTGCAGAAGTTAAGTTGTTATTTCGCTTTGTAGAAGAACAGTCAAGTCTTGTGATTGGTTAAAGTGGAAATTAAATATATGGAGATTGATACAAAACTGTTTTCTTGATGATGAGACAATTAAGAAGTAGTATATGTGAATTTACAAGAAGTTTAATAAAAATGTGGATCGTAAACACCAAGTCAAAAATTATTTCTACCACACCATTTTTCTGATCTGGGATTGTTTGATAATTAAGAATTTCCTGAAAAACGCATTTGTTAGGTCTTCAAATATTGCTAAAATACAGATCTGGACCTTCTAGCAGTCTAGAATCAACAAGATGAGGCATAACAACTTCGACGAAATCTCCGTGGGAATCCATTCAAGATAAGTGCCAAAATTAATGACTTTTTTACAGTGACTTCATTATTTCCATTCTGACGATACCATCCACAGTCAATAACTTTGTTGTTGCCCGATAAAGCGAACATATGCTGCATGAGCAACATTATTAATCTGGTGTCTAACCTACTTTGCAAGTGGTGGTATTGTTAGAAGCTACAACCTCAGCTCTGCTTACATCGCTTCATCATTATCTAAGTGAAGTGCTCGAGGGTGTTCTCTAAGTTTTGGCAATAGATGAAAATTGGATGGTGTCAAGTCGGGACTGTCTGGGGGATGATCGATGACAGTGAACCCAAGGCATCGGATAGTTGCAGATATTGCAGCGCTCATGTGGGCTCTGGCATTGTCATGCTGAAGGAGACGATGTTCCTATTGTGGACGAACACTTCGAACTCGAAACTCGATTACAGAATCCTGTCTCTCACGCACCGACACAGTTATGTTGCCACAGCCACGTTACGCGTTACAATTCGGAGCCCTGTAGCGGCAGAGATTTGCAAATACGTAAACATGAAGAATAAAGATGTAGAATCTTAACACTTCGGAGACTATGCATAATTATAGATATGGACAAAACAAGGCAGTACCAGTCAAGAACCCGGCCGCGGTGGTCATGGGGTTCTAGGCGCTCCAGTCCGGAGCCGCGCTGCTGCTACGGTCGCAGATTCGAATCCTGCCTCGGGCATGGGTGTGTGTGATGTCCTTAGGTTAGTTAGGTTTAAGTAGTTCTAAGTTCTAGGGGACTGATGACCACAGCAGTTGAGTCCCATAGTGCTCAGAGCCATTTGAACCAGTCAAGAGGCGGGTTGCGAGACTTGCGTACATTGTTGTCATATGAAATGAAACCAGTCTGAAACCGAGCGAGGTGGCGCAGTGGTTAGCACACTAGACTCGCATTCGGGAGGACGACGCTTCAAACCCGTCTCCGACCATCCTGATTTAGGTTTTCCGTGATTTCCCCGAATCATTTCAGGCAAATGCCGAGATGGTTCCTTTGGAATGGTACGGCCGATTTTCTCCCCAATCCTTCCCTAATCCGAGCTTGTGCTCCGTCTCTAATGACCTCGTAGTCGACGGGACGTTAAACACTGATCTCCTCCTGCTCCAGTTTCAAAGCGACTGGTGGCTCGCGCTTCGAAAAATTGCTGCCCGACCTCTAATCGGCCGCGGTCTTTGTAACCCAGGCGCGGCCCGAGCTGTGTTCGGGCTTGGTCTTCAAAGTGTTAATAACGTTTGTTTTATTTAAAAAGCTTTAGGAGTTTTCGCACAAAAGGTTACAAGGCTCTAGTTTTCAGCACGCCCTCTCATAGACCTACAGAGTTCCACGGATTTAGTTGAAAGTACTGGCAGCTGTCTGAAGAAGATGTTAAAGGAGGGCTTTACTGGTATGGTAATGGATGCAGAAGTTCTTACAGACAAACTTAGATTTGAATTAGACTTTGAAACAGAAAAGAAAATCCGTCCCAGGAGAATCAAGAAGCAATTTACCTGTGAGTCTAATGATGAAGGCGGAGCAGGATGTGCCTTTAAGATAATTTTTTTTACTTTATTGTTTGTGCAGCTGTGTATCCACTGAAAGTAAGATTTGTGCTTATGGGTAGTAATAGTAAGAGCTTCAGCCTTCTACGCAATATTCATGACGCAAGATTATGAAAAAAACCGTGTGCATGGCCCTTGAAACTGTTAAGTGGTCGTGATGAATGTGACATCAGTGGGAAGGAACTAAACTATGAAGAATTGAGCTTAACTCCCGGTCTTCCTGTTGCAAGTTCTCTGCAAAGCTCATTATCTCGTATTACAAAAAGAATTGACATTTTATCCAACATTTCTGTAAGCTTACGAATTCCGTTGATCGTATGTGTGTCCGTAGCTGGTGGAGAAGGCAGCTTTTTCAAAACTTAAATTGATCAAGACACATCTTAGCTCAACACAAGAATGTGCTCTGTCAACTTAAGTTAAAATATCTTGCACAGTTTAACAGCTTCTTATGTTTAACACACCAGTATAAAATTTTATGATTTTTTGTATCTTTAGCCCATTTTTTCTGATAGAGAGTAAAATAATTTGAAAATTAGAGGCATAAGAAGCTTCGTTATTGAAGGAAAAGAGAACAGAAATTTTGTACATTTATTATTTCCAGCCAGTTTAGTAGGTAACATGTTACTATCGAAGCTATAACAATATAATGAGCTAGTTATTTCTGCTTTTACTGAAAGTTTTGAAAGATCTCAGCAATTGTCTTCAATGGAAATGAATTGTTTCTTTTTTTAATATTTAGCACAGGAATACAGTTAAAAATTTGTTGCTATGGAGAAATGCTTAAACAGTATTTATTTTGTGGCGTCACATATCAATACCCTCCCACGGCCGTTATAGCAGTGGAACTGTAAGTTTCTGTTAGATGCCGATAGCAGTTGCACAGCATCTGGTGGACTCAACAGTGGGTGCCTGCCGAGTAACACCCCAGGCGGCTCTAGACCATGAGCGCCCTCTGCTGCCCCAATATATGATAGCTGGTGGCAGACACTAGCTCCACGTACACTAGGAAGCCACGAAGGTGTCGCCTAGTCACGGCTCTGATTTCATCATTCGTGCTTTATTACAGAGAGCCTCATCCTTGTCGACGTTGACAGCTGGATTCTGTTTCTCGCTGCTACACTGGTGCACAAGACATGAATGCTTTGCATAGTTTTCTGATTAATGACGGGAAAATTCCCCAAGTCACAGCAGCGGATCGTGATCTGCAGATTCTGTTGCACTACATCCGCACTGGTTGGCTGCATTCAGCTTGACAGATTCGTAGCTCTGCGGTTCGCTGATATTTTGCTCATTAGCACGCCCCTGCGTTTCAACAAAGGTGTAATTTTGCTTCGCACGGATAATGGACAGTCACATGTTGTGGTTCCCTAGGCTCTCCAGCTGTACGTACTTCGATTGTTACACCGCTTTCAAATGGTTCAAATAGCTCTGAGCACTATGGGACTTAACAGCTGTGGTCATCAGTCCCCTAGAACTTAGAACTACTTAAACCTAACTAACCTAAGGACATCACACACATCCATGCCCGAGGCAGGATTCGAACCTGCGACCGTAGCAGTCGCGCGGTTCCGGACTGCGCGCTTTCATTGGGTCGTCGTTCGCACCAAGCAGTCGGCGTGACGTCATAGCACTTGGTTTGGGTGCACAAATTGTGTGGTTGACTTCTCAGTGCCAAGGCTGTACTGAACATCAATGAGCCACACATCAGCAG
Source organism: Schistocerca americana (assembly GCF_021461395.2). NCBI lineage: Eukaryota > Metazoa > Arthropoda > Insecta > Orthoptera > Acrididae > Schistocerca > Schistocerca americana. Next base: position 266,178,753 of record NC_060119.1, on the reverse strand, counting down.
TTCTTTGAATGGCCCAAACCTCAAGCACCTTGGAAACATTTGCAGTTGAATTTCATGGGTCCTTACTAGAATACATGTTCGCTCATTGTCGCTGGCACTTTCAGCAAATTTCGCTTCATGGTTTCTACGTACTCTACTATGGCTCAGTCCACAATCCAGACCTTATCGTTGATATTTTGCTTCGAGGGTTTTCCTGAAATGATTGTGACTGATAACAGACATCAATTTGTCGTCCTCGAATTTCAATTGTTTTGCACCAGCTCCAGCATCAACCACATCACGAGTGCACTGTTTCACCCGCAATCCTACGTCAAAGCTGAACGCTTTGTACGAAAATTTAAGCTCTATAGCTGTTCTTGTCTTCCTATAACTCCCAGCCACATGGTGGACCATCACTGGTGGAGTTGCTACATGGACAGCGTCACAGCACCTTGCCTCAGTTACTGCACACGCCACAACGAGATACGCCTACATCACCCTGATTGGGAAAGTATCACACTAACGATTTGGTTTTTTAGAGATTGAAGAACGGGTGAAGGCTCTGAGAATGAGACACCACTGTACGTCTTTTGGGCATTCTGTGTTTCTCCTACAGCGTCCAAGAGGATTGCTACAACACCATCAGAATCAAACGGATCCATGTGAAATGCGTGATCATGCGAAGACTTTGTGCTTTTGGATTACATGCCTCCCCAGAGGCAGTGGCCCTCGCTGCCTCCAGCTCCTGTGGGTCCCTCGATATCGGCGCCAGTCCCAGAACCGAAGAAATTCGATGCCCTTTCATGGTCGCCGCCGTCTCGACAGTTACCATCATCTGTGGATGGGCTCCTCTCCCCAGCAGCTGTTCACATGCTGTCTAGAGTCTCTCTGCAGTCATCAAGAAGCCACCATCTTCGTTTGCTTCTCTGCCTTTGGATGTGTGTGTGCGTCCTCTGTCCAGTTTTTTGCCTGGTGTTCTTGCGTGGACACAGGGCTTATGTAGTAGGGCAACAAGGACATCAGTGCATTTTGTTACTGTGGATTGCCTACATCGTGGGCAAGTATGCAGAAGGGACAAAGCTATTGTTCTCCTTTGATTGACAGGTCATTAACCTATTGTTCTGCTAAAAGGATCCTTCCTTTTGATTGGCAGGTCCTTAACCTCTCGTTCCCCCCCCTCCTCCTCCCATCCTCCCCTCCTCCCCTCAGGAAACCTCCAACCCACCCCCTTTCCCTCCCTGATATGGGTACACTTTAAGGTCTGAGTTATTCGAATAGCCTCCTCTCATTCCTTAAAATTTGATTATTTAATCAAATTCATCAATTAATTAACCCCTCCCCCTCTGGTAGATCTTCTCTGCCCCCACTCCCCAGAAATTCGTGGGAAAAAGACTGAGTTGATTGGTCATTTGGAGAGAGTTTTAGTTTATGGAACATTGTTTCAACAATTTAGACAATGTATAGAATATTGCTTAATTATTTATGACAGTGTATGGAATATATGGAAATTAGTGGCTCTGTGGTGGAGAGGAAGGACCTCATAACAGGAAATTCAAGGGTATATTGTTTATTTATAAAAAATTCAGTTTGTTGGGGTTGGATTTCTCTTGTTTATCATTCTCTGCTATTTGGGAAGATATAGGTCTTTTACATGGGGCAAACATATTGCATAACCTAATGTTTGGCACTGTAGTCTTGGTGCTCGGCCCTTTGTCGGCACTTAACCTATTGTTCTATTAAGTGGTTTTTCATGTCACCAACATTCCCTTAAACTATTATACCGTCTTTGATACCAAATTAAGTAATTTTTTATGTCCTCCCACCATTTTCTGCTACATTTTTCGAATTTCACACAACTTTGAATACCATTTCTGGTGCACTCCCCCTTGAACTATTGTACAGCGATTTACACAAAAAATTATGCAAAGTATTTATGCAAATTAACCTAGTGCACTGCTCTTAACTTACTGTTGTGCTCCATGTTCCTCCCCCCCCCCACCCTTACCCCTTAACTATTGCACTGTTAACACCACATTAATATAAAAAATGGTTGCCAATTAATTATCAAAATTAATTAAATCCATATTCTTCACATGTATGGAGTAGTTTATTTAATTCCCAGGATCCTATTGGTGGGAGACATCAATGAAATATAGCTTAAACAAAAGATCACTAATAAAAAACACATCCTGCCACCAGCACCCTATGCCAACACCACCAACTCTGCACACACGCATGGCAGGGCCAGCTGGGCTCGAGTACTCGTAACCGCTGGAGAGATGGACCCCAGGGCATGAACCACCACTCTCACGCTGCTGTCAGCCGCAGCCAGTAGGTGAAAGTCACATCTATTTTTGGGTATACAGTTAAAATTCTTCAAGTGTTATACTAACGTCACATGTGTATGTAAATAACAGCCAAGTCTTCCTCTGGATGCGCTATAGAAAACTGATTCAACTTGTCTTTGAACACTTGAACAAAGAATGCATCACCTTACTCGCAGAACATTCCATAGATACCTTGCCCCCCTCTTGCTTGAACCAGTCTGTAGAGGTTCCTATGCCCCAACACAAAGGATGTCTTGTGAATGAATGGAGCATTTTGATTGGCTCTTACTGGATGTACATACAAAACTGCTGCTGCTGCTGGTGTGGGAGCACTGTTCGCCATTTTTTTCTGCAGATGAGACTTTCAGCAGCAAAACTGTTTTGTACAGATCGCAATATTGCACTGACAGTTCAACCCTGCAAATGTGGTCTATGGATCCTCAAATATGTTTCCTCAGCTACACTGCTGTACCACCAATGATGGAAGCTTGAATATGTCAGCGTGAAACCGATCTCCACATACCATATCGATGTAGTTAACAGACGATTTGTATCCTGCGCCATACAAAATTGCCACTTCTACATCCTGCAGATAGCTATCGACCACCAGACACTCGTACATATACTACAAAGACCGACAGCACAAGTACATGCACTGTATGTACTCCTCACAGCACTAAATGTTTTCCACAAGGTTGGGTGGTCATCCACTGCAGCTGACAGTCACAAGTCACCTGGCCCCATACACACACTGGTCTGATGCATGACCAGAGTGCCCTCAGTGGACCAAGGTCACTCTCCAAACTGTTGTACAAAAGCTGAATTGGTTCCACTCGGCACAAATGTGTTACTGTTTCTGGCCCCTACCTGCTTGCTTGCTTGCTTTCTACACCCATCTCCAGCCTCTGGGATTACAAGACGATATGTATTTTCACATGGTTTGCCAAAATATCGTAGTATTTGCGAGATACTTCTCGATATCAAGCACTTAGCAATATGCTACCGATCGCTTGCGCACTATAATTCCGAAGGTATAGACTGGAAATTATTTCTCTGTAAACCACTGAATAACTAGAAACTTATCTACTCTGCGAAGACCTTTATGTGAAAACTCGAAAAACATAGAGTGAACTGATATTTCTACTCGCGAATTTTGATTTCGGTGATATAACAGATTCCAAATCATCCTTATAATTTACAAAGTGAACTAAGTGTTTCTCATGTCTAGAGAACCAGCAAACGTTTCTTCCACACGTCTTTCACCTGCCAGATAGACACAGTCGATGTTGTCTCAACCAAATAAAGATGGAAAATGTGCAGAAGCAGTCAACTGGACAATATACATGGGAGGGAACAATTGTCCAGCACAAACACATGTCCATATTGAATGTTCTCAAATTTCCACAGACAACACACAATCATGAAGGTTGCCCAACACATACCGAGTATCAGTATCAGTTAGCTATTCGGCCCTCTAGAGGGAGACACAGTTAGGTCAGCTACATTTGTGTACCCAACCAGTCTCTCCATTCGGACGGCTCCTGCAGTTAGCTGGAAATGTGAATTTTTATCGCCACAGATCACTGCCGATGCGTGCCGCACACCTTGAAACAATATTCCTAGGAGTCCGGCCACACACATATTTGATCACTTAAATATTATGATTGCAGTCTCAATTGAACGACATTCGACAGTGAGCGAAGTATCAGAAATACCCCCTGCTGACGGCTGTTCGAAATGTTCAAATGTGTGTGAAATCTTATGGGACTTAACTGATAAGGTCATCAGTCCCTAAGCTTACACACTACTTAACCTAAATTATTCTAAGGACAAAGTCAAACATCCATGCCCAAGGGAGGACTCTAACCTCCGCCAGGACCAGCGGCACAGTCCATGACTGCAGCGCCTGAGACCGTTCGGCTAATCCCGCGCGGTGAAATGGTTCAAATGGCTCTAAGCACTATGAGACTTAACTTCTGAGGTCATCAGTCCCCTAGAACTTAGAACTACTTAAACCTAACTAACCTAAGGACATCACACACATCCATGCCCAAGGCATTATTCGAACCTGCGACCGTAGCGGTCGCGCGGTTCCTCACTGTAGCTCTGACGGCTGTGGCTCTGAAAATAGAAATATCTGTGCCATTCTTATGAATTGCGATAGTTTTCCATGTAAAAAAATCTTTCATTTCTTTGCGGCTATAGAAGTATTCTACGTCAAATCCATACCTTCCCTTACGACATGACATAATCATTTTCTTTGCACATGCCGGAACACACACACACACACACACACACACACACACACACACCTTATAAGCCTGATGCTCAAGACGAACCTATCACGAATTACCTACTACTTAGTAAAATACTCCTCCAATAACCGATTGCTGGCATACGAAACAACGCTGACCGAAAATCAGCGATGGGTGGACATGTCTCACAAGTTTTTCTTGTGAGTAGTACCACGCTTTCTTAGGGAGGCGTAATCGTCATACAAACCGGCAGATGTTAAAAACACGACGGTCTTGGTTCTAGAGGTGCTCATAAATATCGCTAACGATATCCTCGCTGAAAACTACACAAACCTTATAAATCGAGGCATGGCATTACCTCCAAATGAAGTCGTTTTTCCAGACAAATATCGCGACAAAGAATATAGACAGTGATCGAAGGAGTTTATATTATCAGACCAAAAGTGCGGTTACACGTTGCTGAAGGGTTTAAGCTCGTAACAAAATCACCGAATTTCGAAAGTGATTCTGGTAAGGAACTCGGTATGAAGCCGGTATTTGGAGCTCCCTCATGCCGTCGCTAGATATTTCTCTAGGAACTGGGAGAAGGACGAGAATTTTGCTACTGCATTGTGGTGCGTCTCCAAAATATATACAGTGAAAGGGTCCTGTAGCCACCTTTCATTAGTCCAGTAGCCCATTTTCACTAGTATTTCTCTTTCCTTCCTTGTTTCTCTTTTCTCATAATTATCATAGTGGTGTGATTGAATGAATGTGGTTGTGTGTCACGTTGCTAGACGGTGGCGTAGTCTGCTACAGAAAGTCTGCGATAGTTGTACAGATTCAGCAGCAGTTGTACAGAATAGCCAACTCTCGTAGTGGTCAAGTAGGCAAAGAGGTTTTCGATACTTGTGAGAAATGGCATCTTTGGGTTTTCCGGGCCACGCGGAGCGTAGAAGAGGCTGGAGAAGAAGCGGGAGGCAGTCTGCAGCCGGTACAGGAAGCGTCCACAGCTGTGCTCCAGTCGAAGAAGGATGAGTTAGACTGACCGCGTGGCGCGTTGTTACTTGGCAAGAGGAGAGCTGTTAGCTTTTGGTCTCGCTTTTCAACTCTGAAAGATTGCTCTGCCTTGTCGCAGCAAGGAATGCCAAACTTTGGCAGATTTTTCTTTTAGTAAATTTCTGTAGGAGCCTTGGATCCGCCGGAAGAGCGCCACACAAAGGTGTCGATAAGAAGTGAGCACTCGCTTCTGTATGAATGTCTGTTTGCCGTCAGCTGTGCCTGTATAAGCTTTCATTTTTCTAAATATTAATAGCTTTGCCTTCTCGTAAATTTTCCTTGCTTTATGTATCTTTCGTCCGTGGGGAGCCGACCACGTGGTTTAACATTAGGGTTTGTTGGGCTACCGTCATCACTAACTGCCTGGTCTCATGTTTGTTTTAAAGAATGTTAACTGTTCATGATTGTGTGATGTGATATTGTTGCAACTTGGCCACGATAGGTAGAAATTGCGTCTCCACAAACCACGTGGGCACGCGAGTGTACTGCGAAACGTGTACCGTTTCACGAGTTATTGCGATCGGTTATCAGGCAACAGCAGTTGTATGAATGATTCAAACCAATGATTTTAGGTGTAGATTATAACGGTGTATGTATCGATGCTTTTCATTAATGTTTTAGGAATTAATGTTATCAGGAATTGTGTACATGCCTCACATCCATATCTTAGGAATAAATGATTTTATACACAATTTTCTCTTGCATTCCGAGGTTACGTTTTCGCACCTAAGCCACTCACCTCGTAGCTTTCCTCTTAGCACATCCAACGCGTTTCCTTACGCACAGGTCCAGTGATTAGTTTCCCCTTTTATTTTAAAACAAATGCTTTAGATCAAGTCTTATTTTCAGGTGTGTTGCTGGGAGCTGATCTTCTGCATAGTGTTCATGCATGTGCTATTTTACTTTAAATGGTTGATTCTCGTGGACAGTGCACGGGAAATACTACACTCCTGGAAATTGAAATAAGAACACTGTGAATTCATTGTCCCAGGAAGGGGAAACTTTATTGACACATTCCTGGGGTCAGATACATCACATGATCACACTGACAGAACCACAGGCACATAGACACAGGCAACAGAGCATGCACAATGTCGGCACTAGTACAGTGTATATCCACCTTTCGCAGCAATGCAGGCTGCTATTCTCCTATGGAGACGATCGTAAAGATGCTGGATGTAGTCCTGTGGAACGGCTTGCCATGCCATTTCCACCTGGCGCCTCAGTTGGACCAGCGTTCGTGCTGGACGTGCAGACCGCGTGAGACGACGCTTCATTCAGTCCCAAACATGCTCAATGGGGGACAGATCCGGAGATCTTGCTGGCCAGGGTAGTTGACTTACACCTTCTAGAGCACGTTGGGTGGCACGGGATACATGCGGACGTGCATTGTCCTGTTGGAACAGCAAGTTCCCTTGCCGATCTAGGAATGGTAGAACGATGGGTTCGATGACGGTTTGGATGTACCGTGCACTATTCAGTGTCCCCTCGACGATCACCAGTGGTGTACGGCCAGTGTAGGAGATCGCTCCCCACACCATGATGCCGGGTGTTGGCCCTGTGTGCCTCGGTCGTATGCAGTCCTGATTGTGGCGCTCACCTGCACGGCGCCAAACACGCATACGACCATCATTGGCACCAAGGCAGAAGCGACTCTCATCGCTGAAGACGACACGTCTCCATTCGTCCCTCCATTCACGCCTGTCGCGACACCACTGGAGGCGGGCTGCACGATGTTGGGGCGTGAGCGGAAGACGGCCTAACGGTGTGCGGGACCGTAGCCCAGCTTCATGGAGACGGTTGCGAATGGTCCTCGCCGATACCCCAGGAGCAACAGTGTCCCTAATTTGCTGGGAAGTGGCGGTGCGGTCCCCTACGGCACTGCGTAGGATCCTACGGTCTTGGCGTGCATCCGTGCGTCGCTGCGGTCCGGTCCCAGATCGACGGGCACGTGCACCTTCCGCCGACCACTGGCGACAACATCGATGTACTGTGGAGACCTCACGCCCCACGTGTTGAGCAATTCGGCGGTACGTCCACCCGGCCTCCCGCATGCCCACTATACGCCCTCGCTCAAAGTCCGTCAACTGCACATACGGTTCACGTCCACGCTGTCGCGGCATGCTACCAGTGTTAAAGACTGCGATGGAGCTCCGTATGTCACGGCAAACTGGCTGACACTGACGGCGGCGGTGCACAAATGCTGCGCAGCTAGCGCCATTCGACGGCCAGCACCGCGGTTCCTGGTGTGTCCGCTGTGCCGTGCGTGTGATCATTGCTTGTACAGCCCTCTCGCAGTGTCCGGAGCAAGTATGGTGGGTCTGACACACCGGTGTCAATGTGTTCTTTTTTCCATTTCCAGGAGTGTATTAATTACATCGCATCTCCTATGAGTTTTTGGTCTGTGATCAAATTACTTTATTTTCCGACTCGGCCAAACCTTTGATTAGTTGTATGGTTAGAGTCGGTGGCGACCCTAATCTTCTCACGTTAGTTTCACAATCAATAAGCATTTCTATTCCCACTCTTAACGTAATAACCCGTAGAAACAGGTTAGTTACAACAGGTACTGCAGTCCAAAGCAGATCCGCATCCGTAAGGGTAGATTCACATCTATCACCCCAACATTCTATCATCGTTATTCTGTACCACGTAATAAAGAAAAATTACGAACTATAAAAGCTTTGATAACTTCACCCAGTAGGAACTCGACAAGATTTTTACATCTCTCTCTTCACCGGTTATGACATACCGTCTGCGATGCAAACAAACGATCAATATACAGTTTATTAATGGTCAAAGTAGAATTCATAACAGATGTTCTTGACAAATTTTGTATGATAAACTACTAAGAAATAATAGGGAAACTTTCTAAGGGGTTATCGTCTGATTGATGGAGACGCAGCGATGTGTTTTATGCTCTGATGCCCATTCCAAAATGAATTGTCCTGCGAAGATCAATGCGAAATTTAAAAAAATGACGGGATATTGAAAATAGTCCTCTTGTAGTAAGTGTAGAATCCAGTATGGTGGACCTAGGCACACCCCTCTGATATCCCGGGCTACTTTTACTAAAATAAAATATTGGGGAATTAAAAAAATCCGAGATTGGCAATTGTCCTATATTTGGCGAACTCAAAAATTAAAAACCGTCACTCATCAAATCCAAGACAGTGGACCTGAGCGTAGCCTTCATCATGGGCAATCCAAGATGGCAGAAATAGAGAATCCAAGACGGTACACCTAGCCCACTTCCTACTGCGATTTACACCACACTTCTGATGTTTCAGTGAAAGTAGGTCACTTGTGCTGACTAAGTTTAAAATGGAGGGAAATTAAAAAAAATCAAAGCTGATTGAACTAGCACAGTCGCCCAAAATTTAAAATGGTGGTAAATTCAAAAACTTCACTGAATTTTCCCAAACCAAGCTGTCCTAAGCTTAAAATGGTGCCACAGTAAGCATTTACAGTCGCTGGCATGGGATGGGAGTTTTTATTTATTTCTTGCAACAATTAGAACCTCAGCTCTAAATAGCTGTACGACTAAGTCACGTACAGCACCATCTGTGTGAGTTGGTCAGTTAGACCAGTGAGAACAGACTACGAAATGTCCATGGTCTTCACATTCCAATCCTGCTGATATGGCGCATTCAATAGGTGCAACATCATGCTAGCTTTCATAAGTAAGCCAGTCACATCTCCGTAGGATGAAGCGATCACGGCGACGGCAGAACAACCTCACCTGGCTACTGGGAACAGCCTGCTTCCATACAATACACTGCTAGTAGAGCACTGACATACCAATCTAACTGATATGGGGCTATTAATATTTGCAACATCCTGCTAACTTTTACGTAAGTGAGTTACACCAATGCAGATCAGAATGTTCCGGTAAAATTCATATTCAAAATGTTATTAAGCTGTTGTTAATGATTAAGTTTCTTCTCACATATACAAAACTGTAGTATGTTTTCAAAATGCACTGACGGAGAAAGATCACAACACCAAGAAGGATTTCTATGACGTAAACGAAACTTGATAGGCGTGTTTCTACATATGAAAATTTATACCTATTCCAGTTTCGCTCCAGTCGCTTAAGAATCGTACTAGTTGCACCACTATGAGAATTCAAATCAAGTTTGCCTTAAATACACGCTGCAACGGTCGTTAGCGCTAGTTACCTTAGTCTGAATGTATTGAATTTATGTTTCTCAAGATCATCGAAACATCCGGCAATGTCTCGTAATGTGATTGCAACACAGCAGAGTGATTCGCATTACTGAATTGAAACAGCATCCTTGGTTAAAATTGTTTTGACAGAAATACAAAAAAGAGGTCTTCCCCAACGACTTTTACAAGTTGATGAATAATCCAATTGTCGGGGAAGCTAGAAATCATCTCCATTACCATCACCATGGTTCGCGGGAGAGCTTCTGTAAAGTTTGAAAGGTAGGAGGCGAGGTACTGGCAGAAGTAAAGCTGTGGGGACGGGGCGTGAGTCGTGCTTGGGTAGCTCTGATGGTAGAGCGCTTGCCCGCAAAAGGCAAAAGTCCCGAGTTCGAGTCTCGATCCGGCACACAGTTTTAATCTGCTAGGAAGTTTCACCATCACAATAGTTATTTAGTCAATTTGTGGGACGGACGTTCTGGCAGAAGGAAAACTGATCATTAGATCAAATGTTAAATGGACCATATCATTAAATAAAGAGTTCGCAGCTCGGCGAAGATTTCGAAACTCTTCACAAAACTTGAGTCATTTGTAAGGTTGAGATTGGATTCCTACCACACTCACAGTGTTCACTTGAGTGTGAGGGAGAGAGAGAGAGAGAGAGTCGTTGTGTATCTTGCATATGTGCTGTGTATGTGTGTGTATGTGGAACAGAATGACCAATTTAACATTTTATACACCTGGATATACTGTATATGCATGCATGCGTGCGTGTGTGTGTGTGTGTGTGTGTATGTGTGTGTGTGTGTGTGTGTGTGTATGGGGGTCCCGATGTATCTGTATATCCAGGATTGACCGCATTTAATATATGCCAGTTAGACAGGTTGCACACTGTGTGTGACGTGCATGAGAGGGCCTGAGCTGGCGAGGCGAGCGCATCGCTGCCGTTGAGCGCTTCGCTTACTCGGCCGTTGAGAGCTCGTGAAGAGGTTTTCTGTGCTGTGGGCGCCGCGGAGAGCAAATTGTCGTGCGTTGTTTTCGCAACGCGTGCAAATTGTCGTGTTCCGCGCCTGGCAGCATGGGGAAGAAGGGTGCGCAGAGGAAACCTGCCGCTACGAAGGGTCCTTCGGTTGTGCAACTCACTGAGTCTGCCGACCGTGCAAGGAACTCCCGAGAAGACGAGTCGCGGCCTGTCCCCCCCCTTTGTACGTCAAGTGCAAAGGCGGGTGGACAGCGCTGTTCGACACCATGACGAATTGCGCTCGGAACGAGGTGGTCTACGAGTCTGTCGATACAGACTCGCTGATCTGCGTTCGAGCCGCAAACGTGGCCGACCACAGGGCGATCAAGGTCGCAGTGGCCGACCACATCGTCGACGCGCCGCCGGCGCGTGAGAAGGCACCTTCCGTAGGAAGGATGAAGACGACTAAGGCACTCCTCAGGGGGTTACCTTGGTGCTGTGATGAGGCAGCGGTCCGGGAAGGGCTGCTGCGAGCCGGGTTTGGTAATGCAGCCGCAAGGTTGCACAACCGAACCAACAGGAAGAGGGCACCGCTCTATGCCGTGACCGTGCAAACGGTCGACGGCGGGAGCGACATCTTCGACTTGCGGAAGTTGCTGGGCTTCCCGGTTACGACGGAGGCTCTCCCGACCGCCATGGACCCTCAGCCCCAGTGCTTCAGGTGCCAGGGCGAGGGCCATGTTGCGAAGTATTGCCGCAACGCGGCGCGGTGCGTCAAGTGCTCAGGTGAGCACGACAGCCGCGCCTGCGACCGCGGCAGCAACGCTCTGCCGACTCGTGTCCGGTGTGGCGGCCCGCACGTCGCCAGTTGGCGCGTTGTGCAGCTTTCTCAAGCCGCAACCGTGCCGGGCAGCAGAAGAGAAGACGACGCCGGAAACGGCGTAGGGCGCAGAACAGCCCGGCGCAGCTGAGGGACGGCGCAGCAGCAGATCCACCTACCAGGGTCGGGGACGGCCGCTCGGAAACGGGCAGCCAGGACGCAGCTCGCTCTCCCGTGAAGAGGTGTGACCTCGAACTCGGCACCGCCGTGAAGGAGGCCACAGCAGCCCTCAAAGCCGTCATGGCGGCGGAGAGGGCTGCCTTCGCAGCCGCCGTGGCTGCAGAGAAGGAAGAGGCCCTGAGGCAACTGCGAGCAGTCCTCGCCCAAGGCCTCAGCGCAGTCGTACCCGCGAACACTCCTCCTGCGACCTCGCAGAAGGACGTTCGCGCGCCTATCCCAGCGGTTGTCCCAGCAGCACCGCAGGTGAGAGGCGCAAAGAAGACAACCGCCGCCCCAGCGGAACCGGTGGCGACGCCGACCGCTGCGGGAGCGTCCATCATCGCGACAGCGAGAGCGAACGGCATACATTTCTCCGACGCTGAAACGGCGCAGCTCCCTGAACAAGCGGAGCGGCTCGAAGCTGCAATGCAGAAGTCCTGCGCCGTGCAGTAGAGGAGGACGCTGAACGGTAGCCGATCGCCGTCGTTCTGCACCAGCCTGATGAAGCTGCACCAAGTCACTGACGACAAGGCGCAGCAGAGGGCCTAAAGGCCGGTTCCCACTAGGGCTGCCGCGCGTCAAAACCGCGCGTCAGCGGCGTGGTTGCCATGGAAATGGCGTCAGCGGCAAGGCGCGGCGGGCTCTGCGTCGCGGTTTGACCATGTCGAACCGCTTCCGCTGCCGCGTGCCGCGCTCCAGGTGCGCGCCGCCAATCACAGAACGCGCTGAGCGTGACGTCAGGTACGGACCCCCGGGCCACACGAACTTTCGCCGAACCGCTGGCGCGGACGCGGCGGCAGCTATGAAATACTTATCATCCGATTCCAAGGAAACTATTCGGTAGAAAAATTTGATTCTTGGGCATGTTACAGCCTGATATCTTCTCTCGATAAAGGACCGAATTTCTTTTCGTTATTCGTCGTGGTTACTTGCTGTATCGCATTTACGTAAACCTTTACACGAAATTTGAATGAGTGTGCAGAGGTAAAAACGCATTGCGTGGACTTTGCGTACAGTTCATTTTAGGTAATACATTATTGCGTATGAAATTTAGTCAACATATCGAAATTGTTTTTAAAGCTGAGAGCAGAACGATAGCTATCACCGTTCTCGAGATATTGAATGATATGTCGGCGGACAGGCTGTGTGGTGACCGCTCGTGACGCGACCGATACTTTCGTCCTGCTCGTCGTAAACCATGTGGTTGTATCAACTGCAAATTTCGTAAACGGTTCAAGAAATCGAAACGTGTTTTTTTGCAAACGACAACTTGTAAAAACTCATGTATTTCGTCGCATGATAAATATCCAAAATCTGTTTAACTACCCAGATATGAAAGAAACTACAGTTTTTTCGGAAGGGATAGATGAATTTTTTTAAACAGCATTTAATAGCATGTGTAATGAGAAGTTAAACCGAGACTAATTTGCTGGTATGTCATAAGATGTAATTCGCTAATTATCTACAGCTATTGATTATTTCCTTTGGAAGTAACAAAGGTTTTTTTCTTTATCCAGTGTACTTTGTTGGTTCAAGACGCATTTCGCCTTTTACTTTAAGGCATTTTCGGTGGAATGTAGAATGATTCAGTTTTGTTTTGATATGTGATACTTGCAGATTATAAAACAGTTCACATCTTTTTTTACGTGAATAACTGATTACTCTGAACGGAATGGACAGTGTCTTGAAAGGAGGATATAAGATGAACATCAACAAAAGCAAATCGAGGATAATGGAATGTAGTCGAATTAAGTCGGGTGATACTGATGGAATTAGATTAGGAAATGAGACACTTAAATTAGTAAAGGAGTTTTGCTATTTGGGGAGCAAAATAACTGACGATGGTCGAAGTAGAGAGGATATAAAAGTAGACTGGCAATGGCAAGGAAAGCGTTTCTGAAGAAGAAAAATTTGTTAACATCGAGTATAGATTTAAATGTCAGGAAGTCGTTTCTGAAAGTACTTGTATGGAGTGTAGCCATGTACGGAAGTGAAATGTGGACGATAAATAGTTTAGACAAGAAGAGAATATAAGCTTTCGAAATGTGGTGCTACAGAAGAATGCTGAAGATTAGATGGGTAGATCACATAACTAATGAGGAGGTATTGAATAGAATTGGGGAGAAGAGAAGTTTGTGGGACAACTTGACTAGAAGAAGGGATCGGTTGGTAGGACATGTTCTGAGACATCGAGGGATCACCAATTTAGTATTGGAGGGCAGCGTGGAGGGTAAAACTCGTAGAGGGAGACCAAGAGATAAATACACTAAGCAGATTCAGAAGGATGTAGGCTGCAGTAGGTACTGAGAGATGAAGAAACTTGCACAGGATAGAGTAGCATGGAGAGCTGCATCAAACCAGTCTCAGGACTGAAGACCACAACAACAACACCTGATTACTTACAGCGAATCGAGTTTTTGGCGGACATCTGCGTTTCCCCTCACCTGGTCACATGCTGGAGGTTGAACTAAAACTTAGATTATGGAACATAAGCACATTTTCATGTTCGCTCTTTTTTCTTGTGTCACTAGCTGTAGACATTTTACCGAAAACACTGATTTGAAGTCATAACTACAGTGTGTTCACCTCATGTCCCTTCCTGTTTGGTTTGTTTATGTGCATGTTGCCAATCTAAAGAATTATGTGCTGAAAACTAATGTTTGTTTATTTCTGTCCTCCTTATATCTTTATGTGTGTGTGGCTAGCCAGTGATAGTTATAGAAAGTTGAAAGAGAATGCAGTAGTTGTCAGACAGTGGTTGAAAGATTTGGTGTTCAGCTGATTTCAGTTCTGGTTTATATGTTTCGTGGCAAAGTGCATGGAATAGTAAATTCACTGCTTACATTAATCGATAAAATAGCAGAATAGCATTTCAACAGATGATTATTATCAGAATACTATCGCCCAACCCCTTTGTCCTCACTCTTTGACGCCTCATAATATGTCCTGTCAACTTACCCCTCTTGTAATCAAAGTTGTGCCGTAATTTCCTCTTCCTCTTCCTGCTCTAATTCCGTTCCTCTTCTTTAGTTACACGATCCTCATATCTAATCTTCAGCATTCTTATTGATCACCACGTTTTGAAAGCGTCCATTGTCTTCTTGACAGAACTGTTCATAGCCCACGTTTCACTTTCATACAAGGCTGCACTCCACACAAATACCTTTGTAAAATTGTACCCAATCATTAGAATTTATATTCGATGTGAACAAAGTTTCTTTTTCAGAACGCTTTTGTTGCTATTCACAGTCTTCATTTTATATCCTCTCTACTTCTGCCTTCTCAATTACTGCTTCCCTTGCAAGTCATTAAAGTCTTAGAAATGCAGTTTGGTTTCTGTACAAGTTGTAGATAATCTTGTGGCCCTATGTTTTAGAGCTTCAAAGAATGTTTTAATTAAGATTGTCAAAATCTTTCTCTAAACATGCAAATGCTATAAACACAGTTTCGCAGTTCTTCAGTGTGTCTACTTAACTAAGTGGTAGGATCAGTATTGCCTTGCGTGTTCAGACATTTCACAGGAATCTAACACTGTGCTTATGTTAGTTTGTACAACCCCTCCCCCTCTCCTCCTTACATATTCCTTCCACTTTCTAGCCTTCTCTTATTTGCTTAGTTCTGGCTTGCCAGATGAGTCCTTGGCGGTTGCTTCTCCATTGAGCAAAGTTTTCTTTGTTCTTTCTAATTTTCATTCCCTTGTTTTCCAAGTGCAAAATCGCGTTGCAATTTTGGACTTTCTGTCAACGTCATGTTTAGACATTTCTATTTCCCATGGCCTACTTTATTTGCTGCATTTTTATATATTTCCCTCGTGTCAAATTTAATATATCACGTTTTATCTAACGATTTCTACTGTACCTTCTTCCCGTTCACATACTCTGCTGCATTCACCACTTTTTCTCTCAAAGATATCCATTCGTATTCTAGCGGATTCCTTTCTCTGTTTCAGTCAGTTGTTGCATTACGGTAACTTTAAGATTATCGAAAAACTGTGGGTCTTGACTTATTCAAGTTCCATTTCCTTAATTTGCTACCGTTTACTGTCTCTTTAGTTGTAAACCGCAGCTCGTAACCAATAAATTATTGTAGGTTTGCGTCTGCACCAGGAAATATAATTTAAAATCTGGTTTCGAAAACTTTGTTCCAAGTATGTATTATTCTTTCATGATTCTTAAGCAAGGTGCTGGCGATGATTACATTGTGCTCTGTGCTAAATTCTATCAGGTGGCTTCCACTTTCATCCCTTCCCCCAAGCCTTTGTGTTTTTAGTGTTTTCCTGTACCTGCTACCGTATCACACTTTAAATTTTTGTCTCGCTTAGCTATCTGAATAATCTCTTTTGTCGTACATTGTTTCAATGTGTAAGGAGATAGTGAACAATCATGAACGGTAGTCATGAAATCTGTTTATGTTGAAATGAGAAAACATGAATAAGGAAATATGTAAAAGAGTACATTGTACAGAAAATGAAAAATTTGTATGTCTTCACCCAACTTCGTCTTTCCTTCATGTAGGTATAAGATATAGTTATTCAAACACACCGGTCGTTTTGGTGGGTCCCGCCCCATACCTCAGTGGCTGTTCGTCATTGGCTACCGCTAGCGTCTGCCGCTTCCAGATGGGAACGCCAATTCCGCGAGCCGCCGCGTCAAAGCGGAAAACGCTTGCCGCTGCCGTTGCCGCACGACGCGCTGCCGCACTCTAGTGGGAACCGGCCTTAACAGCAACGCATGCGTTGCCGCGCCGGACTCTTTATGTTACAGGGAAGAAGCCACTGCGGCCGGCCCAGGAGACTACAAGCGAGCCCAGCCGCAGCACCCGGACTGACCCAGCTAACGACCACGCAACACATAGGTAACGATGCACGATACCTCACGCTAACCTTCCCTCACCTTGCATGCTCTATTGCAGCTAGCAAGCCGCTACTGCCCTTGCTACCCGTCCTACTGTCGCAGAGGTTTTTTTTCCCTTGGCGTTGGCCTTGGCACTTTTTTTCCTCTGCTCTTACAACCGCTACCCTTCGATCGTTTTCGACCACTTCTATCTCCTGATGGACCATGTTAATGAGTAATCCTACCCAGATGCATGGACAACATCACAGCCTGCATCCTGTGACGCCTGATTCAAAAACTAACATGTTTACGGAGGTGACAGTAGAACTTTTGGTTTGGTCACCATGTTGGTGCGGGCGTGGAGGGGCCCCATCCTTTATGTGTGTGACGTGACATATTTTATTCCATGCTGCTTGCCATAAAACCAAGATAATATTTTTTATATCTCACAAGCGAATTGTAGAGTTCCACAATTGTGTTAACTTAAAATTGAGCAGAGCATAAACCGCGAAAAAGATGCTATGACGTTGTAAAACTGTTGAACTGTGTTACATCAATAACCGTTCCATGCTGTGAGAGCTGTATCTTGTAAATATTGTGCACTGTAAAATTGTTGCAACTTGTTGGGCAGATATTTTGTAAATATTGTACACTGTTAAACTACTACTATGTATTTTATACTTTCATTCATATGTTTCTACCTTACCCTCTGTGAAAACATAATTATTGTTACCCACACTCTTAAAGTGGCTGACGTGTATTATCTGTTAAACTGTAAATATGTAGATATAGCAAAAATATAGTACTATTTTATATCTGTGAGAAAAAATAAATTTACTTTCTTAAATTGTAGGCACTCATTTTCTCTCTACATCAACCCTATCACATTTTATCAATAATTGTTCACAACACTTGAACAGAGATAGATATGCCATACAATGTGCAGTCACATCTGCATTGCATGCATCTTCTCTATAAGAAGAGATGCATTTGCACTTCATTAATAGCAGCCTGATAGTGTGATTGGGTCCAGTTCCACAAGATACAGTGGCCAGGCACATCCACATCGCAAGCATATTTTATACAAGAAGTGGTGCATTTACATTTCCTCATTAACAGCAGAGTGATGCCGTTGTGAAGTTAAATTTTACTGCAAAATTGTGGTCTGAATTGACTTGCCTGACAGAGTTTTGAATGGTAACATGATGTTGAAACTGTTAATAGCCCTGTATCATTGAGACTGGTATGTCAGTGCCCCACTGCTAATGTAGTACATACTGTCAGGCTCTTCTCAGAGGCTGTGTAGGGTTGCTCTATGGTCATGCATATTGATTCTGGCCTGTATTGGTGTAAGAGTTAGCATGATGTTGAAATTATTAGTAGCCCTCTATCCGCAAGATGTCCACCATGGACATGTCAACACTCTTCAAAACTCATTTGGGTGGCCTATTCAGGTAACTCACACACATGGTACTGCAGTAACTGCCTCCTGATGTCACTACTGTATCAGGTCGGAATTGTGGTGTTAATTGTTGAAATAAATAAGTAAACATTCCCATCCTTTGCCAGTGGCGGTAAATGATCGGTGTAACACCGTTAGCCACACCAGTTCAGACCACAATTTGTCAGTAAGCTTAGGACACTCTGTCTTGGGGAAATTCAGTGAGGTTTTTGAATTTCCTGCATTTTAATATTCGACTAACTATGCTTTTCGTCATCTTGGATTTTTTGAATTTCCCTTCATTTTATCTTAGGACAGGCTTAAAGTTGCCACAAGCGATCTACGTCTGCTGTGACATTAGTGGTGTGGAGGTAAATATCTGTAAAACAATTGGACTACGTCCATCATCTTGATTTCTTTGTTTCCGCCATCTTGGATTGTCTGTCATGCAGGCTGGGTTCGTACCTGCCATCTTGTGTTAGACAAATGCCCAAATTGGATTCCATACTCACCAGAAGTATTTGGCGACCATGCATGCTGTTCTCAAATCCTCCTTCTTGGATTCTCTTATTCTACAGTCTTGGATTGCGCATCATGTAGGCTGTGCTCAGATCCACCGTCTTGGTTCTGTCAAGTGGCTATGTTGAATTTTTTAATTTTCCATCAATAGGACAATTGCAGCTTGAACTTTTTATTCAATTTTCCGACATAATTAGCTCAGGTGACCTGTGTCATGAGAGGACTGTGCTCAGGTTCACTATTTGGAATTATATAATTAGAATAATTGGACTATTTTGAATTTGCCGCCATTTTTTGTATTTCCTGCCATTTTATGAACGGGAAATTGATCTATGTCCACCATCTTGGATTTTGATGTTAGAGGGGTGGGGATAAAATCTGGTAAAACTGCATGTCATCAGTGCAGTTTGCAACTTAATGTAGCTCAACAGCCATATTTTACAGAAATGTGCGAAGTGGTGGGAAGTAGATTATAGCCAAGCCAACTGCAGGTGAGTGCAGTTGTTATGTCTTAAAAAATGCAACACAGCCGTTGAGCATTACAAGGTGAGCCAGCCAGGAGAAAGAAGGCAGAGGCCTTTCCACACCAGCAACATCGGAAGTGTTTACTATATGTTCTACAAGGTACCGTAAAGCCTCAGCAAGCGCAGCCCTGGAGCATAGAAATACCTAGCTACTTGTAATGAAATATTCTTGTGTTAATATTGTAGCAATACCACCATGGGGCTGTGATACTTGAGCTGGCGTACAGAATGGTATATGGGTTCTGCAGTATTATTTGATGTCAGGCAGCCTGCTGTGAGACATGAGACACAGAGCTGCTGCTGCTGCAGGGACTGCCAAGTCCCGGGACACAGCACGCTGGCCACAGTGCTCCTACAGTGGATGATGCCGCCCCTAGCGCTGGAGACATCAGCCAAGCCTCAGCCACCGCTGCCTTACCAGACGAGCCTTGAGGACGTCACTGACGGAAGCATTGGTGATATGCCACCAATCGACCATGCCACACTGTCAGCATTGTAGGATGCCATGCACACACCTGAGGGAGGCAACTGGATGCCTCAGCCACACTGCCACTGCTTGAAAGGTTTCCTGGCGGAGAGGTACACTAAAGGAACTAGAAAGCATAAAATAAATCTACTGACTGCAATCCTATTTCATTAAGTATAGGCTGTTCAGGGATTGTTGGTGAGACCTTGTAGTGCAGGTTACTTATGAATCTCCTGGGCCAAAGCACGCCTCCCTAGGATACACGCTCATCCGCCATACTGCCGTGCGGGGTAGCAATGCGGTCTAAGGCGCCTTATCACGGTTCGCGCTGTTGCCGCCGCCAGAGGTTTGCGTCCTCCCTCGGGCATGGGTGTATGTGTTGTCCTTAGCTAAGTTAGTTTAAGGTAGATTTAGTAGTGCGTAAGCCTAGGGACCGAGGACCTCAGCAGTATGGTCCTATAGTCTTTACCAGAAGTTTCCAAAATTTTTCCGTCGTACTAGTGTCGTCTTTTATAACAGATTCTGATAAAGTTTAATTACTAAGTCGATGACCATTAATTATAGGCAGGCATATCACAAACAAAAGTTTCATGGTTTCTTTCTATGTTGTACATGATCTGTTGCAAAAATCCGATTACTAAACAATTAAATAAACAGTAATCTATATATCTAAAAAAGGACAGCTTGCATTTGTTTACACGTCTCATAACGGCATGCTTTGCAACTACGTCTTGTTGCAGATTATGAATGAAAACCTTAAGAGATGCTCTATCCACCAGTAGATGAAGTTTTTGTATATATCTTATAGTTTTTGTTCAGTCATATTCTGAAACCATAGAGGTACTTCGAATGGCCCTGTGCAGTCCACATGTAATGAATTTGTAATATTGTTTACCTCTGATCCTTCAAGCACTGGAAACAATAACTGGAATGAAAACTTCACAAGCTAAGATCGCTAAAAAAAAGCATTTTATTAGATGATTGGTTTCAACAGAGCTATGCTGTCATCATAGGATGTTATGCTTTAAAATTTTTACAACATATTGCCCACCAGTACTGCAAGTCGCTTCACATTGTATATGTACTTTCTTCTAACATGAATATCACTACACCTCGGCATGTCAAATGCAAAAGTATTATGTACAAACATAAACACAACTACACTTCGCCGGTTGCAAGTGTATGTGTTGATCACCAGCTGGCATCTGACTTCATCCCTCTCTCTGTCAGTCTCTTCTTCCTCCTTCTTTACGTCCTTTTCCTCTTCTACAATCCTCTTACGTATTTTTCCGAGCCAGAGCCTTATTTATTGTTATTACATGGGAAATCTTGATTGGGAACTGAAATCACTTAAGATGAGTTTATACAGCAGTTGGGGTCATTGGTTATGACAAAAACCTCTCCAGCTGTGACAATAACATCACAGTGTTTCGCATGGTTTTAATTTGTGAATGAGTAGGATTATGAAGTCCCAGACATTCAGGTTCCACAATAATATTCTAATCATAGGCCGATTAGGCATAAACTCAATTTCCCTTTTTCTACGTAGCCGACAGGAAAAAAAAAACGAAACACCATGTTGATATATAAACAATTTTTATTCGAAAATATATTTGAGAAAAAACAATTTGAGTGGGAGAAACGATTTGTAAAACAGTTTACACGCGCTCCTATCATAGCTGAAACAGACTATGAGAAAGAAATTGAAACAACAGGTTTTCACAGCACAGCAAATCATTTTCTTTGTCGCAGTCGTTTTTAATTGAAATCCTGTACATTGTATTTTAGAAAAACATATAGTCTCCATCCATCTTAGTCTCCATCCATTGGGATATTTGTTAGAGTATTGTGTAAAAAATGAAGTTAATTGGTCAAAAATTTTTCGAGGTATTTGGTATCAAACTTAATAGTGGCACCTATTTATTCACAACCGATACAAAAGAGTTACACGTTTGTACCTGATACTGTACTTCAAAGTAGTCACCAGCGTTATGTAGAACCCGTTGCCAGCAATGTGGAAGGCGTAGTATACCGTTAGCAGAGACTGTTCTGTTGATGGTGCGAATCGAACGGTCTGCTGCCTGTCGAATCTCTGGAACAGTTCTGAAGCGAATGGCACGAAGTGGTTTCTTCATCTCCGGAATCAAATCGAAGTCACAAGGACTTAAGTCGTATTACTGTTCGTTTTTGAAGCATCACCTGTGACCAGCTTTGTGAAAGAAGCGCCGACACTTTCTGTGCAACCCACCCATCATTTTACACGACAATGCGCGGGTGCACACAGCGCAGGCTGTGGCTGCTCTGTTCGGTCGATGGGAATGGGATGTACTGTACCGTCCACCATAGTCTCCGGACTTACGACCTTGTGACTTTGATTTGATTCCGAAGATGAAGGAACCATATACCATTTTATATTAGATACATTGAATATATATAGCCCACGTCTGTTCAAATGTGCAATACATTATCATGTAAAAATCTGAAGTAAGTTGGTCAACAACTTTTCGAAATTTTTAGTATCAAAGTTTTCCATTTATAAGTTGCATATACATATATTTATATTTAGAGCCTATGTCCATCAAATGTTCATTGCAGTATCACATAAAAATTGGAAGTAAATTAGTCAAGACTATTTCCCCTTTATGTATTACTGATATATCCATATATTAAAAGTATATATCGTATGTCTTTCCTAATTTTCATCAGAGTATCATATAAAAATTTGAGGTAAATCACCCAAGAACTATTCTAGATTTTTGGTAACAATGTTTCTCCTTTGTATATATATGTATAGAGTGTATGTCTGTCCAAATCAAATTCATTAAAGTATTGTGTATAAATCTGAGGTAATTCGGCCCAGAACTTCTTGAGACTTATGGTGACGATATTTCCCATTTATTATTACATATATCGTTATATATTATATATATTAAAAATAAATATCCAATTTCTTAACAGTGTCATCTAAAAGTTCGAAGTAAATCGGTCAAGTATCTTTTGAGATTTTGGTAACAACGTCTTGTCTATATATAGTAGGATTTACTGTGAATGACAATGGTAAGTAGCCATATGCTGCAGTACTGGTCAAAAATATTATAATCACGACCGTTTACTGTATTGATTGACTCACAAGAAATATATTTTATAAATCTGCATTTACATCTGGATCTGTTTAATAAGGATGGATACATTGGCAAGCACAGTTGAAGCACAAAGTACTATGTGAAATGATGATCACATCTTATCAGGGCATGGGGGATGCAGGGTGACGATCGGAGAGTGGTGAAAAAGTGCTAGTGGAAGGGAAGGAAGAATGATGTTGACCAGTATATCAGAAATTGTGTAGAATGTACACTGTGTGTGGATTCGAATCAGAAGCAAGTACTACTTCTGCAGAGGTTGTCAAAAACAACAGCAGTATTTTTTGGGCAGCGAGATGTAATATTATCCAACCACAGTGGGCCACTTGGTTTAATTGCAAAAGAGATAATTAGGCTGGTATTTTCAGGTGTACAAGGATTAGCAAATAGTAATGGGATGCTTAAGGAGGTATCAAAGGAACACAGGAAGTTGCTCGGGGCATATGCATGACTGGGGAAGCAGCTGCAGGAAGGTTGGGGGTGGTGACATGTGAGTGAAGGAAGGTGAAAAGGTGGTGGATAGATGTTGAAGGTAGAACATTAAAGACAATATTCAGGATGGTAGACACAAGCGACATGAGCAAGTTGAACAAAACAGTGGAAGTCGCAAGAGGGTTAGCAGAGGTGAATAGTTAAGTCCAGTCTTGTCCCCTGAACAGTATCTGATGGGGTTGAGAAAAATGCAGGGAGAAGTACTGCTGTGATTACAGTTGGTAGCGGAACTAGCCATTTTACTACTGTGGAGCAACTGTGGGTATGATGACAGATAACACACAGCTGTACACATCAGTGAGGATTTGGGTAGCAAATAAGTGTCCATTATTAAACGTTACATTGTTCACGCCTATTCAGTGAAGCTCTTGGCAGTAGGGAAATTCATGCAAGAGATGAGGGGGTGTTACAAGTGGCAAAAAATTCGCATCGACATATGGTGGTGGCCAAGGGTGAGCATCAGCAATGTTAGAGTGGGATGGTCACCTTACACTTGACTCATGAGGTTGTGATGGGTGGGAGCACATGCATCATGTAGTTGTTCAGGAGTGAAGCAGAACATCCATGCCAAAAAATTGTCATGGAATCAAAGCCATATTTCCAGAGAATAGGTTTGCACTGGATGTACTCAGTACACATTGGCATAGTAGTGGCTGCTAGTTACTTTGAGCAAGGAAATCGGATGGGAGCAATATATTTGGAATTACAAAGCAGTGGATTGTTGATTGATGGGACTATGTGTCATGTCTCTAGGCCCATGTTTCATTTTCCAGCTATGATGATGGGGTTCACTTGATCGAGTGCAACACAGCTGCAGCTATATTGGCCAGACAAACTTCTAGAAATATTGTCCAATCAAAACTTTATCTTCCTAAATGACACCTGGAAACAAAGCCTTGACCATTCTCTAAGCCAGATGATAGCCACGCAGGAGGGCTATATCACCACAGACCAGGATGGTAGACATCAGGCTACCATGACTTTGAGTGTCGTATTTCCTAGGACCATAGTAACTCTGACTCTTCCCTGTCTAGCTTTTATCGTATTTGAAATGACGGGCTGTGCGGAAACCTGATCAAGTGATAATTTGAGTTCCTGTGGACTGGATTCCTCAAGCAAGGGACGGGAAATAGATTTACAAAGCGGCCAGGTTTTCTTCATAGAGGGAGGAAGTGTAGTGTTACAACCCAGTCTTTTAGCAAAGTAATAGGTATTTTAGGAAAAGCAATTTGAAGTGGTGAAAAACCCATCTTGAAGTATTGTATTAGTCACTGCAGGCTAGTGGGTCAGATTAACATGCACGAAGGGCTTGTGAGATGATGCTAGCTGCATTAATCAGAAAAAAGCACTGCATATTGATAATAACTGTAGAAGGCAGGTTGATGTCACCACATCAGGGCAGGTCTCTTGATGGATGATTAGACTAGGTGCCAAGTTATAGTGAAACAAATGTGTCTCAGAGCTATACAAACATGTCTGAATCTTGAGGTGGTGGTACTTGCTTTCACTAGAGTCCAGCAATACCACCATAATACCTAGGCCACTCTGAACAGTCAGATGACTGGTTATCACCAGCATCCACCATTGGTTCGGGATCTGGCTGTGCCTGTTGCCACCAGCACTGAGTTCCTCATGTGACATAGTGCCTCATGGCCAGCCGCTGTCCAGCCCCTGGCAGAGGGCAGTTTGTCGAATCTCATGCACAGCTGTTCCATATGCTGCTACAGTGAACACATGCTGGGCTCAGGGGGTCTCCAGGTGCCATGCTGCTGATTTCATGGCCATGGGCTACAGAGGCCTGCAGCCACCCACTGAGCTGTTGTCAGCAATGCATGGTGCCTACACAGCATTCTCTCACTGGGGTGGAAGCCCCCTGCCATGCAACAGTGGCAGCCAGATTCAACAGAGCGAGGCACGTTTTGCCTCACTGAGCCACAACAAAATGCGTACCGAACTTAAATAAAAGAATTTTAGCTATCAGAAATGTTTCCACTGGCTCTATGGTGCATCACCATCACCACTCATCCCACCAAGTACAACTGCACTCTTCACAGATGACATCTCTGTGTGCGTCTGGCACAGATGGCGAGTTTAGACAGACAAAGGCGCAATCAGTCAAGAGCTGACTGACTGCATGACTTCTGTGTTAAATTGTAGGCATGAGTTAAGACATGATGCTGACAATGACATGGATGCAGATACTTCTCATTTCAGTATTAATTTTAAAATGAATTTATCTTACCAGTCTGGAAGAACATCCACAGTGGATCGCTCAACTGGGTGAGATGATGGGACAATGCATGTCCTCTGCATTTGAGGCGTGTTACGTAACAGTCCATATCACACTGTAGATATATGGAAGACTTTTGCTGTCAGTATCATTTAACTGTGTAAGGTTGTAAAAGAAAGGTGGTTGCCTTGTTTTTTAGTGCTTACAGACAATGTGTCGAGTCGTTGGTAAATAGTAAAAGTTTGCCTTTCTTTCTAGAGAACATTATAATGGAGTCAGTGTCCATAATTGTGATAAAGACTGGCATACAACGACTTCTTCATGTGTGCAGCGTAAGTACTGAAGTTATAAATCGAAGCTTAACAAACACAGAAGTAGATCAACTTTTTTTGCTTAAGTTCTACGAAATAACATTGCTTGATGGTATTGTGTTGAAAAAAAAAAGTTTTCCCCACTGCATTAATACAACACTTGTATAATGGTACAGGTGTTGGTTTGCACATGACAGTAGATAAGCTATGGCTTGCAAAAATACTTAGTCAGTACTTTTAGCTGTCACTGACTTCAGAGAAATACTTGTGGGTAGTTACAACAAAATTGTGATCTGCCTAATAGAGAGATTACGTCGAGCAAATATTCTAAGATACGTGATCCCTAATGCATATTAATAGTACCCAAATAGTTAATGTTAATGCTTTACACAGTCTTGATATTTGTGGGGTGCTTAAGCATATGTTCAACACTTTGCTGTTACATATGAAAACCATTAATTATGGAAAAATTGGCTACCATTTTCTTTTGGTCTAGTCACACACAATTCTCCTAGCAGTCTAAAATACCCCTAGGATTCACGCACACCAGAATGTCGGAGCATCTTACTGTAATATTTATCACATTTTTTTGTGGAATGTGCTGTGACACAACACACACTGTAGTGTCAATGGATCTCCCCTCGCCATTTTTTAAAACTCTGCTTCTCACTACAGTGCATATGGATGATAGCAGTTCAGCAATCATTAATGCTCAGCTCTCGAATATTTTAAATGTAAATGCACATCCACAATAATGGATACGTTTGCACCTCCAGCAGTCTTCATTGCATGAAATGTATTCAGAGTTGTGAATATGAACAACCATCAGCTGTACAAGGGAATGACAACAATGCAAAATTTGTGTTATGCTGGGACTCGAAATTTCCTGATTAACACGAATGGTTGGGTTAATCACTTTGGCAGTTGATGTGTAACTCACAGCCATCCCAAAATTCCATATCTCGTCGTCGTTCCTGCTTCACAGCCTGTACTCAGACAGATACTATGTAACTGGCAGTTGATGTGTGACTCACAGCCATCCCAAAATTCCATATCTCGTCGTCGTTCCTGTTTCACAGCCTGTACTCAGACAGATACTATGTAATTCCCATATGGGTGAAGACATTTTAATTCAAAGTCATAACCTGCTATAAGGGTCTATCTGCTACGAAGAACAATGCAATGTTCCTTTGGACATGCATGCATGCCTGAAAGAACATGACATCGTTCTTTTTAACAACACATTGTAGCCTCTTTTGGCTGGTACATATATATAATGGTCTATTATACCAATTTTACCAATTTCTGTTTTCGCCTCCCACAAGATACCAGTTTTATAGTCAGTTTTACCAGTTTCCATATTCGGCACCATTCGACTAACATTTTTATAGACTACACTCTGACGTCATTGTTTTATACTGTCTAAATATCTTTCTACATCCTGTGCATGACATATGTATGCTCATGCAAAGTGTACATGTAGTGTATATATGGATATGTATGGCGTATATGTGATGTATTAGTGGTGTAACTGAGGCATATGTGTAGCATACTTACTGCATAATAGTGGCACAAGCAGCGTAATTATGAGGTAGTTGCGGTGTTTGTGGCTTGTGTATAGCACTGTGACGCCGATTTACTTACTTTATAACTAATTTTACCAATTTATGAATTGGCACCTTCCCAAAATGCCAATTTTACAACCAATTTTACTAACTACCAGACTTGGCGTCTGATCAGTTTACTGTTAATGAAGTCAGTTTACCAATTCCCAGACTTAATGTCCTATAAATTTTACAACCAATTTTAATGATTTCCTATTTGGTGTCCTATCGATTTACCAACTGTGCAAGCAGTACTAAAATTTTCCTACCAATTTAAAAACGTAATACACTTGACAGCTGCAAGACTGCTGCTGCAAAGTGAACTACTACCACTATATAAACTTCAAGTATGTGTGTGCTGATTTTGATATATATCCTGTTGACACTGGCTGCCGTTAATAACGTAATAATATGTCACCAATCACATTTATGTTTCGATCCAGCACCAGATCAGGTTCCATATAAATAACAACAAAAGCCAAGTATAAAAACATTCAATACACTGTTTGTATGGAGGCTCCTGTAACATTATTAATTTGTCACAATAGCTCAGCATGTCCATAAAATAAGCATGTAGTAGTTCTCTAATTCCTGTATGGAAGCAGTACAATGTTAACTACTGCCCGCGCACTGTGTTGGAGTGCTGGGACATTCACACACAAATTGATAGGTTTTTCTAATAATAACCATAATAAAAAAGAACAGACAAATACTTACTGATAATATTCTTCTTTGCAGTTTATTGTTTC
Organism: Schistocerca americana; assembly: GCF_021461395.2. Classification (NCBI taxonomy): domain Eukaryota; kingdom Metazoa; phylum Arthropoda; class Insecta; order Orthoptera; family Acrididae; genus Schistocerca; species Schistocerca americana. The sequence continues at coordinate 266,150,679 of NC_060119.1, read as the reverse complement.
TACTGGTTGTGCATCATATTGGACACAGTACAGACAGAAAACTATGGCGCCCAATCAGTCGAATTGTAAATATTAAAATTTTCAAAGGTTGTGGCAGAGCTTGCACACAATTCATGCCCTGGGGTCCCACAGCAATTCGCACGTATGTAGCACCACAGATCTCAGTAAATAGTTTAGACAGTACCGCATGCAAATTAGAGCACTCCCACTATGTGTGGGTGTACAAGGGTGTGGGGAGCAGAGGATAAGAGGTGGAGGAGTGGGGTATGGCAGGGTGGGGGCATGGGGTTGGGTGGGGGGACTTCGTAGGGCAATGGCATGATGGATTCTTGGTCTTGGTGCAATTGTATGAACGTGGTGTCAGAATGTATGGAATGCTGATGATGTCAGTTAATATACACTGCTGGAAAAAATTAGTACACACTTTTAGAAGTTTACAGTTCACTCAAGATTTATTGTTGCAACAGTCCATAGAGAGGACATGAAATGACTAAATTTACAGATCAACGGCACAAGTGGATATTGACCCATGCTGAAACACCCATATTAGTACATGGTGTAGACTCTCTGGCATCCAGTCGATCATACAGATAGTGAAGTCTGTTCTGGAATACGTTAGTCTATGCCTGCTAGACTTGTTCATGTAGTTCTGTAAGCGATGTTAGTTGATGAGTTGCACGAGTCAGTTCTCATCCCATAATATTGAGACTGTTCACATGACCCCTGATACCAGCATTGTTGCATAACTTATGCAGCATGTCGTATTTGTGTGCCAATTATCCGAAAGGACTATCCCATCACTTGGAAGGCCACAGTCTGACCTCTTTCAAACTCGCTCAGTTGGCTGGAGGATGCATGAATGCATCTTTGCGGCATGGTTGCCTGTTTGCTCGTACATTTGTACCACACTGAGCCTTCTGGCTGTAGCATTCTGTATTGACAGGTAGACACAGATGGCGCCCTGACAGATTTTCCACTACAGTATCAACTGGCAGACGACGTTGAAACTGTTATCAGTACATCTACTGTCCCCCAGAGTGACTGAAAAAACCACATGCAGTCAGCGCAAGGAATCATTCATTTCCGAACGGCTACAATCAGTCTAGGTAGCACAGTGATTGTACAGAATGGAGTACAGTGGTCGACTAGCTCCTCATAAGCGACGCATTTCTGTAGTCAGTGGTAAGCAATGCTTGAGGTGGTGTAAAGAGAGACGACGTCACTGGACAGTGGATGTCCGAAAACAAGTGATGCCGAGCACACTATTCCCTGTGAAAATAGAATTGAAGTGTTTGAGTTCGGCGGATGCTGGAGGAACGTTACCTACGTTCATGTCTAGTGCTGACAGTGAAGTATGGAGTAGGTGGTGTTACAGTACAGGTACGTTTTTCATGGTTAGTGTGAGGTCCTCATATTGTGCTTAAGAAAATACTAAATGTCGAAAGATGTGAACATATTTTGCAGAATCGTGTACTGCAAAGAATAGAGGAACTATTCAGTGATCATCATTTGTACCAGTATAACAATCCACCCAGTCATAAAGCAGCATCTGTGAGCCAGGTGATTGTGAACAGTGACATTCCAGAAATGGACTGGCGTGCCCAGAGTCGCTACCTGAACTCGATAGAACAACTTTAGGATGAGTTAGAGCGTTGACTTCGATCCACGCCGCAGGTCCCCTTCTCTGATTTTTTCTCTTAAGGAGGAATGAGCTGCAAATCCTCCACACAAATTCAGACACCACATTGAAATGTACCCAGTCGATTAACAGCCATCATAAAGGGTCGACACACACATATTAATATCCACTCACGGGTGTCCAAATACTTTTGATCAGTTCGTGTACAGGTCGACTGAAGATGATCACTTGATGAACAGTAGCCCTGACAGCGAAGAATACATCCCTGCAGTAGCATTTTGGTGTTTCATAATGACGTTTGTATTTTGTGAAACTTCGACAGTCTGCACGACAGTCTGCAGAACGTGTCCACAGTATTTACATGAGGATAGCTGCTATGTCACCTCTGATGGGTATTTACACTACTGGCCATTAAAATAGCTACACCAAGAAGAAATGTAGATAATAAACAGGTATTCATTGGTCAAATATATTATACTAGAACTGACATGTAATTACATTTTCGCGCAATTTGGGTGCATAGATCCTGAGGAATCAGTACCCAAAACAACCACCTCTGGCCGTAATAACGGCCTTGATACGCCTGCGCATAGAGTCAAGCTGAGCTTGGATGACGAGTACAGGTATAGCTGCCCATGCAGCTTCAACACGATACCACAGTTCATAAAGAGTAGTGACTGGCGTATTGTGATGAGCCAGTTGCCCGGTCACTCAATTGACCAGTCGTTTTCAATTGGTGAGAGATCTGGAGAATGTGCTGGCCAGGGCAGCAGTCAAACATTTTCTGTATCCAGAAAGGCCCGTACAGGACCTGCAACATGCGGTCGTGCATTATCCTGCTGAATTGTAGGGTTTCGCAGGGATCGAATGAAGGGCAGAGTCACGGGTCGTAACACATCTGAAATGTAACGTCCACTGTTCACAGTGCCGTCAATGCGAACAAGAGGTGACCGAGACGTGTAACCAATGGCACCCCATACCATCACACCGGGTGATACGGAGGTATGGCGATGACGAATACGCGCTTCCAATGTGCGTTCACCGCGATGTCGCCAAACACGCATGCGACCATCATGATGCTGTAAACAGAACCTGGATTCATCCGAAAAACTGTTTTGCCATTCGTGCACCCAGGTTCGTCGTTGAGTACACCACTGCAGGCGCTCCTATCTGTGATGCAGCGTCAAGGGTAACCACAGCTATGGTCTCCGAGCTAATAGTCAATGCTGCTGCAAACGTCGTCGAACTGTTCGTACAGACGGTTGTTGTCTTGCAAACTTCCCCATCTGTTGACTCAGGGATCAAGACGTGACTGCACGATCCGTTACAGCCATGCGGATAAGATGCCTGTCATCTCGACTGCTACGAGGCCGTTGGGATCCAGCACGGCGTTCCGTGTTACCCTCCTGAACCCACCGATTCCATATTCTGCTAACAGTCATTGGATCTCGACCAACGCGAGCAGCAATGTCGCGATACGATAAGCCGCAATCGCAATAGGCTACAATCCGACCTTTATCAAAGTCGGAAACGTGATGGTATGCATTTCTCCTCCTTACACGAGGCATCACAATAACGTTTCACCAGGGAACACCGGTTAACTGCTGTTTGTGTATGAGAAATCGGTTGGAAACTGTCCTCATGTCAGCACGTTGTAGGTGTCGCCACCGGCATCAACCTTGTGTGACTGCCCTGAAAAGCTAATCATTTGCATATCACAGCATCTTCTTCCTGTCGGTTATATTTCCTGTCTGTAGCACGTCATCTTCGTGGTGTAGCAATTTTAATGGCCAGTAGTGTACTTGTCCTCCAGTCCAATTATCAATGGGCCTTTCACATTTGCGGCGAGGGGCCTTGCCATAATGCAGAATCTGAAATTGCGAGTCGTGTTTATTATTTATAGCTCTGTGAGTGCATCGTTTGCACGCGGTGTTTGCATCGCAGAACGTGAGTTCCGCAAGTTATGAATTGCGAATGCGAGATAAGTGCCATCGGCTTTCTACCGGAAATGCAGCGGCAGTTCCTGTCTGCTAATGTCCGCGCTCACGCCGGACGCATTCAGTGTCGCACACAATGGTCCCCATTCCCACTCGCCATCTGACGCCATACGTGGCGCAGCACTCAGCCATGGCGGGCCAGGCGTCTGCGGTTCGCTGAAAGGGCGAGCTGGATGATGAATGGGGCAAATGCTTGTACGAAGCTACGCTTCCCGCTCCTGAGTCGGCACCACAGTAGTTCCTCCATGCCACCTTGGAAGCTCATCGCCAGCTCTTTCACAGCGATACGCAAGTACTGCGTCACCTGAAAATATACAGCGGTGCATCGGCGGGGTCTCTATTCATACTTTCTCTTCAGGTAATATTATTTTACACGACGCAGTTCGATCATTTATGCGGCACCTGGGATTTTGGAGACATTGGTTTGCCATTGCTCTAGTTACAGTTATTTCAGACTTTAGGGAACATGAAAAAGTCGAAACAGAGAACAGAAGAACACACAATACTGAGCGCTACGAAACAAACTGAAAAATGCTAAGTACACGCTGCTTTCATGGAAGCTGAGAAGAGAGAATGTAGGCTTCACAACGAAAAACCACAACGCGGTGGCCGAGCGGTTCTAGGCGCTTCAGCCCAGAACTGCTTGACTGCTACGGTCACAGGTTCGAATCCTGCCTCGGGCATGGATGTGTGTGATATCCTTAGATTAGTTAGGTTTAAGTAGTTCTAACTTCTAGGGGACTGATGGTGGCAACGGCCTTGCCGCAGTGGATACACCGGTTCCCGTGAGATCACCGAAGTTCAGCGCTGTTGGGCGTGGCCGGCACTTGGATGGGTGACCATCCAGTCACCATGCGCTGTTGCCATTTTTCGGGGTGCCAACTGAAGAGCTGCTCGACCGAATAGTAGCGGCTTCGGTCAAGAATACCATCATAACGACCGGGAGAGTGGTGTGCTGACCCCACACCCCTCCTATCTGCATCCTCCTCTGAGGATTACACGGCGGTCAGATGGTCCCGGTAGGACACTCGTGGCCTGGAGACGGAGAGGGGACTGATGACCTCAGATGCTAAGTCCCATAGTACTCAGAGTCATTTGGACCATTTTTTTGAAAAACTACATTTGTATGCAATGTTTCACTGGTGGCCAGAAAACGGTTCATTACATGGGTTTGCAGAAATCTCTTACAGTGCAACCAGTGGCATACAATATGCATGTGAGGCAGAGAAGTGGTAGATGTTGAACATCTCTCTGTGACTCAGGGTACTTTCATACTGAGTCGGTAATACGAGAATTGTGTTCATGTAGTGGCAATATTAGTAGGTGGGTTCATCATTGCAGGTGGCAGTTAAGAATTATAAGCAGTGTAAGGGATGTAAGTGCAGATATTTCTGTTGGTAACTGATGATGGTGTGCTGACCGACATAACATTAGTATTTTTGTCATTTGCGGACTGATAATTGTAGCCATTACAAGTTTTATGTATGAAGTTAGTTAGTACCTAAACGTGTCAAGAGCAAGTCATTAACGTCTATTTTCCCCTGGACAGCAGGTCAGGTGTTGAGGTGTGGGTGCACGAATACAAAACGGTTAGTCTATACTGATAGGTGTAGCCCACTTACTCGTGCAGTACAGACAGCTATGCAGAAAACATCAGGCAGTGAAGTTTGTGACGCATATGTGGGAAAATTGTTCGATGCAGAGAAAAAGGAACCAACACACTGATGTGTGTACATATCTGGGTACCACATATAAAATTATCGGCACTTATAGCCGTTATGCCGCTTATACTGATGAATCAAAACAACAGCAGCGATCCTGCACAGCGTGGATTCAATTGCTCCTTGATACGATTCCAGAGATATGTGGCACAAAATGTCTATGCACAAGACACTCAGTTCCCGTAAATTACTGGCAGGTGGTTTGTGGGTGCAGATATGTCACAGATGTGTCACAATGGGTTCAGATCAGGCGGATATGATGGTCAAGACTTCAGCTTGAGTTCACCAAGATGCTCCTCAAATGGCTGTAATGCAGACACAGAGAGTTATCCTGCTGCAAGACATAGTCACTGTCGAGGAAATCAAACATGAAGGGGTGGTGGTGATCCTAATAATACTGCCATACTGCCATCGATTACTACGACATGTCCCATTGAAACTGAAGAGAATGCCCCCTATAACAAAACAGTAATACTGCTCTCATTCGCCTTCGTCCGCGATGCGGCGTAGTTTGGAGCAGCTTTTCGACAGCAGTTACAGACAAGACCTGATCTAAGGGGGAACGTTATTCATATGAGCAGATGACACGTTTCTATTGATCCACCGTCCAACTCCATGACCCAATCGACATAAATATTATAAAAATGGATGTATGCGTACACTGGGTGATAAAAGTTATAGTATAGTAATATGCAAATATACCGATGGCGACGGTATCACTTACACTAGGTATAAAGTAGTAGTGAAATGGCGGAGCTGTCATTTGTACACAGGTGATTCACGTGAAAAAGTTTCCGACGTGATAAGGACCGCATGATAGGAGTTAACAGATTGTGAAATCGGAATGCTAGTTGGAGCTAGACGCATGGGACATTCCATTATGGAAATCGTTAGGGAATTCAATACTCTGAGGTCCACAGTGTCAAGAGTGTGCCGAGAGTACCAAATTTCAAGCACTACCTCTCACCACGGACAATGTAGCGGTCGACGGCCTTCACCTGACGACTGAGCGCATTGGCATGTGAGTAGAGTTGTCAGTCCGAACAGACAAGCAACACTGTGTGAAATGACCACAAAACTCAGTGTGGGACGTACGACGAATATATCCGTTAGCATAGCGTTAATGGGATACGGCAGCAGACGACCGACACGAGTTCCTTTGCTAATAGCACTGCATCGCCTGCAGCTCCTGTCTTGGGCTCTTGACCATTTTGGTTGAACCCTACACTGTTGGAGAACCGTGGCCTGGTGTGATGAGTCTCGATTTCAGTTAGTAAGAGCTGATGGTAGTGTTCGAGTGTGGTGCAGACCCCAAGTAGCCACGGACCAAATTTTTTAACGAGGCCATATGCAAGTTGGTGATGGCTCCATAATGGTAAGGGTTGTGTCTAGATGTATTTGACTGGGTTATATGGTCCAACTGAACCTGTCATTGACCATTTGCAATCATTCACGGACTTCATGTTTCCGAACAACGATGGAATTTTTATGTATGACAATGCGCCATGTCACCGGGCCACAACTGCTCGTAAGTGGTTTGAAGAACATTCTGGACACTTCGAGCGAATAATTTGACCACCCAGATCGCCTGACACGAGTCCCATCGAACATTTATGGAACATAATTGAGAGGTCCATTCGTGCACAAAATCCTGCACCGGCAACACCTTCGCTATTATGGAGGGCTATATTGCTCAATATTTCTGCGAGGGACTTCTACCTATTTGTTGAGTCCATACGTTGTAGTTGTGGTCTTCTTCAGTCCAGAGACTGGTTTGATGCAGCTCTCCATGCTACTCTATCCTGTGCAAGCTTCTTCATCTCCAAGTACTATTGCAGCCTACATCCTTCTGAATCTGCTTAGTGTATTCATAGCCGGCCGGAGTGGCCGTGCGGTTCTAGGCGCTACAGTCTGGAGCCGAGCGACCGCTACGGTCGCAGGTTCGAATCCTGCCTCGGGCATGGATGTGTGTGATGTCTTTACGTTACTTAGGTTTAATTAGTTCTAAGTTCTAGACGACTGATGACCTCAGAAGTTAAGTCGCATAATGCTCAGAGCCATTTTTTTGTATTCATATCTTGGTCTCCCTCTACGATTTTTACCCTCAACGCTGCCCTCCAATACTAAATTGGTGATCCCTTGATGCCTCAGAACATGTCCTATTAACCTATCCCTTCTTGTAGTCAAGCTGTGCCACAAATTTCTCTTCTCCCCCATTCTATTTAGTACCTCCTAATTAATTACGTGATCTACCCATCTAACCTTCAGTATTACTCTGTAGTACCACATTTCAGAGCTTCTATTCTCTTCTTGTCTAAACTGTTTATCGTCCATGTTTCATACGTACACTCTATACACGTGAATGCTTTCAGAAAAGGGTTCCTGACACTTAAACGTGTATTCGGTGTTAATAAACTTCTCTTTTTCAGAAACGCTTTTCTTGCCATTGTAGTCTACATTTTATATTCTGAAACGGGTACAGCTAAAATGCTCCTAAAATTGTCTAGTTAACACTTATAGTTATTTTGCTACCAAAAAAAAAATAGCAAAACTCTTCTACTTCTTTCGATATCTCGTTTCCTAATCCAGTTCCTGAAGCATCACCTGATTTAATTCGACTTTATTCCATTACTCTTGTTTTGTTTTTGTTGACGTTCGTCTTATTCTTCCTTTCAAGATACTGCCAATTACGTTCAACTGCTCTTCCAATACTTTGGTGCCTCTGAGAGCATTACGTCATCGGCAAACCTCCAAGTCTGTTTCTTCTCTTTGGGATTTAGTTCCTATTCCAAATTTTTTGTTGGTTTCCTTTTATAATTGCTCAATTTACAGACTGAATGATGTTGGGGATAAGCTACAACCCTGTCGCATTCCCTACTCAACCACTATTTCCCTTCCAGGCCCCGCGAATCTTATAACTGCCGAATGGATTCCGTAGGAATTGTAAATAGTCTTTTGCTCCGTGTATTTTGTCACTGCTACCTTAAGAATTTCAAAGAGAGTATTCTAGTCAACATTGTCAACAGCTTTCACTAAGTCTACGAATGCTATAAACGTATGCTTGCCTTTCCTTAACCTATTTTCTAAGAGAAGTCGTAGAGTCAGAATTACCTCTGTGTTCCTACATTTTTCCGGAATTGAAACTGACCTCCTGCGAGGTCGGCTTCTACTAGTTTTTCCTTTCTTCTGTAGAGAATTTGTGTTACTGTTTTGCAACGGTAACTTATTAAACTGATAGTTTGGTAATATTCACACCTGTCACAACCTGCTTTCTTTGGAACTGGAATTACACTACTGGCCATTAAAATTGCTATACCAAGAAGAAATGCAGATTCATTCGACAAATATATTATACTAGAACTGGTATGTGATTACATTTTCACGCAATTTGGGTGTATAGATCCTGAGAAATCAGTACCGAGAACAACCACCTCTGGCCGTAATAACGGCCTTGATACGCCTGGGCATTGAGTCAAACAGAGCTTGGATGGAATGTACAGGTACAGCTCAACACGATACCACAGTTTGTAACTAACCTGTTTCTCCGGGTTATTACGTTAAGATTAGGGTCGCCACCGACTCTAACCATACAACTAATCAAAGGTTTGGCCGAGTCGGAAAATAAATTAATTTGATCACAGACCAAAAACTCATAAAAATGCATACGTCGTGATGTCGCTTATAGCGGATGCGATGTAATTAATAGTATTGCCCGTGCACTGTTCACGAGAATCAAACATTTAGAATAAAACATAAAATGCATGAACACTGTGCAGAAGATCAGCTCCCAGCAACGCACCTGAAAATAAGACTTAATTTAAAGCATTTGTTTTACAATAAAAGAGGAAACTAATCACTGGACCTGTGCGTAAGGAAACGCGTTGGATGTGCTAACGGGAAATCTACGAGGTGAGTGGCTTAGGTGTAAAAACGTAACCTAGGAATACAAGAGAAAATGGTGAATAAAATAATTTATTCCTAAGCATGGTTGTGAGGCATGTACACAATTCCTGATAACATTAATTCCTAAAAATTAAAGAAAAGCATCGATACATTCACCATTATAATCTACAACTAAAATCATTCGTGTGAATCACTCATACAACTGCTGTTGCCTGATGACTGATCGCAATAACTCGTGAAACGGTATGCGTTTCGCAGTACACCCGCGTGTCCACGTGGCTTGTGGAGATGCAATTTCTGGGTATCGTGGCCAAGTTGCAACAATATCACACCACGCAATCATGAACAGTTAAAATTCTTGAAAGCAAACATGAGATCGGGCAGTTAGTGATGACGGTAGCCCAAGAAACTCTAATGTTCAACCACATGGTTAGCTCCCCACGGACGAAAGATACATAAAGCAAGGAAAATTTACGAGAAGGCAAGGCTATTAATATTTAGAAAAATGAAAGCTTATACAGGCACAGCTGAAGGAAAAAGTTGCAAACGTGATGGTACGCATTTCTCCTCCTTACACAAGGCATCACAACAACGTTTCACCAGGCAACGCCGGTCAACTGCTGTTTGTGTATGAGAAATCGGTTGGAAACTTTCCTCATGTCAGCACGTTGTAGGTGTCACCACCGGCGCCAACCTTGTGTGAATGCTCTGAAAAGCTAATCATTAGCATATCACTGCACGTTCTTCCTGTCGGTTAAATTTCGCGTCTGTAGCACGTCATCTTCGTGGTGTAGCAATTTAAATGCCAGTAGTGTACTATGTTCTTCTTGGAGCCTGAGGGTATTTCGCATTATGGCAGCTATGGACTACGTCGACTTTATAGCGGATCATGTGCATCCCTTAATGCTTAGCGACTTCACCGACAATGATGGTATATTCCAGTAAGGCAGCTGTCCATGTCAAAAAAGACCAGTATCGTGCTGCTGTAATTTGAAGAGCATGATAGTCAACTCAAGTTCAAGTCTCGGCCACCAAATTCGAATGGTTTGAAATCAGTGGAACACATCTGGGACCTGTTTGGGCGCCGGCTCCACGCCTACAAACATTGGCTGTTAATTTACGGGAACTGCATGACCTGTTCATAGACATCTTCGGAAGCCTAACAAGCACTTGGCGAATGCATGTCAATCTGTTCCGTGTTGCGTTCTAAAGGTCATTAGGTTTAGCTTCATTAGCCTGTGAGCCCTGAGAAAATTCTACAGAACTGTTGCGTCACCAGTACCTGGCTCCTCACTAACGTGAACTACATCCCAGCAGAGATGTCTTCACACTTGTGACATTATCCTTTATATAAAGGAGCCCAGCAAATAAGTAACCTGAGTGTTGGTAAAAATCAACAATTATGAGTTGAAATATGACGGCCAAGGTTAGAAACAGGTCTAAAACATGGAAGACTAAATGGTTTCTCAGAATTCGAACATAGAATATAAAATACTTTGATACATAGATGAAGAGCTTGTAGAAGAATTAAAATATCTTGAAATCTCAATATGTAGACGCAAGAGACAAAAAAGAAATACAAAGGGCAGAAGAAATAGGACCGTTAGCAGTACCTTCTCATTTATAGTGGAGTTGAGAGGGAGACAAGAGCTAAAGCAGGAGTAGGGATACTTATTCACAAGAAATACAAATAGCTTATTGAGGAGTGCCAATACATCTCTGAGAAAATAGTTTCAATAAAACTGAAACCGACTCATCGCAAACTGAATATTATCTCCCTGTACAGCCCAGAGGATTGTAAACTTAGAACAGAAATAGAGTCCTCCTAAAGCAATTACAAGAAGTTATTAATCTGATACCTTCAAACGAATTTACAGTCATAATGGGGGATTTTAATGCAGAATGGTTTTAGATCCGGTAGGTCATACACAGACGCAGTATTCATTCCCAGGCAGGTTGAAGAGAAGTCCATTGAATACAAGAGACTTTGCTTTATGGATCTACAGAGGGCTTTCGATAGCATTTAGTTAACAGATGTTTTAAACCTGCCCTACGATGGATGAATTCCTTCTAACTCAACAAAAGCAATCGAAGACATTTATTCCAACAACTAAATCCAGACGAGAATTGTTTCCAGGTTAACTAGGTGCTTAGCAGTTAATAGTGGTATTAGACAAGATGACTCTTTGAGCCTGCTATTTTTAACATAGTCATGGATAAGGTGATAAAGAAGGTATTGGCTGGTTGTGGTTACAGAATGGGGAAAACAGTGAAGATAAGCCGCAAAAAATTTTACATTTATTTAAAGTGGAAGCCAAAACTCTAAAAATGATCATATTCACTCAAAAAAGAAATGTATGACGACATCTGTGGAACCAGTTAGGTGCAAACTGAAACTGGATAGAAAAATTATTCACCAGGTAATGAAACTTAAATATCATGATAGAGAACTGTCCCGCCGCGGGAATGTCGAAGAGGAAGTCAGAGAACGAGAAGAAAAATCAAAGAGGCAGGGCGTTCAAATGATACTGTTTGGGTAATCAAACAGGAAAAGATACAAACGCAAGAATATACAAACCAATAGTAGGCCAGTTATGACATACACAGCGGAGACAAGACCGGAAACACCAAAAGCAAAGATACTTTTGGAAACCACGGAAATGAAAATTCTGTGAAGGATTATAGGGAAGACACTGAGAGATAGAGAGAGAAGTGAAAATGGTTCAAATGGTTCTGAGCACTATGGGACTTAACATCTTAGGTCATCAGTCCCCTAGAACTTAGAACTACTTAAACCTAACTAACCTAAGGACATCACACAACACCCAGCCATCACGAGGCAGAGAAAATCCCTGACCCCGCCGGGAATCGAACCCGGGAACCCGGGCGTGGGAAGCCAGAAAGCTACCGCACGACCACGAGATGCGGGCTTCACGGTAAAAGATGACAGCCAAAATAGTTGCAGGATAAAGATTTATTAAAATTCATGACCAAGGTTTCGGTATATATAAATATACCTTCATCAGAAGTAAAATAGCCTGAACAGGAAGACACTTTCATTAGCAAAAACTCAGCATCGGAAATGAGAAAGAAAAAACACTATAGCTTAAGTAACCGTAAAATTACTGACGACGCCTTTTGGCACAATTGTTTTGTTAATCTCCATTGCAGGATGTAATTTTAGTAAGTGACTAAAAGTTTTTGTGCCTGTAATACTCTGGTAATTTTACGGTTACTTAAGCTATAGTGTTTTTTCTTTCTCATTTTCGATGCTAAGTTTTTGCTAATGATAGTGTCTTCCTGTTCAGGATATTTTACTTCTGATGAAGGTATATTTATATATACCGAAACCTTGGTCAAGAATTTTAATAAATCTTTATCCTGCAACTGTTTTGGCTGTCATCTTTTACCGTGAATAACTTAAGGACATCACACACATCCATACCCGAGGCAGGATTCGAACCTGTGACCGTAGCAGTCACGCGGTTCCAGACTGAAGCGCCTAGAACCGCTCGGCCACTGCGGCCGGCTTCAGTAAAGCAGTCTCCCCTGTGCACTTAATAGAGTGTGTGAACCAGGTTTAGTCTTTGAGCTGGACTGCGTGTATTTGTTTTGTACGCAGGTCCCTCCAGCGTCTGGCGCATGTTGTCACTTTATCTGCTGCATGTACGGTACTGTCTGAGGGGCATTCAGGAAGTAATACAACACATATTTTTCTGAAAGCCGGTTGGTTTTATTTAGGATTCTAATACACCATATCATTTCTCACTCGCCATATTTCGTCGCCTGTAAGGATGCTCGACAAAAAATTGCCACGATCAGCCTCGTATCACGCAAACAATTCCGCGCAGATGGTCCTCCACTGCTCTTTATGATCTAAGTACTAAGGAATGACGAGATACGCTTGAAGTTCTCCAAGGCTACGGATACAGCAATAAGGAATAGTTCAGTAGACAGTACAGTTGGAGAGGAATGGACATCTCTAAAAAGCCCGCATCTCGTGGTCGTGCGGTAGCGTTCTCGCTTCCCACGCCCGGGTTCCCGGGTTCGATTCCCGGCGGGGTCAGGGATTTTCTCTGCCTCGTGATGGCTGGGTGTTGTGTGCTGTCCTTAGGTTAGTTAGGTTTAGGTAGTTCTAAGTTCTAGGGGACTTATGACCACAGCAGTTGAGTCCCATAGTGCTCAGAGCCATTTGAACCATTTTGAACATCTCTAAAAAGGGCAATCACAGAAGTTGAAAACAAAAGCATAGGTACAAAGAACGTAACTGTCAAGAAACCATGGATGATAGATGAAATACTTCAGTTGATCGATGAAAGAAGGAAGTACAAAAATTTGTTTACGAAGTCCGTTGTTTTATTAGGTTACACTGTGAGGGTCACTTTCAGTAAGTATATTTTAAACTTAACCAGACAAGCCGAGCTACGGAGTGACTTTGGCTTGAGCAGAAATTAGCCTGTATTTCAAAAGAGAGTAATTAATCGATACTAATATGAGCGAAAAGCAAATTATTACGTGCAGTCTTTGCCATAATTCAAGGAAACGCAAGATATTGTTTAACGCTGGCTCACATGTCTCTCTGCCGCGACGAATTTATAGCTGACACTCATGAAATATTAATACAACTCAGAAAGAAAAGGTTACATGATCCTCTTGTTTTGAAATAAACTGAAATAATATTAAAGGCCAGTTGTAAGATCCACAAAAGTTTTGTTTGAAAAGGGATGAACAAAGAGATCCAGAAATTGGTAGAGTCCTGTAATACCTGTTGTCTACGTAAACCTGCATCGAACACTCGACAATGGTTGCTGTTCTCCAATGTTATACAAAGCCCTATGCACAAAATGTACATTGATTATGTCGGTCTGTTTCCACGGTCAAAGGAGAAGAACCGCTTTACGCTGGCTTGTGTATATTTTTTTGTTGGTTAATCCCCACGAGGAACGTAAATGTGCCAACGACTATCAAATGCATGAATGGAATGTCTGGAATTTATGGGCAGTGCACAACCCTACTATCAGATAATGGCACTGAGAACTATGGGACTTAACATCTGAGGTCACAGTCGCCTGGAACTTAGAACTACTTAAACCTAACTAACCTAAGGACATCACACACATCCATGCCCGAGGCAGGATTCGAACCTGCGACTGTCGCGGTCGCTCGGTTCCAGACAAAAGCGCCTAGAACCGCTCGGCCACACCGGCCGGCTACTATCGGATAATAGCGTCGGTTTTTACATGGGTGGCATTTAGGAATTTCTGCTTCGATATGAGAATAGCAGATACTGTCACAACACCTCGCTACCCGAATCCCTCATTTTCGGAGTACGTCAATCGAAATTTACGTGCAGCACCCATTACCTTCTATCAAAACGGTCGCACTGAGTGCGATATGCCCTTATGTCGGCTGAGCCACGCTGTTAACACCGCTGTCCACGAAGCTCACAGGAATATCCCGACCAATCTGATGTTCTCATTTAAACGTAATTCGCTTGTCTCCGACCTGTCCCCCTTAATGATTTATTGCCGCAGGAGACTGATGCTGCACAAATCTGAGAGATGTGGAAAGCGGCTAGGGTAATTTGATGATGAATCATGAAAGGACTACTCAGCATTATAACGTTGGGAGGCGACACACGTCATTGAAGGTAGATGATCAGAAATTTGTCGAAAATGTAAACGAAGCAATGTGCTCATCAGCAAGCTTTTCACCCGTTTCAGGGGCTTGTCCAAATCATATGATTCTGATTACTACGGTTACCTTTCTGCTAAGGGACCGGAAAAGCAGACGTATTTTCAGGGTCCGTATCTTCCAGACTAAACCATGTCGGTGCGACGCTTTTTCTGAACTAAGATGCAACCAGGATGTTCTTCATCGTACAATGTAGTTTAGTTGACCTATATTGCAATTTTCTTTGGGATTTTATGGTAAAGTTTAGTGAAGTTACATGTTTGTTTATTTTGTGTAATCTGAGAGTTGTACGAGGGCTATCCACAAAGTACATTACGTTTTGGAATTAAAAATAAATAAGGTATTGGAAATTTTTTTAATTATATACAGATGAAAGCCACACTTAAATACTACTATTCTACATAGTTGCCATTTAAATTAAGGCACTTATCGTAGCGATGGACAAGCTTGGAAATTCCTTCGTCGTAAAATTCGGCCGCCTGCGCCTTCAACCACGTGGTTACCTCTTCTTGAATCTGTGCGTCGTCATCAAAACGCTGCATAGCCAACCACTTCTTCATTGCTGGGAATAAGTGGAAGTCGCTCGGTGCCAGGTCGGGACTGTACGGCGGATGAGGAAACAACTCCCACTTAAAAGATTCGAGAACTTCATGAGTGGCATTTGCCGTGTGGGCCCGGGCGTTGTCTTGAATCAGCAAGATCTTTGAGCCCAACTTTCCCCTGCGCTTGTTTTGTATTGCTCTTACGTGGTTGAAGGCGCAGGCGGCCGAATTTTACGACGAAGGAATTTCCAAGCTCGTCCATCGCTAAGATAAGTGCATTAATTCAAATGGCAACTATGTAGAAAAGTAGTATTTAAGTGTGGCTTTCATCTGTATATAATAAAAAAAAATTCCAATTCTTTATTTATTTTTAATTCCAAAACGTAATGTACTTTGTGGATAGCCCTCGTACAAACTGCGTGCTTTGTGGCAAGCTCTAATGTTGGTTAATGGACGTGTGCGATTTTTCCAGTCTCATCCCTTCACCTGGGACTTTAAGTTTTGTGTCAGGGAGGATATGCCGTCGCCAAATGTCACATGTCCGTGGCAATTTGGAAGGCTGCGCGAATAGAATTCCGGCTGCGCCAGCGATACAGCACGAAGATGCTGCCTGTGAAAGCGCCACTCACCAGCGCCGTCCGGAGCCAACGTTGGAGGCGGCTGTGACAGAAGATCAGAACACGGGGTACCGCGGAGAAGAACGTTACCACCAGGAGGCAGGATCTTTTGTAGCTCTCAGACAGGAAGCACCTGAAGACACTCTTGGATAACCGTTACGTGGTGGACGCTAGCTGTAAGAGTATGCTTTTTGATTCCAATACGCCAAATCCGTCTGTACTGTGCACATACAGTGTTTAAACTGGGATTGGTCTTTAAGCTGTGTGTGCATCTGTTTTGCATGCAGCTTTCTGCATGCTCTGGCACACGTTATAGCAGACGGTGCTGTAGTGTTGCTTGTATACGCTCTATCTCCGTTGGAGCTTCACAGCGTAAATTTGCGTTATTGTCAAATGATACTGAGCACAAGGCTTACGCAGTTATGTAGTTAGTGAATCGATTCTGTTCGTTCTCGTGATGCATGTGCGTCTGGGTAACACACTGTCCGAATGTATCATGCTTCTTGGCAATGCCTAATTTCAGGGACGTGGCCTCCATTAACTAAAGTTGAACCTCCTCTGTATTGGTTATTTTGCGTAGTTTAATTTTGTCTGGCTCCCTGATTCTATTTGCATGGAGTGTAATAGTGTAAATTTATTCTCTGCTTGAACAGTTTTGATCATTATCGCTTTTACACTCTGAGGTTTGCCCATTCACTGCAGGCTTTAATTATTTGCTAGTGACTTACATTTGGCTTCTATTGAGGAAGCGTTATTTTGTCGATAAATCCTTGTTGTTATTTTGGCTAACCGGGCGATTGATTTAAAATTAAAGCCTTTTTAGTGAAGTTTCTGCAAACTTAAATTTTGTGCGGTTGTCCAATAAAATGTTGAAAGCATATGCTGACTCACTGTTCAGCCCAGCCCAACCAGTCTCACTACCACCGGTACAGATGTTACACGAGGGTGAGTCACATGAAAACCTTAAATACTTTTTAAATATTGTTTATTGTGTAAAAGTGGTACAAAGCTGTGTCACTTTTCAACATAATCTCCCCCACGCTCAATGCAAGTCCTCCAGCGCTTACGAAGTGCATAAATTCCTTTAGGAAAAAATTCGTTTGGTAGTCCGCGCAACCACTCATGCACCGCGTGGCGTACCTCTTCATCAGAACGGAACTTCTTTCCTCCAATTGCGTCTTTGAGTGGTTCAAACATATGGAAATCACTTGGGGCAAGGTCTGGTGAGTATGGTGGATGAGGAAGACACTCAAAATGCAGGTTTGTGATTGTTGCAACTGTTGTACAGGCAGTGTGGGGCCTTGCACTGTCATGTTGCAAAAGGACACTTGCAACTGTTGTACAGGCAGTGTGGGGCCTTGCACTGTCATGTTGCAAAAGGACACCTGCTGACAGCAATCCACGTCGCTTTGATTTGTTTGCAAGCCGCAGATGATTTTTAGGAGATCTGTGTATGATGCACTGGTGACAGTGGTCCGTCTAGGCATGTAATACTCCAAAATGACGCCTTTTTCGTCCCAAAAGAGAATCAGCATAATCTTCCCTGCTGATGGTTCTGTTCGAAACTACTTTGTTTTTGGTGATGAGGAATGGCGCCATTCCTTGCTCGCTCTCTTCGTTTCCGGTTGGTGGACGTGAACCCAGGTTTCGTCCCCATTAACGATTCTTGCACGGAAGCCATCACCTTCTCGTTCAAAGCTCCGAAGAACTTCTTCACAAGCATCAACACGTCGTTCTCTCATTTCAGGAGTCAGCAGCCGTGGCACTCATCTTGCAGACACTTTGTGAAACTGGAGCACATCATGCACAATGTGGTGTGCTGACCCATGACTAATCTGTAAACATGCTGCAATGTTATTCAGTGTCACTCGGCGGTTTTCCTTCACTATGGCTTCAACTGCTGCAATGTTCTGTTGAGTCACAACTCGTTGCGCCTGATCTGAACGAGGAGCATCTTCCACTGAAGTCACACCGTTTGCGAACTTCCTACTCCAGTCATAGACTTGCAGCTGTGACAACCATGAATCATCGTACTGAACCTTCATTCGTCGATGAATTTCAATAGGTTTCACACCTTCACTACGCAAAAACCGAATAACAGAACGCTGTTCTTTCCTGGTGCAAGTCGCAAGTGGGGCAGCTATCTGTACACTGATACTGTGACGGTATGTGTGCATCTGCACTATGCTGCCAACTACAGGCCATTCTGCACGCTGTTTGTAGCACGTTTACCAACTTATAGGGTAACAGCGCGAAATTTCGATTTGTTATTACAAATTTAAGGTTTTCATTTGACTCACCCTTATACCAAAATTTAAATCGTACGAAAATACTTCCGAGGCTAACGAACAAAATGATCTAATTTCTTTCTCGTCTCGGGTACACAGAAGACTGTTATGCAAATTCAGCACTTATACATTATTTGCTAAACAAACACTCACACTTGAGTCTATGAAAGTGTCTTTGGTCACACAAATAAATTAAAATCTCAATCCGTTTAGATGTCTCGCTCACAGCAAGTTTTCCTGTAGTTTACTGCTTCACCTCTGCTAATTAAGTCTCAGCTCCTGTATCATATGTGATACGTAAAACAGACGAATTTTTTTTTGCGTATACTGGTGGAAACAGAATGAGCTACACTGGCCAACATCATAGATAAGTTCGAAAATTCCACCAGTGTATTTGGAGCAATGAAATGAAACCGGGTCATCAGAGTCTCATTATTTGCTATTTGCTGCCGACACGCGCACTGAATGAGGCCAGATCAGTTGCAATTTGTGCGCGCGCACGTGTTCGTTTATTGCTACGTGGTTTGTGTGTTCGTCAGACAGTAAAAATAGAGGATAAAAAGGCATGACAGAGACGTGACTACAGTTTTGTTGCTGTCGGGCGAAGCTAATTCTGAGCCGGTGAACTGTGCTGCAGCCTAGGGTACCGAATTTCGTAGGGGGAGGGCAAACGACATTTGTTATGCGGAAAAGCGGAAAATCTCAACAAACTGACAGCAATATTTGACATTATCAGGAAATGGACACAGTGATCTTATGCATTATCAGAAAATAAAAAAAAATATATATACAAAATCTTTTAATTGTCTAGATCGCAAACAAAATACATTGAATTTGATAACTCGTTCCAGTTATTTACAGATCCATTCTCAGTTCGATGTGTTTCCTGTGATTCATCTGAGGATGGTTGTGTGGTATGTAATTTAATGTTTTAATTTTTTTGCGATCTAATTAAAAAGATTTTTTATGCCTTTTTTGTAAAATTTTCTGTGTCAACAAATTGAACTTGTCAGCTGACGTTAATAGCGGTTTAGCTCTCGACGATATAATATAACAGCATTTCCCTTGAAGACACACAAGAATCAATCAAGCGTGGTCGAAGGAGACTGTCACCAACAGGACGTCTAAAAATAACATGTACATAACAAAATTGTCGACTAGTATAGACACTAGTGAAGTTGGTTGAAAGTGTTGGAAGCGAGCCTATCAGGGAAGATATGGAAGCAACGGAAAGATTCTCTCAGAGTCAACGTCCGTTCCTTCCACCAATACAGTTGAACAGTTCGCTCTATACGACAACACAATGATAACTGAAACCAGCGGTCGATGGAAAAATCGAGTGCTCTGATGAAAACGACTTTCAGTATCGCTTTTCTGCGAACGCATGTGTGCATGGACTCTATACTCTCCAGAGCCTGTGAGGCAGTAGTAATGCTATGAATATTAATTACAAGCGGTTCCTTATTGGTGGTACTATACGAATTTATCTTCTCCTTTCTACCGTAGTCATCCTGTAAATAAATATAAGCATATACCTGTAAAACTTATTACTGCGAAGTGCGCGAAACAGTTACGTAAAAGATACAGGATGGCCATAATTAATGTTACAATTTCAAAACGAGAGTGATTAAAGAATTCGAAAACACAGATTCTTTTGTGGTGCTGTGTAACAGTGGAAGGAAAGCAGTTGATCCTACGTTTGTTGAAGATGAGACTACAACAGGAGAGGTCGAGCGGTGGTGTGCAAACGCGTTTTGCACGGGGAATTTCCCGAAGGGAATTGCTCGAACGTTGCACATGCCATCGAGAACGCTGGATAACATCCTATTAAAACACACTACACTGCATATATGAAGATAGTAACTGTTCTCGAAAGAACAGATACCATTGATGAGCGTGCAGCTTCTGTAGAATAAATGATAATTAAGTGAAACCCTCAGCTGCCGAGAAGTGTTGTTGATATACGTCGATTGGGACAGCTGAAAATGTGTGTCCCAACCGGAACTCGAACCCGGGATCTCCTGCTTACATGGCAGACGCTCTATCCATCTGAGCCACCGAGGACACAGATGAATAGCGCGACTACACGGACTTACTCGTATCCCTTGCACGCCTCCCGTAGACTCACTTTCCCAACCGTCCACAATCTACATACGTAATGTACCTAATAGATATTTGCCCATCCACTCATTACTCGCGCACACTATGTGTGCGCGAGTTGTGAGAGTGTTGGGAATGTGAGTCTCACGGGAGGCGTCCAAGGGATACGAGTAAGTCCCTGCAGTCGCGCTATTCATCTGTGTCCTCGTTGGCTATAGGCTACAACCCTGCCCCACTTCTTTTCCAACCACACTGGTTCTCTTTAAGGGCCCTCGACTCTTATAACTGCCATCTGGTTTTTGTAAATAGCCTTTTGCTTCCTGTGTTTTACACCTGCTACCTTCAGGCCTTTCGCTTCCTTTTTTTTACACCTGCTATTTTCAGAATTTCAGAGACAGTACTCCAGAGCTTTCTCCAGGTCTACAATGCTACAATCGTATGTTTGCTTTCCTTAACCTACCTTGCAAGATAAGTCGTAGAGTGAGCACTACCTCCCATGTTCCTACATTTTCCCGGAATCCAATCTTATCTTCCTCGAGGTTGGCTTCTACCAGTTTTTCCACGCTTCTGTAAATAATTCGTGCTAGTATTTTGCATCAATGACACATTAAACTGATAGCTCACCAATATTCAAACATTTCAGCACCTTCTTTCTTTGGAATTGGAATTATTATATTCTTCTTGAAGTCTGAGGGTATTCAGTTATCAGCAGTTCTGACGGAATGTCGTCTACTCCTGGGGCCTTCCTGCGGCTTAGATGTTTCACTGGCTCTATCAAGTTCTTCTCGCATTATGATATGTCCCATATAGTCTCCATCTACGTCCTCTTCCAGTTCTATAATATTACACCCAAGTTCATCTCCCATGTACAGACCCTCCATATACACTTTCCTTTCAGCGTTTCTTTGTTTTCTTAGGACTGGCTTTTCATTTGAGCCCTTGATATTCATACAACTGCTTCTCTTTTCTCCAAATATCTTTTTAATTTTCCTGTAGGCGGTATCTGTCTTTCCTCTAGTGATATACGCTTACAAATCCTTACATTTGTCTTCTAGCCATTCTTACTTAGCCATTTTGCACTTCCTATCAATCTCATTTTTTTAGGCTTTTGTATTCGCTTTCTCATGCTTATTTGCTCTGATTTATATTTTCTCCTTTCATCGATTAAATTCAATATCTCTTGTGTTGTACAAGACCTTGTTTTTTTTTTTTTACGAGTGTGATCCTCTGCTACCTTCACTGAACGCCAGCGATGCGTTATAGGACTTCTCGTGCTCACAGTCCACGTGCTCTGACAAATCAAAACATTACGACCACCTGCTTACCAGTGTGTTGGTACGCTTTTGAAATAAGACAGTAGCAATTCTGCCTGACATAGATTCGATAGGTCGATGTTGACATTCTAGAGGTGAGTTGTAACGTTACTAGTATGTAGGCTAGCTCTAAGCTGGGAATTTGGAAGTCGTATCGATTGCCTGTGCTCCCGCCCATTTCGAAGTGGCAGACAATCTTTAAGACGGCTAAATTACAGCTCTCTCAACTTCCACAATAAGTCACAGTTCCATATTAATGCAAATCTGAATACATTGGCGATCCCAGAAAAATGAGGCACATCGAGTGCCAGAAAAACGTTTCAATACCTTCAAAACAACTGAAGTTAATATTTCACAGTGAATAAACATTTGCACAATGAACTTCTTAATTAAAAACTTTTAATCGCATAATGCGATTTTAACAAATAGAGGATAGCACTGCACTATAGCTATCATCCCTGGAGGCTATGTATCTGTATCTATTCTATTTGTTGATCTACGACATCTTTTATATCGCTTTCATTATGCAGATGTTTGTCAGAACATCCTATTTCCACATTTACACAGCAAATGAATTTTGTCATACTTGGGTATTTATTCACTGAACAGTTTAGTATTTTTCAGTCACTTTATTTAAATGTTGGTCGAAAGTGCTATTAAAAAACTGTGCTAATTCAAAACTGGTCAGTCGCATGTGCTAATGGACACCATAATTGAAACGAGAACCAAAAGATGCTTCTGTTAAGAAGGCATAAATAGTTGTTTAAATAATATTTAGCGATAATCTGTACTCATTAAATGTGAGCGCACTTCCACAAGAATATTGGCTTCTTTATTTATTGACAAATCTTTATTTATAATTATTGTAAATTATCTGAATGCGAGAGAATGTTTATAACATTTCTTTTTTAAATATTGTTATAACATGTTAGTTTAGCCTGCGAAATGGTCAACTGGAATCACATCATGTCTATAGAACGGGAGAACAATGTACTTTTGGTGGGGATAGCCTTCAGCCAATGAATGTAGAACAGTGGCAGAACACTGCTGGAGTCAAGTGGAGACTGGCACAAAGGAGCGATGCCAGACTTTATGTGGAGTTCTTGAAGGCAGACTTACATGACGTGACGTGCATGATTCGGTCGTGGGGGTATTTAATTCTGGGCGGTGAACGGCCGCTATCTCACTTCTGAAGGGATGTGATAATTCGAGAGGGCTGAATGCGCTCCGGAGTGGGACTAACTTTTTCCGCTTGTAATACAGAACTGCGCGTAGACAGGGTATGAGGAGCTATTCTTCGTACCGCGTGTGTTACATTGTGAATCGTCGTGTTGAGCTGTGAACTTTTAGGGCTGATGGGTCTCGTGTATTGTGATCACGAAATGGACTTGGTTTTCTCGAGTCTTTGATGACTACTTAGTTTGAGGATTTAGCTGCCTTTCTCGTAACGCTCTCAACGTAACTTTACCGCATTTGATAAGGGCATTTTCTGCCTGTATTTTGAATAAATATCGTAGGACTACTTCCCATTTACTTGCCATGTCCTATCTTGAATAAAAATTATTCAACATAATTCTCTGTCCTCTTAATCAATTACAGACGTTAGAATAGAACGCTTTGTATTAAATTATTCGTTTACCTTTTATATTATATTTCTGCGTATTTTATTAACTCGCAGTTATAGCCACGCGTAGACTATTTGAGTGCAGGATCACAGCTACAGGTTATTATTTGCAGTGAATTACCTGCAGGGCATGAAAGCAAACGTGTGCGGCTCAACCGTATGGCTATATCAAGCTATTCTTTTTAGAGCCGTGCATAGCCCAAGTAACTAAGGTACGATCATATTAGTCAAAGTCACAACTAGTTAGCTCGTATGGGATGCTGTTTAGGAATAGCAACTGCTCACCAGTAACCAGCAGGTGTGTTCCGTCGGGGTCGGATAAGGCTGGTGGCCAGGACATCAATGTGGGTTCACCATAATGCTTCTCAAGCCATACTAGCACGATTTTATGAAACGGACAGCTATCCCGCTGGACAAAGCATTCATTGTCTGAGAAGATGTCGAACAGAAAGGGATGCAGGTGATCCACAGTATACGATCACTACGTCCACAATGCCCTGATGACTTCGATTACTACCACAGGTCCCATGCAGAGCCAGGTGAATGTTCCCTAAGGCACAGTACTACTCCAACCTGCCGGTATACGTGATGTGGTGCGTATTTCGAGCACCGGTTCCCAAGCATCACGGCGCATCCGGACACGACCGTCGTCTCGGTGCAGCACGAAACGTGATTTTCGACAAGACGACACTTTTCCATTGATTCAAGGTCCAATTGCGATGATACTGAGCCCACAGGAGCCATAATCGACGATATCGTTCGATTAACATGGAACACGTAGGTGCCGTCTGCTGCGGAGCCTCATGGCCAATAACATGCGCTGAATGTTAGGCATCTATTGCAAAGTCTACGACTTAAAGTTTAATCGGTATGTTCTTGTGGTATCTCTGTGCAAGACGCTGTATTTTTGACTGATTCTGCTGTTATTGCTACACCAAGAAGAAATGCAGATGATAACCGGGTCTCCATTGGGCAAAGATATTATACTAGAACTGACATGTCATTACATTTTCACGCAATTTGGGTGCATAGATCCTGAGAAATGAGTACTCAGAACAACCACCTCTGGCCGTAATAACGGCCTTGATACGCCTGGGCACTGAGTCAAACACAGCTTGGATGGCGTGTACAGGTACAGCTGCCCATGCAGCTTCAACACGATACCACAGTTCATCAAGAGTAGTGACTGGCGTATTGTGACGAACCAGTTGCTCCGCCACCATTGACCAGACGTTTTCAGTTGGTGAGAGATCTGAAGAAAGTGCTGGTCAGGGCAGCAGTCAAATATTTTCTGTATCCAGAAAGGCTCGTGCAGGACCTGGAACATGCGGTCGTGCATTATCCTCCTGAAATGTAGGATTTCGCACTGATCGAATGAAGGGTAGAGCCACGGATCGTAACACATGTGAAATCTAACGTCCACTGTTCAAAGTGCCGTCACTGCGAACAAAAGATGACCGAGACGTGTAACCAAAGGCACCCCATACCATCACGCCGAGTGATACGCCAGTATGGCGATGACGAATACACGCTTAAAATATGCGTTCACCCCGATGTCGCCAAACGCGGATGCAACCATCATGATGCTGTAAACAGAACCTGGATTCATCTGAAAAAATGACGTTTTGCCATTCGTGCACCCAGGTCGTCGTTGAGTACATCATCGCCGGCGCTCCTTTCTGTGATGCAGCGTCAAGGGTAACCGCAGCCATGGTCTCCGAGCTGATAGTCAATGCTGCTGAAAACGTCGTCGAACTGTTCGTGCTGATGGTTGTTGTCTTGCAAACGTCCCCATCTCTTGACTCAGGGATCGAGACGTGGCAGCACGATCCGTTACAGCCATGCGGATAAGATGCCTGTCATCTCGACTGCTAGTGATACGAGGCCGTTGGGATCCAGCACGGCGTTCCGTATTACCCTCCTGAACCCACCGATTCCACATTCTGCTAACATTCATTGGATCTCGACCAACGCGAGCAGCAATGTCGCGATACGATAAACCGCAATCGCGATAGGCTACAACCCGACCTTTACCAAAGTCGAAAACGTGATGGTACGCATTTCTCCTCCTTACACGAGGCATCACAACAACGTTTCACCAGGCAAGGCCGGTCAACTGCTGTTTGTGTATGAGAAATCGGTTGGAAACTTTCCTCATGTCAGCACGTTGTAGGTGTCGCCACCGGCGCCAACCTTGTGTGAATGCTCTGAAAAGCTAATAATTTGCATATCACAGCATCTTCTTCCTGTCGGTTAAATTTCGCGTCTGTAGTACGTCATCTTCGTGGTGTAGCAATTTTAATGGCCAGTAGTGTATATCAGTTACCGTTCTTAGGTTGTCGTTATTATCATTGTATTGTATATCAATAGAGTTGATAATTTGTATATGGTTCAAATGGTTCAAATGGCTCTGAGCACTATGGGACTTAACATCTGTGGTCAGCAGTCCCCTAGAACTTAGAACTACTTAAACCTAACTAACCTAAGGACATCACACACATCCATGCCCGAGGCAGGATTCGAACCTGCGACCGTAGCAGCCGCGTGGTTCCGGACTGAGCGCCTAGAACCGCTAGACCACCGCGGCCGGCGATGATAATTTGTATACTTACATAATTATTCTTTATCATACACCTTATTAATGCCTCATAATTATGCATATGTACACCTACATATACTTCGCAAGCTGCTGTGCAACATTCTCATGATTCCTTTGCGAGGCACACTATGGTGGCTACATAACAATCTTATAGTATTCCCAACGGATTTACGCGAGAACTACGATGTCTTTCTTTACGCGAGAATTACGATGTCTTTCTTCTAACGAGTCTGTTGTGCAACAAGCAAGACGTGCACAGTATATATGCTGAGAGAGTGCTACCACACAGGCACAACCATCCGCCTATTTGCTTGGCGCTGACAAAGCCAAACCTCTTCCTGCTTCCACACCACTTCCGCCAGGTGTCATACTCGTTGGCTGTAGTGTGAACAATAGCCACAGTGTGCTCTGTCAGCCGCAGGCTACTTTGCTTCGTCCTTATGGTGTTCAAAAATTTAGAAGTCAGTACGCGCATGCTACATTAGGTCTCCCCATATTCACAGGTCAGCGTTATTGTGGCACTATACTCCTTCCCCCTGTATGTATTATCTGGGGTGTATTCGTGCCTGACGTCATTTTTATGGACTATAATACGCAACCGCATTGAACAGCGCACATAGAGGAACTCTTGGAACAAGAGGACATTCGGTGACGGAACTGTCATGCCCGTTACCTCCCTTCCCCCACCCCTGCGACACTTAAATCCTATCGAGCACGTGTTGGATACGTTGGGGAGACGTACAGCAGTACGTTCACAGGCGCCAGCGACCAGCCAACAATTGTCAACGACGCTAGTGGAGGAATGGAACGCCCTACCACAAGAACTCATTACCAACTTCGTGGCAACAAAGGGGCACGTTGCACAGTATGCACTGCCATCCTTGGAGATCAGAAACTCTATACTAAACCCATGTCCTGTCTTTTGTAATGACCGGGGGACCATCATAATTCGCTGTATTTTCAATAAAAGAAAAATACTACACCTGGTCGTCTCACCGCATATTTCTTTCAGTCACGTCCTGCACTATACTGTAGTAGTTCTGTGTATGGGCAAAGTTTCATCGAGTTATGCTACACAGCAGTGAGATATTGTGCGCAAGTAACTTTCGGCCTTAAGTTTTGCGCACCAATGTAGTTTACGATATGATGTGCTCATGATGTTAACACGAAGCACGTAACCAGATACTATCATGCTCGTTCTGTTTATTGTAGTCAATTTTCACTTACCAATATTTAAAGAGTGACGCTATTTTTTACACCACACGGAACCTTTATCAAGTATTTCTGTATTTCCTTACCGTGGTCGGAAAACAACACTTTTGTGTAGACAACGGCATCGTCGGAGAACGATTTTATATTGCTGCTGATGCTGTCTGATAAATCGGTTACTGATTTTTTTTGGGCAAGGGGTTGGGAAATGGTAAAGTGGCAGGGACAGTTTCAACGAGGATACTAGCAAGAAGTTTTTATTAAATTATTCTCATACTAAATTACAGATATAAAACTTATTTGCAAACATCTTTTCATGTTTCATCATAAAAGACCATTTTCTTAAGTTAATATTTGTCTCGAAAATCAGTGAGAGTATTAAACAATGAAAACAATAAAACAATAAAAAGACTAACTGGATGTATTAATTAATTTCTAATTTTTCAAGATAATAAAAGAAATTTAGATCTGCTTCACTGGCGTCGGGATAACCAGCCGACCGTCACCTTGGAATGGTAATATACACACATCAAAAAAACTTTTGCATCACCCTGGTTCCCAGAACTCCTGAAGATAGACGCTGACTGTGGATATTGTATCACAGACACAGTCCCTTTCACTGTTCACAGATGTCACTAAACCCACCCAAAGATGTAAACAACCATGCCTGAGCAGCGCCTATTACACGGATGGGGTCCGACAGCCGATCACTTTCAGTCATTCCACCAAGAAGGAGGTGCACGGCTGTGTTGTCTGTAGTTCTACCGTGCCTAGACGGTCAATACCGCGGTTCGATCGCGTGCCATAAAGGGCTCTCAACAAGGGAAGTTTCCAGGCGTCTCGGAGTGAACCAAAGCGATGTTGTTCGGACATGGAGGAGATACAGAGAGACAGGAACTGAGGATGACGTGCCTCGCTCAGGCTGTCCAAGGGCTACTTTGCAGTGGATGACCGCTACCTACAGATTATGGCTCGGAGGAACCCTGACAGCAACGCCACCATGTTGAATAATGCTTTTCGTGCAGCCACAGGACGTCTAGTGTTACGACTAAAACTGTGCGCAATAGGCTGCATGATGTGTAACTTCACCCTCGACGTCCATGGTGAAGTCCATCTTTGCAACCACGACACCATGCAGCGCGGTCAGATGGGCCCAACAACATGCCGAATGGACCGCTCAGGATTCGCATCACGTTCTATTCATCGATGAGTGTCGCATATGCCTTCAACCAGACAATCGCCGGAGACGTGTTTGGAGGCAACCCGATAGGGCTGAACTCCTTAGGCACAATGTCCAGTGAGTGCAGCATGGTGGAGGTTCCCTGATGTTTAGGGGTGGCATTATGTGGGGCTGATGTGCGCCGCTGGTGGTCATGGAAGGCGCCGTAACGGCTGTACGATATATGAATGTCGTCCTCCGATCGATAGCGCAACCATATAGGCAGCATATTGGCGAGGCATTCGTCTTCATGGACGTCAGTTAGCACCCCCATCGTGCACATCTTGTGAATGACTTCCTTCAGGATAACGACGTCGCTCAACTAGAGTGGCCAGTATGTTCTCCAGACATGAACCCTATCGAACATGCCTGAGATAAATTGAAAAGGGTTGTTTACGGACGACGTGACCCACCAACCACTCTGAGGGAACTACGCCGAATCGTTGTTGAGGAGAGGGACAATCTGTAGCAACAGTGCCTTGATGAACTTGTGAATAGTATGCCACGACGAATACGGTCTTGCATCAGTGCAAGAGGACGTGCTACTGGGTATCTGAAGTACCGTTGTCTACAGAGATCTCGACCACCACCTCTGAAGGTCTCGCTGTATGGTGGTAAAACATGCAATGTGTGGTTTTATGAGCAATAAGAAGGGCGGAAATGATGTTTATCTTGATCTCTATTCCAATTTTCTGTAGGTTCCGAAAGTCTCAGAACCGAGGTGATGCAAAACTTTTTTTGATGTGTGTAAAAGAGATAGAACAACAAAGTACGGATTACTGTAATAGTGTCGAGTTAGGATTATTCCTAATACTAACGCCACGTATAAATCCTTCAGAATATGTCACCCAGAAAGCGTCATTCTGCCCCAAATTCTATGAATTTATACGAAATTGTGATGGATGATATGTAATCCCGCTTGATAGGAAATCAAAGTTACAGTACAGAGTATTACGATTCATTTATTTCATTTGAATTTCCAATTTGTAGTATCCTGTGAATTCATGTCGGGATCCGCAGCCTGCCTGCGCGGTCCTGCATGCTCACGTTCGCTGGGCTCAGGTCGGAAGAGCGGGGCCGGCCGTATCATCGCCCGCGGACACAGTGCGCGTCCGAAAAGATAGGCGGAACCGCTCTGGTCCGGAGCTAAGCTCGCTTACCTAGGTCACTGTAAGGAAACGTCCAAGCCGCAAGACTGTCAGGATTTTTCCTCTTTTATTTATACAGGGTGTGTAAGAGCGTGCGAAAATGCTCCAGTGAACAATTTGAAGTAGGGAACCTGGGATCTGAGAAGCCAGCTTAAGCAGATATGGAAGTAAGCTTGTGTACGGCTTTGTCTGGCATTACTGTTTTCCGAGTTTATTTACAGCTAAAATGCGTACAGGTTTACAAGTATTGCACTGTTTATTTACTTGTACGTTCCTTATTTCATGCAAGGAACCAAGGAGAACGAGCCTGATTACCAGGAAGTCATGATGCAGGTTTTGTTTGCTTTCCGTGTCCATAAGGTGACTCTGTTGCATCGTGTTTATATTGTCTCATGACAGAACGTGCTATGAGTCAAAGCCAGACCCATTCAACAAGACGGTGCACCATCTCACTTCAGTGTGGATGTCCGCAACCGTTTCAGTGCTGTATTTCCCGCACTTTGGATTGGAAAGGGAGATACTTATCACTTGTGTATGAGACCCAAGTGTATAAGGAGATGGAATTAGTTGCCAGATTTGTAGCTACCTCTGACGTAATTTTAAACACACCAGGGATATTTGTCAAGACGCATCGGAATATTATTGCACTGAGATTGATGGCCGTCAGTTTCAGCGCGTTTTGAAACACACATTACAAATGATAAGTTCATTATGTCAGTCCTGGTATTTGCAGTTAACTGTAACGAATGTAAATAAAAAAGGACAAAGTAATGTGATTTTATTCCTATTCTCTCCTTAAGCTCGCTTCTCGGACCCTTGGTTTCGTACCTTAAATTGTTCAGTGGAGCATCCTGTATGTTCTGTCAAATATTTGGACGTTCTTACGAAAACGCCCTGTGTATCAATATAAAACCATTCTCACCATTCATTTACCTTTTTCTTTTTTAAATTGATATAAGCAAAGAAGGGTATTCAAATACAGATATATGTAAACAGGCAACGCCTATATAAGACAGCAAGTGTCTGGCGCAGTTGTTAGATCGCTTAATGTTGCTACAATGGCAGGTTATCAAGATTTAAATGAGTTTGGACGTGATGTTACAGTCGCTACACGAGCGATGGGACACAGCATCTCCGAGGTAGCGATGAAATGGGGATTTTCCCGTACGACCATTTCAAGAGCGTCCCGTTATTATCAAGAATCTGGCAAAACATCAGATCCCTGACATCGCTGAGGCTGGAGAAAGACCCTGCAAGAACGGGACCAACGACGACTGAAGCTTATCGTTCAAAGCAACAGAAATGCAACCCTTCCACAAATTGCTGAAGATTTCAGTGTAGGGACATTAATAAGTGCCAGCGTGCGAACCATTCAACGAATCATCACCGATATGGGCTTTCGGAGCCCAAGGCCCATTCGTGTACCCTTGATGACAGAACGACATAAGGCTTCACGCCTCGTCTGGGCCCGTCAGCACCGACATTGAACTGTTGATGACTGGAAAAATGTTGACTGGTCGGACGAGTCTCGTCGCAAATTGTATCGAGTGGATGAACGTGTACGGGTACGGAGACAAACTCATGAATCCATGGACCCTGCATGTCAGCAGGGAACTGTTCAATCTGGTGGAGGCGGTATAATGGTGTGGATCGTGTGCAGTTGGAGTGATATGGGACCCGTGACGCGTCTAAATACGACTCTGATACGTGACACGTACGCATCCTTTCTGATCACCTGCATCAGTTCATGGCCCTTTTGCATTCCGATCGACTTGGGCAATCCCTACAGGACAATGCGACACACCACAGTCCAGAAATGCTACAGAGTGGCTCCAGGAACACTCCTCTGAGTTTAAACACTTCCACACTGGCCACCAAACTCCCCGGACATGAATATTGTTCAAAAAATGGTTCAAATGGCTCTGAGCACTATGGGACTTAACATCTAAGGTCATCAGTCCCCTAGAACGTAGAACTACTTAAACCTAACTAACCTAAGGACATCACACACATCCATACCCGAGGCAGGATTCGAACCTGCGACTGTAGCAGTCGCGCTGTTCCGGACTGCGCGCCTAGAACCGCGAGACCACCGCGGCCGGCATGAACATTGTTGAGCATATCTAGGATGCCTTGAAACGTGGCGAAATTGAATTAGTAGACTGTTCTGTTTGGCGCCACTGGCTCAGGTGTAGTATCGACCATCCCTCTTGCTAAATGAATGGCTGTAAGCACTATGGGATTTAACATCTCAGATCATTAGTCCCCTAGAATTAGAACTACTTAAACATAACTAACGTAAGGACATCACACACATCCATGCCCGAGGCAGGATTCGAACCTGCGACCGTAGCGGTCACGCGGCTCTAGACTGTAGCGCCTAGAACCGCTCGCCCTCTCCGGCTGGCGGTCGGATACAAACCAGAAAATAATGATGGCGGTAGAGTGTGAAACAAATCACCACTAGGATTACAGAACGCTACTCCCAGTGGATAGGCCTTGAAAAACTGAACATAGATGAATCGAGAAAACAGGAAGAAGTTGTGTGGAACTATGAAAAAATAAGCAAAATATACAAACTGAGTAGTCCATGCACAAGATAGGCAACATCAAGGACATTCTGAGCTGAGGAGTGCCGTGGTCCTGTGGTTAGCGTGAGCAGCTGCGGACCGAGAGGTCCTTGGATCGAATCTTCCCTCGAGTGAAAATTTTACTTTCTTTATTTTCGCAAAGTTACGATCTGTCCGTTCATTCATTGACGTCTCTGTTCACTGTAATAAGTTTAGTGTCTGTGTTTTGCGACCGACCCCAAAACCGTGCGATTAGTAGACGAAAGGACGTGCCTCTCCAATAGGAACCGAAAACATTTGATCGCAAGGTCATAGATCAACCGGTTCCTCCACAGGAAAATACGTCTGATATATTCTATACGACACTGGTGACGGCATGTGCGTCACATGACAGGAATATGTTGTTGACCCACCTAACTTGCACACCTGGCGAATGGGTAAAAAGATTCTTCTACCTTGTCCGATTTAGGTTTCCTTGTGGATGTGATAATCACTCCCAAAAAGTGATGAAAACATAAGAGTTTGTCACATAAACTGCAACAAATGAATGCAACAGTTTCACAGTCGCACAGTTTTCCCTGTGCTCTGTCAAAACATATGTTTTTTTACGTTTTCAAATGTTTCCGTGTGTAGACCGTCAAATCTTGCATATGTCCAAGCAAATCTGAACATGTCCTGGAATTTTGGAGAGCGAAGTTGATTGTGTGTGAGTGCCTGAACTTTGATAATTGTCTGAAAACAAAAAATTAAACTTTTCATTCGAGAGAAGACTTGAACCAAGGACCTCTCGTTCCCGAGCTGCTCACGCTAGCCACGGGACCACGGCGCTCGTAAGCTCTTATTCTCCTTGTTGTTGCCTACCTTGTGCATGGACTACTCAGTTTGTATATTTTGCTTATTTTTTTCATAGTTCCACACAACTTCTTCCTGTTTTCTCGATTGATCTGTGTTCAGTTTTTCAAGGCCTATCCCTGTGCCAACTTATAACTAAATCTGAGGGGGGTGCGATGGAGAGGTTCCCTTGTGAGTGATGCCGATGAAAGCCAGGTAGAAGAGGGCAGCCAGGCCACGAGTGGTCGTCCGACACGAATGTTGCCAACCAACCGACGGGATGTCGGCCTGCTGCTTGCAGTCGACGCTGAGCCCGGTGAAGTACTCCGGTATCTTCGCTGTACGCAGGCCCTCCTTGCATAGCTCGTGGCTTCGGCCGCTCTGATTTCGTGACCGTCTCTCGTCGCGACGCTACCGCCAATCCCCAGACTTCGTACCTTTCTCTCGGGCCAGTGAACCCCGTATATATATATCGGCAAGCAAAGACCTTCAAAGGACACAACCCACAGATACCAACTCTTCCTCACAGATATTGGCAATGGGGCCGCAAGACGGATGCCGGCCGCTGTGCCCGAGTGGTACTAGGCGCTTCAGTCCGGAACCGCGCTGCTGCTACGGTCGCAGGTTCAAATCCTACCTCGGGCATGGATGTGTGTGATGTCCTTAGGTTAGTTATGTTTAAGTAGTTCTAATTCTAGGAGACTAATGACCTCGGATGTTAAGTCCCATAGTGCTTACAGCCATTCATTTAGCAAGAGGGATAGTCGATACTACACTTGAACCAGTGGCGCCAGACAGAACAGTACACTAATTCAATTTCGCCACGGCTCAATGATCAGAAAGATAAAGTGAATCACGCACTGAAGACAGCAAAGAAAGTGATGAAACATGTTTGAGTAAAACAAATCTAATCAAACAGTGTCTTGTGTAAGGTGGAACTTCTCTCCAGTTGTTACTGTAGTATCCTCATTCGGAAAATCGTTTTTAAATGTGTTATTCAATGTTTCTTTTTACTGCCCCCTGTCTTCAATTTTCAACACCAGACGGATCTACAAGAGGCATGAGCTCACAGAACAAAAAATTAATCATTACAAGCGCCATTTCATACCACGTACTTCCGTCACTGGACTACGTAACCACCTGGATCCGGTTAGGAAGTGAGTCGACAAGGTTGTGCAGGTACGTCGCCTCCAGGTTAAGCCATTCACTGAGGATCTGATCGTTCAGTTCCACCAAAATTGCGGGGATGTCAATATGGGAGTTCTACCTGCTATTCCAACGTGTATCACAGGTTTTCTACGAGGTTCAAGTCAAGCGATTCTG
This sequence comes from Schistocerca americana, assembly GCF_021461395.2. Taxonomy (NCBI): domain Eukaryota; kingdom Metazoa; phylum Arthropoda; class Insecta; order Orthoptera; family Acrididae; genus Schistocerca; species Schistocerca americana. The sequence goes on along the minus strand of NC_060119.1, from coordinate 266,116,342 downwards.
CAGGTCAATCGAGATGTAATAGGGTGGTAGACTGTTCATAAAACCAGTCACGTTTTCTTTCAGTCGGATCAACTCTACTGTTATCGTCTTGAAAAAAAGGGTATCAATAACATGCTCCTTATGCAGATATTGACTAAAAGGCAACACCTGATCATTCAAAATGTTTAAATAAACATGCTGGTTCATGTTAATGGTCACCTCAGACTGACTGAGACTATCAACATATAGTTCTTCCGAGAAGATCATTCCGATGACCAGTGAATATATCGTTTCTTAATGACAGGGATATCCTAGCTCTGGGGTCGGTTAAGGAAGACACTGCAAAGGAAATTGGAGAAAAAATTGTCCGTATTTTGAATTGCCGACAATTGCACAATGGCATGCATTAAGGAATCGCCAAAAGTCAGGGATACTTTTCTCGCCATAGAAAACAAGTTGTGTGCTGCATGTCCACAAATCCATTGCACAGAGTTCGCCTGCGGGAAGTGTCCCACGTCTGGAAAGAGGAGCAGTTGAGTAGGTATCTGATGAGGGGTCGTACGGATAATTAGGGGCATCCGTTGCACCGAGAACCAAACACTTCTAGCCGATCTGCACACCAGGCGGTGCTCGTCTGTGTCCATAACATCACTGTCGACTCACAACGGGGTGTCTGCAAGGTGAATTCTGTGAAGCCGTAACCGCCATACTTGCTTCTCATCGACAGTAAGGCACAATGTTGACTGGATGTCAGTGTTAAGATACGGAGTAGCACACCGATCGCCAAACGGCACGCCAGTCGACGTGGGGAAGCCTCCCCTCAACCACATTCGGTTACCTGTGGTGCTGAAGGAAACTGTAGATTGCCTTCGTGGAAAAAGTGGCGGAAGTAAAAGTAGGGCGGCGGGACTTCCGGAAGCTGGATGGGTGCCGAGAGAGAATGAGCTGCAAGGGCCTCCAGCAATAGGCTGGTAAGGCACGTAGGACTACGGCGCAACAACGTCATGTGAGAGCCAACGAAAATGGCTACCGCTCTGTCAGGCACATGATGTAGACCTAAACCGCCCCTGCACCACGTGAGCGCGAGGATCTCGTACCTTAACAGCAAGACGTGGCAAACAAACGAACCCAATGCATACTTGCGGGCCATGGATGGCGGATTGGGAATTGTCTGTATCACGTGGTGGATACGTGATTCCAAATATACAATTACGTGTTGTGTCCATTGCAGAAGATCAAGTGCTCGTAAACGGTGATCTAAGAGCCCAGCTCATAGTTGGAAAGTAGACGCCGGCAGTTGAGGACAATCTTACTCCACAGATCACTTGCGAAATCCAGCCTGAAGCATCAGTATCAGCTACACGCAAGGGAGCACCACTCTCATAGCCATGGCTCTCGATTTTCGGTCGTTAAGGCAGCTACACTAAGTGATCAAAAGTATCCGGATACCCGCAAAAACATACGTTTTTCACATTAGGTTTATTGTGTTGCCTCCTATTGCCAGACACTCCATATCACCGACATCTGTAGTCATTAGACATAGTTATAGAGCTGAATGGGGTGCTCCGCGGAACTCACGGACTTCGAACGTGGTCAGGTGGTTTGATGTCACTTGTGTCAGACGTCTGTACGCGACATTTCCACATTCCTAGGTCCATTGTTTCCGATGTCATACTGAAGTGGAAACGTAAAGGGACACGTACAGCACAAAAGCGTACAGGCCGACCTCGTCTGTTGACTGACAGAGACCGCCGACAATTGAAGAGGATCGTAACGCGTAATAGGCAGACATCAACCCAGACCATCACACAGGAATAACAAACTGCATCAGTATTCGCTGCAATTACTATGACAGTTAGGCAGGAGTGAAATAACTTAGATTTCATGGTCGAGCGGCTGCTCATAAGCCACACATCAAGTCGGTTAATATAAAACGACGCCTCACTTGGTGTAAGGAGCGTAAACACTGGACGATTGAACAGTGGAAAAACGTTGTGTGGAGTGACGAATCACGGTACAGAATGTGGCGATCCGACGGTAGGGTGTTGGGATGGCGAATATGGCGAATGCCTGGTGAACGTCATCTGCCAGCGTCTGTAGTGCCAACACTAAAATTCGGAGGCGGTGTTGTTATTGTGTGGTCGTGTTTTTCACGGAGGGGGGCTTGCACCCCTTGTTGTTTTGCGTGGCACTATCACAGCACAGGCCTACATTGTTGCTTTAAGCACATTCTTGATTCCCACTGTTGAAGAGCAATACGGGGATGGCGATAGAATCTTCGACACTATCGAGCACCTGTTCATAATGCACGGTCTGTGGCAGGGTGATTACACGACAATAACATGTCTGTAATGGACTGGCCTACACAGAGTCCTGACCTGAATCCTATAGAACACCTTTGGAATGTTTTGGAACGCCGACCGACATCGAGACCTTTCAGTGCAGCACGCCGTGAAGAATGGGCTGCCATTCCCCAGGAAACCTTTCAGCACTTGACTGAACGTATGCCTGCGAGAGCTGTTGTCAAGGCTCAGGATGGGCCAACACCATACTGAATACCAGCATTGCCGATGGAGCACGCCACGAACTTAAGTCTTTTCAGCCATGTGTCCTGATAGTTTTGATCATATAGTGTACCAGAAGTTTCGCTTTGGGTGGTAACCCATGCCAGTGACTGCCTGACCTAAGCACCGCTACGAAGAATGATGACGAGATCGTCTGTGTAAGCAGTACAGCAGAATACATGGTCACCGAGAGACTACCCAGAAAGGCGTACGCCGCATAGCAACGGTTCCATGACGAATGCTTACAACAGCGCAGAGAGCAGGCATTCTCGACGTATTGATCGACGGATCGAAATGGCAGTAGTAAGACGGCCATTGTAGAGTGCACGAGACGTTGCTCCACGTTGACGGTAGTATCAGGGTAGCACATATAGCGGAGCGCCCCTTCCAGGAAGTCGTGATTGACTCGATCGAACGCCTGGCTGAAGTTAAGAGCTGCCACAAGTCCGGGCATACGACGAGCGTGAGTAAGAGCGATTATGACCCGGTAGCGGCAGAGGGCAATACGGAAGTAATTGGTACCTACCAAATAAGTTTGTTCAGGGCAAACTACATTCCGAGCTGTCCGTTTAAGCCGCGCAGCAACAACCGGGTTAAAGTCTTTGTATGGCTGCTGAGTGAGGGGCGGTAATCGCATATCCGTGAACCCCGAGGCTGGGTGGGAATGACTAAACCATCGAGGAAGCCGTCTGGAATCGACACGAAAGGTAACACGAATTTTCGTCCACACTGGCACCAGAAAGGGACGAAACGTCCGATAAAAATCCAGTGGCCGTCAGAGCCAGGCAACCTGTACGTAGAATCCTCCTGGATAGCGTCATGGACTTCAAACTCCGTGACGTTAGCAATCAGATCCATCGTCGCATCCACGAGTACCGAACCAAAGCAGAGTCTGAAGACCGGCGTAACGTTGGCAGGGCAGTGACGTTGTCCAGTGTAAAGCATAACACCATGCATAGAGGGCAGACCCGATATCTCGTTGGATATCAAAATACTGCCCATCAACAGTCGTAAGAACATTAATCAATCGACACAACTGAATTGAACTGACAATATCTAATAACATTGCAATGCCGCGAATAAGGAGCAACTGAGGTCACAGAACTCGCAATGTTACAAACCAAACGCATTTTTGATCAAATCGAAGTGCAAAGCAACGAGAAGAACGAAATGAAACTGATCGGAATCGACTATCGCGAACACCTACAATACAAGAAGAAAGAGAAAATGCGAACGAAGATGATTTGCGTCGAATGAGACATCATCGGTCAGTTGAAGACAGCGCGCAGCAAAAAATAATCGTTCAAGACGACAATCAAATGTTGCGTTGAATGCTCATCGAAATGCATTCCGTTTCAACGTGCCCATTGTTTACAGTGCACTGTAACAAAAACACATGGTTCAAAGTCGATCACATTCCAAGCACATCGCACATTTCCAGTATTTCAGCGTTGTTATAAGAAAGAATTAGTCTCGCATGTAAAATTTCCCATTGGCTTACTTCTGAACGTAAACCGCCTCAAATGGAACATCCATGACCAAAATCGTGAATAGATACAATGATTACTCAAAACTACGTTTTCTCATTTTTACTTTGACATTTCTGACAGATTTTCAAAATTCACTAGACAGGACAACATCTGTTGCGTCAGCTAGTTCCATAATGAACGTCTCACAGATAGCTACTGCCTTAAGCTCACGTAGAGGCAATTCGTGCGCGGCTTATCACGTGACTCGATCGCTGCGCCATCTGTAAAGGCTTAACGATTCATCTGTGGGTGCGCGCCGTGAAATGACTATTTTTTTGTATGGTGAGGTTTTATACGACAATGTTACGCTGACGTCAATCATTGGAATTCGTGGGAAAGTATGTACGTTGATCATGTGCGAGCTGAAGAGCGCACCCATAAGATCTAAACTGTCGTGCGCTATCGAAAATTAAGTTCTCGGTGATTTAGAATGCAATTTGTGTGTCATTCGAATTCTTAGAGTCACGTTGTTTTTAGAAATAATGAAAATTAATGTTTTTCGTCCTGCAGACTGAGGTCATTGAGTTGTTTGACCTAACGGCATAAGCGCTGAATCTTTCACGGCGACTAACTGTTACGGTTATTCCAATGAGAAGCACGTGGAATAGAATTTAATGTCACCATTACTGGTCCAGCGGCAACGCAGACCTATCACTGAAACGCACGCTTTGCCATAGGAAGATAAGCTCCATGGATTCGTCCGGGGGAGCAGTATCAAGTAATGGAAACGACGTAGCTATGCTGTTGTGCGTTGTGCACATTATGCCGCCGTAGCCAGATCGCCGTAAAATAATACGGCCGCCGCAAATTCCGGTAAACTGCCCCTATTCTAACAGACTTGCTGCGTACGTGTTGCTTCAAGGGAGAGCTTACAATCACGACGTATTCTCTCGTGAGGCCCTTGACGAGATGGGAAGGTGTTCTGAGAAACTTGTGGTGGTTCGGATTTTCTAGTAAATAACTGGTCTTCACTAATCAGACACTTTCATTCCTAACGATCGTGAATTGTGACATACATCAACTATGGCAAAAACTTCAAACAACTGAACATCCAATAATGACTCCTTTCAGATACCATCTGCGGGATTAGGAATCCGCTTCAGCTGAATTTAATCTTTTCATTATCAAATCACAACTGGTTTCGTGGCACTGATGAATATATCCTCAGGTGACATCTGCATAACAGTGAATTGTGAAAGAGGAGCAGACCCTAAAATACCCACTAATACGAAGAAAATTTTAAAATCTTTAAAAAACATGTAAAATAGAGAAAATTGCACTCACTTAACTGAATCATAAGAGCTACGTAGCCAGGAATATGGAACCTAACACTCATTGTCAGACCAAACTGATAAACCGCTGTATTGGCGGTATGTCAATGAATAAAAAATCTGCCGTACATAGGTTCAGATGGCTCTGAGCACTATGGGACTTAACTGCTGAGGTGATCAGTCCCCTAGAACTTAGAACTACTTAAACGTAACTAACCTAAGGACATCACACACATCCATGCCCGAGGCAGGATTCGAACCTGCGACCGTAGCGGTCACGCGGTTCCAGACTGTAGCGCCTAGAACAACTCGGCCACCTCGGCCGGCCCATACATAGGGATCCAACTTCAAAATGATCGGTGGAACCTAAGCAAAATACTTCACGGTAATAGATCGTGACCACGAAGATACATAAAATACTACACTGACGGAAAAATCGCAACATCAAAAAGGAGTTGTGTGACATAAACGAATGTTTAGCCATGTTTCTATATCTAAAAGATGATGTCTGTAGATATTTCGCGCCAGTCGCATAAGAGTGGCCCTAACAGTGCCATTATTAGGATCTAAGTCAGGTTTACTTTAGATACAAGCCGTAACGGTCGTGAGCGTTAGTTACCTTTCAGATTGGACGCGGTGTTAGTTAACAATGCCTTTAAGGCGACAAAGACTGACGGCACTGTCGGCACTTCACTGAGCTTGAAAGATCTTGTATAAATAGGGCTAAAACAAGGTGTAAGTTCTTTCTGCAATGTTGTAGAAAGAATTAGCAGGAATGTAGCCTCTGTACATGATTGCTGGCAGCGGTGGTCACGGGAATGTAGGGTCTCAAGAAGACTAGGCTTCGGACGACCACGTGGCACTGCCGAGAGGGAAGACCATCGTGTTCCGTGTATTGCTCTGGAGCATCGTACTGCATCTGTAGCTGCAATATGAGCAGCAGTTCGCACCACAGTGATACAACGAGCTGTTAGAAATCGGTTACTTTAAGGACAGCTCCGAGACAGACGCAATGTAGAGTGCGTTTCACTGACGCCAAACCACTGCCATTTGCGATATCAGTGGTGTCAAGCGATAACTCATTGGAGAACAAGGTGAAGGTATGTTGTGTTTTCAGAAGAAAGCTGGTTCTAGAATGAGATTTCCACTCTGTAGCGGAGTGTGCTCTATATGAAATTTCCTGGTAGATTAAAACTGTCTGCCGGCCCGAGACTCGAACTCGACTTGTGCATCTCACTACAGGATGGTTGAAACCTTAATTACTGAAACTTCCTGGAAGATTAAAACTGTGTGCCGCACCGAGACTCAAACTCGAAACGTTTGCCTTTCGCGGGGAAATGCTCTACCATCTGAGCTACCCAAGCACGATTCACGACTCGTCCTCACAATTTACTTCCGCCAGTACCTCGTCTCCTGCCTTCCAAAAGGTAAGGTCCCGAGTTCGAGTCTCGGTCCGGCACACAGTTTTAATCTGCCAGGAAGTTTCATATCAGTGCACATTCCGTTGCACATTGAAAATTTCATTCTGGAAATCTTAAGTACTGTTTACACTTGGTCCCACTACAGTATAGGAGACTGCAGAGCCAAGACGCTGGGAGTCCGCTTTAAGTGGGGAGGGTTCCTGTTTTTGGCCATTTTCTCCATGGTCAACTAGCTTTTCTGGAAAGCTGATGTCATGGACACATCGAAGCGCCTGTTGTCCAAATTATTGGTTGTATGAACCAGAGGTGGTCGTAATTTGTACCGAACGGCACCCTATGCCATCAGCGCCATGAACTGTGAGGATGACTAAAGAAATACCACCAAGTTCATTCTCCTTGGAGCCTCCACACTTCGACGCCTCGATTGTGATGCTGTGCGCAGGAATGGGACTCATCTGGATTGATGGCTTGGAGTCACTCGTGTCTGCAATGCTCCGCTGCTACTCAGGGGACGTGGATGTTAAGAACCTGCTGCACGGCAAAGCGAACCATGTTTGCCCTCTCGGACGTTAATAGAGTGAGGGCTCTGAGATCCTGTATGGCGCCGTGTACAGCTCTCCTGAACTCATCGATTCCATATTTGGGTGGCAGTCGTGGGATCCCAACCACTGCGATCAGCGGTATTGCGGAACGTTAAACCACTTTCTGGATGGATCACGATCCTACGACTGTCAAATTCTGACAAGTGCTGGTAGACACGTCTTCTGAAAAGAGAAGTAACACATTCGTTTCACAAATAGAACGTTAGTAAAAGACCTTCTTCAGAAATCGAGAAAATTCTGGGCCTCGGTAAAATCGTTGAGCGCGTCTAAGGCTTCTTTCCAGTCACTCGTTGACCATTTTGGTGGCAGCAGAAGATAGCGAAAGGAAACCCAAAGTTTTAAATTTTGCGTTTAAGAAATCGTTCACGCAGAAGACATACCGTCGTTTGACCGTCGCACAGACTCCCGTATGAAGGACATAACAATCGGCAGAAACAAGTGAAAATTTGAAAACAAATTTCACCAGGTCCGGATAGAATCCCAACTCCTTATTACAAATAGTGCTCTACGCCATTGGCCCTTGAATTTATCGCAAATCTCTTGACCATCGCAAAGTCCCAAGCGACTGTATATATTTTTGTTGTTGTGATCTTCAGTCCGAAGACTGGTTTGATGCATCTCCCCGTGCCACTCTGTCCTGTACAAGCCTCCACCTCCGAATAACCACTGCAACTTACATTCTTCTGAAGCCGATTGCTGTTCTCTTATTCATCTCTTGGTTTCCCTCTACTGTTTTTACCGCCCTCTCCGCCATCACACCCCCACCCCCCTCCTAAACTGCCCTCCGGTACTGAACTGGTGATCCCTTGATGTCTTCTAATCAGGTTGTGCCACAAAGTTCTTTTCTCCCCCATTCTATTCAGTACCTCCTTACTTCTTATGTGATCTACCCGCCTAATCTTCAGCATTCTTCTGTAGCCCCACATTTCAAAAGCTTCTGTTCTCTTCTTATCTAAACTGTTTATCATCTATGTTCCACTTCCATACATGGCTACACTCCATACAAATACTTTCAGAAAAGACTTCGTAACACTTAAATCAATATTCGATGTAAACATCTTCCTTTCCTTCAGAAAAGCTTTTCTTGTCGTTGTCAGCCCACATTCTTTATAATCTGTACTTCGGCCATCATCAGTTATTCTGCTGTCCAAATAACAAAACCATCTACTACTGTAAAGTATCTCGTTGCCTAATCTAATTCCCTCAGCATTACCTAATTTAATTCCACTGCATTCCGCTATTCTTGTTTTGTTTTTGTAAATGTTAATCTTATATCTTCCTTTCAAGGTATTGTACATTCCGTTTAATTGCTCTTCCAAATTCTTTGCTGTATCTGACAGAATTTAAATGTCATCCGGAAACCTCAAAGTTTTTATTTCTTCTCCCTCAACTTCAATTCCTGCTTCAAATTTTACTTTAATTTCTGTTACTGCTTAGTCAATGTACACACTGAATAACACCGGTGAAAGGCTACAATCCTCTCTCACTTCCTTCTCAACCACTTTTTCCCATTCATGTCCTTCGATTCTTATAACTGCACTCCGATTTCTGTACAAGTTGTAAAAAGCATTTTTCTTCCTGTATTTTACCCCTGCTATCTTCACAATTTCAAAGTGTGTATGCCAGTCAGCATTGTCAAAAGCTTTCTCAAAGCGTACAAATGCTTTAAACGTATGTCTGCCTTTACTTAACCTACCTTCTAAGATAAATTGTCAGGTCAGTACTGCCTCAAGTGTTCCTAAATTTCTCCAGAATCCAAATCTATCATCCCTGAGATTGGCTTATACCCCTTTTAGATTTTTTTGTAAATAATTCGTGCTAGTGTTTTGCAACTACAACTTATTAAACTGATAGTTAAGTAATATTCACACCTGTCAGCAACTGCTTTCTCTGGAGTTGGATTTACTGTATTCTTCTTGAAGTATGAGAGTATTTCGCCTGTCTCATACAGCTTGCACGTCAGATGGAAGAGTTTCGTCATGGCTAGCTCTCCTAAGGCTGTCAGTATTTCTGACGGAATGTCGTCTACTCCCACAGCCTTGTTTCGACTTAGGCCTTTTAGTGTTCTGTAAAATTCTTCTCGCAGTACCATATCTTCCATCTCATCTTCATCTGCATCCACTTCCATTTCAATAATATTGCCTTCAAGCTCATCTCCCTTTTATAGACCATCTATATATTCCTTCTACCTTTCAGCTTTCCTTCTTTGCTTCGGACTGGTTTTCCATCTGAGCTCTTGATATTCATACATCCGCTTCTCTTTTCTCTAAAGGTCTCGTATATAAAAAGGGTAGAAGACCAGAACCTCAAAATTACAGACCAACATCCTTAACATCGGTTTGCTACAGAATCCTTTAGCATATTCTCAGTTCGAACATAATAAATTTCCTTGAGAAAAAAAGGTTCTGTCAACAATCAGCACGGGTTTAGAAAGCATCGCTTGTGCGAAACTCATCTTCACCTTTTGTCACATGATGTTCTACAAACCATGAATGAAGAGCAACATGGAGATTCCATGTTCCCACATTTCCGAAAGGCATTTGACACGGAGCCCAACTGCAGACTGTTGACAACGGTCGAGCATACTTAAAGACATCATAAATAACACAACCTATTACGTTGTCCTCGACGGCGAGTGTCCATCAGAGACAAAGGTATAGTCAGGAGTGTCCCAAGGAAATGTTATACGACAGCCATTATTCTCTATGTATACATTAATGATCTGGCGGACAGGATGAGCTGCAGTCTACGGCTGTTTGCTGATGACGCTGTGGTGTCATCATTGAGGGACTATAGGATGACGCAAGATGAAAGGTAGGTTACTCCCAATATAGAAAAATGTAGGTTAATGCAAAGGAGTGTGAAAAACAATCCCATAAGGTGCGAAAACAACATTAGAAGTGTGCAGCCCGACAGAGTCACGTCTATTAAATATCTAGGCTCAAATAGATCAAATGGCTCTCAGCACTATGGGACTTAACATCTGAGGTCATCAGTCCCCTAGAACTTAGAACTACTTAAACCTAACTAACCTAAGGACATTACACACACCCATGCCCGAGGCAGGATTCGAATCTACGTCCGTAGCGGTCGCGCGGTGCCACACTGAAGCGCCTAGAACCGCTCGGCCACACCGGCCGGCTAAATATCTAGGCGCAACGTGGTAAAATGATATGAAATAGAACGAGCATGTGCCGGCCGGTGTGACCGAGCGGTTCTAGGCCCTTCAGTCTGGAACCGCGCGACCGCTACGGCCGCAGGTTCGAATCCTGCCTCGGGCATGGATGTGTGTGATGTCCTTACGTTAGTTAGGTTTAAGTAGTTCTAAGTTCTAGGGGACTGATGACCTCAGCAGTTAAGTCCCATAGTGCTCAGAGCCATTTGAACCATTAGAACGAGCATGTAGGGACTGAGTAGGGAAGGCGAATTTTAGGAATGTGTGGTTCATTTGTAATGCAGACCGCATTTGGGACACTAGTACGACCCATTCTTGAGCACTGCTCGAGTCTCTGGGATCGTCCTCAGATCGGATTAAAGGAACAAATTGCAGAGTCCGGAAGCAGGCTGCTAAATTTGTTACCAGTAGGTTCGAACAACACGTAACTATTATGGAAATGCTTCGGGAACTCAAATGGGAATCGCTGGGGGAAAGCGGACGCTTTTCGAAGAATACTATTGAGAAAATTTGAATAAGTGGCATCTGAAGCTGACTGCAGAACGAGTCTGTTGCTGCTATCATACATTTCGCGCAGAGACCATGAAGATAAAATAAGAGAAATTAGGGTTCGGACGGAGACTTGTAGACATTCACTGTTCCCTCTTTCTATTTATTGATGCCACGTTCATAACATCTGGACAAAATCAGCTAATGGTGAACTGTCTGGAAGGTGAAAGTCAATCATAACAGGTGTCAAACAGTTCTAGTGATTACGAAACTCAAGCTCTGCAATCGCCAACTCAAAACAGGTGGCACGAATTTGATCTGGTCGCACACAATCAGCGCGATCGGCAAGGGTTGCGGCCTATTTTATCAATTGTACATGTCTTAAGCGTGATGGACTATCAGACGACGCAGAAATAACAATCTTTGACTCATATGAGGGCATACAGACAATCGCTTTTCCCTCTCTCTACCTGCGAGTGACCCAAGAAAGGAAATGACTAATGTTGGAAAAATGTACCCTCCGTCACGCGCCGTATGGTGGCTTACAGAGCATTTATGTAGATGTAGAACAATTAACGTTTAAATGTCATTTCTGAATGAGAAACCTGCTGCGTAATCTATCCTTACAGACAGCATGCAGATGGCTTCGTTCTACCTGCTTTGTGCGGTAGTGCTGAATTGCTATTTATTTCTTTATCCACGCTTGTCACGACAGTTTCATGTTAGTTTCATACTGCCTTCATGGCGCTGCAGCTGTAATTGACAGCTGTGTGATATCCGTATTTTTAATCAAAATGTGAATTCGTCTAACATATTATTAAAATATATAGACTACTGTAAATTTTAAGTGGTATCTTCGCGAGGAAAACCATTTAAGTGACCAAAGTGGAGACTCTATTATTTAACCGCCCTTCGTAGTCCGTCATGACAGAGGAAGTCGAGTGAACTATGGACAGAGGCAGGATATAAGGAGATGTTTAACGTCTGGTGACTTTCCTGGAGGTCCCTGGTGGGTAATTAATCAGGGCACCGTCTGGGAACGACAAGACCACACAGTGTCAATAAATGTTGCTCTTTATTTGTTGATATTGCACATGAACATCTTAATAAGGCATAGCGACGTACTGGAAACCTAACAAAGCCTCTAGGAGGAGAGCGCCAAGCTAAGGGTCGACGAAGGAGGTGTCTCGCCACCCCACTCCGTCATTGCCAGTGGACGCACTCTAGTCGAAGGTGATATTTTTTAAGTTTTCCATAATGGAACGTTCATCTAAATTTACGTAACACAATTAATTGACAGAGAATGCCGAAGAACGCCATTTCCCCTACTGCACGATTGTGGCGTGTGTCAACAACCGTTGTTGAATAGTACTGGTTGAAGTTCCAAATGTTGAGTTGTGAGTGCTAGCCTTGCGAAGTCTAAAATTCACATGAGTTATCCTAAGCATGCTTGTCTCACATGAGATTGTTTTAAATTCAGCTACTCCACGGAACTTAGTTATCACTCTTGTACATAAAAGTAAGACTCCGTACTTTTTATGGGAAAATTCTTAAAGTTATTTTCAATGCCACAAACGTTATTAACAATCTACATCAACATTCTTCATGCCTAGATATTTGCAGCCCTCTGACGCTAGCGGACTCCGAGCTGTATTGTGTAACATGGCGGTGTGTAAAGTATGTCGGTGCATGTGAAACAACGAGCTGTAATCGAGTTTCAATTCGAAGAGTTCGTTCACACATGGAAAACCCTTACCACCCTTCAGCATGACAATTCCAGATAACTCACAACTGCTGTGAAATGTGCAACAATCCAGCGCCTTGGGTTCACTGTCATCGATCATCCTCCATACAGTTCCGACATGGTTCCATACAAATACCATCTGTTTCCAAAACTCAAAGAACTCCTTCGAAGACTTTACAGTGACAATGATGAAGCGGTGCAAGCAGAGGTGAAGTTGTTGCCGGCCGGTGTGGCCGAGCGGTTCTAGGCGCTTCAGTCTGGAACCGCGCGACCGCTACGCTCTCAGGTTCGAATCCTGCCTCGGGCATGGATGTGTGTGATGTCCTTAGGTTAGTTAGGTTTAAGTAGCTCTAAGTTCTAGGGGACTGATGACCTCAGATGTTGCGTCCCATAGTGCTCAGAGCCATTTGAACCATTTTTAGAGGTGAAGTTGTATCTCCGTCAACAAAGCCAAACATTCGACAATGATGGTATCAACAAACTGACCTTCCGTTGTTAGAAATGTGCTTGTCGCCAGGGAGACTATGTTGAGAAATAAATATGTAGCCATGAGCAATAACTAATTTTTGTAAACATTATTGGAATAACAGCGATTGAAGGGCAAAATTTTGAAGTTAAAAATTAAAACAGTGTGATTGAATGAAAGTATTATTACGTAGTGACTCGTTCCAGTCTAGTTGCAGACCATCTGCAGACCATTCTACAATGATGGCAGGCGAAGGTGGTGAACGGAACAAGTACCGTCTGTTGCAAGCACTTGACGTTCATCTCTCAAGAGATGGTACCTGCTCCGTTCACCACCTCCGCCTGCCACCACTGGAGAATAGTCTGCAGATGGTCTGCAACTAGACTTAAACCGGTCACCATTGTAAGAAATGTATTTATGCGATCAAAACTGTTTTAATTATTAATTTTAAAATGAAGAATAAATATGTAGAATGGTACTATCGTTTGTTTAATTTAAGAAGCTGTACGAGTTTTCACTTTAAAATTTCGGAGACATTGCTGTTTCAGTGCCCTTATAGTTCGTGGGAAGTTAGTTTGACGTAATCAGCGGTGCGCATTTTCAGCACCTCACAGCGTAATGAATAATGCATTGAAGTTCGGGCAAGCAGCTGTGCAAATTCCAAGTCTTCTACTGATATTCCGGCTTCATATCTTAGGGCCATCTTTCGAGACGTAAGTAATTTTTTTGGTATTTTTCATCCGTTACCGGCGAAGACAGCATAGGCTCTTCGAGTTCGGACACGTTGTAGTATCAGGGTCTCTTCAGAAAAATGACAGGTGAGTTGGCGGCGGGAATTTCCAGGTGCGGCATTAGTCTTACAACAAATGGAAATCTCCAGAAAACATTGGTCAGAAGCCGGGTTGGAACAGTTTTTAATTTAATTCTGGGAAAATATGTACCGGACAAAAGATGAAAGACATGTGCATATGTAAGAAAGAGTGTCTGTTTATCTGTGTCTTCACTTAAAACTTCCGGGCTGATAGGCCGTGGTCGAAGTATAAAACTCTCCCCTGACGTTTCGTCTCCGACTGCGGGAGACATCTTCGGAGGTACAGCGGCGAACTGTCTCCCGCAGTCGGAGACGAAACGTCAGGGGAGAGTTTTATACTTCGACCACGGCCTATCAGCAGGGAAGTTTTAAGTGAAGACAATACCGGCCGTGAAAGCTTACATTGTATGATCAAAGCTTAGATTGTATGATGTATATCTGTGTGTTCAATAAAGCCGATGACTCGTTCGGCATTTACAATGTACCTATGACACTGCCGACCGTAGGCAACCTTCGATGGCCACACGGAGTTTTTTTTAAATTTCTGTCATTGTTACTGACGTTTCAGTTACTGGAGGCAGGCTGGTACTGACAAACTGGCAGTCTTCAGGCATTGGGTTAAATAATTTCAAATTAATGTAAATCATTTAAGAAATTACAAAGGCTCTGAGCACTATGGGACTCAACATCTGAGGTCATCAGTCCCCTAGAACTTAAAACTACTTAAACCTTACTAACCTAAGGACATCACACACATCCATGTCCGAGGCAGGATTCGAACCTGCGACCATAGCAGTCACGTGGTTCCGGACTGAAGTGCCTAGAACCGCACGGCCACCGCGGCCGACGAGAAATTACAAGTGATGATCATTTTGACAAGATAACGATGATGTGATGTACAGTCTTTTCACTACAGAAAGGGGCGCTGAGGACTCATGGTTGTGGATAGATTTTAGACTGTGAGAATTATTAGAGACGATGATAGGCATGGAGCGTTTCTAAAATGAATGTAAAAAATGAAGCGGCTGCGAGAGTGTGTCATAACTAGCAACTTTCGCAAAGCAACGCATGTCCGCATCTCTTAGCATTCGGCGCTAGGCGTCATTTAAAAGCGTCGCGCGTCGCCGGGAATGTAGGTATACAAACCGCCATCCGAGTCGACTTGGTAGGCAGGTTTGTAGGGAAACGCTTACAATTTATTTACGATATCAAGTTAAAAGAGAGGTGGGGTTGACCTGAAAGGACCCCTGTTGCGTGACTGCACGTCTTGCAACGACGCCTGAGTGAATTTCGCAACCTTTCAAACGCCGCTGGCAGAGTGAGGACTGCACTGCCGTAACTGGCGGTATCAGCTCATCATCTATCTTGATAGATGTTTCGAGAACAACAGATTTCAGATGATCCAAAATCAGGTGGCGTCAAGTTGAGGGGACATACAGCCCCTGCCATGTGCACACTGCGCCCTATCTAGTTCTCACCAAAGTTCTCATCCAAATGATTACGCACCGAATGATTGAAGTGCGAAGATGTCCCATCATCTTTGTACCACACGCGCTGTAGGACGTTGAGTGGGACGTGCTCCATTAACTCTGGCAGTGTTTTGCTTAAGAAGATTAATTATAATAAATATAATTATTTCTTGGCGTTCAGTCCTCAGGGGAGCTTGTCTGGACCAGTCAGATTATCGCCTATGAAACCATCCCAAACGTTGACGCCAAAGGGCTCTTGGTGGCTAGAAACGAAGGCGGCGTGTGGATTTTCCCATGTCCACATGTGATGATTGTGTCTGTTAAACGCAACTTCCCTTGCGATGGGCACCTCACCCGTAAAAAGGACACAGTGTGGGAATTCTGGATGAATGCAAAAACTACTGGCAGAAGTCAATGCGACATGGAAAATCTTATGAGTTAAGAGCTTGCGCTTTTTGGAGGCGGCACGGGTGCAAATAATCTTCATTCCGCACACGGTAAACGACGCCCATTTCTCAAGCAACACTCCGTGAGCTTGTTGAGGACGTGTTTTGCAGTGGTGCTATGTCTCCTACTCAAACTCTGGTGTACGCACTGTCCGATGACAACTGCATCTCTTAAGCCTTCACACCTGTATCACAAAATGAATGCATCGGATTTCGATATCAGCTCACCTCAAATGTACCTGTCTTTCTTAGGTACCTGTGGATGGCGGTGAACGTAAGTGGATCCGACATTCAACGATTCAGAAACTACTGAAAGTACAGCCGTTGAATAGCAAGGCCGTTTTCATCCACTGCCCAATAAGCTAAGTGCATTCCTGTTCTTTAATCCTAAGAAAAAGGCCGCATTTCCCGTCCGCTCCCATCAGTACCAGACACTAGAGAGTCCCCTTTTGTTGGCACTCTGATGCAGAGCGAACCACACCTAGCAGTGTGCACAGGTGTTGCTCTCTGTGCGACATAATATCAAAAAGGCATTTGCACTGCCACAAGTAACGCATTCGTGTCTCAGCGAATGCCGGAAGAAACTCTGTCGTGTTGCGCCGCCCGGAATATCTGCTACCGTTTCGACTCGGATGCGGGTTGTGTGCCTACCTTCCCGGCGCGTCGCTGTTAAATGCCGCCTAGAGCCGAACGATAAGGGATGTGGACTATGTGAAAATTGCTTGTGATGACCCACTCTACCAGTGGTCTGGAGTATGAGTTAGAGCCTTATTTGTTTCGTATTCTGGAGCACTATCGATACAGAACCGACAGAGATAGCGATATAGAGGATGACAATTATTGAACTATATGAAATAAACGTAAATTATTTACAAACTACATCGTGCACACACTTTATTCAACATGTAAACGTTACTACAGACACCCGGTTTTACGTTATGACATGTTCGGTTTACCTGCCATCCTTGGCGATGATGTGGCGCTGACGAAGAGCGAAATTCTGTATGACCAGCTCAGCAATGGTTTCACCTTGTCTTTAATATAGCCCTACAAAAAGCAGTCGCATGTGTTCAGATCCGGAGAATATGGCGGCCAATCGATGCCCATCCCAGTGGCCTCTGGGTACCCCAGAGCCAGAATGTAATCCCCAAAGTGCTCCTCCAGAACATCAAACACTCTCCTGCTTCTATGAGGTCGAGCTCTGTCTTGCATGAACCACATCTTGCCGAAATCAGCGTCACTTTGGATAATGGGGATGAAATCATCTTCCAAAACCTTCACGCACCGTTCAGTAGTCACCGTGCCATCAAGTAATATCGCATCGATTGTTTCGTGACTGGACATCGCGCATCACACAGTCACCCGTTGAGGGTGGAGGGAATTCTCGTTCGCGAGGTGCGGATTCTCAGTATGCCAAATGCGCCAAATTTGCTTATTGACCAACCCATCCAAATGAAAACGGGCTTGGTCGCTAAACCAAACAACAATGCACTTACTAGTTCCTATTATGCTCCACGGCCAACTGTGCTGTTTGAACGTCCTAACACGAACGGTTCAGACGTTATGACGATTTTATTTCGTGTATTTCAATAATAGTCACCCTGTAACTGACGTCGTCCTGGCTCAGCCGCTATACGAGAATGAGCTGATACCTTCACAGGCCACACTCTGTCACGTGGAAGCGACCAATAGTCTCGGATTTGGGATAAAAGGGGCCAGTACGGCAACATAAACCCTTCAAAACCTACACAAATTTTGGGATGTGATCAATCAACAGAAGAAACAGGCCAGTGTAGTAATGTCGCTGCTCTTGGTTGAGTATATATGTACAGCAAAGAATCAAGAAGCGACCACTGAAGATGTATTTCTTTGCACAGAAAAGGCTTTGACACCGCCTGCCTTTGTAGCTTTCAATATGGTAGGCTGTCCAGGACGTGTATTCAAAATGATTGACTCGTTCAAGAAGGAGAGCAGGTTTTTCGTGAGGAACGGCAATCACTGCAGTGGCATAAATCCAGTGTTAGCTAGGGCCTCGCAGGGTTCGGTTCTATGACCAGTGCTGTGCTCTATACAAACGTACCCAAGCAGGCGGGAAGGGACGTCGGTCTGTATGCCAATGACGATGACTTATTGAAGCAAATACCAAAAAGTTTTTCGCCCCCTAATCTCATAAATTCACTAGGCCAAGAACCCTAAAATTCACTTCATAATAGACCAAAGGTGACTCTCAAGCGACACTTTATGGACTGACACATTTGTAGACCAAACAAATAGTGAGATATTTCCTTGTTTTTCTAATCATCTGTAGCACTGCAAAATCAGACAGATACAGTGCCTTGTGAAATTTCCACTGTTAATATGACCATCTGCTTGTAGCGTAAGCACTTTCATGGTACAAAACCTCTGCTATTTTCCACAGGAATCTGCGAGATGAACTCAAAGCGACTACTGCTGCTGCTGCTGCGATACTCGATTTTCCCTCCGGACTCTGATTGGTGCTTGAACTGTAGACGACTCTTGGTTACGAATAGGTTTCAGAAGTATGTTACACTGTCGAGTAACCTTTAGTGTTCAGTCCTGTTATTTATTATTCGAGCAATAAGGACAGTTGTGAGCCGTAATGAAAATTTGGCATGAGAAGGATAAGGTAGGTTATGGTTGAAAGAGTAGATTCCGGTGGAGTTGCTGCTTGAGCTTTGCTGAGGACGCTTTCAGTTAGATGTCTCAATATTTATGGAGTAATGACAGTCGCTTTTTACACCACATGAATCATCGCTTAGCACTGTCTACAGAAGTATGCGGCTTATGAGGACACGCTCGAACATTGTACACCGTTGCTTTTAACTTCCTATGCGCAGCATATGTGTTAGCTGGACCACTGGGAGCACTTTGGAACTCACGTGTCAGCCCTTCTGCTGAGTTCAACAACCAACCTCCGCAATGATCGACGGTTCCTGTCCGTCACTACATGAGGTCTGTCTCGTTTTGGTTAGCTGTGGTTGTTACTTTTGGATTTACGCTTCACAGTCATTTCATCAACATTCGACCTGGGCAAGTCTAGAGGTGTTGAATTGTCCCTGGTGGATTTGTTACTCATGTAGCATCCAGCGACTACCTCGCGTACAAAGTCACTGAATTTCCCTGGTCGGTCCATTCTGCTGTTACTGCTTTTGTAGTATCAACACAACACTCCCGGCCTCCTCCTATACTGGCAGGCCCACCTTTCATGACGTCTAGTGGTCAGTTTCGAATTACGATTTAACTGCCGATTTCCTTCCTCTCCTTTCGCTATCCGAGCTTGCGCTGTGTTTCTAATGACCGCACTGTAAACGGGACATTAACCTCTAATCTTCCTTTCTTCTTCCACTTGCATTGCAGACATTTAAAGCTAATCTAGTAGGACTAATTTTCCAAGAAGTCTACAAAACAGACGATTTGAAAGATAATACACGTTTGATCAGATAGTGTTACTTCATCTGTGATATTTTTCACATCATAAGCCCTACGCACTATTACCAGGAGCCCCCATAATGCCATCATCATCATCATCATCATCATCATCATAAAGAAAAATATGAAGTCACAATCATAGTGTCATGAGCACCACCTATTTCAACTTCCAAATCTTTCACATTAAAACAGTAAATTATGGGGACGTCCTGAAAACCAATGCCTCAGAATCTTTTAGCTGGAACGTCTTATACCTTTTAAATGAAATAAAAATGTTATTAAGATCCTACGTTTTAATTGTTCATGTCCACATATTTATTTCTCGAGATAGTTACCTTGGTGACGAACACGTTTCTGCCAACGAGAGACTAATTTTTTGATACCATCATTGTAGAATGTAAAACTTTGTTGATGGAGCTGCAAACTCACATGTGCTTGCGTCGCCTCATCCCTATCAAAGCGAAGTCCTCGAAAGTGTTCAAGCTTTGAAAATAGAAGAAAATCGGGTGGGGTTAAGCGGAGGCTGTATGGAGGATGATCGATGACACTGAACTAAAATCGTTGGATTGTTGCAGATGTTGCAGCGCTCGTGTGTAGTCTGGCATTGGCATTCTGAAGAAGAGGGTGCTCCGTGTGCGGATGAACTCTTCGAATACGAAACTCAGTTACAGCAAGGTGTTTCTCACATATCGACATAGCTACGTTACTCTCTACCATGCTACTCGCTAAAATTCTGAGCTCTTTAGTGGTAGCTGGCTGAATATATGTAGACCTGAAGAATAAGGACGTAAAATATTAACAACGTTTGTTTTATTAAAAAAGGTTAAGTTTCCACATAAAAATTTTGGTGGCACTACTTTTCAGCATGTGTTTGTACGTAATGAATTACTGTAGTTCGGAAATTTGGCGGCTTTTAGCCAGCTCTCGTGTACTCAGTCTCCTGAATTACTCACAGGGTGTTCACTTTGAAATGCTGCAGAAATATCAGTGACGAGTTCGAATTTGCACATTTGCATGCCCCAGATTTAGTCGATTTTAAGCAACATTTGCCAGAAAATCATATTGCTAATCTAGACCTTGGATTTCACACAATTTGATCTTTTCTCGGAAGCAAAGGAGAATATCTGTAGTACTTGGTCGGAAAACCGAAGCGCAAAGTGATTCTCGTAATCTATGATTCTATAGTTATGCAAGCTCGTTACTTGCAGTCTGGCGAGCGCCTACCTTCCATCGACTCTGCGCATGTAGTGAACAAACAACCCGTGATTATTCAGCCCACTGAGGGCCGAAGCGATCCAGTTGGGAAACGTGTTCAAACTTCGTGACAGTTTAAAAAATGGCTCTAAGCACTATAGGACTTAACATCTGAGGTCATCAGTCCTCTAAACTTAGAACTACTCAAACCTAACGACGACACACATATCCATGTCCGAGGCAGGATTCGAACGTGCGACCGTAGCAGCAGTGGGGTTCCGGACTGAAGCGCCTAGAACTGCTCGGCCACAGCGGCCGGCGACAGTTTAAAACCGAGAGCCCCACTTCGATCACACTTCGTCTCCTTACTTTTCGCGGTCTGTGCAGGCTAGCATTAGGACCCGTTAGTAACTGATTACAAGAACATGCTGAGCACGTATGAAGCGGTATGAAACGGACCGTTTCCGAAAAATCATGACTAGGGAAGGAAAATGGAAAGTGCAACGTGCCACATGAAAATTTGTTACCTTACAATGTTGCTCGTCGCCTCAACATGTGCCATAATGTCGGTAGTAATGTAGAAACCAAGGGAATGTAATGTAATTTTTTTACAATATGTTTGCAAACTGTGTTGTTCAATACATTGTAAATTGGCTTTAAATGAAGGCTGAGAAGTTTGGCGTTCCTTACTACAGTTTGGTTGGTCGGGGCAGAGGAGTGTTACTATGGCGGCAAAGAGTTTGTTGCTGCCACGAGTCGGTCTTGCAGTTGACTGTCTCCAAAAACCCGCCTCCTTGGTCGAGATCGCTAAAGCACACTTGTAAGGTGGCGCTCAACCTAGGGATAAGCTGGTTCGAATCACGACGGTAGAAAACATTTCACTGCAAGTACTTGACAGGCAAGGGGAGGAGAGGTGATGCGCAAACTTCCCGCTCACCGGACTTTGCGTCAGTGTCCTGGTTTAAATACCAAACCTCTCCACAGTGAGGGCATGTGGTAACGTTGATGGTGAGCCGTCCGTCTGAGGGGGACGCTGACACTGGCGGTCCCCTTGGTGCTATTCGCGAGAAGTACTGTATGTATCGGCATCGGGTTTCGCTCTCTCCCTTCTATTATCGTCGTCGTACACCACAAACATTACACTATAGTACACGCACACACACACGTGCATGTAGTATTACAAATGTTGTAATGGAGCATGTGGTAATTAAATAAACGAGAATAAAATAGCTGTTACCGAAGCCGACGGCAAGGCAAATGCAAATTTTATATTGTTGTACCGGTTTAGCGCTGTTCTTTTATTCGAGTAAATGGTTCTACGTCGCTTTACATTGCAGTAAGGATAGTTTTCCAACCTGAGATCTGCAGATGACAGCGGTGGGAAGATTAAAGCTTATAAAAAGGGGGTACGCGTATAATTACAGCTGTTAGTGGTCTCCAGTTGAGGAAATGTCATTAAAAAAGGTCCTAAGGAAATTATTGTAGCGCCGGACGTCGATATACGAGAGTGATTTGTAGTTAGCCTCTTGTGGTTTGGAGTTAATACTTCGAAGTTTAGTACGTCCTTCGAGAAGGTTTGTATATAAGATTGCTGAGGAAGTAATTCCGATGATTAAATTGATAAGAATTGCGGTTTTTGACCGGTTATAGGTTTTGCTAGTCAGTGCCTTAAGAGGTTGAGGGCTTTTTTTTTATGTGGTTCTGTGTAGGAAAATGTTAGCACGACACTCGTCCAAATCTTTGTTAAGCACCCTATAGTAGTATTGCTTTATATTGAATAAACCAGTGGATATTTGTTGGATACAAAAGAAACCCACTTTATAAAATTAAAATTTAGATCACTGCCTACCCATATCTTACCACTATTATAAATCCATAAAAGATGGAATGTCTTTATATAGCAAAGTATTGAGAAAAGTTACATTAAAACCAAAGGAGAAAGAATTATTAGAAACATATGAACTCTTTTTATAAGGATGGTAAATATAATTTTTTTATTTTTCTCTAAGACAGACAAATAACTTGGATTTGTGACGAATTGCAGTCACAAAAATCAGCAAAGGAATAGTGGTTGTGTGGTACTGACGATCGCAGTCCAGTTCTAAAAGATTTATCTTTGACTCACGACGAGAGGAATATTAACTTTGAATGATAAAACTTGTTTTAGTTATCAAATAACGTGAGGTTAAATAATCTAAACTACTAACAAAAAAGGAAAAATAAATTAGTATTAATATTTTTGAAGGGGGGAGCAGCTGAAAAGACATATTTTTAAACCTACATGTCTGATGACACCGAATGTAGCAATGATCACTAATGAAGTCGCAGATTTTGTGGTGAATACAACGAACATCTCTTCTAGAAAATGGCGTAATAAATTCGATTTAAATATAGAAACAAAACTTAAGATATTCTTTGAGAGATGGGATAATCTGCAAGTATAAGGTAATATTTCTACGTACCACCTCTAAGGCAGTAAAAGCAACCGTTCGTGTTTAAATAACTAATAAAACTAGACCTGTAGAAGATACTGCTGCGGTGTTGTCACGAGACTTCTGATTATCTATTGTAACAAACTACATCAATAATTAAGCGGACAGGTACTCACGTTAACACCTTCGTGAAAGAAAATATATTTATTTATGCTGTAATATATGACGCCTACTGGGTAGGGAGATCACATTGACGTTTTATGTTCGTAGCAAACATACGTATTTTTGGTTTTACCAGCTGAGGACACTGCAACGCAATAAATAAAAAAATCAAGTATCTAAAATAAATTTTTGACTTCTAAGTGGGTGTTGCAGTATTCTCAAGTGATTAGACTTTTGTCATTAACTGAGAAATAGAATTACTTATTTTTTTAGTACCTAGTATAACTGAAGTGAAGAGTGTATTGGCATTTTCTGGCTCATGAAAGAAATACGACTAATGAGTTACTAATACTTATATCAGACGTTTAATAATCTTAAAATTGAGAGCGATAATAAGTAAACCAGTTTTGGGATTTTTTCACTGCTACTCGGTCGTGTATCTGTAGTATTGTACTCTAACTAAAACGTACACTTATAATTTAATAAAGGCATAAAGAACCTAGATTGTGAATCGTGATGTATAGATAGTCCGTTGCGCAAATAGTCTACTTTTTACTCTGTCTTGAGCTAGTGCTGATTCCTGTTTCTTGGTATTCTGAGCTGTGTGTCTTGCTGAAAGTGGTAGACAATTGAGAATGAATTCACCTGGGGATAAAAGAATGGCTGGAGGTAACCAGCTTGTCCTCTGTTAAATAAAAAAGTTTGAAGTGATTGTTGGAAGTAAATACTCGCTAGTGATAGGCTCATTGCTATTCGAAAACGCATTTTACGTTAGTGGTCAGTACATCTGGACCAGGAGGAGGGTTGTATCTTTTGTCCACGGTATAGTAGATACATTGAGACTTAGTACCGCTCTAAAAAGGTATTTCTTTTCTAAATTATTGTACAAACTGATCGATTAATACTGGTAGTATGAGCTTAGTAATATTGCCCGCTATTACGACATATCATCCCGGTAGGGCATTCTGCAAAGACTTAGATTTGCTGGAACTGTTCTGAGGAAATTCAGAGCATTTGTAAGTGAAATCACTTACGAAGCTGCATGTGACCAATTCTAGAGCAACTTTCCAGTGCTTGGGATCTTTATCAAGTAAGTATAAACAAAGGCATCGAATGAATTCAGAAACGTGATGCTAGGTCCGTAACAGGTCAGGGTGATTCAAACTTCCCATTATAAGCTTATAGAGGTTGTAGAGGGGACTTCGTAGATGAAATTTTGAGGAAGAACCCATGCCCGGAAATTGTCTCCATTGTGTGCGCACCGTGAAGCGGAAGATCTGAAATTGATCCGATCCTCAAACTTATTTTACATCCAAATGGCACAGTTCCCGATTTATGTTCCTTATCAAATCTTTATCTACTAAGTTCGCTTTATAGCACCTAGCAATGTGCAATAGGGATTTTGAATCACCCTGTAGGCTAGGCCAGGAAATGTTTACAATAATTTGGTGTTTTTCTGATACATAACGGCTCATGTTCTGAGTTCACATACTCTGAAACGCTGAACCAAGGCTCAGCTGAGGAAAAGAAAAACTAAGGATCCAGAAGTACTGAATGTAGCTCACTTAGAAACCACCGGCAGAAATCAATACGTGAAAACTCATCTGGGCTCTTTAACTCACGCGGAACAATACATTTGCAAGAATGCAGACGCAGGTTCTTTTTGATAATGTTTTGACACAACGATCTTTTAGTTCCCAGATAAATGCATTTGCCATTTCGTCGGACATTGCTCCAGGATTTCCTTTCCTCGACTCTTGTTTTCTGGCATTCAAATTTTTTCGGTTAGTTTCGGTTTTTATTCGCTACAGAGCCAGTTTGGTGCCTTTATCCCACTGCAGACCGTTCCGCACATGTTTTTCACGAATAGAGCTTCGCATAATACTCGACAATGAATACGTGCTGTTTTATCCTGAACATTATTTTGTATCCCATTCAGCTATTCAACTAGTCACTACACATTTCTGTTCCCCTCACTCAAACGTAATGATACAGCAAAGTACTCGGGAAAGGGCATGGGGGATATACATATGGGCAGACATGGTACAGCATCTGTATGGTCCATCCGAATAACTGTTTCCAGTATTTTCTATGATAGGCAGGTCTCCTGTTCACTAACAAGGATCTATTCTCATGTCAGCTTTATAAATATTTTCTGGGACAGAAATGCCGAAGGAGCGTACCCAGTCCTCTTGGGTGATAGAGGACATAATTCTCGCCAAACGTTGTTGGGTTAATTACAGAGCCTGTGTTCAAAGAATACCGTAGAACCATTATGCTGTCACCATCGTCTATATAAGGGCAGTCAAATGGAAAGTGAACACCCGTCACAAAGGGGTCATGGAATGATTCCATTCAAAAATAATCACCGCACGCGTTAAGTGACTCATTCCACTACGAGACGTCACGATCAGTTCCTATTTCGAAGAACGCAGTCCGCCGCTGATGGATCCACAGCAGCACCGCTCTAGTACTTCGACGCCCACACATCTTCCGTCAATCGCAAGAGATTGAAAAGCACACGTTGAAAGATCCGGGCTGTAGGGAGGATGCTGCAGTATTTCCCAACCAAATCGCTGAAGCACAGACTTCGTCCGACTGGTAGTGTGGGGATGGGCGTTATTGTGCTACATGACTCCATCCAACAGCGTTTCCACGGCGCGAGTGCAAATGGCATAGCCAGCAGTGGAAATACCCCACATTGGCCCCTTAAAATAAATCCAGAGGTATTCACAAAAGTTCCGGTAAGGTCATGAAGATCTTCTTCAACTGCAGGGGCCCTCTGTTCGTTGAATTACTCGAGCGTGTTCTGTGAGTCACTTTGCAGAATGTCCCACGCTCCATCGAGTCACAACGCTCAGGAATGCTGTCGGACGGAATCATCCTGTTGCACAATAATTTTCGCGCTCACGTTGGCAATAGGACGTAGGATACGCTTCAGCGATTTGGTTGGGAAACACTGCAACGTACTCCGTACAGCCCAGATTTTTCGCCGTGTGACTTAGACACTTTTGACGACCTGAAGAAAGACTTGTGTGGACGTAGGTTTCAGTCGGATGAGGAAGTACAAGATGGTTCAAATGGCTCTGAGCACTATGGGACTTAACATCTATGGTCATCAGTCCCCTAGAACTTAGAACTACTTAAACCTAACTAACCTAAGGACAGCACACAACACCCAGCCATCACGAGGCAGAGAAAATCCCTGACCCCGCCGGGAATCGAAGTACAAGAGTGGGCGCGGATTTCGATCGGCGTTCTACGAAACAGGAGATTATCGCATTCCAGAATGAGATTTTCACTCTGCAGCGGAGTGTTGCCTGATATGAAACTTCCTTGTAGATTAAAGCTGTGTGCATGGCCGAGACTCGAACTCGGGACCTTTGTCTTTCACGGGCAAGGGCTCTACCATCTGAGCTACCCAAGCACGACTCACGCCCCGTCCTCACAGCCTTACTTCTTCCAGTACCTCGCCTCCTACCTTCCAAACTTCACAGAAGCTCTCCAGCGAAACATGCAGGACTAACACTCCTGAAAGAAAGAATATTGTGGAGACATGGCTTAGCCACAGCCTAGGGGATGTTTCGCATGAGAGCTTCTGTAAAGTTTGGAAGGTAGGATGCGAGGTACTGGCAGAAGTAAGGCTGTGAGGACGGGGCGTGAGTCCTGCTTGTGTAGCTCAGATGGTAGAGGACTTTCCCACAAAAGGCAAAGGTCCCGAGTTCGAGTCTCGGCCCGGCACACAGTTTTAATCTACCAGGAAGCTTCAAATTATCGCCTTATCTACCATTGAGACAGTGGGATAAACATCTTAACGTGTTCGGTTTTTATTTGACTGCTCCTCGTATATCTCCCTTAGGATTCATGATAATTAGATAAGAGAGATTAGCGGACGTATATGGGTATATGGATTGTCATTTCTCCCTCGCTCAGGACTTGATGGGAAAAGGAAAGATAAATTACAAAATGGCTCTGAGCACTATGGGACTTAACTTCTGAGGTCATCAGTCCCCTAGAACTTAGAACTACTTAAACCTAACTAACCTAAGGACATCACACACATCCATGCCCGAGGCAGGATTCGAACCTGCGTCCGTAGCGGTCGCGCGCTTCCAGACTGTAGCGCCTAGATAAATTACAATACTGTTACAATGCACATCACACCACTACACGACGCAATAAACGCAAGAATGGGAAAACTATGAAACACTTTCCGGAAGCTCCATACAAGAGTGTGTGACAACAAACACTTAACGGTGATTACAAAAATGCTCGTACGTCAAACACGCATGCTGAGAAGCCTTTTGTAGGGTGCTGAGACCTGGACGTCATACGCCAGACAAGAACATAAGCTCAACACCTTTCATCTGTGGTGCTTACTAAACATTCTAGCCATAACGTGGAGGGACCGTGTGCGAAATGAGATGGCCCTGAATGCTGCGAAGCTACCGAGTGTCAGCGCCACCCTCAGGGAACGTCGCCGGTTAAGACACATTCTATGGACCATTCCCGTCTACTCCGTCGCACACTCCTTAAAGAGACAGCATATGCCAAGAGACCCCGTGTAAGAGTTGGTTCGCACTTTAAAGACCGCGTCAAGTGCTATATAAATGCGTTTAATACTGACTGTTACAAATGGGAGGAGCTCGCCGAAGACCGCAGCAGATGGAGGAAACTCATTAAGGACGACAGCAAGTTCAACGACGGCGCCTGGCGCAATTACTTAGCTGCGGGCCTCGGACGAGTCGCTCTTTTCGTGTGGTATACTCTTCTCCCACCTGTGGGCGCCAAGTGGAATTTCGCTTTGGACTCCTGAATCACAAAAGAAAGTGTGTGTGATGATACTTGAATCTTCCGTTAGGAAGTACAGGCCATTGATTGATGACAGTATACCATAAACTGTTCAGTGGGTTGCAGAGTATACAGTATGTTCCAGATACTGTGTTTTTCTCTGTAACTTACAGGAAATAGGTGAAAAAATATTTATTTAAACAAGCAACCCAGAGAAACGTTCTTCCTGTGAGTTTTACGAACATAGTTTATTCAGTTATTTTCCAGGAAGTTACAGCAGCAGATTATAATTTTTTAAAAAACAGAACATTACTTTTTCTACAAATTAGTTAGTGTATTTGAACCAACTGTTTATAAATTAATTTAAATGAAGTTTCTTTTAGTTTTAGTTAGGGAGCTAGAAGCTATCAGTAGCGGTGCAGGAAACATGCTGCACATAACTGTGTGTGTCCAGATGATTGTTCTGCTGGTTGGAACGATAATTTAAGTGAGATGTTGGAATGGCTGTCCATTTTTTTGAATGCACAACTCAATGTGTCATCTAAACTGCCTCCGGATAAGGTGTAAAGTTTCTGGCGTCATGGAGTAACAAGCTTCCTCGATAGGCTCTTTGATGTCATTTGGTGTTGTGCATTCGGTGGCATAAATACTATATTTTAGCTATTCCCACAA
Source organism: Schistocerca americana (assembly GCF_021461395.2). NCBI lineage: Eukaryota > Metazoa > Arthropoda > Insecta > Orthoptera > Acrididae > Schistocerca > Schistocerca americana. The sequence continues at coordinate 266,087,675 of NC_060119.1, read as the reverse complement.
AACGAAATCTACTGAAGTTAAATCACGCGATTGTGCTGGCCATTCCTGACGAACACGGCGCCGAAACACTCTTACAGGATACCTGTTGTTCAGTTCTTGCACAACATCACTCTCAGAATGGACTGGGTGACCAACATGCTGCGTCCATATGCGATCTCTAATGTCTAGAGTGATCTTTTTAGGATAGCAACTTAACTGTCGACGATAAATGCTCGATAAATCTCAGCTGTGAGTGTACCTGTAAGCTGCTGCGAACCGATGAGTTCTTCTCCAAGAATTCAATAACTTTTTCTTTGATGTTCGGCACGACGTACCCCAACCAGAATTTTTTCTGTCAGGTATGCATATTACGACAGTCCATAGCACCTTAATTGGTGAACATGGCTTCATCAGAGAATAGATAATACTTTGTAAGGCGTCTAGAACGAATTTAGCGGGTGCCCATTTCACAGAAAGAAACTTTCCGATTGAAATCGTTCCTGCACAGCACCTACGTCAGTGACAGGCAGCACGTGTGAAATTTGTGACCGTGTACGATTCACCGCAAGATTTAAAGTGATTGCAGAAATTTCTCGTAAGCTGATATGAGGATCGAGGTGTACTGCAACTAAAAATAACACTTACACATCCTCACATTTTGCTGGTTTTCGTTTATTACCTCCGCGCCTTCTCAAACTACTTGTTTTTCGGAATCGTTTCCATCACGTAACGGCTGATGGAGCTCTTCTACAGGTTTTCTCACGCCATACCCCGTCACTGCTTCACTGGCACCGTGCCGAAATTCTCTGAGAATTATCAACATGGCAAATTTATCGTTGCACGTTTATGTCATGTTTATTTAACTTTAATACTTTTGTCTGCCCGTGCTTTCCTTCCCGCATTGTATATGAAAATGTATGGAAGTATAGGGATATATAGGACAATCCAATTGGAAGCAACATCAAACGGTGCACCGAGGAACGTTGTCGTTCCTTGACACAGGCAATTCCACATCTCGTCCTTAGGTCGCTTAGGAAGCTTGTGCAATCAGGAAATGGGTGCTCGTTTGAATACCTCACTTAAATAGACATTGCATGCACCTGAGGACCCAGAGTAATGTGCAGCATGTTGCAGGTCCCCATGCCTAAATCAAATTGATAGAAATGTAATTTAAACCGATTTTTACACAGTTGTTTTAAATACATCAGCCACATGAGAAAAATTATATTCTATTTAACGAATTATAATTCGTTTCTGTAACCATCCGGAAAATAAAGAAATAAACTACACTGAAGATACAAAGAAACTGCTACAACTACTTAATATTGTGTAGGGCTTCGGCGAGCACAGCAAAAGTGCAGCAACACGACGTGGCATGGACTCAACTCATGTCTGAAGTAGTGCTGGAGGGAACTGACACCATGAATTCTGCAGGGCTGTCCATAAATCCGTAAGAGTACGAGGAGGTGAAGATGTATTCTGACCAGCACGTTTCAAGGCATCCGAGATATGTTCAATGATGTTCATTTCTGGAGAATTAGATGGCCAGCGGAAGTGTTTAAAGTCAGAAGAGTGTTCCTGGAGCCACTCTGTAGGAATTCTGGACTGTGGGGTGTCACATTGTCCTGCTGAAATTGCACAAGTCCGTCGGAACGCACAATGGACATGAATGTTTGTAGGTGATCAGACCGGATGCTTAGGTATGTGTCACCTTGAAATGTTTCTTTTTATGTGTAAATAAATTTAAGACGCAAAAAATAAAATAATTTATATAAACGTACGTAATTTATGTAAACGTATTAATTCCATGTATTGTCTTTAAGTTGTCTTATAACGTAAGATTGTAACATACAGATGTTAAAACTAGCACAAGAGGGCAATTGTAATTATAATTGACAAATAGCGCATCAGGCGCAGCGCAAGCGGTGTCAACAATCAAATTTTATGCGATCAGCCTCGCCGGAAAGGAGCGCAGCGAAATCTCTCGAACATTTTTTCACGCAAGAGGCTTCCACAACAGGAAGAGACAGAGGAGAAATGACAGTAAAGTTGCCTTCAGTTGTCTACTTGTATATAAACACGAGCAGCGTCTGTCTGTCTCTCTCTCTCTCTCTCTCTCTCTCTCCCCTGAGGCCCGTTCTCTATTGATGTCTCCGCTCTTGTCTAACGCCCTCTTAAAAATCGCTCTTTCGAACCATTATGCAATAGGCAGTTGTACTTGGAAGATATTTCAAGATGTGCAAAGTATTCATCTACGTAAACAAATCGTCAATGTATGAATAATTATTATTGTTTATCAATGTTTCAAAAACGTTAATCTTGCCTGCCACCCTTTCTATGTTTCAGCTAGGAGAACGGCAAGACTATCGACATATCGTTTGCTGGCCGCTGCCGAAAATCATTGATGTTCTAACTTGTAGCAGCCACTCTTGCGTCCCTGACATCTGTTAAGCCGATCTATAAATGCAGTTTCCGAGCAGCACTTCTGTGCATAACACGTAATATTAATATAGGCGTATGGCTAACAAACGATGTGCGTGATTAATCCACGCCAGCGGTATCAAAGCAAGTTAGACAAAAGCTTTAACTATTAATTTTCCCGGTCTTAGAGGTAAATTTATCCGTGCCATGTGATAAATCAAACTTCTTATTTTTTCTTTACTTGACTGCTTCTTTTAATTAACGGCACTCCAGTTAATTTCCTCTTACCAAAATTTGTTTTTCAATTAGCACTAAAGAGCATCATACAAAATAGAGAGAAATCTTTCCTTTTTTGAAAAAAAAATCAACCTGTCAGAGTCGTATCTAGACGTACCCGTAGTCCCATACCACGCCAACTGCACACGCCCCACACCATTATACAGGGTGTTACAAAAAGGTACGGCCAAACTTTCAGGAAACATTCCTCACACACAAGGAAAGCAAATATGTTATGTGGTCATGTGTCCGGAAACGCTTACTTTCCATGTTAGAGCTCATTTTATTACTTCTCTTCAAATCGCATTAATCATAGAATGGAAACACGCAGCAACAGAACGTACCAGCGTGACTTCAAACACTTTGTTACAGGAAATGTTCAAAATGTCCTCCGTTAGCGAGGGTACATGCATCCACCCTCCGTCGCATGGAATCCCTGATGCGCTGATGCATCCCTTGGGAATGGCGTATTGTATCACAGCCGTCCACAATACGAGCACTTACGCAGACAAGAGCTTTCAAATGCCCCCATAAATGAAAGTCAAGAGGGTTGAGGCCAGGAGAGCGTGGAGGCCATGGAATTGGTCCGCCTCTACCAATCCATCGGTCACCGAATCTGTTGTTGAGAAGCGTACGAACACTTCGACTGAAATGTGCAGGAGCTCCATCGTGCAGGAACCACATGTTGTGTCGCACTTGTAAAGGCACATGTTCTAGCAGCACAGGTACAGTATCCCGTATGAAATCATGGCGGTGAATCGAGCATGGGACTGTTCAGGCTGGTGGAGGCTATACAGGGTGTTACAAAAAGGTACGGCCAAACTTTCAGGAAACATTCCTCACACACAAATAAAGAAAAGATGTTATGTGGACATGTGTCCGGAAACGCTTAATTTCCATGTTAGAGCTCATTTTAGTTTCATCAGTATGTATACATACGCACTATTATACACGTATGTATAGAGAGGCAATTGAAATCCACAAACATCAATACAATTTTAATCGTAAAGAAGAAGGATTAAATTGAACAATATATGGCGGTCGACGTTGCATCAATCACGTGACAATCGATTGCCTGCAATCGAGAGAACAGACGATAGCCAGAGATAGTCACACATCGACGCCACGTGACGTGTGGTGGCGCCCTCTACGATCTCCATATAAGCGGCAGCCCCAGCTCCTAAGAGCCAGTCGTCGACTCACCTCAGAAGATGTTCTCCGTAGTTGAGAACGAAACGTCAGGGAGAAGAATTTCTACAGATCGACCACGGCAACTTAGCCCGGAAGTGTTTACTGATAAAGACGCCGGCCGTGAAAGCCTACATGGGATGGTTTCTGGCTGTCTCCGCTGCTGTCACATCTCTACTGATCTCAGACAGAAGAATATGTAAATTGTATATTGCTGCGATCAGTCGTCTTTTTTTAAATTTTATTGTGCAGATATAGATTTCGGCTAGAAGCTAGCCATTCTCAATATACTGTTATTTTCGCTCAATGTATGTAATTTCCTATTGGTTGGGCTTTACAAGTCAATATAACAGTCGCTGAGTGCAACAGCTTTCTGAATGGAGGGTAACCTGGAGAAGAATATTCGCAAATATTCCCACTTCTCCACTGGTTCTCCATTTTCTAGAGGGCACAGCTCCGCTCACTATTTCTAAATGACAAAATGTCAATATGTAAACTCAAACAGCAACAGTGAATTACAAATAAAGAATGACAGTCGATAAATAAACCCATAGCAGTCGGAATAACAAAATGCAAAACAAAAACGCTACGAACTTATACACTAATCTAATACATCGGCCATACTATAAAATAAATAAATAAATAAATACGTAAGTGGCAGTAAAGCAGTAGTTCAGTCCTTTTGAGGCAAAGAGGTTCGTCGCCTCTAAAAATGCATCCTACGCTTTCCAGCCACAGACAAATCCAATTACGTTACACAAGCCGCCGAATGTTGGACAGAAACTAGCGCTATATCTGTCAAACGTCAAGAATGCGTAATAGGTCAGTTTAGCAGCACTCTCAGACGATGATATTGCCTACAGAAGATATCGCCCCTGGATGATTGTAATAAAAATGTAGAATGGCTAGGACAGACCATGCTTTTCCAAAATCCAATGAGCTATTCTGCGTCCGTTAAAATGATGATGTAAGTGTCCTCACAAAAACCGAACGGGTGTTCTGAGAACAAACTGATATCGATTTTGAGTGCTTTCGGATAGAGAATATTAGAGGTCACTCCCCGTTCTAAGTTAAGCTAATAAAAGGTTGAAGAGAGGGAGAGGAACAAAGTGGTCTAGAAGCTTGGAACTAAGAGATAGTGGTATCTAATAGCCTCAACAGATAATTTATTAACTCGTAGACAAATAAAGGCCCATGCTGATACTACTGCGGAGTGGGAGACCTTACGCAGGGTCACCCTCTGACATGACATAATATGGTGGTTATACAAGTCTGTAACGTAAATACGTCAAAAGATTTGGAGACTTTCCTCGATTTACGCACTCCCTGCAACAAACCAGATAACGTGAGGACAAAAACGAGAGAAAGAGGGAACGGAATAGATAGCAGCGATATTTGCCTTGTATGTTTTACTTTTTTTTATTCAGGGTAAAGATTTTCATTGGTAGTTTAATTTTTTTTGGTGTAAAATTAAGGAAAAGAAGTTTGCGTAAAAATTTGGACGTTCCTTTACTTTCATTTCCGTGTCATTTATTGAGCATCAGTCAACAACATTTACCTGTAGGCAAGACGGTTCTGTCCGGCATGCAGCGATTCACTCCTTGTAGCCTTGCGGAGTGACCGCGCGGTTTAGGGCGCCATGTCACGGACTGCGTATCCCCTGCCGCAGGAGGTTCGAGTCCTCCCTCGGGAATGGGTATGTGTGTTGTTCTTAGCATAAGTTAGTTTAAGTACTGTGTAAGTCTGGGGACCGATGACTTAAGCAGTTTGGTCCCTTAGGAATACACACACATATGGACACACATTTGAATTCCTTGTAAATAAGCAAATCACCACGTCACTGCTAGCTGTCTTTCTGCTGCCAAACTGTACAGTCACATCGACACGCCGTCTGACGAGGATTTCATCTCATTACATTACAATCTCTTACGCAGCTGAACATGTGAAAGTAGTAGTAGGGAAGTAGAATGGAAGATTTCGCGAGGTATAGTACACCTGTTCGGGAAACCATATACAGGACAATTTCTTCCGTATTTGAGGCTCTTATCTCTAAGAAGCCTGATATGATGCATCGACCTCAAATGCCTCGTGAACCCAAATGGGAATCGCTGGACGGAAGACGACACTCTTTTCGCAAAACACTATTGAGAAAATTTAGAGAACCGGCATTTGAAGCTGGTGGAACAGGAAAGGAAATGAATACCAGTGGGCCGGCCAGAGTGGCCGAGCGGTTCTAGGCGCTACAGTCTGGAACCGCGCGACCGCTACGGTCGCAGGTTCGAATCCTGTCTCGGGCATTGATGTGTGTGATGTCCTTAGGTTAGTTAGGTTTAAGTAGTTCTAAGTTCTAGTGGACTGATGACCTTAGAAGTTAAGTCCCATAGTGCTCAGAGCCATTTGAACCATTTTTGAATACCAGTGGTCCAAGCTACCCTCTGTCATGCACAACACGACGGCTTGTGGAGTATGTACGTATATGTAGAGATGAGTACAAAAGAAGAAAAGAAAAAAGCTAAACAAAAAAGTAGTCTGGTGGTTACGTTGTTGGCTACTGACGCAGGATTTCGGGCGTCGACTCCTGGTGACTGTAGAGGATTTTTATCAGCCTAGTGAGGTCAAATGCGGTATCAAATTGAAATGCTTACCCCCAATAACGAGCCGCACAGCATTTATGAAGTATGCTCTTGGAAACCATTGTGTATCCCCATTTCTACTGCTGCAGGTATTTTATTGGTTTCCTTCTGTAGTGAATTCGACACAGCAGACAGAACGCTCGCCTTAGTTCTGGAATCAGTCAGCATCAGTCAAACAATTACGTGGGAACGGTGTAGCTTGGAACTGCGGGAATATATTGGAAGAGGAGTCTTTTCCAGACACGCGCAGCTGCACTGCCATTGTTCGCCCAGATGCGGCCAGAGATCGCCGAGTTAACTGCTCTCCCGGACCCGTCGTTAAGCCTCCTACTCTGCCCTCAGCGAGCCAGTCACCCACCGCAGAGCAGGACGACTAAAACAGTTTGCCAATATTGATCTATTTAAATGAAGAGGAAGGACGGCGAGCCGTCGCGCGTGGAACTCTCTCTCTCTCTCTCTCTCTCTTTCTCTTGTGTTTTCTGTCTGCGAATTGAATCTCCCAGACCCTCCCCCCACTCCACCCCCCCCCTCCACTTTTCCCAGACCAGCCACCCTTTACCGCTGAACCGCGGAGCCCTCCGTCGCTTTTGCTTCCCTTACCCTGTGAAGGTAGTGGCTATCTGAAACTGTAATTTGCATTTGAAGTCCCCTCCCACCGCCCTGCTTGCTCCCCATCCCATACCCCTAACATCCTGCCCACACCCCTCTTTGCGAGGAAGCCCCTAATCCCGTGCTGAGACTTGCTTTCCCCGTTTCTTCCCAGGGCTGGCGGGAGGCGCTCGAGTGCCGTCCCTTGCACAAGTTTGGAAATTGAAGAACACCGCCGGTGCATAAAGATAAGGGATTCATTATTGTCTCCCAATCATAGCGCTCTGCCATGTTTGTCTTTACTCTCATTACTTACTCTGGAGAGGCTGTTGACTGTTCTTCACTCGACGGCCCCCAGGGCACTGCAGTGGTGTTTGCTCTGCAGTAGGGGTGCCAGTTTCACGAGGTGGCGCTCTGTTGCTCTCTGATATCCCATTCTCGTGCCATCTTTGATTTATCGTGGCTTTTACTGTCTGGTTTGAGCATATCGAAGAACAAACAAATAATAATTAATGTTAATAGTGTGTGAACAGTTTATACAAACTGTGCACGCTTGACAATGGCTTTTGCGTAAGGTCCGTTAATTGTAAATTCACCGTAATTTTTCTTAAAATGTCGGACTTCGTACTTTGAATAATTCCAAACCTTTGGTTCGTACTGGACCTTTGATATAATTTGTAACACGGAACCTTTAGCCTTGCCAAGACGCCATTTAATTGGAATAATAGCTTACAACATAAATGAAATACAAAATTAAATAATATCAGTGTATTCGCAAACTATTGTACTAAATCAAACCATATAGACACATAAATTCTGTTGCTGTGTGCAACTATGAGTACGCCTAGTGAGATTGCGTCTCGATACATACCGGGTGATCAAAAAGTCAGTATAAATTTGAAAACTTAATAAACCACGTAATAATGTAGATAAAGAGGTAAAAATTGACACACATGCTTGGAATGACATGGGGTTTTATTAGAATAAAAAAAAACAAAGTATTGCTAGACGCGTGAAAGATCTCTTGCGCGCGTCGTTTGGTGATGATCGTGTGCTCAGCCTCCGCTTTCGTCATGCTTGGCCTCCCAGGTCCGCAGACCTCAGTCCGTGCGATTATTGGCTTTGGGGTTACCTGAAGTCGCAAGTGTCTCGTGATCGACCGGCATCTCTAGGGATGCCGAAAGACAACATCCGACGCCAATGCCTCACCATAACTCCGGACATGCTTTACAGCGCTGTTCACAACATTATTCCTCGACTACAGCTATTGTTGAGGAATGATGTTGGACATATTGAGCATTTCCTGTAAAGAACATCGTCTTTGCTTTGTCTTACTTTGTTATGCTAATTGATGCTATTCTGATCAGATGAAGCGTCATCTGTCGGCCATTTTTTGAACGTTTGATTTTTTTGGTTCTAATGAAAACCCATGCCATTCCAAGCGTGTGTGTCAATTTGTACCTCTCTATGTACATTATTCCGTGATCTATTCAGTTTTCAAATTTATACTGACTTTTTGATCACCCGGTATATTAATGGCGGCGTGCCAAATAATTATCTGCAGCGATGGCAGATATGTGCCCTATCAGCACGGCTTTTCGAGCAAAAGAAGATGCTGTCTTCTCGGCAAGACAACTGAACTGCATAATTATTCTAATGATTCAGCGGTTGCATGTTACAATCGGTACAACCGCTTATGATAATTAATATCTTATGTAATTCTTTATTTACCTTCTGAATTGTATATCTAAGTTTTTTCTATATATCCACGCCCATCCTGCAAATTTACCTTTAAACATCCTTGCGTCGACTATTCTGTTGTATACAGGCAAGCTGCTCTAACATACTAACAACAAATATTTCTGGAGTCACTGAAAATATCGGAAATAGGTGTTCAGCATGTGATATTTCGCTTTGTAGTCAATGTTTGGAACTTTTCGAATACTTGGCGTATCCAGAATGAAATTTTCACTCTGGAGCGGAGTGTGCGCTGATATGAAACTTCCTGGCAGATTAAAACTGTGTGCCGGACCGAGATATGAACTCGGGACCTTTGCCTTTCACGGTCTGGTATGATTTTTTTTCTAGTAATTTAATTGAAAGCTTTGTTGCTTTGGTAAAAATAAAATTGGTTCTTTTTGTCGTGACAGAATAAATTACTATTAATCACACCAGATTTGTCAGAGAACAGCAGCAACATATGTAATTGATCCAGCTTTAAGAAATTCTATTACCTTTTAGTGGAAAATTCGTGCGGTACTCTCCGACGTTAGAAAAGTCGTGGTGTTCCGTTCGGAGCAGGAGGCGGCTGTCTTTTCTCATTCGCGATATCGAAAATTACTAAAAAATGAACAGAAATTTTTTTTCGGAGGAAGATCGCGCGGAGAAAACAGACAGAAGTTACATGAAAGAAACCTAAGGGACCAACTAATTGGATTTGTACGAACATATAAACGGAACTGAAAGAACTTAAAATAAATACTATAACGATGTCGTCACGACAGCCTCCTGTTCCGACAGAACACACGCTGGATCATAAACTGCATAAATCTTTTAAACAGAAAAGATTATCACAAGTATAATTAATGAAAATAAGGTTGAGAGATTTTCTTTGAAATTAAATAAACTTCAAGGCTTCAAGTATTATATTATGAAACGGAAACTTACATTAACATGGCCGCCCATTGTGGCGGTGGAGCGAAATTTTTACGATATACATTCTCGCTTGTTTGTGGCTACATATATTTTTAATCACTTAAACTCTTAACTTTACAATAAAATGATTATATCAGTATGGAGCACAATACTTTTGAGTCCGACTCGCAACACATTCACAGAACAGCTAGACAGCGGCGCGGCTCCCTGCAGAAGTAAAAACTGGCAATTGTTATTTTGAAACATAAGTGCATCGGTTTTTTTTTTTTTACTGATCGATAGCAGCGTATAACAGTTTATAGCTATCGTGATATTCTGCGCTTTTCAGGAGCGCGGCAAAGATATCTGGTTACAACATTCATTGGTATATGTTAGAAGTTCGCACATACTGACGCAAATACAGAAAAAAAAAACTTTTACATATTAAAAATCGCAGTGATAAAGGCTGTAATGTCACAGTGCCTCCCATGTGAGGCATGATGATTCCGGAAGGATCATCAGGACTCACATGTAGTTTCAAGACATTACTGTGTTTTATCATCTGTTTACTTTCGTTCTAACGTAAAATTGGAATGAGTTTGTCATCTAGTTATTTTATGCTTCCAGTACAGTTATGAAAACAAATAGTCTTTCAGTGTCTTTTGTGCACTTTGGCACTTCTCTCAGTTCATTGTAAGGTGTCCTTGCACTGTCATCTTAATTGCTGTTACTGTGAAACAAAATATGACAAAAAACAATCTTAAGTCTAACACACACAAAGATAAATGAATAATACTCTATATAGGAAACAAAACATGTCAGTAGACAAACATACACAGATACATTGAAATAATTATTTAAACAGTCCTCTAAAATTGTCTGTGACCTGTTTGGTCTCGGAATGTTTTTTTTATCCGTTTCATTAGATTCTTTTAGAATGTCGTTGTTAATCAGGACGTTTCACTTGACACTACACTGTACACTTTTATTTGTCACACGCTCACTTAACCGGAGTCTGCAACGTCTATTCTCGTTCGGTGAGCGGCGTCGTCCGAGAGGTCACGACCCTGGGTAGCGTCTTTTTTTGTGTTCGCTCGTGCTGCCTCTCTAGTGTCTCGCGTCAAGCGTCATGTCGTTTACATGCAAATAAACAGAAAGAAACCTGTGTTAGGTTCGTGCTATAATGTAGACTTACAGGTAAAGGTTTTATAGGATTCTGGACAGGATTGATAACCTTCCCCTCCAGTTAACGTTTCAGTGCTCAGTAATGCCTTGTCTTTATTTAACTATCTATCGCAAAATATCCGACGTGACTGATTAAATGGAAATTAATTTGAAGCTAAGACTTCTCTTTTTACAGAATAAATAAAGTTCATAATTAAGTTTCACTGTGATAGCTTTAGCAATGTCTCTTGCGTAGTTGTGAGACAGAAAACATTCTAAGGTCAATGACACGCCTCCACAGCGCGCGCGTCGGTTGTGTTTCAAATGTTAATTGTTGAGTCCAACTGCAAGCAGCTCCGCGCTGTTGCCGGTTACTAGTCCAGTGCAACACGCGCTCGTGTATGCTCGTATGAAGTTTAACTGTGTCACTCGCGCTCTGCTAAAATGAGAACACGCGGAAAACACACGTCTAGTGTCCTTCCTCCATCGTCGATCGGCGTATCGAAAACTTGGGTAGAAAATACCATCGTCTGTATCGAGGATTTCACACGACAGTCCCTGCGACCTGCCATGCTGCTTACACACAGGTCAGTGAAGCCAACGTTTTACATATAGTTTGCAAAATGCTTTGCTGTGATCGCTGTCACTACCTGCACTTGCGTGTACACATGTCACTGCACACGTATTTTGTACACTTTATCACTCGCATTTTGTTTAGAACGTCTTAGTGTCTGCAAATTCACATCTCCCATCTCACATTGTGATTTCAAAGTTCACAGTTCAAGTTACTCACAGGTAAATACATTACAAGATTAAACAATGTCCATAAATTACATACATACATACATACATTTCTTAAGTTTGCTTACAGTCACAAAATTCTGTTAACCTTTTCAGTCACGCCACGCCGGATTAGCGTATTGAATACCACTACTTGTGCATCAAGGCACGATTACTTCGGTTATTCTCTCTCCCTTTTACAAAGGTAAAATTTTTTTTTTTTAAAACAAATCTTTTAAGCAGCTTGTTATTTCGTTTCTCTTCAAAATTTAGTGTCACTGTTTATGTAGAGCACAGATTGAACAAATTCTGTCTCTACTGGTCGAGCATATTCATGCATTTCTCTCCGGAAGATTCATGCTTCATAAAGTTACTGGCTGCAAGTACTACTCGCGGAATGTATTATAATCTCTCAACATTGCTACTCGCGATACGCGATTAGAACAAAACTTTCGCTAACGGATCTCTCCCACAAATTTCGTTTCCACTTCAACCGTCTAAAGAGCACTCAGATGAGCCTGTCAAATTCTAATCCTCACTTCTTTTTTTTAATAGGATAGGATGGGGAAGTGGAAGAGGAGAGGATCAAATATGAACATAAATACACTATATACATATACAAATTCTAGCACAACTACACTAGGATATTTTTTGTGACCTTAGATGCATGACATGCGTCACGTGTGCCTTCAAGTGGTTATTCTTTAATCTAATATCAGATCTTAGTTTTATTATTATAATGTGAGTCATATCTGGTGACAGCTTTCTAGTTTATCACGCTTCCTTCTGGGCGCTTGGCGGGCTTGGCTGTGAAATAACTAATTACTTTAGTGCATCATACATGTTTAAAGAAGAAACGTTTACCATCAGGAATACTTCAGACTTGTCAGTACGACGTATATGTTTCCATGTAGTGGCACTCGCGACTACATGACCTAACAGCTGTTGTAAAACAGAATAAAGGAAATGCTTTGTTGCTTAGCTATTAAATCTTTATGAGGCTTACTGTTCGTAGATGATACTTTGAATCTGAGATTGAATCTCCTGAAAACTATCAAATACTACGTGATACTCTCTCTGTTATTTACTGCTTTTGACAGTTCAAACACTTGGCTACACAAATCTGTTTAATTCTAAAGATCGCGCTAACAAAAGGTATAGTTCATGGCGGTGTTACAATAACGCACAGTTTACACGCAATAGGCTGTACTCTGTACACTTAAAGACTAACATTCCATCTTGAGGGCTGAAAAAGAAATTGCTTAACCTAATATTTCACATACATATATATTCATTGGAGTTGGAAGGTGGCAATCTGCTACTTCCTTCCGTATCTCCTTTCACCAATAACGGCATTCCTCAATGCCAACAGCCAACTTGGACTGCTTACACCTATGACTAACTTAAAACTAACTGAGAATCTGTCCTCTCAAATGGAATGTGCTTTCTTTTTCGTACGCCATAATAAATAAAATCTTCAATTACCTCCATAGTTTTTTCGCCAAAGTGTGAGTACTCGTATTGGTGTGTTTGAATACCGAGGTGTTTCACAGGTTAAACCTTAGGCTAATGTTCCTTTGCTCGTTACTTTGCCTCGTTATACTTCTTGAGATCCTGGTGGTGATACAATCCTTTAATTCTGCCAGATGCTGGATCCGCTATTAGATAACATCCTGTATGTGGTTTTCTAATTACTACAAATGGTCCGTCGTACAATAGCCTCCATTTCCGATTTCTTTTCAACAACTTCGATGGCTTAAAATGTGTCCGTAAGAGCACCTTTTCATTAATATCATATGTAAGAGCCTTAGATACTTTCTTGTCATAAGACTTCTTGCGTAGATTCGCCTGTACAGCTAAGGATACCAATGCTTGCCTAAGTTTTGCATCTAAATCTAATTCTGGTTCTGCAATTTTAGGTATGGGATCTAACCATTCATTTCTTTCCCGATGACTCGTCATTAATTCCGCAGGTGTAAATCCAGTTGAGAAGTGTGGAAGATTGTTGACAATCTGCTCGAATGAAGATACAAAGTCAATCCAACGGGTTTGTCGATTAGGTATGTAGGTTCGAATGAATCTATTGAACTCTTTGAAGATACGTTCGGTGGGATTAGATTGCGGTCTGAAACGAGATATAAGTATTTGTTTGATGCCATGTCTGGCAAGAAAATTACGCCATTGTCTGCCAGTGAAATTCGATGCATTATCTGATAGAATGGCCTCCGGCTTGCCAAATCGAGGAAAATAGTCTTGTTCGATTCGACGGATGATCGGAAGTGCACTGGATGATTTCACTGCATAAAGTCTCACATGTTTTGTGAAAAGATCCAACAATGCGACTAGGTATTTCACCCCTCCCCTCCCTTGCGGCAGGGGGCCGGCGAGATCAAGGGCCAGAACTTGATTTGGTCTCTCAGTAATAATTGGATTCAGAGGAATTAGGTTCGAATGGTTGAAGGGTTTTGCCTTCTGGCAGATAAGACATGTACGTAACAACTTGTGGATTCGATGGTGCAAGTTTGGTACATAGCAATAGGCAGAAATCTTTCGTTTGCATTTTTCAGGTCCATAATGACCCCAGGAAAGATGTGTGTACCAGATAAGGTGTTCAACGTATGCGTGTGGTATACACACACACCATCTACCAGAGAGAAGAGAAGTTCGATGGAATAAAACATCATTGTGTAATTTATAAAATTTGGACAAGTGGTGATCGGGTTTTGTTAGAAGAAGTTGTTTGACCTTACGCCATTTGGGATCTGTTTCTTGGAGTATGCGCATCTGCTTGCAGAGCTGAAGGAAATACTTTCTATGTAGTGGGTCTTTCATTAGAAGAATTCGGTAGTTAGACATCTGCTCGATAAGTTCACTGGACTCGGGAAGTCCTTGCGGCATGCGTGACAAAGCATCCGCGATAATGTTGTTTTTACCCTTGATGTATACTATTTCGAAATCATACTCTTGCAAGAAGAGACTCCATCGTGTAAGACGAGGATGAAGAAGTTTACACGAGAGCAAGAAACTAAGAGCTTGGTGATCAGAAAAGACCTTAATTTTCCGACCATGGATGTAGTAATTGAACCTTTTAAAGGACCATACAACGGCCAGAGCCTCCAACTCTGTCACCGAGTATGACCTCTCACATTCTGTGAGAACCCTACTTGCAAAGCTGATAACTCTTATCTCTTCTTTTCCATCAATTACTTCTATTTGAAACAAACAAGAACCAAGCCCCTGAAATGAAGCATCTGACGAAATACAGAATTCTTTATCCATGTCTGGATGGAACAAAATATTGCTGTTAAGAAGTGCTTGTTTAATGCGATCAAAATCTGCCTGACACTCTGGCGTCCAATGCCAGTGATTATTTTTCTTTAGAAGATCATGCAATGCTTGACTGTTCATCGACTGGTCCGAAATAAACTTTCTGAAAAAGGAAGTCATTCCGAGGAAGCCTTTCAACTGGCGTTTAGAAGAGGGCACAGGAAAGTTTTTAATAGCTGCTAGTTTGTCTGGATCTGGGGTAATTCCCTGTGATGATACAAGATGTCCTAAAAATTTAATCTCACTTTTACCGAATTTAGACTTATGTAGATTAGCTGTGACTCCATAGTCAACAAACCTCTGGAAAACTTTGCTTATTATGTCTAAATGTTCTTCCCAAGATTTCGTAGCAATCAGTAAGTCATCAACATACACTGTTACTCGATCCAACAGTTCAGGTCCTAATACATGATCAAGTGCAGCTATGAATACGCCTGAACTCACATTCAAACCAAATGGAACTACTTTGAATTGGTATGATCTACCTGCAAATATAAACGCTGTATATTTTCGAGACTGTGATGTCATCTTGACCTGCCAGTAGCTCGATCTCAAATCTACCGATGTGAGGAATTTTACTCCATGAAACCTTTGTAATTGTTCATCCATAGCCTCAGGTCGAGTTCTTATTGGAATAATTATTTTATTTATGTTTCTTGCATCCAAAACAATACGTACACTACCATCCTGCTTCAAAACTGGCAATAACGGACTACTGTAAGGTGAGTCTGACGGTTCAATGATCTCCCACTTAAGCATTTTACGTATTTCATTTTTCACAGCCTCGCGCCTTGCATACGGGACAGAGTACGTTGTCTTGCAAAAAGTAGAATGGGGAGCGACCTTCATGTCATATTCGTAGTCACGTATTACTCCAGGTTTCGAAGAAAAGACATGAAGATACCTCATAAGTAAGTGCAGTAAATCTTGCCTTTGTATGTAATCAAGTTCACTTGATTCGCTTACTTTATTCAAAATCTCTTCTCTAGTCGGAAGTCCGTCATCAGTATCAAAATCCGTCCAACTGTTACCCTGTCTTGTCATGTGTGCTTGGTTCAAAAACATTCGCTGTACCAGTCTGCGTACCTTAACTTTGTGCTCAGTGTTGACTCTTTTTACCTTGGCGCGCAACAACTGCAGCGTTACCTCCTGTTCACCTACTCGGATTGTACAGATACCCTTTTCTATATCAATCACTGCCTTATTCTTCCTCAGGAACTCCATTCCTAATAAGCAGGACACTGACAAATTCTTAACTACTAGAAATACACACATGAAAGAAGTAGAATTAATCCTTATCGGTACCTGAGCTTGCAAATTGACTCGCTGTGATAAAGATCCTACCGCTCCTGTTACTGAACAACCTTGTACTGGTAACGTTAAAATTTTCATCCCTGCAGAAACTTTCTTAAACATACATAGTGATAAAGCATTTACGTTTGCACCAGTATCAATAATAGCATCTATTGGTGTATTGGCTATGTAAATTTTAGTCATTGCTTGTACTTCGTCTTCCCATACGTCATTCAAGTCTGTCTCAATATTTTCCTGCAACAAATCGTCTCTCAAGTCAGTGTCGCGATCATAACGTATTACGTTAAGTCGTGCAAGGTCGAGTTTGCCCCCATTATGTCCCGCAGCATCCCCAAGGAGGCGAAAAGGTGCTGCCTTTAGTTTTCCGCTTTCTTGTGATGCGACTGATTTGATTCTTCTGTCACATCACTTGACCATTCTCGCTGGCTTTTTACCCATTGTGTGTGTTGATTTGTATCAAACCCTTGTTGGTACTGCACTTGGTTACCAGGCTGAAAAATCGGTACATTACTTGCCTGCGTAAAATATACCGGTGGATTGTATTGTTTTCTTGGTTTATTGTTATTGTATCTAAAGTCCTGTTGTGGTGGCGTGTACTGTTGTTGTTGCATGAATGGTTGTTGCTGAGGCGTGTATTGCTGTTGTTGCTGGTGTTGTGGCTGCCCATAGGGTTGTGGTGGAGGTAGCTGACCTCCGCAATTTTGATTGTTGCAACGTTTACCCTTGTATTTGTTCCCATTCTCGTAGAAGTTACTACCGTTATTGTTTGATTGGTATGGGGCATTCCCGTAATACTGCTGTTGCGTGTTGTATATTGGATTGTACCGTTGGTTGCCGTAATGCTTGTTTTTGTGTTTACCATTACGGTAACCATTGTTTCGGCCTCTATTGCGGTTATTGTACTGTTTGTTTCCGTATTGTGTTTCGTGTGAACCATTTCCATTACTACCGTTTCCATTCGAATACGTGCCTGCGTTGTTGTTCTTACGGTTAGCATTCGCACGCGCGTCTTCGTGTATAAGATCGAGCGAATCTAGGACGGATAAAAATGCGTCCTCATCTTCCTCTGACACGTTCACTAATTTTTCGCGTATGGAAATGGGTAGTTTTGACTTAAGAATCATAATAACATCTTTTGTTGTTATGGGAGTGTCCCAATATAGTATCTTTCTCAAGTACTTTTCAAAGTACCGGCGAAGTCCGCCACTGTTCGAATGGAAAGGTTCGGCGTTGTAGACCTCTTTGCGTAGGCGTTGCTGAACACCTGCGCTCCAAAATTTGCTAAAAAGTTTTTCTCAAACTCGCTAAATGTTTTGCACTTATCAACCATCTCGGTTCCCCATATAGCACTTTCTCCTTGTATATATCCGGTAATGAATTGTATTCTCTGTTTGTCATTCCAGGCAGCTGGAAAGACTCCTGAAAAGTTCTTTAGGAAAACGACTGGATGAATATTTCGCTTTTCCGGTTGGAATGGTTGAAAAACTCTGTGTTTCAATGCACTCTCCTCTTTCATGAGGGTTGTGAGTGTCAATTATTCAGTGTTGTTGTTGTGTGAATCGTTAAATTCATTTTTCAGTCGCGGAATGTACTGTGGTGTGTTGTGTTGTTGTGTTGTCTGGTATTGATGTTCATCTGGCTCAGAAGGTAGTGAGTGTTTCCCGTCAATCTGGTTATCATACTGTAGTGTTTGAATTTGCTGTTTCAGGTCGGATATCTCATCTGTTACTTGCTTCCGCCATTCCGGCAAATCCCGGGTAAACACTCGTCTAATTTGGCCTAGTTCAGTACAAACAGTGTCTCCTGAACTGCCGGGTGCAGATAATATCTCTAAGGTTGCGGATTTAACAACATCTTTCAAGTCACGTGTAACCTTCTCCTCAACTAGCTTCTCTTGTACATCAATCCATTCTTTGTAATGTTCGGTAAGTGCTTTAGTGTGCGAAGCAACACTACTGT
Organism: Schistocerca americana; assembly: GCF_021461395.2. Classification (NCBI taxonomy): domain Eukaryota; kingdom Metazoa; phylum Arthropoda; class Insecta; order Orthoptera; family Acrididae; genus Schistocerca; species Schistocerca americana. The sequence continues at coordinate 266,069,412 of NC_060119.1, read as the reverse complement.
TAACTCTTTCGTCAATAGTTCGGTCCGAAATGTCATTCGCCATTGCACTTACTTTTGATTCTACAGTGGCTACCGCTGTCGCTAACTCGTCTACCTGTCGTGCAACTGTTTTATACGCAAGTTTTACCGAATCGGTTTCTTTGCGACACGCTTCGATTTGAGTTGTGAGATTCTGACCAATGTTATCAATTTTGTTATTCAGAGTGCTTATCTGGGTTGTCAAAGTGGTTACTTGCTCCGTGACGTCACCCTTAACCGAATCTATCTGTGCCGTGACGTCACCCTTAACCGAATCTATCTGTACTGTGAGAGAGCCTACTTGCGTAGTGAGGGTACCTACTTTCGCATCAATGATGGTATTTACGTCATTCCTAACTGAGTCAATCTGTGTTGTCATATCCGTTTTCAGCTCTGATAAAAACTTGTCTCTGTCTTTCTCACGTTGTTCGCGATCACGTTCGCGCTGTTCCCTTTCCTGTCTGTCTAGTATCAATTCCTGTAACATTTTGACAATGTCAACTGATACCGTTATCGGGGAGGTGGGTGTTTCCTGCTGAGTGTCGTCCACGTTAGCTACCTCTTGTCTGTCGTCTGTCCTGGCCGTCGTTCCGCGTGAGCGGAGTCGGTAATGTTTGTTAACAGTGCCGTCGCTTTCGTCTGCAGAGTTCGCGCTCGCTTGTCCGTCCGCCATAATGAAATTCAACTATTGCCAACTTAAAATGGGTACTGCCAACTGAAATTCTGATTGTCAATTATTCTTGCCGCGCAAGTTAAAGTCGCGGCGCGTTCGTCAAATGTCTAATGTTACGTGGGTAATAACTGACACACGTCTGTAGCAAAAAGACAAGATGGAGTCAACGCCGTTGAAACAATTGATTGCCAACGCTGTTACACAGAAAAGACTGAAATGGCATCCATCTTGAACTTACACGAGAATACTAACTACAGTATAAAACAAATAGGCCAAGCAAAAGGTTACAGAAAATGTTCAAATATTTACATAGAAAAAAAAATGGTTTTTTACGTTAAGCTACAGAAAGGATAGAGAGAGGTCGAATTTGAAGGTCAATGAGCTACTCTTTAGACAGAACTATGGCAAACGAAAATTTGGTACTCACTCGGCGTTGTCTTCAAAACTGCAAATCTGCGTCTTATTAAATCCCAAGATATTTGTGTAAATACCGCGTCCTTCAAGATTGCGTATATTTATTGCTCATCCGTAATTTTATGCAGCATTGGGTTCCAAAGAGTGATACATGAAATAAGACAATCATATATTAGTACTGTGACACTTTCAATATTTTAGTCAAGTCCCTGTTCGGGCGCCAGATCTGGTATGATTTTTTTTCTAGTAATTTAATTGAAAGCTTTGTTGCTTTGGTAAAAATAAAATTGGTTCTTTTTGTCGTGACAGAATAAATTACTATTAATCACACCAGATTTGTCGGAGAACAGCAGCAACATATGTAATTGATCCAGCTTTAAGAAATTCTATTACCTTTTAGTGGAAAATTCGTGCGGTACTCTCCGACGTTAGAAAAGTCGTGGTGTTCCGTTCGGAGCAGGAGGCGGCTGTCTTTTCTCATTCGCGATATCGAAAATTACTAAAAAATGAACAGAAATTTTTTTTCGGAGGAAGATCGCGCGGAGAAAACAGACAGAAGTTACATGAAAGAAACCTAAGGGACCAACTAATTGGATTTGTACGAACATATAACCGGAACTGAAAGAACTTAAAATAAATACTATAACGATGTCGTCACGACAGCCTCCTGTTCCGACAGAACACACGCTGGATCATAAACTGCATAAATCTTTTAAACAGAAAAGATTATCACAAGTATAATTAATGAAAATAAGGTTGAGAGATTTTCTTTGAAATTAAATAAACTTCAAGGCTTCAAGTATTATATTATGAAACGGAAACTTACATTAACATGGCCGCCCATTGTGGCGGTGGAGCGAAATTTTTACGATATACATTCTCGCTTGTTTGTGGCTACATATATTTTTAATCACTTAAACTCTTAACTTTACAATAAAATGATTATATCAGTATGGAGCACAATACTTTTGAGTCCGACTCGCAACACATTCACAGAACAGCTAGACAGCGGCGCGGCTCCCTGCAGAAGTAAAAACTGGCAATTGTTATTTTGAAACATAAGTGCATCGGTTTTTTTTTTTTTTTACTGATCGATAGCAGCGTATAACAGTTTATAGCTATCGTGATATTCTGCGCTTTTCAGGAGCGCGGCAAAGATATCTGGTTACAACATTCATTGGTATATGTTAGAAGTTCGCACATACTGACGCAAATACAGAAAAAAAAACTTTTACATATTAAAAATCGCAGTGATAAAGGCTGTAATGTCACAATGCCTCCCATGTGAGGCATGATGATTCCGGAAGGATCATCAGGACTCACATGTAGTTTCAAGACATTACTGTGTTTTATCATCTGTTTACTTTCGTTCTAACGTAAAATTGGAATGAGTTTGTCATCTAGTTATTTTATGCTTCCAGTACAGTTATGAAAACAAATAGTCTTTCAGTGTCTTTTGTGCACTTTGGCACTTCTCTCAGTTCATTGTAAGGTGTCCTTGCACTGTCATCTTAATTGCTGTTACTGTGAAACAAAATATGACAAAAAACAATCTTAAGTCTAACACACACAAAGATAAATGAATAATACTCTATATAGGAAACAAAACATGTCAGTAGACAAACATACACAGATACATTGAAATAATTATTTAAACAGTCCTCTAAAATTGTCTGTGACCTGTTTGGTCTCGGAATGTTTTTTTTATCCGTTTCATTAGATTCTTTTAGAATGTCGTTGTTAATCAGGACGTTTCACTTGACACTACACTGTACACTTTTATTTGTCACACGCTCACTTAACCGGAGTCTGCAACGTCTATTCTCGTTCGGTGAGCGGCGTCGTCCGAGAGGTCACGACCCTGGGTAGCGTCTTTTTTTGTGTTCGCTCGTGCTGCCTCTCTAGTGTCTCGCGTCAAGCGTCATGTCGTTTACATGCAAATAAACAGAAAGAAACCTGTGTTAGGTTCGTGCTATAATGTAGACTTACAGGTAAAGGTTTTATAGGATTCTGGACAGGATTGATAACCTTCCCCTCCAGTTAACGTTTCAGTGCTCAGTAATGCCTTGTCTTTATTTAACTATCTATCGCAAAATATCCGACGTGACTGATTAAATGGAAATTAATTTGAAGCTAAGACTTCTCTTTTTACAGAATAAATAAAGTTCATAATTAAGTTTCACTGTGATAGCTTTAGCAATGTCTCTTGCGTAGTTGTGAGACAGAAAACATTCTAAGGTCAATGACACGCCTCCACAGCGCGCGCGTCGGTTGTGTTTCAAATGTTAATTGTTGAGTCCAACTGCAAGCAGCTCCGCGCTGTTGCCGGTTACTAGTCCAGTGCAACACGCGCTCGTGTATGCTCGTATGAAGTTTAACTGTGTCACTCGCGCTCTGCTAAAATGAGAACACGCGGAAAACACACGTCTAGTGTCCTTCCTCCATCGTCGATCGGCGTATCGAAAACTTGGGTAGAAAATACCATCGTCTGTATCGAGGATTTCACACGACAGTCCCTGCGACCTGCCATGCTGCTTACACACAGGTCAGTGAAGCCAACGTTTTACATATAGTTTGCAAAATGCTTTGCTGTGATCGCTGTCACTACCTGCACTTGCGTGTACACATGTCACTGCACACGTATTTTGTACACTTTATCACTCGCATTTTGTTTAGAACGTCTTAGTGTCTGCAAATTCACATCTCCCATCTCACATTGTGATTTCAAAGTTCACAGTTCAAGTTACTCACAGGTAAATACATTACAAGATTAAACAATGTCCATAAATTACATACATACATACATACATTTCTTAAGTTTGCTTACAGTCACAAAATTCTGTTAACCTTTTCAGTCACGCCACGCCGGATTAGCGTATTGAATACCACTACTTGTGCATCAAGGCACGATTACTTCGGTTATTCTCTCTCCCTTTTACAAAGGTAAAATTTTTTTTTTAAAACAAATCTTTTAAGCAGCTTGTTATTTCGTTTCTCTTCAAAATTTAGTGTCACTGTTTATGTAGAGCACAGATTGAACAAATTCTGTCTCTACTGGTCGAGCATATTCATGCTTCATAAAGTTACTGGCTGCAAGTACTACTCGCGGAATGTATTATAATCTCTCAACATTGCTACTCGCGATACGCGATTAGAACAAAACTTTCGCTAACGGATCTCTCCCACAAATTTCGTTTCCACTTCAACCGTCTAAAGAGCACTCAGATGAGCCTGTCAAATTCTAATCCTCACTTCTTTTTTTTAATAGGATAGGATGGGGAAGTGGAAGAGGAGAGGATCAAATATGAACATAAATACACTATATACATATACAAATTCTAGCACAACTACACTAGGATATTTTTTGTGACCTTAGATGCATGACATGCGTCACGTGTGCCTTCAAGTGGTTATTCTTTAATCTAATATCAGATCTTAGTTTTATTATTATAATGTGAGTCATATCTGGTGACAGCTTTCTAGTTTATCACGCTTCCTTCTGGGCGCTTGGCGGGCTTGGCTGTGAAATAACTAATTACTTTAGTGCATCATACATGTTTAAAGAAGAAACGTTTACCATCAGGAATACTTCAGACTTGTCAGTACGACGTATATGTTTCCATGTAGTGGCACTCGCGACTACATGACCTAACAGCTGTTGTAAAACAGAATAAAGGAAATGCTTTGTTGCTTAGCTATTAAATCTTTATGAGGCTTACTGTTCGTAGATGATACTTTGAATCTGAGATTGAATCTCCTGAAAACTATCAAATACTACGTGATACTCTCTCTGTTATTTACTGCTTTTGACAGTTCAAACACTTGGCTACACAAATCTGTTTAATTCTAAAGATCGCGCTAACAAAAGGTATAGTTCATGGCGGTGTTACAATAACGCACAGTTTACACGCAATAGGCTGTACTCTGTACACTTAAAGACTAACATTCCATCTTGAGGGCTGAAAAAGAAATTGCTTAACCTAATATTTCACATACATATATATTCATTGGAGTTGGAAGGTGGCAATCTGCTACTTCCTTCCGTATCTCCTTTCACCAATAACGGCATTCCTCAATGCCAACAGCCAACTTGGACTGCTTACACCTATGACTAACTTAAAACTAACTGAGAATCTGTCCTCTCAAATGGAATGTGCTTTCTTTTTCGTACGCCATAATAAATAAAATCTTCAATTACCTCCATAGTTTTTTCGCCAAAGTGTGAGTACTCGTATTGGTGTGTTTGAATACCGAGGTGTTTCACAGGTTAAACCTTAGGCTAATGTTCCTTTGCTCGTTACTTTGCCTCGTTATACTTCTTGAGATCCTGGTGGTGATACAATCCTTTAATTCTGCCAGATGCTGGATCCGCTATTAGACAACATCCTGTATGTGGTTTTCTAATTACTACAAATGGTCCGTCGTACAATAGCCTCTATTTCCGATTTCTTTTCAACAACTTCGATGGCTTAAAATGTGTCCGTAAGAGCACCTTTTCATTAATATCATATGTAAGAGCCTTAGATACTTTCTTGTCATAAGACTTCTTGCGTAGATTCGCCTGTACAGCTAAGGATACCAATGCTTGCCTAAGTTTTGCATCTAAATCTAATTCTGGTTCTGCAATTTTAGGTATGGGATCTAACCATTCATTTCTTTCCCGATGACTCGTCATTAATTCCGCAGGTGTAAATCCAGTTGAGAAGTGTGGAAGATTGTTGACAATCTGCTCGAATGAAGATACAAAGTCAATCCAACGGGTTTGTCGATTAGGTATGTAGGTTCGAATGAATCTATTGAACTCTTTGAAGATACGTTCGGTGGGATTAGATTGCGGTCTGAAACGAGATATAAGTATTTGTTTGATGCCATGTCTGGCAAGAAAATTACGCCATTGTCTGCCAGTGAAATTCGATGCATTATCTGATAGAATGGCCTCCGGCTTGCCAAATCGAGGAAAATAGTCTTGTTCGATTCGACGGATGATCGGAAGTGCACTGGATGATTTCACTGCATAAAGTCTCACATGTTTTGTGAAAAGATCCAACAATGCGACTAGGTATTTCACCCCTCCCCTCCCTTGCGGCAGGGGGCCGGCGAGATCAAGGGCCAGAACTTGATTTGGTCTCTCAGTAATAATTGGATTCAGAGGAATTAGGTTCGAATGGTTGAAGGGTTTTGCCTTCTGGCAGATAAGACATGTACTTAACAACTTGTGGATTCGATGGTGCAAGTTTGGTACATAGCAATAGGCAGAAATCTTTCATTTGCATTTTTCAGGTCCATAATGACCCCAGGAAAGATGTGTGTACCAGATAAGGTGTTCAACGTATGCGTGTGGTATACACACACACCATCTACCAGAGAGGAGAGAAGTTCGATGGAATAAAACATCATTGTGTAATTTATAAAATTTGGACAAGTGGTGATCGGGTTTTGTTAGAAGAAGTTGTTTGACCTTACGCCATTTGGGATCTGTTTCTTGGAGTATGCGCATCTGCTTGCAGAGCTGAAGGAAATACTTTCTATGTAGTGGGTCTTTCATTAGAAGAATTCGGTAGTTAGACATCTGCTCGATAAGTTCACTGGACTCGGGAAGTCCTTGCGGCATGCGTGACAAAGCATCCGCGATAATGTTGTTTTTACCCTTGATGTATACTATTTCGAAATCATACTCTTGCAAGAAGAGACTCCATCGTGTAAGACGAGGATGAAGAAGTTTACACGAGAGCAAGAAACTAAGAGCTTGGTGATCAGAAAAGACCTTAATTTTCCGACCATGGATGTAGTAATTGAACCTTTTAAAGGACCATACAACGGCCAGAGCCTCCAACTCTGTCACCGAGTATGACCTCTCACATTCTGTGAGAACCCTACTTGCAAAGCTGATAACTCTTATCTCTTCTTTTCCATCAATTACTTCTATTTGAAACAAACAAGAACCAAGCCCCTGAAATGAAGCATCTGACGAAATACAGAATTCTTTATCCATGTCTGGATGGAACAAAATATTGCTGTTAAGAAGTGCTTGTTTAATGCGATCAAAATCTGCCTGACACTCTGGCGTCCAATGCCAGTGATTATTTTTCTTTAGAAGATCATGCAATGCTTGACTGTTCATCGACTGGTCCGAAATAAACTTTCTGAAAAAGGAAGTCATTCCGAGGAAGCCTTTCAACTGGCGTTTAGAAGAGGGCACAGGAAAGTTTTTAATAGCTGCTAGTTTGTCTGGATCTGGGGTAATTCCCTGTGATGATACAAGATGTCCTAAAAATTTAATCTCACTTTTACCGAATTTAGACTTATGTAGATTAGCTGTGACTCCATAGTCAACAAACCTCTGGAAAACTTTGCTTATTATGTCTAAATGTTCTTCCCAAGATTTCGTAGCAATCAGTAAGTCATCAACATACACTGTTACTCGATCCAACAGTTCAGGTCCTAATACATGATCAAGTGCAGCTATGAATACGCCTGAACTCACATTCAAACCAAATGGAACTACTTTGAATTGGTATGATCTACCTGCAAATATAAACGCTGTATATTTTCGAGACTGTGATGTCATCTTGACCTGCCAGTAGCTCGATCTCAAATCTACCGATGTGAGGAATTTTACTCCATGAAACCTTTGTAATTGTTCATCCATAGCCTCAGGTCGAGTTCTTATTGGAATAATTATTTTATTTATGTTTCTTGCATCCAAAACAATACGTACACTACCATCCTGCTTCAAAACTGGCAATAACGGACTACTGTAAGGTGAGTCTGACGGTTCAATGATCTCCCACTTAAGCATTTTACGTATTTCATTTTTCACAGCCTCGCGCCTTGCATACGGGACAGAGTACGTTGTCTTGCAAAAAGTAGAATGGGGAGCGACCTTCATGTCATATTCGTAGTCACGTATTACTCCAGGTTTCGAAGAAAAGACATGAAGATACCTCATAAGTAAGTGCAGTAAATCTTGCCTTTGTATGTAATCAAGTTCACTTGATTCGCTTACTTTATTCAAAATCTCTTCTCTAGTCGGAAGTCCGTCATCAGTATCAAAATCCGTCCAACTGTTACCCTGTCTTGTCATGTGTGCTTGGTTCAAAAACATTCGCTGTACCAGTCTGCGTACCTTAACTTTGTGCTCAGTGTTGACTCTTTTTACCTTGGCGCGCAACAACTGCAGCGTTACCTCCTGTTCACCTACTCGGATTGTACAGATACCCTTTTCTATATCAATCACTGCCTTATTCTTCCTCAGGAACTCCATTCCTAATAAGCAGGACACTGACAAATTCTTAACTACTAGAAATACACACATGAAAGAAGTAGAATTAATCCTTATCGGTACCTGAGCTTGCAAATTGACTCGCTGTGATAAAGATCCTACCGCTCCTGTTACTGAACAACCTTGTACTGGTAACGTTAAAATTTTCATCCCTGCAGAAACTTTCTTAAACATACATAGTGATAAAGCATTTACGTTTGCACCAGTATCAATAATAGCATCTATTGGTGTATTGGCTATGTAAATTTTAGTCATTGCTTGTACTTCGTCTTCCCATACGTCATTCAAGTCTGTCTCAATATTTTCCTGCAACAAATCGTCTCTCAAGTCAGTGTCGCGATCATAACGTATTACGTTAAGTCGTGCAAGGTCGAGTTTGCCCCCATTATGTCCCGCAGCATCCCCAAGGAGGCGAAAAGGTGCTGCCTTTAGTTTTCCGCTTTCTTGTGATGCGACTGATTTGATTCTTCTGTCACATCACTTGACCATTCTCGCTGGCTTTTTACCCATTGTGTGTGTTGATTTGTATCAAACCCTTGTTGGTACTGCACTTGGTTACCAGGCTGAAAAATCGGTACATTACTTGCCTGCGTAAAATATACCGGTGGATTGTATTGTTTTCTTGGTTTATTGTTATTGTATCTAAAGTCCTGTTGTGGTGGCGTGTACTGTTGTTGTTGCATGAATGGTTGTTGCTGAGGCGTGTATTGCTGTTGTTGCTGGTGTTGTGGCTGCCCATAGGGTTGTGGTGGAGGTAGCTGACCTCCGCAATTTTGATTGTTGCAACGTTTACCCTTGTATTTGTTCCCATTCTCGTAGAAGTTACTACCGTTATTGTTTGATTGGTATGGGGCATTCCCGTAATACTGCTGTTGCGTGTTGTATATTGGATTGTACCGTTGGTTGCCGTAATGCTTGTTTTTGTGTTTACCATTACGGTAACCATTGTTTCGGCCTCTATTGCGGTTATTGTACTGTTTGTTTCCGTATTGTGTTTCGTGTGAACCATTTCCATTACTACCGTTTCCATTCGAATACGTGCCTGCGTTGTTGTTCTTACGGTTAGCATTCGCACGCGCGTCTTCGTGTATAAGATCGAGCGAATCTAGGACGGATAAAAATGCGTCCTCATCTTCCTCTGACACGTTCACTAATTTTTCGCGTATGGAAATGGGTAGTTTTGACTTAAGAATCATAATAACATCTTTTGTTGTTATGGGAGTGTCCCAATATAGTATCTTTCTCAAGTACTTTTCAAAGTACCGGCGAAGTCCGCCACTGTTCGAATGGAAAGGTTCGGCGTTGTAGACCTCTTTGCGTAGGCGTTGCTGAACACCTGCGCTCCAAAATTTGCTTAAAAAGTTTTTCTCAAACTCGCTAAATGTTTTGCACTTATCAACCATCTCGGTTCCCCATATAGCACTTTCTCCTTGTATATATCCGGTAATGAATTGTATTCTCTGTTTGTCATTCCAGGCAGCTGGAAAGACTCCTGAAAAGTTCTTTAGGAAAACGACTGGATGAATATTTCGCTTTTCCGGTTGGAATGGTTGAAAAACTCTGTGTTTCAATACACTCTCCTCTTTCATGAGGGTTGTGAGTGTCAATTATTCAGTGTTGTTGTTGTGTGAATCGTTAAATTCATTTTTCAGTCGCGGAATGTACTGTGGTGTGTTGTGTTGTTGTGTTGTCTGGTATTGATGTTCATCTGGCTCAGAAGGTAGTGAGTGTTTCCCGTCAATCTGGTTATCATACTGTAGTGTTTGAATTTGCTGTTTCAGGTCGGATATCTCATCTGTTACTTGCTTCCGCCATTCCGGCAAATCCCGGGTAAACACTCGTCTAATTTGGCCTAGTTCAGTACAAACAGTGTCTCCTGAACTGCCGGGTGCAGATAATATCTCTAAGGTTGCGGATTTAACAACATCTTTCAAGTCACGTGTAACCTTCTCCTCAACTAGCTTCTCTTGTACATCAATCCATTCTTTGTAATGTTCGGTAAGTGCTTTAGTGTGCGAAGCAACACTACTGTTAACTCTTTCGTCAATAGTTCGGTCCGAAATGTCATTCGCCATTGCACTTACTTTTGATTCTACAGTGGCTACCGCTGTCGCTAACTCGTCTACCTGTCGTGCAACTGTTTTATACGCAAGTTTTACCGAATCGGTTTCTTTGCGACACGCTTCGATTTGAGTTGTGAGATTCTGACCAATGTTATCAATTTTGTTATTCAGAGTGCTTATCTGGGTTGTCAAAGTGGTTACTTGCTCCGTGACGTCACCCTTAACCGAATCTATCTGTGCCGTGACGTCACCCTTAACCGAATCTATCTGTACTGTGAGAGAGCCTACTTGCGTAGTGAGGGTACCTACTTTCGCATCAATGATGGTATTTACGTCATTCCTAACTGAGTCAATCTGTGTTGTCATATCCGTTTTCAGCTCTGATAAAAACTTGTCTCTGTCTTTCTCACGTTGTTCGCGATCACGTTCGCGCTGTTCCCTTTCCTGTCTGTCTAGTATCAATTCCTGTAACATTTTGACAATGTCAACTGATACCGTTATCGGGGAGGTGGGTGTTTCCTGCTGAGTGTCGTCCACGTTAGCTACCTCTTGTCTGTCGTCTGTCCTGGCCGTCGTTCCGCGTGAGCGGAGTCGGTAATGTTTGTTAACAGTGCCGTCGCTTTCGTCTGCAGAGTTCGCGCTCGCTTGTCCGTCCGCCATAATGAAATTCAACTATTGCCAACTTAAAATGGGTACTGCCAACTGAAATTCTGATTGTCAATTATTCTTGCCGCGCAAGTTAAAGTCGCGGCGCGTTCGTCAAATGTCTAATGTTACGTGGGTAATAACTGACACACGTCTGTAGCAAAAAGACAAGATGGAGTCAACGCCGTTGAAACAATTGATTGCCAACGCTGTTACACAGAAAAGACTGAAATGGCATCCATCTTGAACTTACACGAGAATACTAACTACAGTATAAAACAAATAGGCCAAGCAAAAGGTTACAGAAAATGTTCAAATATTTACATAGAAAAAAAAATGGTATTTTACGTTAAGCTACAGAAAGGATAGAGAGAGGTCGAATTTGAAGGTCAATGAGCTACTCTTTAGACAGAACTATGGCAAACGAAAATTTGGTACTCACTCGGCGTTGTCTTCAAAACTGCAAATCTGCGTCTTATTAAATCCCAAGATATTTGTGTAAATACCGCGTCCTTCAAGATTGCGTATATTTATTGCTCATCCGTAATTTTATGCAGCATTGGGTTCCAAAGAGCGATACATGAAATAAGACAATCATATATTAGTACCGTGACACTTTCAATATTTTAGTCAAGTCCCTGTTCGGGCGCCAGATCTGGTATGATTTTTTTTCTAGTAATTTAATTGAAAGCTTTGTTGCTTTGGTAAAAATAAAATTGGTTCTTTTTGTCGTGACAGAATAAATTACTATTAATCACACCAGATTTGTCGGAGAACAGCAGCAACATATGTAATTGATCCAGCTTTAAGAAATTCTATTACCTTTTAGTGGAAAATTCGTGCGGTACTCTCCGACGTTAGAAAAGTCGTGGTGTTCCGTTCGGAGCAGGAGGCGGCTGTCTTTTCTCATTCGCGATATCGAAAATTACTAAAAAATGAACAGAAATTTTTTTTCGGAGGAAGATCGCGCGGAGAAAACAGACAGAAGTTACATGAAAGAAACCTAAGGGACCAACTAATTGGATTTGTACGAACATATAAACGGAACTGAAAGAACTTAAAATAAATACTATAACGATGTCGTCACGACAGCCTCCTGTTCCGACAGAACACACGCTGGATCATAAACTGCATAAATCTTTTAAACAGAAAAGATTATCACAAGTATAATTAATGAAAATAAGGTTGAGAGATTTTCTTTGAAATTAAATAAACTTCAAGGCTTCAAGTATTATATTATGAAACGGAAACTTACATTAACATGGCCACCCATTGTGGCGGTGGAGCGAATTTTTTACGATATACATTCTCGCTTGTTTGTGGCTACATATATTTTTAATCACTTAAACTCTTAACTTTACAATAAAATGATTATATCAGTATGGAGCACAATACTTTTGAGTCCGACTCGCAACACATTCACAGAACAGCTAGACAGCGGCGCGGCTCCCTGCAGAAGTAAAAACTGGCAATTGTTATTTTGAAACATAAGTGCATCGGTTTTTTTTTTTTTTTTTACTGATCGATAGCAGCGTATAACAGTTTATAGCTATCGTGATATTCTGCGCTTTTCAGGAGCGCGGCAAAGATATCTGGTTACAACATTCATTGGTATATGTTAGAAGTTCGCACATACTGACGCAAATACAGAAAAAAAACTTTTACATATTAAAAATCGCAGTGATAAAGGCTGTAATGTCACAACGGGCAAGTGAAATAATTAAACATACGAATTGTACTACTTTCCTACATTGGTAACCGGCTTCAGTGTATTAAATAAAATGGTGTTATTCTACAAAAAACTCTGTTCTGACAAGAACAACAAAGTATGTTGTTATACATCTTTTCTATGTCAAGCAGTACTGTACCCTTTCACTCTCATCAGTACTTTGTCTGTTCCGAGTGCTTGGTGGTTCTTGGCGCACGGAATACATCTTGAGGTACCTGTTTATAAGGTGAGTGGTTAATTTCAGTGCTTTATTTTAGTGCGGTTATCTATTTTATACTATTGAATGACATCTAACAAACGTTTCATAATAATTTCTATAATTTGAATTTCACTGTCGCCCAGAAGTAATTTTAAATTTTGAATTATATTTTTTTCGTCTTGCTTCTTTTCAGAATGAAATGGCGGAAAATGAGAAAAAAGTAAGAGGAAGATGGAATGAAGAGCATACGAAAATATCTATGACCAAGGTTATGTCTAACACAATGCCGACAAGAGAGGCAGCTGAAGCTTCTTCAACAATTGGAAAAGAAAAATATCGCTGTCGAAGAGAAGAAATTAAAAGCAGACAAAGTGTGAAAGAAAGATAAAGAAACCTCGGGTGTTCCACAAATAAAATAAACACGAAAATGGTGACTATGGAAAGCCGATTACGAAACAGAAAAAAACCCTGAAATTTTCTGAAAACAATGGGTCAACAGAATAAACTGAAAAGTGGCGTTATGCGTTTGGCATCGTTTGAAGAGAACTGGGTGCTGTGTACCAAGTATAAAGGCTGTCCACATGTTGTATATGTGGTTCAGAGGGATATTTTGTATTTTCTTTGTGATCTCTGTAATACAGTGAGCTGAACGTCGGTGAACTGAACTGTAATAGTAACAACAAGTTTCCATGCTTATGTGTTTTATAATTATTGAATAAGTATCAGTGTAGTGTATCATTAAGAACCGATATTGCCACAGAAAATACAATGGGCAATAATCGATGTACTTGATTACTATGAATAAAGAATAAACGTTATTACACTGTACTTGATTACTATGAATAAAGAATAAACGTTATTACACTGTGTGCTATTTTCATAGAACGTTTCTTGAGGTAAGAGAATAGTACGTTAATATTCCGATTAACCACCGCAGTTACACAGTAAAGTCAAGAATGCTAAGCTGGCCGATACTACGACCCTCCACCGTCCACAGATATATGATATTTCCGAACTGGGGCAAAAAGATGATAGTGACGCTCCCTCCCCCCCCCCCCTCCCCCCGCCACTTCGGGCGTTTAAGATGGGGCGTCAAAATTTAATGAAATTCAATTTCTCAAAAATAGGTACATTTTTTAGCGCACATCTTTCTGAAGAGTTTGGTATATAAAACACGTACGTTCGAAAAAATGTCAGACATATTTGGTATTAACTGTGCCAAAGTGCACTGCCACGTCTCTTCACACAGCTTTTTTTCTATCGCATGTCATTGTATTTCGCTCTGTGGAATTCAAACCTGTATATGTTGCAGAAAAAACTCACAAATAATAGTGCGGGGGTGGGGGGGTGGGGGGGGGGAATTATTGGTGACCGGGAGAATAACGACTCTTCATAGAATTTGCACTCTTTATTGCCTAGTAGCTAATAACTTTCTCTTTTGTGTGACAAAATTAAATGTAGCAAACATAAAAGAGAGAAGCAGGAGAGTACACATTTCTTCAGTCCTTAGGTCCCAACATTTTTTTTCTCTCTAATCTTGCTACAGCTTTATATGGCGTGCTTTCCTTTCAGTGAAAAAATATATTACTTCATTAAAGTTCGTCAAACGATTTGCTACATGAAAAATCAAAATGTCGTTGTCTAAGCTGTTAATGCGAATAGTATCCAAGACTGGTGTGGTTTCTCGATTTGATTACGTCTATTTTGTCACTGTCTGCTAGATAAAACGAAACAGGTCTTCCTAATACTGCAGCAACTATAATGCAGGCCAAATAAGCGAAACTGTTTTGGCACAAATGGTCATTTTTACCTACCTCATTTACACAATTAACAGAACAGAATATAATTCACGAAGTACCAAGATCAAATGGCTATTGGGCCTTCTACAAAGAAAAAGTTTTGTGTTAGAAAATAGCTTCACATTTCAATCATATGCTCCAGTTTCTCAAGTGCGAGATCGAAAAGTAGTAGTAGTACGAAATTTTTGTATAAATTTAGAATCAACATATTCTTCCACATAATTTGTGTGATGTCCTCGTTTTTTCTTCTTCCTCGTTCTAACAAACAACCACATCAACACTAATTCTGTAACTATTCCTGCCAGTGACAAAACTTATTCTCCGGTTAACTTCACTAACCCTGTCAGAATCACCGGTTCAATTATCCCGCTTTTAGTCTCTGGTTAGGTGTAATTACGTGTTCGTACAATGGGTTTTCAGCGGTATTTCATTAACAGAACTTAAACGGTTGCTAACTGGGGACTGTACAACTAGAGCTTAGTAGTATAGCATTGTGGCAAAAATTTCCTGTTCCAATTCCGTTTTCTTGGATACACCGAGAAGATAATATGCAATCTTTCTTAGCTGTTATTCGTATTAGTCGTTTATTTCCACTCTGATAGTACGAATCTATGAATTTCGCTAGTAATTATAACAACGCTTATGATTGGTCCACTCAGTCAACCACACAAACAAACAGCGAATGGCATTCACCGGTTCGGGTTTATTCGGCTCAGCTCGTACAGCCCCGTTCCCTTTTGTCTGCGGAAAAGTTTTTTATCCCTAGATGCGATAGGGATCCCCTGCTTTTCAAAATCATGTGAATAATCGATAGTCCACAATGCACTAGATGCTAAGGGCTTTGTGAAACAAGACTTTTTTTCCTCAAGAATATGAATTTGCCGCACCGTAACATTGCCGCCGCCCATGATAGATATCCCGATTACCCCCCCCCCCCCCCCCCCCCTTTCCCCGCCCGCCACCCTCCCGTAGATCAGGGCCTGCTCCATATCTCTCAAACTCATGTTACACTTTTACTAGCATATCTGTTGTTACTAAATTCATTGCTGCAGTACGGAATCGTAGTTGATCAAAAGCGGCTGGGAGAAGAGCGCATAAACGCAGTCATTTATAGAAAAACAGAAAACAGAAAGAAAATTCCACACGGTGAGATCAGGCGACTCTGAGGGCCGGTGGTGCAATGAGAATGACATAAACTTCTTCGGGTGATCCAGCGTTGAGGCACTGTCTTGAGCAGCTAGTTAGAAGCGGACACGCAGTGGAAAAATTTTAGACCTTGTGGCTACGAAGCAGGCCTGACCCTATCAACAGTGTCAATGTAGGGACAGGGATTAATGATCATGACGTAATCATACGACGATCGTTACTAAAGTAAATACAACCATACGTCCATCAAGAAAGCCAGGAGAATATTTTTGGTAGAAAGAGCAGGTAAGCATTTGTTACGATCCTTCTTAGAAAATGAATGGAAATCATTTAGTTCCAGTACGGTAAACGTAGAGGAATTATGGGCAAAGTTTAAACCGATTGTAAATCACGCTGTGAAAAAGTGTGTGCTGCGGAAGCAGATTAAGGACGAAAGAGACCCATCCCAGTTTAATAACAAAATTCGGAAAAAGCAGAGGAAGCACAGACTGTTGCACTCGCGATTAAAAAAACAACGCGCAACTGACGATAGGCAAAAGTTAGTACAAATTTGTGTGTCGATACACGAGGCATACAAGTACCACCGTCATATGTTAGCAAAAGATCTAGCCGAGAATCCATAAAATTCTGGTCCTACGTAAAATCGCTAAGCTGGCCGAATGCTTCTATCTGTTGACCAGTCTCGTGTACCAATAAAAGCAAAACCAAAGTTTTAAATGTCGGGTTAAGAAATCATTGAGGCAGGAGGATCGTACAGCCATACAATATTTTGACCGTCGCACAGACTTCCTTATGGAGGACATACGAAGTATAGGCACCGATGGCGCAGAGAAGCAGGTGAAAGAGGTGAATACAAATATGTCTCCAGGTCCTGATGGAATACTAGTTCGGTTTTACGGAGAGTATTTTACGGCATTGGTCCACTACTTAGTTTCTATTTATCGCGAATCTTTCATCCAGTGCAACTGGAAAAAGCTGTAACACACCCGGAGGTACTAATGGTAGAGGACCCTTTAACTGGACGTGCGCTCTGTCCATCACGTACCTGATACTCCCGCGGCGGTCGTATTGTTCTGCTCCACACTGCTGCTGTTGCCTGAAATTATGTATTTAAAATATGCAAGTGGGTTTAGAGGAGTCACTCAACGTTAACGACAACACTGTCCTACGACTGGTATGAACAACTATATTCTGAGACGATAAGAAAATCGCAGGTTGCACTGTTTACATTCCAAGTCATAAGTGTTTATCCCAATTAACATTCTTGATGATTATCTGTCCACAATATCACTTGGACAAGAGTACGCGTAACTGACGCGACGCGGGTGATTGTTGATGATGCGGAAGCCGAATGATCGCAAGAAAGTTCTTACGCTCGTCACGCATACACAGATATCTGGTACCAGTCCTCCTTGACACTGTAATAATGTAACACTGGTCATGAAGATAAATTTTCAGTTCTCAGTTCGCACTTGTACGAGAGTGCGCGTAACCGTTGCGGCGCGGATGATTGTTGATGATGCGGAACGCGATGACCGAACGCACGTTCTCAAGCTCGCTACAAGGCACTGGCACTTAAATGCTCTCTTTTGTGGTAATTAGTATTATTGATTCACATTAGTTCATCTGGGAGACCGAGCACGGCTCGGATGATTGAAGAAGTACGGTATGACACTCAACGAGTGGATACTCAAATACGTTATCGGCAGCACTGCTCATATTTAATTACTTCTTTGCGCCCCTTTTCACTGAAACCACTTCCATATCTCATTACTTCACTGTAATAGCACTTGTAGCAACACTAGAACTTTCATAACAATGCCTTTTACATGCAGAGCTACCGACAGCACAACATAATAGCTCCGTGTCGTATGCTCCACTCTGCAAACGCGCTGCCCACAAAGATACTCCGCAATCAAGCCAGCGATATGACAATACGCTTACAAAGCGCAGGTGACTCCTGTGTATAAGAAGGGTAAAATAAAGTCTCCGCAAAATTACAGACCAATATCTTTAACATCGGTTTTCTGTAGAATTTGCATTCTGGAGGGCGACGGTTCAAACCCGCGTCCGACCATCTAGATATGTGTTTTCCGTGATTTCCCTAACTCGCTCCAGGCAAGCGCCTCAGTGATTCTTTTTTAAGTCACGGCCAATTTCCTTCACCATCCTTGCCACAATCTGAGCTTGTGCACCGTCTCTAATGACCTCGATGTCGACGGGACGTTAAACTTAGTCTATCTTCCTGTAGAATTCTTGAACATATTCTCAGTTCGAATGTATTTCTCTGGGATGGAAAAGCTGATATCAACAAGTCAGCACGGATTTAGAAAGCATCGCTCCTGCAAAACTCAGCTCTTTCTTTTCTTGCACAAAGTCCTTGGAACTATGCATGCAACACGCAAATTCCATATTCCTACATTTCAGGAAAGCGTTTGACATGGTGCCCCACTGTAGACTGTTAACGAGCGTACGGGTTCAAAATGGTTCAAATGGCTCTGAGCACTATGGGACTTAACATCTGAGGTCTAGAACTTAGAACTACTTAAACCTAACTAACCCAAGGTCGTCACACACATCCATGTCCGAGGCAGAATTCGAATCTGCGACCGTAGCGGTCGCACGGTTCCAGACTGAAGCGCCTAGAGCCGCTCGGCCACACCGTCCGGCTAACGATCGTGCGGAGAAGTTCCCAGATATGTGCGTGACGCCAAGGCCTCTTAAGTAATAAAACCCAGTATGTTGTCCTCGACGGCTAGTGTTAATCAGAGACAAGAACAGATAGCGCCTGATGTTCCGTAACACTTTCTGCAAATAATGGTGTTCTCTATTGCAACGTTCGAACTTCAGGAGAGTGAAGCAAAGTTAAGGAACATTGCAGAGGTTCAAATGGTTCCAATGGCTCTGAGCACTATGGGACTTAACTTCTGAGGTCATCAGTCCCCTAGAACTTAGAACTACTTAAACGTAACTAACCTAGGGGCATCACACGCATCCATGCCCGAGGCAGGAGTCGGACCTGCGGCCGTAGCGTTCGCGCGGTACCAGACTGTAGCGCCTAGAAGCATTCGGTCACCTCGGCCGGCCATTGCAGAGGATCGACGATTGATGCAGGGAGCGACAGTTAGTCCTGAACCTAAACAAACGTAACGTATCGCGCATAAATATGCGAACATACCAACTAATCGATTGCAATAATTGCGTTGAGTCACTAGCAATAGTAGGCACCGTAAAATATCTTGAGTATCAGTCCTGACCGACATAAAGCCGAATGTCCACATAACACAAATTTTGGAAAAAAAATAGATGATGGGATAAGTTTTATCGACTGTATCTTACGGAAATGTGATTCATCCACGAAGAAATGGATTACAAAACGCTTGTTTGATGGATTATTGACTATTGCTCATCACTCTGGGACACATATTAAGAAGAATTACTAGAATAAATAGATGAAACCCAAAGTAGAGCCGTAAGTTCCATCAGTGGATCCTTCGATAGATGTGTGAGCGTTTCAGAGGTGCTGGATAAACTGCAGTGGCAGACACTACAAAGGGGAAGGGATGAATTGTTCAAATTTATCGTAGGTGTTTTCCTAATTTTGACAGGTCAAAATTACGAAAACACCTACGATAAAGGAATCTCGGTGCACACCGCATAATCTAACCAATTCTCCATTGTATATAAAATATCGGTTTCATGTGGATCACATCATGCTAGATAACGAAGATCTGAGATACGTATATGTGTGATGGCATATACAAAACTGTCAACACCAAACAGACCCCAAATACAGAATACGTGATGTGTGCAAATGGGTAAAGTCTGAAACTAGTCAGCCAGTATACGAGTACAGACAGATGCAGCTGCCCCTACCAATGGGTTTTATGTAACCTGCAATGCCTTCAAATACCACACACACAAGTTCTTCATATTCTCTCGCTCACTACGCGCAAACTATAAGTTCTACAGAAGAGGTGAACGAGATCTTTTTGTAGGAAACTTAATGTAGTTAAATTTTGTACTGGGATACTTTCCCGCTAGCGGCCGTAGTTTCTGAGTAATTCAAGAAAAAACAACAAAAGTGATCTTCAAATGCGTTTTTTTTAATAACTCGAAAACCATGGCCTCCGGCGAAAAAGGTATGCTATAAAATTTAACTATGCTAAATTTCCTAAAAAAGGGTCCTGTTCATTTTTGCTGCAGGACTAATGGTTCGTGTATAGCGAGCGAGAGTATATGAAAATTTCACCCGTAGTTTTTGAAGGAACAGCGGACTGCATAAAATTTATCGGTTAGAACAGCTGAATCGCTCTGTATGAACAGCAACTTTCGTGCTAAAAACTTAAAAACATCGTTTCTTCAGTATTTGAGAGCTGCAAGACGCGATGTACTGAAAACATTTGTATCATCTCTCAAGGCTACCCATTCGTCTTTTACTGTGCTCCTTAGCTCTGTTTCAGTAAATAGCTGCTTACGCACCTTTTGAAATTTTGAACAACCTGTAGTCCTTTTAATTTATCCAGGTCTCATTTCCACTATTTCCTAACTTTCTGCAATTTCTTGATGCCTGCTGTAAAGCAATTGCAGACAGGCAGTACCGCACAGTGAGTTTCATGTCAACTTATCGCAGCACATGCTCACGTAGTATGACTTTTTATGCCCTGCAATCATCGGTGTTCCCTTATACACATCTTATTTTGCCTTTCTCCAAGAACGTGAGCCAACAGGGGTATAGTCTGGTGAGTGCGTTGCAATTATGTTGTCGAGACAGCCGTTATGTTGGCACCACATGGACTGCCTCATGCATATCTGTTGGGAACAGTAGACACTGTTGATTAGAGGCCTATCAATGAAACAACGATCAGGTACAGCATTCTCGAGAGGCCGGCACTATTCGTGGACATACAAAGTCGTTGTTTATCTACTTCCATCAGGCAGCGTGGATTCTCAACTGATCAGCAGTGGACTTTGCGAAGATTGATTTGGAGATCGTTTGTAACCGATATCTCATCCGAAAACAATATCTCGCACTGAAACACCGCATCACGTTGCAGTTTTCGGAGATGCCATTCGGAGAGGTGTAACCATTTTTTGAGAGTATCTGTCATGTAACTGTCGATGCGGCAAAAGGTGGAAAGGATGAAATGCGTTGGAATGTTGTATTCACGAACACATTCTAGTTGCCTTATAGTGTCATGTGGGCCGTGTGATACCGCTGCTAAAATGTCGGTTGTATTTCTCGCACCAGTTGCTGTTCTTTTTTGTTGGTCGTATTTTATTCTTCAGATCTACAGTTTTTGAGATTTGTTATAATGTTAGTAAGACAAATCGTGAGGAGTTGGCACAATAAAAATACATTTCAGCATATAACGGAGCCGCTGCGGCAACAGTTTGATGACATTCACCATAACGAAAACTACACGCACTTTGTTGATTATCGTGTAAATTGTGAAATTCTAAGTAAAACGTCGAGCAAGTTATCTCATCGCTACAACAGCAGAACACAGACAGATGGGGTGCAAGTTCACATGCCTAAATTACGTGTCTGTTTCCATTCGGCGCAGTAGGGAGGATCATCGTGGTACCTCTTCTCCTCTCGGTAGTACAGTTGTTCCCGTCGCTATTGTCATATTGCTATCGGATCAAGTTCCAGACATGTTACGTCGCTGATCCCTTCTCGATGGCTCTTTCAAATGTGAAAGAAAAAAGAATATAGTTCTAATCAAAAAAATAAATTTGACTTCATAATTCGATAGCTATTGATGTTAAAAATTACTTGCGTACGTCAGAAAATTCAGCACGTTGCCTTCTATAACTTAGCGCAAACCGCATCTCGATGCATTTACTCGTTTTGGATGTCTCTGGAGTGAAGTAAGTTAGATGTCTTACTCAGAATTTAGTCTAAAATAATTCCACACAACTGCCTCCTTTACCTGGTTGAGACTTTCCCCACCTCTAAACAAAGGTCGCAAGCTTCTTTGAACGCATTTGACATCTTACTTTAAAAAACTACAGTAAAAGTGAGGATCTCTATGGCAAAAGCGCGTTGTTGCTTTTTTTTTCTTAAATTCCATAACATTTAGCTATGCTGTAGTGTGTTCTTGCATAGTGCTGCTATTAAAGATGTAAGCTACAAATATACGCATTACACGTGAGCTCGACACAAAGGCATATTTTTAGGTTCTTTGAAAACTTCATGCTATTGCCGACAAATTTGAAAAGCTCGCTAATAGAAGGAAATATGATATAAATAAGTTACTGAATAACAGTTAGCCGGCCGGAGTGGCCGTGCGGTTCTAGGCGCTCCACTTGGAACCGAGCGACCGCTACGGTCGCAGGTTCGAATCGTGCCTCGGGCATGGTTGTGTGTGATGTCGTTAGGTTAGTTAGGTATAATCAGTTCTAAGTTCTAGGCGACTGATGACCTCAGAAGCTAAGTCGCATAGTGCTCAGAGCCATTTGAACCATTTGAATAACAGTTAATCCTTAAACAAATTTTCTTCCCCGTTGAAAAAGAGAAAAAAGTTATTTCCATAGATTATATTGAGGTGACAAAAGTCATGGGATACCTCCTAATATGGTGTCTGACATTCTTTTACCGGGCGTAGTGTAGCAATATTGCAGAAATATTGCCTCCATATCAGTCCGTACTTGCGAAAGTGTTGCCGCCGCAAGATTTTGTGCAAGAACTGACCTCTACATTATGTCCCATAGATGTTCGATGGAATTCCTGTCGGACGATCTGGGTGGCAAAATCATTCACTCGAACAGTACAGAATGTTCTTCAAACAAATCGGCGACATGTTGCATTGTCAGTCATCAAAATTCCAGAGTTGTTGGGGAACATGAAGTCCACGAATGGCTGGAAATAGTCTGCAAATAACCGAAAATAACCATTTCCGGTCAATGGTCGGTTTAGTTTGACCAGTCCATACCATGTAAACACAGCCCACATCATTACCGAGCCACCACCAGCTTGCATAGTGCCTTGTTGTTAGCTTGGGTCCATGGCTTCGTGGGGCTTCGTGGGGTCTGCGACACACTCAAGTCCTATCATCAGCTCTTTCCATCTGAAATTAATAAAAAAGACAAGATTTATTTCGCATTATAACTTTGTCTCTAAATGTGGGTCACACACATATTCAGAATATTGTCTTAAATGTGTCATGATTTATTGTTCTCATACCAGTGAACTTTTAAATTAGTGTCTAATCGTTTGATCTCGTTACCCCGCTTAGAGGATGCTGTGTTAAATGTAGCTGTTATGACCTCTTTTTGGTTTCAAGGTTTCAGTGGACGGATTTGTAAATAAGTGTGTAAAAACGTCTCTTTATCTTGCTCAATGTAGTTTAGCTAAGCCGCGTGTCGGCTCTCAACATATATCGCGCATTCGGGAGGACGACGGTTCAATCCCGCGTCCGGCCATCCTGATTTAGGTTTTCCGTGATTTCCCTAAATCACTCCAGGCAAATGCCGGGATCATTCCTCTAAAAGGGCACGGCCGACTTCCTTCCCCATCCTTCTCTAATCCGATGAGACCGATGACCACGCTGTCTGGTCTCCTTCCCCAAACCAACCAACCAACCAACATATATCGCGCTGTAAAGATTGTTCTGAGTCCTTCCATTCCATCGTTAATTTATTCTTTCATATTTATCGTTATGCTGTGTACGATTCTGTTGAGATTCCCCCCTGGCGGCGTGTCTGGTCTTATCGATATTCGAGTCGTTGCTTCCTGTTAGCCTTGTGTAAGGGAATAAGATCTTTGGGGGCATGGCCGGTTGGTTGCCTAGCGGTGACGAGTCGGTCGGTCGGTCGGTTTTTAAAATCGGGAATTAGAGAACGTCGTACGATGAGACCGCGACGTGGCGTGGCCGTGGAGAGTTGGCTGTTGTTCCGAGAAGCCGCGTGGTCTACCCTGGCGGTGCGAGACGAGTGGGACGAGTTGATGGGACAAGGCTGTAAGCTCTTGCTGTGAGCACCCAGGGTCCACGGCTGTGGTTCCGAGTCACTACTTGGTGGGAGCGGCAACGGATGTCTTTAAATTTTCCGTCTGGAGGCGAAAATGATGGACTAGTAACTCGCCTAACCTGAGGAGTGGTGTTTCGCCGCCGTGGGTGCAGAGAAGACGAGGGCTCCGGTGACAGAGCGCGTGGCTGCTTGACTGTGCCCAGCTGGGTACGCTGGCGACGTGGACACGGTCGGGTGTGAGGAACCTTTGCATCGGAGTTCAGCTGCTGTTTCTCTGATAAACTGCAAGTTAAGTTGGTTAAAGGTTTAGATATTAATTGAGAATTTTGGTTTGTGTAACCAGAGTTTTTTCTTCCTTGTGGCCTCCTGCGTTCGGGTTTCCTGTCCCTGTCGCCGGCGTATTTACAGACAGTGATCTTTCCCGCTTCTCATTAGTACTGCCCGGTAGGAAGTTTATTTTTGGGCAGTGATTCTTGTTTTAGATTACATTTTTTTCTGCCTTGTGGCTTCCTGTGTTCGGATTTCCTGTCCCTGTCGCCGGTGTAATTATAGACAGTGATCTTTTGGCTTCTTATTAGTACTGCCTGGGAGGAAGTGTATTTTTGGGCAGGGATTATGGTTCCTGATTTGATTCCTCCTCCTCCTCCTCCTCCCCTGGCCTCGCATGAGGTCGATGTGATTGCTGAATCTGAGGCGTTGTGGGTCTGTTAGTCCGCTTCTAGCCTGAGCATCCTTCGGGAGACAAGTGTGGCTGCCCTTACACACGGTCGGTTAATTATTTCTATCCCAGGACATTTTGGTGGCAGGACATGGTATTAAAGTTGTTAGTTATTGTGAAATGTTAAATGGTTGTATTTTACTCTGATTGTTTCGGACACTGTTTAAAAAGGTTAAGTTTGCCTTTCATTGGCGGGATTTTAAAATTGCGTGGCTTTAAAATTGTTAGTTATTGTAAAAGGTGAATGACTGTATCTTTACTTTGATTGTTTTAATCTACTTGACATCCTTTGAAAATGCTAGTTCTGCCTCCCTGTTAGCGAGCCCTTGTAATTTAATACCTTGTTGGGCCAAAGTTTAAAAGAAGTTGGCTCCCTACATTTTCGGTAGAGAAATTGTATGCAAATTGGTGGTTGTTTTGTTTCATTACCTGGAAAGTTTTAATTTGTTATTAAATGCTTTATCAAAGTCTATTTTAAGTAAGATGGCTTGGCTATTAGCAGTAAAGGAAAGTTTTTAATTTCATTACTTGGAAAATTTTGATTTGTTATCAAATGTTTTATCAAAGTCGGTTTTAAGTAAAATGGCTTGGGCGTTAACTGTAAAGTAAATTGTTTTGTAAAGGCACTCACGCCTACTAGCTTTTTTGGATACGTTCCTGGTCAAGTGATAAAGAAATGACTTTTAATGGTTGAAGTAATCAATAAGGAAATTGTAAATTGCAACTCGACAGTAACCAACTAATTTTGGCCCCGTTTCCCAACTGGGGGTTTTCCTTGATTAATCGTAACACCTGTCTCATTAGCTTCTTTTCATTATTTTCTTTGAATGTCGATTTTGAGAAAATTACAAAAATAAATCTGTCGAACTTGGTAGCATTGTGACAAATGCTTTTCTGTGTATAGATAAAACAAAACTGATGAAACCGTGCAAATTTTTAAGGAAGTTATAACTGTCGGTCATAAAGAAACACTACGTCGCCCATCATATTGAAAGATGATTTCAATAGTGGTACAAGTCCATTACCTCCACTTTTCTGCCTACAATGCTTCTGAAATTAATGATCCAAACAAACAGAAAGAAAGGTTCATCTCTAGCAAGAAGCCATATGCTTGAATATTTCTGGTATCTCAACTGCAGATTTTTCAGTGCTCTTTTAACTTTAGGACTCTGTGTCTCAATATGAACAAAAATGGACTTGTACCACTATTGAAATAAGCCCTTCATTT
Organism: Schistocerca americana; assembly: GCF_021461395.2. Lineage (NCBI taxonomy): Eukaryota > Metazoa > Arthropoda > Insecta > Orthoptera > Acrididae > Schistocerca > Schistocerca americana. The sequence goes on along the minus strand of NC_060119.1, from coordinate 266,043,524 downwards.
TATCTTTGCTCTCCCTGCATTAGAATTCGTGTCACGATGTTGACCATGCTATGAATACTTTATTGTTCATAAAAACTTTATTGACCTGGAAATTAAAGGATAAAGGTTATAAAATTCCATGTGGAAATTAAATGTCGCATTACATATTTGTATAAGTTAGGGTACAGAGAGTGCTAAATCAGTAAGTTCCCCACTTTTACACTAGGTATTCATTTTAATTTATGGAATTCCTCCATCGACATTTAAACATGTGCACCAATGAACGAAAGTGCTTTCCATGCTATGTGTTGCACCTGATCTCTGCTAGCTTCAAATGTCGTGTCTACATGTTTTCCTGCTTCAATGATATGAATTAATAGAGGGAAACATTCCACCTGGGAAAAATATATCTAAAAACAAAGATGATGTGACTTACCAAACGAAAGCGCTGGCACGTCGATAGACACACAAACAAACACAAACACACACACAAAATTCAAGCTTTCGCAACAAACGGTTGCCTCATCAGGAAAGAGGGAAGGAGAGGGAAAGACGAAAGGATGTGGGTTTTAAGGGAGAGGGTAAGGAGTCATTCCAATCCCTGGAGCGGAAAGACTTACCTTAGGGGGAAAAAAAGGACGGGTATACACTCGCACACACACACACACATATCCATCCACACATATCCATCCACACATATATCTGTGGATGGATATGTGTGTGTGTGTGTGTGTGTGTGTGTGTGTGTGTGTGTGTGTGCGAGTGTATACCCATCCTTTTTTTCCCCCTAAGGTAAGTCTTTCCGCTCCCGGGATTGGAATGACTCCTTACCCTCTCCCTTAAAACCCACATCCTTTCGTCTTTCCCTCTCCTTCCCTCTTTCCTGATGAGGCAACAGTTTGTTGCGAAAGCTTGAATTTTGTGTGTATGCTTGTGTTTGTTTGTATGTGTATCGACGTGCCAGCGCTTTCGTTTGGTAAGTCACATCATCTTTGTTTTTAGATATATTGTTTTCCTGCTTCTATATACTGGAGACGACTGACACAGAAGTTTAATTCCGTTTCGCAGTCTAGCGCTATAGCCGCGATAGAATTGCCATTAAGGGAGCCATTTGGAGCTACGGGCGTCTGCTGATTGTTCTCGTCCCCCATTCCAGAGGGCGGCCTAATTTACTGTCAGTCCGGGGAGGGCTATTTCACGCTTCGCCGGTTTTGAAAGATCTTTTATTGAGCGTCGGAGCCAGTCACACGAAACTGTAAACAAACGCATGCGCCCCCTGTGCTGCCGGACAACGCCGTAGGAATGGCGCATCCTCTTCGAGCATGTTTCGTGGAAGTCAGTGTCCACTGTGCGTTCTTTCCTTTAAGAACCTCGCAATGAGTGCATTCAACATCTCTGTATTAATAAACGTTCTCCACTAGGTTTTATCTTGTTTCTTTAGCGAAGAAAAAATTCACAGAAACGGAAAAGGAATCTGATGTAAAACAGCATTTGTTTGTTTATTTATTTATTTTTTAGTCATCAGTCTTCTAAATGGTTTGACGCGCCCCTCCACGAATTCCTCTCCTGTGACAACCTTTTCATCTGAGTAGCAACTGCACACCACGTCCTCAATTATGCGCTGGTTGTATTCCAATCTCTGTCTTCTGCAGTTTTCACCCTCTGCACCTCCCTCTAGCACTAAGGAACTTATCCCATGGTGCCTTAACAGACTTCCTGTCATCCTGTCGTTTCTTCTTGTCGCTGTTCTCCATATGTTCTTTTCCTCGCTGTTACTGTGGAGAATCTCCTCATTCCTTACCTTACCAGACCAACTAATTTTCAACATTCGTCTGTAGCACCATATCGAAAATGTCTCGATTCTCTTCTGTTCCGGTTTTCCCACAGTCTATGTTTCGCTGCCGTACTCCGAACGCACATTCTCAGAAATTTCTCTCTCAAGTTTGATATTAGCAGACTTCTCTTGACCAGGAATGCATTTTTCGCCGGTGCTGGTCTGCATTTTATGTCCTCCTTACTCCGTCCATCATGGCTTATTTTGCTGCCTAGGTGGCAGTACTGTTTAACTGAATCTGCTTCGTCATCCACAATTGTAATGTTAAGTTTCTCGCTGTTCTCATTTGTGCTACTTCTCATTACTTTGGTCTTTCTTCCATGTAATCTCGAACCATATTATGGACTGATTAGTCTGTTCGTACCATTCAACCCATCCTGCAGTTCTTCTTCACTTTCACTGAGGATAGCAATGTTATCAGCGAATTTTATCATTGATATATTTTCACACCGAATTTTAATTCCAATCTGGGAGCTTTCTTTTATTTCCATCATTGCTTCTTCGATGTATAGATTGAACAGTAATGGCGAAATATTACATTACTGTCTTAGATCCTTTTAATTCGAACACTTCGTTCTTGGTCTTCCACACTTATTGTTTCCTCTAGGTCGTTGTACGTTTTCTCTAGGTCGTTGTACATATTGTATATTACTCTCCTTTCCCTGTAGGATACCCCTATTTTTCTCAGAATTTAGAACTTTTTGCAACATTTTATATAGTCGAACGCTTTCTCCAGGTCGACAAATCTTATGAACGTGTCTTCATTATTCTTTAGTCTTGCTTCAATTAACTGATCGTCATCTAACGCATCCTAAACTTTCTTTTCCATGCTTCTGTGCCTTATTCTTGTCAGCAACCTGAATGCATGAACTGTTTCTCAGATTGAGTGTTATTTATCCCTTCTGCGTTGTTTGATGTTAATTCTTCTAAAGCTATTATAAATTCTAATACTGCATCCCCTGTCTCTTTCCTGTCGGCTCCTGTTTCTTCTTCTGTCATGTCAACCGGCTAGTCTTCTCCCTCATAGAGGCCTTCACTATACTCTTTCGACCTATCGGCTTCTTCCTCTGCATTTAACAACGCAATTCCCATTGAACTTTTAATGTTACCGCCCTTGCTTGACTTCTGTATATTGGGTCTGCCTTTCCGACAGTAATTTTGTTTTTCGATTTCTTCACATTTTGCATGAGGCCATTTTGCCTTAGGTTTCCTGTAACTCCTGTTTATTTAGTTCATATGTGAGTTCTATTTCCGTATTACCGAATTTCCCTTAACGTTTTTGTACTTCCTTCCTACATCGATCAGCTGAAGTACATCGTCCGTTATCCATTGTTTCTTCGTAGTTGTCTTCCTCGTACCAAGATTTTCTTTTCAGCTTCTGCTATTGACCTCTTCAACTGTACCGCCTGCTGTGCTTTTCATTATTTCATTATCGCAGTGTCTATAGCCTCAAAGAGCACCAAACTTATCTCTTTAGTTCTTAGTGCTTCCATATCCCACTTCTTTGCGCACTGATTCTTCCTGACTAGCCTTGTAACCTCCCCACAAAAATTTTAAAAGAAAGGACGATACTAATTAGAAATGCTGATGGACATTGCTCTATGCGTAACCTGCCCACAATCAAATGTACTGACAATGGCAACAAAAATGTGAAATTCGCAATCTGACTCAAATATAAATCCTTCAAAAAATTAAAGTCCATTCAGTGACAAGAAAATTCAATTAAACCGAAATATCGGTCTTTGGCCCTGTGTAAAACAATCAGAATTAAAGTCTTACCTCAGAATAAATGGATGTCACATATCTGCTCTTGTTGTTGCGCACCGCTCGGAGGAACTGCATTGCAAATAATAATAGTCTCTTTTTTTGTGATTTTAGTGGAATTTTTCTTCAAAAGAAGTGGAATGATATGGGAAGTGCAACGAAATCTTGAGTTCAATAAAAAATTAAATTTTTGAGAAAATGCTTTTGAAATAAAAAAAATTATTATTGGGAGACTTGTTGGAGAATAATTACAATAAATAAAATTTTTCATTATCTAATGATTATATTAATTAACAGTATACCTTATTCCTCATCTTGACCAGTGTTGCCGACCGCCTACATCACACAACCGCACTGGGCTGCTACTACTGACCGACCGCTCTGCATGACGACTACAGACTGAGTACTGCTCTCAACTAGACCGAGCTACCGACTCGCAACGACAGACTCGCAACGACTGACTGACAGAGTACTGCTCTCAACTAGACCGAGCTACCGACTCGCAACGACAGACTCGCAACGACTGAACTGACTGACTCGCCACGACTACTACTAACAGACTGAGAACCGCTCGCAACACTTGCGCGGTCAAGCGCATACTCTCTGGTCACAGATGCTACAATGCCTCGCCATCGCTGCTGCGTTACATACGTGTTTCATAACCCTCCACTGGGGGGGCAAAAATTTGGCAGCGATGGTGAGTCATTTGGACTTGCCAAGCGCGGCAAAATTTTTCTTTAACTAACAAAATTCTACAACTTACAGAATATTTAAATGTTGTGCACACGCACTAAGTACAAAATATATCAGACAAAGACAAAATGTGAATACTAAACATAGTAGCAAATCAGAAAAAAAGTATGTACAAATTTTTTGACAGATAAAGTGCACAGGCACTGAAAAAATTCTTTAGCATATGCAGAACAAATAAACAGACTGGCAAGAATAATTAGATGTAGTACATAAAGTAAATGTTGTGCACACGCACTAAGTACAAAATATATCAGACAAAGACAAAATGTGAGTACAAAACATAGTAGCAAATCAGAAAAGTATATACAAATTTTTTTTGACAGATAAAGTGCACAGGCACTGAAAAAATTCTTTAGCATATTCAGAACAAATAAACAGACTGGCAAAAAATATTATGTTGACAAGTGACATAAGTGTACTCGCATTGGAGTTCAGCGAATCGAAAAATGTATAACCTATGAACATAAATGATGTTACCAAAAAATTTTTTCTTTATGTGACAAGAATCAGGATAGGAAAGGGAAGGATTGCATCATGGTTGTAGCACTTTAGATTGCACACAGCTGCTCTGAAAGTCCATATCTTTCCACAGAAGTACAACACCAAGTGACACAACTTGAAGTTCCTTTCCCATCAGAATTTATCAGTGTAGCCAAGACACTGAACTGTCGTAGTAATGTTCCATGTTTTCATTTTGGCAGTACATTAGGTACACCAAACAGTGGGACCATAATAATGTCTTCATCGCTCATGGTGGTGGACAGCATGTCGTGTCAACACTACACTCTTACAAGGCACACCAACGTAGAATTAGTGCAAAACCAAATATAGTGCTCCATGATCACTGGGATAGACAGGACAAATGGACATTGCAATAATTCAGGGTAGTCAGCTTATGAGGTGAAGGACATCAAGTCACATAATATTGATAATTACAGACTTAATTAGTAGTTTGTGGCATTCATAGCCCAGTTATTGAACATTTCTGTACCAAGTATGTAGTATTACAGAAAAATGTTCATTGATTGTTTTACATAGAATCAGTAGCCTTCTTTTCCTGGTTACAAAGCATTATGAAATAATCGCCTTCTTTTCAGTTACAGAGTATAATTAAGAATCATTAACCTTCTCCTAATTACAGTTAATTAATCATTTGTCATTCCAATAATCATTAGCCTTTTCCTAATTACAGTTAATCATTTGTCGTTAATTAATCATTTGTCTAATTACAGTTAATTAATCATATTAATCATTTGTCTAATTACAGTTAATTAATCATATTAATCATTTGTATAATTACAGTTAATTAATCATTTGTCGTTAATTAATCATTTGTCTAATTACTCTTAATTAATTGATCATTTGTCATTTCAATATAGTAAGAATTATTAGCCTTAATTAATTACAAAGCATTATTAAACAGTACCATAGTTAATTAATTATGTGTCATTCCAATCTATTAAGAATCATTAGTCTTTTCCTAATTACAAAGCATTATGAAACAGTCACATTCATTTCCAATAACAAAGTATGGCATCGTTAATTAATCATTTGAAATTCCAATATAGTAAGAATTATTAGCCTTCTCCTAATTACAAAGCATTATTAAACAGTCACATTCATTTCAAATTACAAAGTATCAACATTGGAAACAAGAGCTAATCAATGGCATAATTAATAACAATTCGTGGAGTGACATTAATTATTGGCACTCAGTGGCCAGCAAGTATTGAATAGAATCATCATTCAGTATTATTCAGGTTATTACGAAGTCATTATTAAAAATCAGTTAATTACAGTCAAATCATTAATAATCACAGGCATTATAAGTGGTAACATTACAATAAACAGTGTTCCTCCTTCAGTAGTATTCAGACCATTACAAAGTCATTATTAAAATCAGTTAATTACAGTCAAATCATTAATAATCACAGGCATTATAAGTGGTATCATTACAATAAACAGTGTTCCTCCTTCAGTAGTATTCAGACCATTACAAAGTCATTATTAAAATCAGTTAATTACAGGCAAATCATTAGTAATCACAGGCATTATACGTAGTATCATTACAATAAACAGTGGCAGTTATTAGCTAGTGACAAAGCATTATTTTGAATATAGTCTCATTAAGAGGTCATTAATCAAGTGACATGCTATTCAGAGTTGATCAGTATTATTCAGAATTATCATAAACTAGTGACATTATGTGGGACTGGTAATACATTTTTTTGGTAGCAATGCATTGCGTTGGGATCGATAATTAATTGCTGAGGCATAATACTTTTTGCTTTTGACCTATTGCTGCAAATGAGGATAGGTAACGTCATTCGTCATGAGTCAGCTGTAGCAAGATTATGTAACAAGGCAGTACATGTGATCACATTTATAAATGATAAACACAAATGGGTAAAAAATATAAAAATGCAAGTACTAGAACAGGTATAATAAGTAACAGGTTTAGTAAGTATCATGAAAAGCTTCTCCTGGAAAAAATACAAAAACGGATTATTGACCTGAAAGAAGAAACGCACACTATGCTGAAAAGTAGTGAACTTCGAATTAACAGGCAGTGAAGTGTGTATAAAAATGTGTTCCATAGCTGTCCTTTCCAAAACTTTCAGTCATCCTACTATGCAATGTAACACCTGCTGTCAAAGCAAACTGCAACAAATACTTAAATAACTACGTAGCATAAATACATAACTTCAACATTATCCTCATCTGTAAAGAAAAAAAAACTTCATTATCCATATCATCATAACTTCACCATTATCATCACCTGTAAAGAAAAACTTCATTATTCATAATACCATTTCCTTCATCATTATTCATCAGTATTCATTATCATCTGCAAAAAATCACTTCATTACTCATTTCATAACTATTCCTTATCTCTAGCATATTTCATCACTAAAACTAAGATGTGTAGTTCAGTCTGACAGCCTGCATCAATCACCTTGTATTCTGAAAGAAAAATTAGTTAAGACTGCTATTCTGTGATGAGTACAGTATAGTCTTGTTAATGTTTGTTAATCCTGATCCATTTACTCTTCCTCATAAAGTTATTGCATCTCCTTTCGTTTATTCCGTAGGTGAAATTCCATTTATGTTAAATTTATTTCTTAGAATCATCATTCCTTTCTGAAATTGATGAACAAAGATTAATGTCCTGCATTTAAATCATATACCCACTAGATAATGACTGGTTTATGGTAACATAATTAACCCTACAGCATAACATGACAGAAAACGTAATATGTCAAAAACATTGACAGTGTTCAAAAACAAAGATATACACAGAATAATACAATGCAGCAGCAAAAAAAAAAATGTGAAACAGTCACGATGTTGAGATGTCATAAGGCAAAAAAAATGTCAAAGTCGACTGGTGTGTGTTATATCTTAACTATTTCACAGTGCATATAAACAAAACTGGAATACAATCATATACACAAAAAAAAGTGGAAAATGTGCACGGTCTGATGTGTAACGACAAGAAAAGCGACCTGCTAACCTTACCTTGCCGGGCACTTGCCAAGAAAAAATACGATAATCATCAATAAGTAGTCACATAAATATAATTGCAGAAATAGTCATAAATGTGTAAATTCATCTGGAAAAATATGCATGGTCTGATGTGTAACGACAAGAAGAGCGACCTGCTAACCTTACCTTGCCGGGCACTTGCCAAGAAAAAATACGATAATCATCAGTAATTAGTCACGTGCAATAATTGCATTAGTAAATGGCATCATAGTGTGTTGAATCATACAGTGGTTTCACTCAATAAACGGTTTAATGTTTGAGATATGGTGATTGCCTTTCGATTTTCTGGTTCTCAAAGTTTCGACGTGTACAACATTGGGGTGAGGGATGCTGCGAATCCGATATGGACCTGCGTATAGAAGTTCAAATTTACTGCACTTACCTTTTAATTTGCTGGATAAATAGTGTGTACGTACTAGTATCTTCTGTCCAACGTGAAAGTCTCGGCGTCTACAAACCTGTTTTTGCTGTCTTCTCCGGCGCTCTGCGGCACTTTTGATGTTGTTCAGCGCAATGTTAATTATTTCGTGGTGTCGTAGGCGACGACTTTTGGGAAATTCTATTAATTCTTTAATTTTGTTCGGTGGTTCAACGTTTTTCAGTATAACAGACGGAGATAGCATAGTGGATTCATTTGGAATGGAATTAATTACATCTTGGAATGAGAGTATGTGTGTATCCCAATCAATATGTCTTTTGTGGCAGTATATTCTACACAGTTTACCAATTTCCTTCATTAATCTTTCACAGGGGTTCGAAGAAGCGTGGTACTTGGATATATAGATCGGAGAAATGTTTCTAGCTCGTAACATGCGTGTCCATACGCTACTACGAAATTGAGATCCATTGTCAGAAATTACTTTCATTACATGCCCTACATGAAATAGAAAATGTTTTACAAATGCATTTGAAACAGTTTTAGCAGTAGCTTTGCGTAACGGAGTGAAAGTAACAAATTTTGAAGTGAGCTCAACAGCGACAAAAATGTAGCAAAAACCTCTGTTAGTTCTGGGAATCGGACCAAAAATATCTACTGCGGCCATGTGTCTTAATTTAACAGGTATAATGGGATATAAAGGAGGAATATGTGAAGTGGTGTCTGATTTAGCTTTCTGGCAAATTTTACAAGACGCTAAAACTCGTCGAATACGTTTCTCCATGTTAGAAAAATAACAGTTCTGTCTCAGTATAAGAAAACATTTCCGTGCTCCGTAATGTGCGTAACTTAAATGAGTGTACCAGATTAATTTGTTAACCAGTTCGTCAGGAATGCATAATAACCAGCTGTTGCTGTCAGGATGAGAGCGGCGAAACAGAATGTCATTGCGTACAGTGTAGTGGTTTCTAATCGTAACATTATTCCTATCTTGCCAAAGGTGTTTAATTTCTTTCCACACATTGTCTTTATTTTGCTCCTTTGCTATGTCCTGTAATGACGATGAAATAAAATTTTCAAATGCAACTTGCTGAATGTACATGACACTGAAATTTGTTTTGCAGAAGTTGGTTGCTACGTCTTGCTGATTGTTGCCGAGAGAACGCGATAGTGCGTCTGCTATAACATTTTGCGTGCCGGGAATGTGAACTATTGTAAAATTAAATTCCTGTAAATATAGTTTCCATCTGCTTAACCTGTCGTGAGTGAATTTAGCCGAAAGCAAAAATTGTATAGCTCTGTGGTCTGTGTAAACAGTGGTATGTCTGCCATAAAGAAAATGCCGAAATCTCGTAAAAGCCCATACAACACATAATGTTTCAAGTTCTGTAACGGAATAATTTCGTTCAGCATGTGACAGAATGCGGCTTGCAAATGCGATGTTTTTGATTACAATTGAACCATCTTCTTCAATTTCCTGGAAAATGTGTACGCCTAAGGCGGTGTTGGAACTGTCGGTGGCAATGGAAAAATTTCTAGTAAGATCTGGGTGCGATAATAGTGGAGCATTCAACAGACCATTTTTCAAATAACATTCTCGTGAGCAAAAATTCTGCGTGTCAAAAGTAATGTTTGCGTTACTGTAATATGCAATCTGTGCTGTATCTGGTTAAATTCTATCGTACGTGCTGTTATTTACAAGAGAATGCTGTGGCATATCCACTATATGAACTGTTCTGTTATTTCTTACTGATGTGTTACGATATAGATGACACCTATTGTCTGTTTCATTCGTGATAATACGTTGTTGCTAATGTTCTTGCTGCTCATAATATCGACTGTTATTAAATGTACGCTGAAAATTGTGCTCATCATTTTTTTACGTCTGTCATGATAGTAATTTCTATACGGCGCATTGCGATACGAGTTGAAATAGTGTGTTATCTGTACGTAGTTGTTTCTTTGCTGCCTTGCGTTACTATTTGTTGGAAATGGGACTATACGTGCACGCGGCGAAACATTAAAGCCTGGTTGACCTTGTAGACTGCATTGTTGGTTAGGTATGCTAAGCGGTTGACTTTCATGCTATTGTGGTGAAAAATATCTATTGTTACAAAAATGTGGTTGCGACTGCTCAAAATTTTATACATACTGATGATTACGATTTTATCTGTAATTAAAATTACGGCGGTAGTTGTCATTACGGGAGTGCCTGCTGAAAATTGTCACATTCGGTAAAATATTTCTCATATCCGGTTTTCATTACATATTCTTAATCCTAGGTAGAGCAATAGTTAAAGAGCAGTTTGGATAGATATAAAGGATAGTAGAAGAAAAGGCAGCAGTGCAGAAAACTAAAGATGAAACAGCACTACTACAGCTCGGGGCCCTATGCTCGCTACGGCACATATTCATTAAAGCGTAATGAATCCCCTGAGGTCATTTACGCACTGCAAATAAATTTTAGCTTTTGTGTTACAGGCAATAGCGGTAAAATTTCAAAGGCAAATTGTTGTATCCGTGCTAATTCAAATTTCTTCATTGCAGGCAATGCTGTTGTAAATACAAAAATAAATTGTCGCATCTGGTTCAAAGCCAGCTTCTGCATTACAGGCAATAGCGGTGAAAGCACAAAAACAAATTGTCGTATATCGCTCAAAGCGTGTACCGGTGTTCTGTCATTATTAAATTCTTTACTTTTTCTCACAAATACAAATTGCTTATTATCAACGCTCTCGTCACTGAATTTGATAACATGCTCAGGCTTGTGTGTGAATCCGCTCGTCTGTGTCATTTCGTACTTTAAGTTGTGTAGCTTTTCAGATTTTAATTCGCGTGGCTTTTCGGATTTTAAGTCGCGTAGTTGCTGTAAATTGCTCACATTATACACGCTGTGTGACTCTGACAAATGCTCGCAACGTGGCGGGTTCTGTGACGTATTGGTGACTGAAATAATTGTTAATTCTGTTACTTTAATACTTTCGTCAATCTGGTTGTTGTGTCTTGCAAATTTCTCGTCATCTTCCGTGTTCGGAGTGTGTGAAACTTCCACTGACTCTAAATTAATTTTGTCGCGAATCTGTACTGCGTTTTTAGGGCATTGTTCAGTGATTGCATTAATTTCGTGTACCTGTGTTTCGTTTGCTGAACATTGTTCGGTGACTCCAATAATCCCGTCTTTATGTGATTCTATTGTGCCTACACGTGTGCTACTTAATTCTTGTGCAACAGTGCCAACTTTTTCATTACTGTTATTAGCACAAGTCTTAGTATCCTCACGTAATTGACTTGTATTATCACAAATTTGCGTGGCAATGGCTTTAATCTGTTCACTAATCCGTTCATTTCGTTCACTAAGTTGTTTGATTTTTTTATCAATGTTGTCTTGTTCTTCATTCGATTGTTTATACCTTTCATTAATCAGTTTGCTTTGTTTGAGATTGTTATCCAGTTTTTCATTCATTAGACGTAACATTACCAAAATTTGACCCAAGCCATTAACTACTCTATTATCTGTGCTGTTTAATTGCGTACCGACAATTGTCACGTTGTTTAAGTCGGCAATTTCATTCACAATACTTCGCGATACACTATTCACAGTCTTTCGCGGCATTTTTACAATAGTCAAAATTTTTCACAAAACAAATCAACACAATGCAAAAGCAACACACAAATACAACAAAGCAACAAATTGCCGTTAACCTGTAGAGAGAAAGTCACAAGATTAATAAAAGCGTAGCGCCAAATCCTAATTATATCTAAGCAAACAAGAGCAGATATCTGACTGTTGTTCAAAAGACTCTCAACGAAATTCGATCCTGGACTGGGTGTCGCCAAGTGTAACCTCCCCACAAAAATTTTAAAAGAAAGGACGATACTAATTAGAAATGCTGATGGACATTGCTCTATGCGTAACCTGCCCACAATCAAATGTACTGACAATGGCAACAAAAATGTGAAATTCGCAATCTGACTCAAATATAAATCCTTCAAAAAATTAAAGTCCATTCAGTGACAAGAAAATTCAATTAAACCGAAATATCGGTCTTTGGCCCTGTGTAAAACAATCAGAATTAAAGTCTTACCTCAGAATAAATGGATGTCACATATCTGCTCTTGTTGTTGCGCACCGCTCGGAGGAACTGCATTGCAAATAATAATAGTCTCTTTTTTTGTGATTTTAGTGGAATTTTTCTTCAAAAGAAGTGGAATGAAATGGGAAGTGCAACGAAATCTTGAGTTCAATAAAAAATTAAATTTTTTGAGAAAATGCTTTTGAAATAAAAAAAATTATTATTGGGAGACTTGTTGGAGAATAATTACAATAAATAAAATTTTTCATTATCTAATGATTATATTAATTAACAGTATACCTTATTCCTCATCTTGACCAGTGTTGCCGACCGCCTACATCACACAACCGCACTGGGCTGCTACTACTGACCGACCGCTCTGCATGACGACTACAGACTGAGTACTGCTCTCAACTAGACCGAGCTACCGACTCGCAACGACAGACTCGCAACGACTGACTGACAGAGTACTGCTCTCAACTAGACCGAGCTACCGACTCGCAACGACAGACTCGCAACGACTGAACTGACTGACTCGCCACGACTACTACTAACAGACTGAGAACCGCTCGCAACACTCGCGCGGTCAAGCGCATACTCTCTGGTCACAGATGCTACAATGCCTCGCCATCGCTGCTGCGTTACATACGTGTTTCAGCCTCTTCAAACTTTAGCCTGCTCTTCACCATTACTAAATTGTGATCTGCTTCAATATCTGTTCCGGGATAAGCCTTACAATACAATACTGATATCGGGATCTCTGCTTGAGCATGATGTAATATAACTGAAATCTTCCCGTATCTCCAGGCCGTTTCCAAGTGTACGTCCCACTCTTGTGATTCTTGAACAGAGTATATGCTATTAATAAACGGTATTTCTTGCAGAAGTCAAATAGTCTTTCTCTTCTTTCGTTTCTGTTACCAAGCCAATATTCTCGCGTAAACTTTTCTTCTACTCCCTCCCCTACAAATGCAACCCAATCTCCCTTGACTAATAGATTTTCATCGCCATTTACGTGCTGAATTAGCCGTTCTGCACGCCGCTCTGCATCTTCTGCTTGCGACGGCAGCATGTGTACCTGAACCGTTGTTGTTGGTCGGTGCTGGTTTGCTGTCGATTCTGATGAGAATAACTCTTATCACTGAACTATTCACAGTAACCCACTCTCTGCCGTACCTACCGAAACATAACGAATCCTACTCCAGTTACACCATTTGCTGCAGCTTGTCTGACCAGAAATCCTTGTCTTCCTTCCATTTCACTTCACTGAACCACACTATATCGAGAATGAACCTTAGTATTTGCCTGTTGGGATTTGCCATCTTCCCTACCACTTACGAAGTTGCCGACTCTTAGAACGTTATCCTTTCGTTGGTGGTTCAATTTTTATGTCACGGTCACCTACCCCTTGGCATTCCCCCCTTGCAGATCCGAATGGGGGACTATTCCGGAATCTTTTGCTAATGGAGAGATCATTGTGACACTTTTCTCAATTACGGGCCACATGGTTTGTGGTTTCCACTGCATTCTGCATCCTCATGCCGTTGATCATTGATGGTTCTCCGACTTTAAGGGGCAGTTTCCCACTCCAAGGCAAGAGAGTGCCCTGAGCCTCTATCAGCTCCTCCGGCCTCTTTCACAAGGCCGTTGGCTGAATGAGGGTGACTTATTAACCCGGAAGCCTTTGGCCGCCAATGCAGATTTTTGTTTAAAATTTAATCAGTGGTGGCGTTCGAACCCTGGACCGAGGAAGTTTGATTAGCAATCAAAGACGCTGTTCCCCTTTTTCGTATTTCTTTTTTTTACATCTCTTTTGCAACCTCTGGCTTGCCAAAAGATATGACTTGCTTCTTTTTTTCCACGGACCTGTCTCGTTATCGAACTAAGTTTCATGTCCTAAGATAAAAGAAACCGGAATGAAATCTACCCCTAATTGGCACTTCCAGTTTAACCGTACCATAAAAAAAGAAGAGATCTATCCCTCTTTAAGCATTGCCCCCAACTATTCCTAAAAGTACTCCCAACGTGGTAGCTTCGATGGCTCCATAATTTTTAATCATTTATTTATTTTTTAATTACATGGTTATAAACAGTAAATGGGTATAAAGGAAAACTCTATAAAACAGAACGTTACAATAAAAAAATGATTCAAATCATATACGAAAATGGTTTTGTATGTGGCCTGCGCTACTTCACCCAAAAGAATCTTGCTACGAGAAGCGGTGTAGCTGCAGTTTTCTTGTGCACTGCCACTACGTTTTCCATTTCCATTAATGCCATCTAAAGTATCGACAACAGACTATACAGTACTGGTAATGCCTCAATGGATGCAGCGTTCCTTGAATAAGCAAACTGCATTCCTTTCGCACTGCTTGCAGTTAAGATCATTCTGCCTTGGATGTGATGCTGCACGGTACGTTACACTGAACCTGACACTCTCCAAGTAATGGGGTTGTGGGGGTGGGGGGTGTTACAAAATTTGCAAAGAGAGTACGGAACCTCGGTGTGAATTTTAGAGCGTTTTGAGCATGTTGCAGGTACCACCAGTAATTAAGCTCCATTTTTCCCCATTCGCCGAAGATATACTCGACTGTCATCCCCTTGAACCATGTTATCGCATGGTATTTGGTGAGGGAAAGTACTAGTCATTTGGATACAGAAGGGATCGAGAGTTAATCATGTCACGTGAGACGCGGCGTTAACAAAATAATATCCTCTGTGTCAGTCGCCAAACGCTGTACGACGACACTCGCGTAAAGCGGTGTTCGTCGGTGTCCAAGAGGCGATAGTTTGGGCAAACTGGGGAGTCCGTTAATCCGATAGCGTGGAACTGGTGTCTCGTCGCACATTATTTTTTTCTCTTTTTTATGTCTTCATACCACGTCGCGCGCGGGGTGGTTGGCACAAAGTGGTGGTGAATCGTTTTCCACACTCGTGGCCAATTGGCAGTTGGGTACTTGGTTTCTACATTCAGCGTAACGAGGAACTGCCCGCAGGAGGGCGGTGTAAAAGTTTTTCGTCTTCGGCGGGTGTGTTATGGGGAGATCCGAGGCCATTTAGCTGTATTCCAGAATCAATGACGAAACATGGGAGAGCTGAGCAACCAACACCGGCAGGACGTGAAATACCGGCATCAGGACCTTCAATAGACCAAGAGACAGGGTGGCAGGTTGACTGGTCCATCGTTTCCACATATTGCCCGTATGAAGGGCAGCTCCCCATGCTCGGACGTTAGACAGTCCCAGCTCCCCATAGCGCAGGGGGAGGGTGAGCATGTCATAACGTACTTTATATACACGTTCTGTGAACCTGTGGACAGGAAGTAACCGAAGGCTGCCTCAATTCTGTGACCCATTGCAGCTTGGTAGTAGGGGGTGGGGGGAGAGCAAGGACCCGTACCACGTGACTGAGTTTTGATACCACGTAGAGGTTCAGGTATTCCGTGCGTTGCCGCTGGTTCAAGCCCCAGAACAAGTTCTGGCGCACTATCACGCGTAAAACCTGCGGTAATCGCTTGCTGCGGCCGTTCTGCGCACATTCTTTGTAAACCTGACTCCCAAATAACGTTCAGAAACTTGCGGGAAAGAGGCGACAGAGCCCCACCCTAGACTGAGCCCGACATCCAGTGCAGCCGACTTGTTGATGTTCAGAAGACTGCCAGCAGCGTGGACGCATTGCGGACTTCATCGGCGGAATGAACCAGCAGTAGCAGGTCGTCGGCATACGCCCTATAGCGGAAAGTGATGTGCCGCAGGGTGATGCCAGATAGCCTGTGGCTGATACACCTGAGGAGTGGCTCGAGCAAGATTGCACAAAGGTATGTAGAAAGGAGGCAACCTTGTCGGAGAGACCTCCTGATGGATATTGGGGCCCCTGAGAGTTGGCTGCTGCCAGAAGCCGCTGCAGTGTGTCGATGAGCCTGGGAGGAAATCCCATACAGTCCAGTAGGAGGAAGTTAAGATGCACTCTATCAAAGGCCCGATTAAAATCAATGGAGACGATCACAGCTCGCAGGCGGCACGCCGAGGCGACCGTTATTAAGTCCCTAAAATCGCCGGTCGCAATTTGTATATTGGCGTCTCCCCTCTGTGAAGCCTGTTCTGGGGAGAGAGTTATTGGCCAATACTTCTTAATGCGAGCTGACAAAAACCTGACTAAGATCCTGTAGTCGACTTTCAACATTGTCAGTGGCCAGTAGTCGCTGACCAATTGCCTCCCCTGTTGGTTTGTGTACTGGTATGAGAAATCCTTCTCCGAAGGAAGGCGGTATTGTGTAGTGGTTTAAAATGGCTCTGAGCACTATGGGATTTAACTGCTGTGGTCATCAGTCCCCTAGAACTTAGAACTACTTAAACCTAACTAACCTAAGGACATCACACACATCCATGGCCCAGGCAGGATTCGAACCTGCGACCGTAGCGGTCACGCGGTTCCAGACTGTAGCGCCTAGAACCGCACGGCAACTCCGGCCGGGACATTAGTTCTCAGAACATTGTAACCAGCAGGGCATCATGATGTTACGGAAGCTACGGTAAAGCTCGACTAATAATCCTTCGGCCGCTGGAGGTGAGGATCTCTGCAGCTGTCCAGTCATGTCGTCGCGAGCCGACTAAGGCGCCTTCTAAGCGGCGCTTCGTCAACAATAATATGTGACCTTTGATTTGGTGTCGTTCTCGTTATCAGACCGGCGGTGGGGTAGGACGTCGAGGTCTCTGAGTGCCGCATAGTAAAAGCGCTAGGTCTTCGGGCGTCATGCAGCTGTCTTCTTGCCAAACTGCGTAAGTGTCTTGCGCGTTGCCCGTTTCGTACAGAGGAGCCGCCACGCTAAAGTCGAGTGATATCGGGATTGACGTCGTTCAGAGTAGGCCCATGTTGCGGCGACTTGCCAACGGCATTCCGGGTCCTGGAGATATGTTACATTCATCTTCCAAGGACTGTTACTACACTCCTGGAAATTGAAATAAGAACACCGTGAATTCATTGTCCCAGGAAGGGGAAACTTTATTGACACATTCCTGGGGTCAGATACATCACATGATCACACTGACAGAACCACAGGCACATAGACACAGGCAACAGAGCATGCACAATGTCGGCACTAGTACAGTGTATATCCACCTTTCGCAGCAATGCAGGCTGCTATTCTCCCATGGAGACGATCGTAGAGATGCTGGATGTAGTCCTGTGGAACGGCTTGCCATGCCATTTCCACCTGGCGCCTCAGTTGGACCAGCGTTCGTGCTGGACGTGCAGACCGCTTGAGGCGACACTTCATCCAGTCCCAAACATGCTCAATGGGGGACAGATCCGGAGATCTTGCTGGCCAGGGTAGTTGACTTACACCTTCTAGAGCACGTTGGGTGGCACGGGATACATACGGACGTGCATTGTCCTGTTGGAGCAGCAAGTTCCCTTGCCGGTCTAGGAATGGTAGAACGATGGGTTCGATGACGGTTTGGATGTACCGTGCACTATTCAGTGTCCCCTCGACGATCACCAGTGGTGTACGGCCAGTGTAGGAGATCGCTCCCCACACCATGATGCCGGGTGTTGGCCATGTGTGCCTCGGTCGTATGCAGTCCTGATTGTGGCGCTCACCTGCACGGCGCCAAACACGCATACGACCATCATTGGCACCAAGGCAGAAGCGACTCTCATCGCTGAAGACGACACGTCTCCATTCGTCCCTCCATTCACGCCTGTCGCGACACCACTGGAGGCGGGCTGCACGATGTTGGGGCGTGAGCGGAAGACGGCCTAACGGTGTGCGGGACCGTAGCCCAGCTTCATGGAGACGGTTGCGAATGGTCCTCGCCGATACCCCAGGAGCAACAGTGTCCCTAATTTGCTGGGAAGTGGCGGTGCGGTCCCCTACGGCACTGCGTAGGATCCTACGGTCTTGGCGTGCATCCGTGCGTCGCTGCGGTCCGGTCCCAGGTCGACGGGCACGTGCACCTTCCGCCGACCACTGGCGACAACATCGATGTACTGTGGAGACCTCACGCCCCACGTGTTGAGCAATTCGGCGGTACGTCCACCCGGCCTCCCGCATGCCCACTATACGCCCTCGCTCAAAGTCCGTCAACTGCACATACGGTTCACGTCCACGCTGTCGCGGCATGCTACCAGTGTTAAAGACTGCGATGGAGCTCCGTATGCCACGGCAAACTGGCTGACACTGATGGCGGCGGTGCACAAATGCTGCGCAGCTAGCGCCATTCGACGGCCAACACCGCGGTTCCTGGTGTGTCCGCTGTGCCGTGCGTGTGATCATTGCTTGTACAGCCCTCTCGCAGTGTCCGGAGCAAGTATGGTGGGTTTGACACACCGGTGTAAATGTGTTCTTTTTTCCATTTCCAGGAGTGTATATGCGATCCAGTCGGCCGAATGACTGGTAAGATGCGTGAGCTCAAATCTGGCGCCGTTTATCTTTTCCCACGTGTCGCACATGGAAAGATCATGAATGATCAAACCCAGTTTCAGACAAGGAGTGTAGTCTGGGATTTGGTCCTTGCAAAGAAAGACGCAATTAAACCAGCGTATACGATGTCTTCGTACCCTACTAGAAAAAGGGGCCAATATCAGAGGAGTACACCTTGACCCCGTCAATATGTTTGGTGGCGCCCGACGGTGCGTAAACAGTGAATTGGGCGTCAAATGTCGTGACCGCTAATCCTCGTGCGGAGGGGAGATACGTGATGTCGGTGGCTTCGATACAGTCACCCACTAAAATTTCTAGGCCCGTGTGTGTGGGACCACCAGGCGTCACGTACGTCGTGTAACCATAAGAGTTCGGAAGTGCGGTCATTCGCACTCCTTGTAGGAACACAAGGTCGACTGTGTGTCTCGTATTGTTTCTCCCAGGAGCTGGGTCTTGCCAGGAGAGCTAATCATGTTGATATACATCGTGGCCACGCGGTAAGCCTGGCGATGCTGCTGTTGGGCGGGATTATCCATGCTGATGGCGGAGAGAAGAGAGTGTCACGAGTGACGTCGCACCCCACCGACCGCGGCCCCCACGCTGCTGTCCGGAACTCAGCAGGCTGGGCTCCTGCTCAGACCCCACGTCCTCGGTCCACGATGTGGGCGCGGAAGTCTATTCATGTTCCATGAGGTCGCGGTGGTTAATAGGGAGGGATCGAGTGGCTTCGCTGCCTACATTGGAACCTTTCTGTTGATCACTGTTCGCCGCAGAGGACTGGCACGCGGACGCCGCCTGCCCACTCGTCCGTTTGCAGGGGTGGAGTCAGTGGCAATGGTATCAGCCTCATGGTCAGCGTCCTGCAGGATCAGATCTTCTTCCTCCTGCGAGTGTGAACTGCCGTGTTCTGACGTGGTCCTACGGCGTCGTTCTCGGCGTTTATGAGAATGCTGTTTTCGTGTGTGGCCCTCCGTGTCGGACTTACGCACCTCCGGCACAAAGGCTTCCATTGGAATGATAAGTGCATCGACTGCCATCCTGCTGGCGGCGATGACTGCAGTGTCTGCTGGTATCAAGTTGTTCAAATGGCTCTGAGCACAATGGGACTTAACATCTGAGGTAATCGATCCTCTAGAACTTAGAACTACTTAAAACCTAACTAACCTAAGGACATATCACACATCCATGCCCGAGGCAGGATTCGAACCTGCGACTGTAGCGGTTCTCCCACTGACCAGTCTGACTTATAGGTCCAGTGTCAGTCTGTGGATGGTGTTTCCAGTACAGCAACGTCGGTCTGTTGCGTCAGGACAGACGGAGACGTCGTGAGCGCCGCCTCCTAAGTTACTGGGAGGATTGTCAGTGTCGGTGGAGGTGCCACGTCCTGCTGTGGAAGTTGTGTGATCCGACGTTGCACGCGCTCGGAACGTTAAGTGACTGTCCTTGCCGCACCCGGAACGTGTTTTAGGCTGGACATCGTGAATAACTTAGGCTGGTCAGCCTCCTATTTGAAAGTATGATGGTACATGCCGTGAGAGTACATTGAACACCTGCCGTACTCCATTGAGGACCGGATACGTCTTAAATTGGGTCCACTTGTCTACCACGTGTTCGTGTACTGTACCGTAGATGCGGAGCGGTGCCTCGACGTCTACCGCCTGACCTTTGAAGATTAGTTCGAATATTTCCAGTCCGGCATGACAACCTCGACGTTGCCAACATTTCTATCTGCATGGCAGAAGCGTACTCGTTGTTTCATGCCTCGCAGAACCCTGTCGCATGCAAGTTTCACGAAAACTGTTTTACTTATGGCCGGCCGGAGTGGCTGTGCGGTTCTAGGCGCTACAGTCTGGAACCGAGCGACCGCTACGGTCGCAGGTTCGAATCCTGCCTCGGGCATGGATGTGTGTGATGTCCTTAGGTTAGTTAGATTTAAGTAGTTCTAAGTTCTAGGCGACTGATGACCTCAGAAGTTAAGTCGCATAGTGCTCAGAGCCAATTTGTTTTATTTATGATCGAAAAGTAGACGCGGACGATGTCGGCAGCCGTAATCTTGGCCTCTACTTTTAAAAGGTGCTTGACAGCGAGTGCTTTTGGTCTAGCATAGTCGTTTCTAAAAGCGAATCAGCGAAACTCAGTGTTGATTTTAGGTACTGATTCGCCATGGTCTTGTCGCGCTACTACGTCACGTTAGTGTCAGCCGAAGGAAGCAAACAAGAAGAGTGCCCGCGCCGCAGGCGGAGACACGCAGCACGTCAGCTCTGCTCGGCCGCTAAAGCTGTACTGAAGGCCCCTAGACCACTGGTGCTTATCTTGGAAAATAGAGACTAGTAACTTGGTGCAGCATGACCATATGCACATTGCTATTGCAACTTACAACTCAGTCTAACTGCGATGAAGGTACACCTCTAATGAATCGTTCACAACGGGAACAATATTATTAGACATTCTGGTAGTTATGTTTAAAAACTAGTACAAAATGCGTAACTGATTACTGAAATGACGTACTCACGTAACTATTATTTTACTTCATCCTTTTTACAGCAATAGTGGACACGCTTAATCGTAAGTTCAAAGTGTCTTTTAACATACAAAGACAAATATATTATAATATTATTTGTCTTGTAGGTGAAAGTATGATCTGTTAGCACCAGAAGTAGGCATTAATAATCATAGACTATGTGAAACACAGTCTCTAAAATTCTTGGCGTACAGTTAAGACGTTAAAATGTCAGCAAATACATAAACTATTTAAGGAATACAGTTCAGTGTCTTTTGTCTTTAGAAGCATCTTCAACTCTGTTGTCATAAAGACTTACAATGTGGGTTTATTTTCCATGGTTTTACTCCTGTATATATTACGGAATTATCTACAGAGGTCTACAGGGACAGTGCATCCAAAGTGAACGAAATGTATATTCAGCAGGAGCAAGCATCAAGCATATTGTATGAAGTTTATGACTGTATATCTAGCAGAAATCTTCTTAAGAACCTTGAAATTCTTACACTTGCTTCCCAATACAGTAATTCTTTAACGTTTCACGTTGATGCCAATAAAGGTTAGACTGAAGTGAACTGTGATTTACGCGTTCCAAATACAAGACGCAAAGATAATTTTCGTGTAAAATTCGCCACCTTTTTTAGGGTTCAGGGCGGAATTATTCAACAAATTCCTATTTAACATAAAGCGTGACTTTGGGAAGCTCTACGAAATGAAATATTTAAAAGCATTTCTCATTATTCTGCAAATCATGTAAATAAATACATTCAAGTATCGAAACGTACTCTTAGCCCCAGCTCGAGTAGGAGTTTTCAGCAAAAAATTTGGTATCTACCAACTCAATAGAAGAAAACATATCTTGTCAACAACTTTTTCTACAAATTATATAAATGTCTAGATTCTAGGGTTGGAAAGTTCTGTTAGCTAAGTGGCAATGTCGGTATTTACGGATGCAGATAAATATTTTCTTGAAAAGTATATTATATTCAAAGCAGTATTATACTAGTAATACCAGATTAACCTCAGGTCTGCACTCTATCTCAGGAGACAGCAACATATTTTCGCAGTACCATTTTTCTTTCTGACTTACTTGATTAAACTCTGCTAAGTAAGCAAAAATAGTATTAAGTAGCATACTTACACACGCTCCAGTCATATTAACGTCGCCACCTTACAAGTGCCTGAATAACCACCTTTTGCAGAGTGTTTAACATTTTTTAAATGTTCAGATAATAAGTTGCCGTCTCTTCATCTAAGAATAAATGATGAATGCAGCTAGCCGCTAACTCTGTGTAATGTCTTGTCTGTATAGACGTGTATCTGTTGCCCTTAAGATCCCTTCACCTTCACACACAAATCTATACAGTAAAGTAAGGGCCCCCCATTTCTTGGCTGATCCGTGATAAGACAGGCGAAAAGTTAGACTAATGGAGGATTATTAGTATTATCTCTATTTTCATTCGCTCTCTCTCTTTCTCTCCTTTATCTATGCACAGTTTTAAATATAATATTTCATTACGTGAAATCAGCCAAATAGAATCTTTGGTGGAGTCCTTCGTCTTTGTAATCAGCGGCTGGCTTGCTGTAAGAGATCTTTACATTTATTATTACTGTTAAATACTGCATTCAGTCGAGAGAATCAATCGTTTGGACAATTTGTTCCTTTTACGAAAGATTGCGAATTCCAGATGAGTACGAAGCCTTTTTCGACGATTTAACACAGACTCAGTGATTGCAAGCTCTCTTCGACACAGCTGAAACTTCCCCACTAATTACAGGGCCAACGTGATCATCAAATGATTCAGAAAAGACTCATTCGTTCATTCACTCCAGAACAAAAAAGTCACAAACCTTATTTATGAAGGAAATTGTGTATTAAATCCATCTCCATTACATGTCCAGATCTCCGGTGATTCCACGTCTTAATTATTTTCCGTCTCCTTCTCTTCAAACAAACCGCTAGCGGCACAAAGGTTAATTGTCTGGCTTTAGCGAGAAGAAAAGCAGAATATGTATCTCTCAGAAACACGTCAATCCCTCAACAGATATTCCAGAAGCTGTCCTAGTTACCACTCTCACAACCATGGAGAATGCATATATGCATCTCTGTTATTTCAAAGAATAAACGCACTAGAAAATACTTTGGCGTCGTCGAGCTGTCGCCGCATATATTGCGAGAAAATCAGATCAGATAACTTTTCCAAAGTGAATGAATGTGGATGGTTTGGTGGTAGAGGGTATTTTCTGTGGGGACATTACAATGCCCCTCGCAGCGAGCGAAGTTTGTGAGCCTAATTTTGATTTACCGAACACACTTCGCGAGCTATCTATTAGTGTGGGTAACCCGGAAGCGATGAATGTCAGTCCCCCGACTGAAAAAAAAAAACAACATTGAAAACAGAAGAAATGAAGAGGCAGGTACCGCGGCTGTATTGCTTTTACGTGCATCAAGGTGTTATGTCTGCTGTGCACAACCAAGGCAGATGATCTTTCATGAACCTGTTATCAGGGTCTACCCATTCGGAAACTTCCTTAAGCAGGGAAACCTTGGAAAACCTCTTAAGGCTAGACCCCCAGCCTACGGTACATAGAAGATAGGAAAGCCCACAGACGAGAAAAAATAATTTTGAAATTGATCTCTAAAGGAAAGATATGGATCGATTTATATAATGATTTGGAGAAGAGTGATTTGTGCCTCTAGCTAAAAAAAAATTTTACAATCAGTAACTCAAGTTTTTTGTTTACGATATTGTTCCCAGGACAATATCTTGCGGTGCTGAAACTCCCCCGGATCTTGCATGTCCCCGACGTCCACATTTGTAGTCGGTCTTCTACGCGGCCTACAATGGGAAGAGTAGAAGGGACAGGGATACCAGATTTCACATGCAACATTCATTCCACAAGAATTAGCAATGACCGAAAGGGAAACTCTTCCTGTAAAAGAACTGGTTAGGTTGCACCGTCCAAGATTCTCCTTTTTGAAAACAAAATCCCTATGGCTTCATGCATCCTTTTTCTTACGATGTACTGCAAGGAATTTAGCCATTGACTTAGTCTCCATTTATCCATTGACTAATGCTGTTGCCGAAAACATCATCATATTTACTCTAGTTTAAATTTTCTTTTGGACTTCGCATCACCACTTGTGCTTATAAGTCCATAAATTCGGACACATTTTCTGTCAATGAATTATTCTTCTTAGTTTAAAGGATTCATGCAACTTACAGTAGATTTTGGATTCAAATCATCGAATACTGGAAAGTGTGGTTCATTTTATACAGAGACATAACCCATCATTTCCTTGAAAAGTCATATCATTTATCTATACTCACAAAAATTTTATTCTAAATACATATATTTCTCCGCTTGATTGCTGTAATGTAAAAGTTATTAGTAGTGAGGAATGTGGATTCACTTCTTTCATTTATTCTCTGATTCATCCGGCATTCACACATGCACATATATGGAAATGGATTTTCAAACAAAATTCCAAAGTGAACAAGACCCATTAAATAACTACTAATTCTATGAATATTACTTTCTTTTGACATTAAACAATAAATCAAGAACTCTTAACGTCTAATTATGACACTTTTTTGAAGTTCAACATCAATCAGTTTCCCCTCGCGTTTGATGCGAGTCTCTTACAAAGCATATCTGTATCGTCTATATCGATTCTAACTCTCGCACCGACGTCAATTGTTTTGCGCGGGAAATTATCTTTGCGACGTTAACCGTCACTCATGATTCACTACTTAACCGCAAAACTTCACTTCACACGCTTACACATCTAAGCGTGCACTTGAAATTGTATATCAACATTCACTGGGAACCTCTTCTGATTATGCAGCGTCATTTTCGGGAAATATTTCTTTCTTCTTGAAGGTCATTCAGATCCTTTATAATTCTTGATGACATTAGCAATGCTAAAGTTCTATGTTTACCCAAACACAGGTGAAGCCAATCTCCACTATCTTCTTTGCAGCACACGATAATAATAGTTAGTTACTATTTCTACAATCTGTGTCACTGATTAATTATTTCAGTTTAAAGTTTTCTAACACTAAACACACACAGTTTATTGTTATGTTTTTACGAGCGTTCATCTCTGTCACTCGCAACACCATTCCTCCCTATCTTCTAATCTTCATTAAATTTTTTCAAGTCGTTATGGGAAAATAACCCTTTAATTTTGTTAGATCCCGGGTATGCTAACAGATAAGCCCCAGGGTTCGGGATTTGTAGAATGATGTATGGACCAGTATATAATAACTCCCATTTCTTTATAGTCTTCTTTATTAAGGATGATTTGGTATGTCTTTTGACTAGTACCTTCTCTCCGACGTGGTACGCCTGTACCCTCTTGATCAATTTGTCATATTGTTGTTTTCTCTGATCAGCCTTTTGCGTCATATTTATGAGGGCTTGTCTTATTTTTTCTTCCCAAGGCATCTCAGTTTCCTGAGTTTTGGGCATATGTTCAGTCCAGAAGTTTTCTTCTTTTGCCTCGAACATCAATTCATGAGGTGTATATCCAGTGGAGGAGTGGGGCATGTTGTTGCATATCTTCTCAAATTCTTCCACATAATTTGCCCATGCAGTCTGCTTATTATGGCAATAGGTCCTCATAAAGCGATTGAACTCTCTAAAAATTTGAACTTGAGCCTTTAACCTCCAGGGAATAGGATAGAAAGTTCTACAATACGTTTCGTGCGGCTTGACGTAGAGATGGAATATGCATCCCTTAATAACTCCTGGTCTTTCATCAAAAACGTTTTCATACGTTAATAATAATTCATTGAGCTGCTTCTTCTGATCTTCGATAATGCAGTCGGATTCTTTTAACTTTTCAAACACTAACTGACCGAAATCTTCTTTGACTTGGAACTCATTAACTACGTGCTCTTTAGAATTTTGGGCCGTCCTGATTACTTGCACACTGATCCCACAGTTATATTTTCTCGTAAGGCTTTTTTTTTTTCAACAACTCCAACTCAATTTCTTGTTTATTAACATTCAACCAAATTTTTCCTGTTTTAAAATCTATTCTGCATCCGTATTGACGTAGGCTATCGACTCCGATAATGCAATCTACCACCAAATTATTCTCAACAAGGAATGTGCTTAATATTGCTACTGCACCTTTACATTAGCCGATCGAGCCCCAACGGCGCCTATTATTCTGCAATTTTGAACTGGAAATACTGGTACTCGTCTTATATTTCTGATCCTGTTGAATAGTGCCTCCGAAATACATTTGTGGTTGCAGCTGTGTCTAAAACCGCCACTATATGTACAGTCTCCATAATGACTTGCACTTCGGCTACTGCCACCTGTTCCTTATCCTCATCTTGTGGTTCTAAGTCCTCGGTCAGTTCATCTGCCAGTAATCGTCCATCATTATACGTTAGCATGGGTACACATATCCTGTTGCCCCTCAACCAATTGTTGACCGCTCCTCCGGGGAACGAGTGGGTCCTTACAAGTTTGTTGGATTTTGATTTGTCTGCTGGTTGACATCATCCGTCACTTCGGTAATTACCGGTTGATTCGTAGATGTCCGTCCCCACTGATGTTGGCTATTTGATTTCATTCCTCCCGGTTGAGTCCAATTTCTATTATTGTTATTATTCCAGGCTTGGGGTCTGAAACTCCTTTCGTTCCCCCACACGGGGTTGTATCTTTTCCCGTTCCTGTTGTTCCTTGAATAGCCCCTCGCAAGACCATTGCCGGTATTACTATTGAGATTTTGAGGGGTTCCTCCGTTATTTAACGATCTCTGTTCATTCCTTCTAAGTGTCGATTGATCACCATTGGTATAACCCATACTTACACCTTTCCTACCGTTTGGCGGAGGTTCTGTCGCCCTATATTGGAATCTGTTATGGGCTTTCTGATTGGTTCAAATGTTTTAAATGGCTCTGAGCACTATGGGACTTAACATCTGTGGTCATCAGTCCCCTAGAACTTAGAACTACTTAAACCTAACTAACCTAAGGACATCACACACATCCATGCCCGAGGCAGGATTCGAACCTGCGACCGTAGCAGTCCCGCGGTTCCGGACTGAGCGCCTAGAACCGCTAGACCACCGCGGCCGGCTTTCTGATTGTTCTCTTCGATAATATCTATATGGTCTAACGTCGTAAAGAACGACTCTAAGTCTTTGTCGTTGCCGTAAATCAATTGATTCCGAATGCTAGTTGGTAGTCTTGCCTTAAGTATGTTTATTATGTCTGGCAAGGGCATAGGTCTGTCCCGGTATCTCGTTTCATTTATATATTTTTCGAAAAACCTTCTAAGGCTTCCTTTCGAAAAGGAGAAAGGCTCTGGGTAGAGCACTTTGCTAAAAACGCCTTCTCAAAATCGTCACATGTCGGGCAAACAGAAGTCATGTCCGAGGCCCAGATCGCCCCCGAACCTTGTATATATCCTGTAACAAAACTGATCTTCTGCCACTCCGACCAATTTCTGGGTAGCACTCCTCTGAAACTTCGAATAAAAACAATTGGATGGACCACCCTTTTGTCAGGGTTAAAAATCTGGAATTGCCGGTGCTTTATCATTTTTTCTTCGGCATGGCAAAGGCTTTCGCAATCTCCGTTAGATAAGAATTCACGCGAACAACCAGCTTGTGGCAATTTAATGTTTGAATTACTTGCACAAATCGGGATTGTGTGCGAATGGGCAGTAACTGGCTCTATAGTCGCTGCCAACTTCTGCTGCTGCCCTGCATTCATTTGTTTTGAGCTTTGTTGTGAAGCGCGCATCGACTCTTCTGTCGTTTGTTTCCAATGCTCCAAATCAGCACCTGACTGCTGTCGCACCTCCTCAAGTCCTTTCGCTAACAAATTCTCTTCCTGGTTGCCAGTTAAACTCTGGAATGCTGCCTTAACGTTTTGTTCAACGTTTCCACACATTAGTTTTCTAATGTGATTTCGGATAATTTACCCGTTAATACGTTAATTTGGTGGTCTATAACGTCTTGACTCTCTGTCAGATGTTCAACGCTTTCCTTTAGGTTAGTCTGTGTATGTGCCAATTCAGGAAGTTGCGCAATTGCACATGACATGGCCTCTTGCTTTTGTACTAATTGCGGAAACATTTCCACTTGTTCCCGTACAGTATCTATCTTAATAGCCATAGACTCCTTCATTTCGACACGTGCGCGGTGAGTAGATTCCTCACATTGTGCTTTCACCAGTTCTATTTGTGCAGTTAACTTTCGTTCCGTCGCTTCGGCCTGATCTTTGAGTTCCCTGGTCTTCGCCTCTATCCGCTGCTCTAATTCGGAAAACCTGTCTTGTAACCCTCCCATGAACCATGGACCTTGCCGTTGGTGGGGAGGGTTGCGTGCCTCAGCGATACAGATAGCCGTACCGTAGGTGCAACCACAACGGAGGGGTATCTGTTGAGAGGCCAGACAAACGTGTGGTTCCTGAAGAGGGGCAGCAGCCTTTTCGGTAGTTGCAAGCGCAACAGTCTGGATGATTGACTGATCTGGCCTTGTAACAATAACCAAAAAGGCATGGCTGTAATGGTACTGCGAACGGCTGAAAGCAAGGGGAAACTACAGCCGTAATTTTTCCCGAGGGCATGCAGCTTTACTGTATGATTAAATGATGATGGCGTCCTCTTGGGTAAAATATTCCGGAGGTAAAATAGTCCCCCATTCGGATCTCCGGCGGGGACTACTCAAGAGGATGTCGTTCAGGAGAAAGAAAACTGGCGTTCTACGGATCGGAGCGTGGAATGTCAGATCCCTTAATCGGGCAGGTAGGTTAGAAAATTTAAAAAGGGAAATGGATAGTTTAAAGTTAGATATAGTGGGAATCAGTGAAGTTCGGTGGCAGGAGGAACAAGACTTCTGGTCAGGTGACTACAGGGTTATAAACACAAAATCAAATAGGGGTAATGCAGGAGTAGGTTTAATAATGAATAGGAAAATAGGAATGCGGGTAAGCTACTACAAACAGCATAGTGAACGCATTATAGTGGCCAAGATAGATACGAAGCCCACACCTACTACAGTAGTACGAGTTTATATGCCAACTAGCTCTGCAGATGACGAAGAAATTGAAGAAATGTATGATGAAATAAAAGAAATTATTCAGATAGTGAAGGGAGACGAAAATTTAATAGTCATGGGTGACTGGAATTCGAGTGTAGGAAAAGGGAGAGAAGGAAACGTAGTAGGTGAATATGGATTGGGGCTAAGAAATGAAAGAGGAAGCCGCCTGGTACAATTTTGCACAGAGCACAACATAATCATAGCTAACACTTGGTTTAAGAACCATGAAAGAAGGTTGTATACATGGAAGAACCCTGGAGATACTAAAAGGTATCAGATAGATTATATAATGGTAAGACAGAGATTTAGGAACCAGGTTTTAAATTGTAAGACATTTCCAGGGGCAGATGTGGACTCTGACCACAATCTATTGGTTATGACCTGTAGATTAAAACTGAAGAAACAGCAAAAAGGTGGGAATTTAAGGAGATGGGACCTGGATAAACTGAAAGAACCAGAGGTTGTACAGAGTTTCAGGGAGAGCATAAGGGAACAATTAACAGGAATGGGGGAAAGAAATACAGTAGAAGAAGAATGGGTAGCTTTGAGGGATGAAGTAGTGAAGGCAGCAGAGGATCAAGTAGGTAAAAAGACGAGGCTTAGTAGAAATCCTTGGGTAACAGAAGAAATATTGAATTTAACTGATGAAAGGAGAAAATATAAAAATGCAGTAAATGAAGCAGGCAAAAAGGAATACAAACGTCTCATAAATGAGATCGACAGGAAGTGCAAAATGGCTAAGCAGGGGTGGCTAGCGGACAAATGTAAGGATGTAGAGACTTATCTCACTAGGGGTAAGATAGATACTGCCTACAGGAAAATTAAAGAGACCTTTGGAGATAAGAGAACGACTTGTATGAATATCAAGAGCTCAGATGGAAACCCAGTTCTAAGCAAAGAAGGCAAAGCAAAAAGGTGGAAGGAGTACGTAGAGGGTCTATACAAGGGCGATGTACTTGAGAACAATATTATTGAAATGGAACAGGACGTAGATGAAGATGAAATGAGAGATACGATACTGCGTGAAGAGTTTGACAGAGCTCTGAAAGACCTGAGTCGAAACAAGGCCCCGGGAGTAGACAACATTCCATTGGAACTACTGACGGCTTTGGGAGAGCCAGTCCTGAGAAAACTCTACCATCTGGTGAGCAAGATGTATGAGACAGGCGAAATTCCCTCAGACTTCAAGAAGAATATAATAGTTCCAATCCCAAAAAAAGCAGGCGTTGACAGATGTAAAATTACTGAACTACCAGTTTAATAAGTCACAGCTGCAAAATACTAACGAGAATTCTTTACAGACGAATGGAAAAACTGGTAGAAGCCGACCCCGGGGAAGATCAGTTTAGATTCCGGAGAAATGTTGGAACACATGAGGCAATACTGACCCTACGACTTATCTTAGAAGAAAGACTAAGGAAAGGCAAACCTACGTTTTTAGCATTTGTAGACTTAGAGAAAGCTTTTGACAATGTTGACTGGAATACTCTCTTTCAAACTCTAAAGGTGGCAGGGGCAAAATACAGGGAGCGGCAGGCTATTTACAATTTGTACAGAAACCAGATGGCAGTTATAAGAGTCGAGGGAGATGAAAGGGAAGCAGTGGTTGGGAAGGGAGTAAGACAGGGTTGTAGCCTCTCCCCGATGTTATTCAATCTGTATATTGAGCAAGCAGTAAAGGAAACAAAAGAAAAATTCGGAGTAGGTATTAAAATCCACGGAGAAGAAATAAAAACTTTGAGGTTCGCCGATGACATTTTAATTCTGTCAGAGACAGCAAAGGACTTGGAAGAGCAGTTGAATGGAATGGACAGTGTCTTGAAAGGAGGATATAAGATGAACATCAACAAAAGCAAAACGAGCATAATGGAATGTAGTCTAATTAAGTCGGGTGATGCTGAGGGAATTAGATTAGGAAATGAGACACTTAAAGTAGTAAAGGAGTTTTGCTATTTGGGGAGCAAAATAACTGATGATGGTCGAAGTAGAGAGGATATAAAATGTAGACTGGCAATGGCAATGAAAGCGTTTCTGAAGAAGAGAAATTTGTTAACATCGAGTATAGATTTAAGTGTCAGGAAGTCATTTCTGAAAGTATTTGTATGGAGTGTAGCCATGTATGGAAGTGAAACATGGACGATAAATAGTTTGGACAAGAAGAGAATAGAAGCTTTCGAAATGTGGTGCTACAGAAGAATGCTGCAGATTAGATGGGTAGACCACATAACTAATGAGGAAGTATTGAATAGGATTGGGGAGAAGAGAAGTTTGTGGCACAACTTGACCAGAAGAAGGGATCGGTTGGTAGGACATGTTCTGAGGCATCAAGGGATCACCAATTTAGTATTGGAGGGCAGCGTGGAGGGAAAAAATCGTAGAGGGAGACAAAGAGATGAATACACTAAGCAGATTCAGAAGGATGTAGGTTGCAGTAGGTACTGGGAGATGAAGAGGCTTGCACAGGATAGAGTAGCATGGAGAGCTGCATCAAACCAGTCTCAGGACTGAAGACCACAACAACAACAACAACTGCTGCTGCTTAATCTCAGTCTGGACTAATTTCATCTATTCTTGAGTTTGAGTGACTGTCACTAATTGTGCTTTAATATCAGTTTTCAGATTTTCCTGCCCTTCAGTACCTGAGGCTAATTTCGCATTAATGTCAGTTTTCAAAGTATTCATGCTCTCGGTTATCATCTGCATCTGTCTCATGATAATTACCAATGGATCTAATCCCTGCTGTGTACTTGCTGTTACACCTCCAGCCGTGTCCACAGGGCGTTCTGGTGCGCTATCTGTAGCCATCGATCCTACGACACTTCTTACTGCATCATTATTATCAGTGCTAACAGCTGAAGGCTGATGTGTGCTGCTTTGCTCTGCTTGACTCATCCTAAACATTGCCCTAGTTAAAACCATATAAATGTTCTACTATCACTATTTATATAGCTCCTTCACACAAGAGTACTTCTGTGTCTTGCTTAATGTACATTTACAGATAGATGCAGCTGGGACAGGTCACTCAAAACACTTCCTGTATCTAACATGTACACTATTAATCAATGCTCAAATATCAAATAACACTGAACAGAAAAGCGTATACTACAATTAAACTAGCAAGCTTTCATAATACAAACATAGTTTTGGCTTTTACCCTGAGCCCAGCGTGCTGTCTTTCGACTTTATTTGTAGATCCAAGTATATCACCTGCGAGTATTTCCTCTCTTTTCCAAGCGTCAGTTAGGTTAGCTCGTCGTAGTTGACATGAAACAGAGAACAAAATTATTTTAGCAACGTCCAAAACCGTGTCCTGTCACGGATTGGCCATTTTTAACATGTTTTAAATGTTCGGATAATAAGTTGCCGTCTCTTCATCTAAGAATAAATGCTGAATGCAGCTAGCCGCTAACTCTGTGTCATGTCTTGTCTGTATAGACGTGTATCTGTTGCCCTTAAGATCCCTTCACCTTCACACACAAATCTATACAGTAAAGTAAGGGCCCCCCATTTCGTGGCTGATCTGTGATAAGACAGGCGAAAAGTTAGACTAATGGAGGATTATTAGTATTATCTCTATTTTCATTCGCTCTCTCTCTTTCTCTCCTTTATCTATGCACAGTTTTAAATATAATATTTCATTACGTGAAATCAGTCAAATAGAATCTTTGGTGGAGTCCTTCGTCTTTGTAATCAGCGGCTGGCTTGCTGTAAGAGATCTTTACATTTATTGTTACTGTTAAATACTGCATTCAGTCGGGAGAATCAATCGTTTGGACAATTTGTTCCTTTTACGAAAGATTACGAATTCCAGATGTGTACGAAGCCTTTTTCGACGATTTAACACAGACTCAGTGATTGCAGGCTCTCTTCGACACAGCTGAAACTTCCCCACTAATTACAGGGCCAACGTGATCATCAAATGATTCAGAAAAGACTCATTCGTTCATTCACTCCAGAACAAAAAAGTCACAAACCTTATTTATGAAGGAAATTGTGTATTAAATCCATCTCCATTACATGTCCAGATCTCCGGTGATTCCACGTCTTAATTATTTTCCGTCTCCTTCTCTTCAAACAAACCGCTAGCGGCACAAAGGTTAATTGTCTGGCTTTAGCGAGAAGAAAAGCAGAATATGTATCTCTCAGAAACACGTCAATCCCTCAACAGATACTCCAGAAGCTGTCCTAGTTACCACTCTCACAACCGTGTAGAATGCATATATGCATCTCTGTTATTTCAAAGAATAAACGCACTAGAAAATACTTTGGCGTCGTCGAGCTGTCGCCGCATATATTACGAGAAAATCAGATCAGATAACTTTTCCAAAGTGAATGAATGTGGATGGTTTGATTGAAAATGATTAATTGGTGCGTGGTAGAGGGTATTTTCTGTGGGGGCATTACAAGTGGATGTGCAGGAAGAGGGTCAGTGAGGTTCTGGAAGCTACCAAGACAAATGTGGAACCATGCCGACACCGTCTTGTGGCCAGCTGCGCTAGATTTCTCGGTGGAGGATCCATCACTTTAACATCACGATTGGGTTTAAACCTGGGTAATTTGGTGACCAAGGCAGTACGTTAAACTCATCCTTATGCTCTTTGAATCACGCACGTACACTGCGAGCTGCGTGACATGTTGCATTGTGTTGCTGGAAGATGCCATCGTGCCAAGGAAAAACATAGTGCATGCAGGGGTGGACATGGTGATCATCTGCGATTTATGCACTACACTAGCCATTACCCCAGCCACCTCCATCGTGTTTGCCGCGCGGGATCAGCCCAGCGGTCTAGGGGGCTGCAGTCATGGGCTGTACAGCTGGTCCCGGCGGAGTTCGAGTCCTCCCTTGGGCATGGGTGTGTGTGTGTTTGTCCTTAGGATAATTTAGGTTAAGTAGTTTATCTATTTATTTATTTATTTATTGTTCCATGGGACCAAATTAAGGAGAAGTCTCCATGGTCATGGAACGAATCAATACATGCAATTATAACACGATATTAGAAACAGATAAAATGAAATATATATAAAAAAAACATATTCAGGTGACAAGTCGTAAGTTTAAATAAAGAAACTCAACAATATAACACTAGAATTTGCTTAATTTTTTAGCTCTTCCAGGAGCTCCTCGACAGAATAGGAGGAGTGAGCCATGAGGAAACTCCTCAGTTTAGACCTAAAAGAGTTTGGGCTACTGCTAAGATTTTTGAGTTCTTGTGGTCGCTTATTGAAAATGGATGCAGCAGAATACTGCACTCCTTTCTGCACAAGAGTCAAGGAAGTGCATTCCACATGCAGATTTGATTTCTGCCTAGTATTAACTGAGTGAAAGCTACTAACTCTTGGGAATAGGCTAATGTTGCTAACAACAAACGACATTAAAGAAAATATATACTGTGAGGGCAATGTCAGAATTCCCAGATTATTGAATAGGGGTCGACAAGAGGTTCTCGAACTTACACCCCATATAACTCGAACAGCCCGTTTTTGAGCCAAAAATACCCTTTTTGAATCAGAAGAATTACCCCAAAAAATAATACCATACGACATAAGCGTATGAAAATATGCGAAGTAGACTACTTTTCGTGTTGAAGTGTCACTTATTTCAGATACTGTTCTTATGGTAAATAAAGCAGCATTTAGTTTCTGAACAAGATCCTGTACATGGGCTTTCCACAGCAGCTTACTATCTACCCGAACACCTAGGAACTTGAACTGTTCTGTCTCGCTTATAATATGCCCATTCTGTCTGATCAAAATATCGGTTCTTGTTGAATTGTGAGTTATAAACTGTAAAAACTGAGTCTTACTGTGATTTAGCATCAAATTATTTTCCACAAGCCACGAACTTATTTCATGAACTACATTATTTGTTACTGTTTCAATATTACACACAAGATCCTTCACTATCAAGCTGATGTCATCAGCAAACAGAAATATTTTTGAATCACCTGTAATACTACAAGGCATATCATTTATATAAATAAGAAACAGCAGTGGCCCCAGCACTGACCCTTGGGGAACACCCTACTTAACAGTGCCCCATTGGAACTGAACATCACTACGACTCTCAATATTGCGGAGAACTACCTTCTGCTTTCTGTTCTTAAAGTAATAGGCGAACCAATTGTAAGCTACTCCCCTTACTCCATAATGGTCCAACTTCTGCAGTAATATTTTGTGGTCAACACAGTCAAAAGCCTTCGTTAAATCAAAGAAAACACCTAGCGTTCGCAACCTTTTATTTAATCCGTCCAAAACCTCACAGAGAAGAGAGAATACAGCATTTTCAGTTGTTAAACCATTTCTAAAACCAAACTGAACATTTGACAGTAAATTATGTGAATTTAAATGCTCCAGTAACCTTGTATATACAACCTTCTCGATAACTTTAGCAAACACCGATGGCATAGAAATAGGTCTAAAATTGTCAACATTATCAATGTCCCCCTTTTTATAAAGAGGCTTCACTACCGAGTACTTTAATCGATCAGGAAACCGACCACTCCTAAAGGAAAAGTTACAGATATGCCTAAGTAGTGGGCTAACATACATAGAACAATACTTCAGTATTCTGCTAGATACCCCTTCGTATCCATGAGAGTTCTTGGTCTTTAGTGATTTAATTATTAACTCGATCTTCCTCTTGTCAGTATCATGGAGGAGCATTTCAGGTAACAGTCTCTGAACACTTTTTTCTAAGAGCGCTATATGATTCCCTGTTGGGACTAGGTTTCTATTTAGTTCACCTGCTATATTCAGAAAGTGATTATTAAATACTGTACATATGTGCGACTTATCAATAACACGCACATTCCCACTACGCACTGATTCTATATCCTCGACCTGTCTCTGCAGACCAGCCACTTCCTTTACGACTGACCATATGGTTTTAATTTTATCCTGAGACTTAGCTATTCTATCTGCATACCACATACTTTTTGCCTTCCTAATAACATTTTTAAGCACCTTACAATACTGTTTGTATTGGGCTGCTGCATTTAGATTTTGACTATTTCTAACGTTTTGATATAATTGACACTTTGTTCTACAAGATATTTTTATCCCTCTAGTCAGCCACCCAGGCTGCCTGTTTGTGCTAGTGCCCTGTTTTGAACGTTCTAACGGAAAGCAACTTTCAAAGAGCACGAGAAAATTCTTAAGAAAAGCATTATATTTATCGTCTACTGTATCAGCGCTATAAACATCTTGCCACTCTTATTCCTTGATAAGGTTTACAAAGGTCTCTACAGCAACTGGATCAGCTTTCCTAAACAGCTGATGACTATATTTAACACGTGTTGCAGCACACAAATCTTTGAGTTAAAATTTGTGCATCATGATCTGAAAAGCCATTCACCTTTTTGCTAACAGAGTGCCCTTCTAGTAATGAGGAATGAACAAAAATGTTGTCTATGGTTGTTCTACTGTTCCCTTGCACTCTCGTTGGAAAGAATACGGTTTGCATAAGATTATATGAATTAAAGAGGTCTACCAGCATCCTCTTCCTTGCACAATCACTTATGCAATTAATATTGAAGTCACCACATATAACTAACTTTTTGTATTTCCTATAAAGTGAACCAAGAACCTCCTCTAGCTTTAGCAAAAATGTTGTGAAATCGGAGTCTGGGGATCTATAAATAACAACAGTTAGAAGTTTAGCTCCGTTAAATGTAACCACACCGGCACAACATTCA
This sequence comes from Schistocerca americana, assembly GCF_021461395.2. Taxonomy (NCBI): domain Eukaryota; kingdom Metazoa; phylum Arthropoda; class Insecta; order Orthoptera; family Acrididae; genus Schistocerca; species Schistocerca americana. Next base: position 266,006,513 of record NC_060119.1, on the reverse strand, counting down.
AACACCTTTTCAGTGCAGTACTTTGAAACATCAATTGACTCAAATGGGATACCGTTTTTCACATACATGGCTACTCCCCCACACCGCAAAGAGCTCCTCGAAAAGCTGCCAGCCAACCTGTATCCTGGTAAAGGAAGCCTCTGAATTATCTCCTTATTTAAGAAGTGTGTAAGTTTAGGGGCTTATGACCCTAGCAGTTAAGTCCCAAAAGATTTTTTCCATCGTGTTTATGTCTCCTGCGATATTGTCAGTGTGTGTGGGGGGGGGGGCGGGGGTGCAGCTGCTGAAGTCTCCCTGTTGCGTTCTCTGAACATGGCGCATGTATTATCTGCGCCATCAATCTCTGCCGCCAAAGGGTGTTGCGCGCCTGTGATCCACGGAAACTGAACACGATCCGCCTTGTTTCACCCAACTGCTAGCAGCTCATTGCGACCACGTGGCGAGCTTGTCGACGCCGTGATGCCTGTCAGTCTGCCCTGTTTTGGTGGGTGCGCTGTGCAAAGCTGGCCATCTGCAAGGCATCGCATTGGTTACAGAAGTGAGGCTGCGGCATGGCGGTGACGAATTCAGAAATTCTATTTCATCATTCTCTTGAGCCGTGGTGGGGCTGGCGCCAGTAGTATTTCCGACATGAGTACGATCGATTTCCTAGTGCAGAGGTTTCTCTTTAGGCTTGGGCCGGCTGGAGATATAAGGGAGTGCAGACCGCGAGTAGAGAAGAGGACACAACGCTTGAGAACGGAACGCGGCGGTGCGCGAGTCGGCGATTGGTTGGCGGACGGTAGCGAAGACGGCGTGCCTGAGGCCGGGCGGCGATTGTCACGTGGTTGTACTGGAGTCGGCGGGAGTTGGCCGGCGCTGTGCATTCTCCGGCAACCTCGTGAGCTGTGGATGTGCCCGCTTCCTTGGAGGGACACGCTGTTATGGTCTTGCGAAGTGATGGTCTGGCATCTTCGCGAAATCGCCCCAGCATCAAGACACACAGTCAAGTACGATCTTGGTACAGTAAGACGTTGCACGACGTGTGATGTTCTGCTTGTTCCGTTTCATTTGAGGCCTCCTACTAAGCGTGTGCTCGGCTTCCGCATAATACTAATGTATTTGCCGATGTGTGTCATTAAGTTCTAGTGAGTCCCGGTTCTCGTAAGCCGTTTCATTTCCCACTGTTAGAGTTTGTTTATCAGGTACTGTTTCAGTTAAAGGGAGAACTTTTTAGACAAATTATTTGTTGTTTAGCCTCGATTTTAGAGAGTTTATTTACTGGTCAATCTCAAATCTTAAGGTTAAGAACGGTTTTCCTATCTTCTGTTGTCAGGTGTGGTCTGTGTTTCAGTGAGCTGAAGCGGCGGGCAACTGAAGCGCAAGGCTTCTACAAGTGTGGCTTACGGGCAATGGGCTCCGCCTGAGCTCGTGTGTTCCTCTTCGGTACCGTTTGCTTGGCTACATTTTGGTGGCCTACTCGACGTGGGGTTGCAAACGGAGCCACGTCTTGGTTCGAAGTCAACTATTACTTCTCCCAGTCGGTTCCACCGTTCGTGGTTAAACTTCGGCCATACAAGCTTGGACCTTGCTTCTGTTGTTACACATTTATCATTCTACAAAGTTGTAATTTTCTATGCCCTATTCGTGTTAAAGTTGAGACTGTGTGTCAAATGTTATTTTACATATAATGTAAGGTTTTAATTGAAAGGGTCTTAAATAATGTGTCTTAACTAGAGTCGTTTGTTAAAGTTGTTTATTAACTTGCTCATGATTTATGTAATGAGCGTCTCTTAAATAATCTTGCCCGAGTGGCGCTTGTCAAATTTTAAGTGAGATTGTTTTCGTTAATTAATAAACCCATTGGAACTGAAATGTTCACTTTATTGGGTCAGCCCTTCCACCTCTTTAGATTGAAAGGTTAAACAAAACAGCTGTTAAGTATCTCCGTTCCAGTACTATGCTGCCATAGTCGCCAGAGCGCCAGGCGATGGTGAATCTTGCCAAGGCACATCTCACATCCCTCTCTCGCTGTGACCTCGAAGGAACTATGGTCAGGGCGTGCACACACTATGTTTTAGTGCTAGCGTGTCCATCTGTGTGACATTTCATAGCAGAACGACGACGCCGTCGGGGGACTTTGATTAATGTTCTTACTAAAGGGTCTGCCCTGCATGCACATTATGTTATGGTATAGTCTGAATAACGTCACCTCCCTACCAACATTAGGTAGTCTTCGGACTCTCCTTTGGCTCAGTTCCCCCGGATGCGATGATGGATCTGCTTGCTAAGGCCGCGCTGGGTAGTCGTGCGGTGTGAGGGGCCTCGTCGCGGTCCGTGCGGTTCCCCCCTTCGGAGGTTCGAGTGCTCCCTCGGGCATGGGTGTGTGCGTTGTCCATAGCGTAAGTTAGATTAAGTAGTGTTTAGGCTCAGGGATCGATGACCTCAGCAGTTTGGTCCCATAAGACCTTTCCACAAATTTCCAAAACCTGCTTCCTAACACAGAGGACGAAGTCCTTGATGCTACAGAGGTACGTTGTATGAAAAGGTTGCCCTGGCCCTAAGGCTCTCGTACTAGTTTTATCGGACATTTCGTCCCCTTCTGGCACCCGTGTGGACGGAGATTTTTCATGAGCTTATGTCACCTTTCGTGCGAGTTCCAGACGGTTTCCTCGATTTTTTCGTCATTCCCATCCACAAACCTCCGGGTATCTTACAGGCATGCAATTACTGCCCCCTTGGCGTTACTCGACAGCGACACAATGATCTTTGCCCGGCTGTTGGCTGCACGACTTATACGGACAGCTTGGTGCGTGGTTTCTCCCGATAAAACTTCTTTGGGAGGTGCCAATAGCATCCGCACTACCCTCTATCGCTAGCGGGACGTAATCGCTCTTGCTCATTCCCGTCGTGTGGCTGGGCTTTTGGCAGCTCTTGACTTCAGCAAGGCGTTCAATCAGGCCGATCATGACTACCAGGAAGGGGTGCTCTGCAATATGACGTATTGGGTCTCCTTCACGGAGCTACGTCTCGTGTACTCTAAAATGACCGCCACACTCCTCCCATCTCGATCCGTCGGTCAGTACGTCAAGGTTGCCTGCCCTCTACACTGTTGTATACGTTCACTATGGAATCGTTGCTCTGCGGCGTCCGTCAACGCCTTTCTGTGACCACGTATTCAGCTGCACTGCTTATGCGGACGATCTCGTCATCGTTCTGCGTAGCGGTGCTGAGGTTATGGCGTCACTGGAATGTGTTACCAAATACGGCGAAGCTTCAGGTAGTTGCTTTTAACGTCTGCAAATCGAGCATCATGGCTATAAGTGCGGGGTGTCCAGGGGACAGCGCTGCTCCCTTGTGGGTAGCTGATACTAACCGATGCTTAGGACTCGATTTCCCAAAATGGTTCAAATGGCTCTAAGCATTATGGGACTTATTACCTGAGGTCATCGGTCCCCTAGACTTAGAACTACTTAAACCTAACTAACCTAAGGACATCCCATACATCCATGCCCAAGGCATTCGAACCTGCTAACGTAGCAGCAGCGCGGTTCTGGACTGAAGCGCCTAGAATCGCTCGGCCACAACGGCCGGCTCAGTTTCACAAATGATCTGTGGCACACGATTGACCTCAACTGCCGACGCCTACTTTCCCAACCACGAGCTGAGCTATTAGATCTGCGTTTACGAGCGCTCGATCTTCTGACACCATAGGTAAATGTATATTTGGCGTCACACATCCCCCACGTGGCAGGGACACTGCATATTACACCATCCATGGCCGGCCGCATGCTCGTGGCATTGGGTTCATTTGTTTGTCACGGTTTGCTGTTCAAGGTCAGGTAAGAGACCCTCCCCTTACCGCGGTGCAGGGGCGTTTTAGGTCTGTGTCATGTGACTGACAGAGCGATAACCCCTTTCACTGGCTCTCACATGGCACTGAGGCGTCGTTATCCTACTTGCCTTACCAGCCTATTGCTGGCGGCCCTTGCACCTCACCCTCTCTCACTACCTATCCCACTTTCGAATGTCGCTCAGTGTATTACTTCTGCCACTTTTTCCTCGACCTGAGCTACATCCTATAGGTCAGCCACTTGTGTTATGGGCCAATGGTTTAAACCAGGAGTAGGCAAGTAATTTTAGATGGGGTCCGGATACTTTTGAAAATTTTCATCGGCATAAAAAAGCAACTCATATTCCTTACTAATTTTTATTTGAATTTTCGATCACAAAGTAATATGAAAAACAATAGGCGTAACTATCAAAAATCAATGGGAGAAATTACATTTGCGGTCTTGAGGCAGCTTTTTTAAGTTAGGTTCACGCGAGGTTATGCGAAGAGTGTCTCCAAGGCAGGCAGTCGTTAATCTTCAGCCATATTAGTTCTTCAGAAAATTCGTTTTTGAAAATGATGTTTCACAAACGTATGAGGAACTAAACCTAGTAAACGGATAATTTTTTAAAATTACCGTATTTTCCTGGGACATGTTTACTCCAGTATTCTTCGCCGGATGCTGTTTTATACGTTTGCAAGGAAATGTCATTTGGAGGAATGACTTTGAAAAGCGGAACATCATCGTAGCCTCTGCTGGTGGCGAAACTTCAAAAGGCGATTTTAAGAATCGCGCCAACATCTCTATATCTGCGAAGTCTTAGAATCCTGCTGCAAAGTTCTTCCTAAGATGTGAAATAAAATCTGAAAATACTTCAATATCTAGTTCAGAATTATTTTTATATTCAAGTTTTGCTGGAAAGTGAATAAAATCCTGATGTGCAATGTCTTTTTGAAGGTAATGCCGCTTGCGATGGAAAGAAAACACGCTGTATCAGATTACATACTAATTTCGCATTTCCCTGTAGCTCAGCATTGAGAGCTTCTGAACGTTTCAAATGTCTTTCACGAAAGCCACTGATAAAATCTTGCGTACGTTTGCTGGGAAATCGAGATAGGTTCTTCTTCTTGTCTACGAAAGAGGCTATTTCTGCTTTCGTTGGCCAGAAACGTTCAATGACGTGACCTTTACTTAGCCAGCGAACATCGTCGTGCTGCAGTGACTCAGAAAGCGCTGAAACACGCCCTTTGAACCGTCTGCGTTGAAGAGCGATACGAGACCATATAAAATAAATCAACTTCATCGAGCTATCCATTACTTTTTTCAGAGTAGCAGTAAGCTTTCCACAAAGGGCTGTAGGGTGAATTATGCAATGATAACATAGTAGTCCAGAACTCTTATACTTATTTCTCTTTGATAGTCCCTTTTCTTTACTGATCATCACGGTTGAAAAAGACATTATTTTATTGTACCTAATGGTTGATATTGTCATAACGATATCAAAGGTCTCGACTGAACCTTCTCCGCGAGTCTTGCCTTTGAACAGCAATATTACTAGCAGTTCTTCCCTAAATACTTTACTTTAAATATCGAAAAATCGCACGAAAGTAGGAATTTCTTCATCATTAAAAAAGTCACAAGAGTCCGCAAGTGGTGTGGCGTCTTCTGCGGAAGTTCAAGCAAACTTACTATCAGCGCCAAAATTTCAGTTCTTCTTGCGTCGGTTGTTGCTGACAATGAAATTTTGTTTGGTATCTCAGACGCTGAAAATGGCTTTTACTGTTTATGAAGCACCCAGCACACTCGCAACACTGTTTCGGCAGATTTTGCTTACTCGCTTGCAGAGCGATTTTGTAAGGCCGCTCTATTTTTTGCAGTAAAGTAGATATGAGTAGAGATTTTTTTGACGAGCTACACTACCCAGAGGAAAATTTTTCAGAACTGTTGATGAGATGTTCGGTAGTGTCGCTTAAAATTGGCGTGTTTAACAAAGGCGACAGTTTCAACAAAAGGTAAACCGGAACAGCTCCAACTCTATCACGCAGCGCATAAAAAAGAGAAGTTCTTCAGTCCACTCAGTCGAAAAAGTTCCTATGGGACTAAACTGCTGAGGTCATCGGTCCCTAGGCTTACACACTACTTAATTTAACTTAAACTTACTCTAAGGATGGATGGATGGTTTGGGGAAGGAGACCAGACAGCGTGGTCATCGGTCTCATCGGATTAGGGAAGGATGGGGAAGGAAGTCGGCCGTGCCCTTTCAGAGGAACCATCCCGGCATTTGCCTGGAGTGATTTAGGGAAATCACGGAAAACCTAAATCAGGATGGGCGGATGCGGAATTGAACCGTCGTCCTTCCGAATGCGAGTCCAGTGTCTAACTTACTCTAAGGACAACACACATGCCCGAAGGAAGACTCGAACCTCCGACGGGGGAAGCCGCTCGGACCGTGGCGCAGCTGCCTCGCACGGCTTTAGATTTGTTCTTTATAAAAATACCGCCGCCTGGCAAAAAGCGTGCGCCGATGAACCGTAAAGGAGCAGCTTCCATGTCACAGGTCGGCGTGTACACCCGACCGATAGATAAAATGTCATTTCACATCAAAGTTTCTTCGAGCGGCGTTAAGCTTTTGTTCGAGCTACGAACACAAAAATTGTGTTAAAATGAATATGCCTGTTCAGATTACAACAGGCTTCATAGGCTGCTAGAGTCGCGGACTGATTTATACAGTTTCCTATTCCATTAAACAAAATTCTCATGTTGCCTTCGGGAGTACAGAGCTGCTACGTGGATCAACACAACACGCTGTGCCAGTCGGCCAGCTTTCTTCGTTCAGCCTACGCCCTTCAGCGCACTCTCCCCCACTACAGAGCGTAGAAACTACGTACTTAATCCGCCTGCTAACCATTATCATATGAGTCACGCAGTTACTTGCAAAATACAGTTAAGAGTGGTAACGGTGGCACTCAAACGTATGTTACCCACGGAAAAATATTTTTAAGCAATTTTCTTGACTATACTTTCAAAATATTTTTGGTGGTCCAGATTTTGACCTCCAGTGGTTCGGACCTGGACCACGGTCTGCCAGTTGCCGACCGCTGGTTTAAACTAGAGAAATATGAATATGGGAAAGGTTAGGACACCAAGTTTCTTTGACCTGTACATAGCGAGATCATAGGTGCATGAAAGTTTCGAAATATGATAGATCACACGTATGCGAGTGGCGCATGCACGAGAGAAAACTTCCTGATCCGTCGCATTCGCAAAAACTTACAAATAAAAATAAATTTCCTTTTTCCACGTCTATGGTCACAAATTTTTATGTCATCAGACTACAAGTTTCGGTCTACACTCCTGGAAATTGAAATAAGAACACCGTGAATTCATTGTCCCAGGAAGGGGAAACTTTATTGACACATTCCTGGGGTCAGATACATCACATGATCACACTAACAGAACCACAGGCACATAGGCACAGGCAACAGAGCATGCACAATGTCGGCACTAGTACAGTGTATATCCACCTTTCGCAGCAATGCAGGCTGCTATTCTCCCATGGAGACGATCGTAGAGATGCTGGATGTAGTCCTGTGGAACGGTTTGCCATGCCATTTCCACCTGGCGCCTCAGTTGGACCAGCGTTCGTGCTGCACGTGCAGACCGCGTGAGACGACGCTTCATCCAGTCCCAAACATGCTCAATGGGGGACAGATCCGGAGATCTTGCTGGCCAGGGTAGTTGACTTACACCTTCTAGAGCACGTTGGGTGGCACGGGATACATGCGGACGTACATTGTCCTGTTGGAACAGCAAGTTCCCTTGCCGGTCTAGGAATGGTAGAACGATGGGTTCGATGACGGTTTGGATGTACCGTGCACTATTCAGAGTCCCCTCGACGATCACCAGTGGTGTACGGCCAGTGTAGGAGATCGCTCCCCACACCATGATGCCGGGTGTTGGCCCTGTGTGCCTCGGTCGTATGCAGTCCTGATTGTGGCGCTCACCTGCACGGCACCAAACACGCATAGGACCATCATTGGCACCAAGGCAGAAGCGACTCTCATCGCTGAAGACGACACGTCTCCATTCGTCCCTCCATTCACGCCTGTCGCGACACCACTGGAGGCGGGCTGCACGATGTTGGGGCGTGAGCGGAAGACGGCCTAACGGTGTGCGGGACCGTAGCCCAGCTTCATGGAGACGGTTGCGAATGGTCCTCGCCGATACCCCAGGAGCAACAGTTCCCTAATTTGCTGGGAAGTGGCGGTGCGGTCCCCTACGGCACTGCGTAGGATCCTACGGTCTTGGCGTGCATCCGTGCGTCGCTGCGGTCCGGTCCCAGGTCGACGGGCACGTGCACCTTCCGCCGGCCACTGGCGACAACATCGATGTACTGTGGAGACCTCACGCCCCACGTGTTGAGCAATTCGGCGGTACGTCCACCCGGCCTCCCGCATGCCCACTATAAGCCCTCGCTCAAAGTCCGTCAACTGCACATACGGTTCACGTCCACGCTGTCGCGGCATGCTACCAGTGTTAAAGACTGCGATGGAGCTCCGTATGCCACGGCAAACTGGCTGACACTGACGGCGGCGGTGCACAAATGCTGCGCAGCTAGCGCCGTTCGACGGCCAACACCGCGGTTCCTGGTGTGTCCGCTGTGCCGTGCGTGTGATCATTGCTTGTACAGCCCTCTCGCAGTGTCCGGAGCAAGTATGGTGGGTCTGACACACCGGTGTCAATGTGTTCTTTTTTCCATTTCCAGGAGTGTATAATGTACAGCAGTGCTGCTGACGAGATGATTCTTGGGTGTATCATTATTTGCATATGTTTGACGATGTCGGCGCTGATTTTGTGTTTAGCTTTTGAAGATGCCACTATGGCTCCAATATATGAGGACATGTTTTTGTAAAACAGATCTGAAAATGATCGTGATATAGCAAAACCTGTAGTCTGATGACACAGAAATTTGTACCATAGATGTGAATTAAAGGAAATTTATTCTATTTTCGCGTCACTGTTCAATTCGCGACCATGTCCCAGCTTGTAGGACTTACTAAGTAATTCATGGCTCACATTGTCTTTTTGTACCACGGCACGACACACACAGAAATCAGACTGAGGCAGGGATACAAATAATAAACATGAAATAATCACTTAAATGTCAATGAGGATCATGAAAATCGTAATACAGTCGTCTAATAATTTGTTGTGGTGTGCAACTTAAAGTACTACATCTTTCGCACTTCATACGCTCCGTCGTTTATATGCACAAGAAACTCTGCTACCTGCAGAATAATTTTGTTTCTGTATGAGATTTTAATAACGCTTAGCACTGAGTCCTTGTGTGGCATGCAAAGCGCAATACGTAGTACCGGTTGGATATAATTACCTGTTCCTTATTTAACATGTTATAACACGGAAACTAATTACCGTAAGAGTACCAATCTTGGAAGCATTAATGTCCAGAGTAAGGGGTGCATTGTTTTCATGCGTTACAGCACCACCGTCCAGTTCCAACGATGGCTACCAGGGGCCGTGATCAGTCATCGTGATTCATGGTCTCACAAACTTGACCAGTCGCAATGCACATGTTGACGTGTCAACATGAGCTTGGACAAAAGGAGCAGCAGTAATACTACAGCTGCTCTTCGAGAATATCGCCGGCTGAAAGGATTATGGAAGGGTCAGCTTGCTCCACCTGCTGTGCACAGCATGATGAACAGGTTGGAATCAACTGAAGAACTGGGCGTCGCTTCGGGAGGAGGCCGAAGACCGGTTGCACCACAGGTGGTTAATGAAATCGCTGTTGCTACGGCAGACCACGCTGCGCAAAATTTCCCGATCATCTGGCGGGGCGCGTGCTGTAACATGACGGTTGAACATCCCGTGGTCCACTGTATGGAAAGTGCTTCGAACCAGTCTCAAATGGTATCCGTACAAAATCCATATTGTACAGCAGCTTGCACCGCAGGACGCACAACGACGTATTGATTTCGCTCTCAACTTTCTCGCAAGGACTGAAGTTGACGAGGACTGCCCCTACCTATAGGAAGACGAAGTTCATTTTTGTCTGAGGTGAACACAAAGAACTGCCGGGTGTTAGGATCTTCACGTCCAGTCACTGTGCATGAAGTTCCTCTATATGGTGAATGTGTCACCGTATAGTGTGGCTTCACGGCTGCGTTAATCATTGGCCCATTCTTTCTTGAACAGGTTGGCGCTCGAGAACCAAAGGCGTGCAGTGTGGATGGCCAGCTTTGCTGCAATATGCTTTGCCAGCATGTCATACCTGCCCTACAGGAGAGAGACGCACTAAACTCAACAGTTTCCATACAAGGTAGGAGCCCAGCGCACTCCTCTAACTGCACTCTGATTTCTATACAAGTTGTAAATAACTTTTCAGTTCCTGTATTTTAACCATGCTTCCTTCAAAATGTCAGAGAGTGTATAAATCGCTCGTGAAGCTCACCTGCTTTCGTTTCCAAATACTAGGCCGCCACGATCACCTGATCTCACTACCTGTGATTTCTGGTTGTGGGGCTACCTGAAGGACGGGGTTTACCAAGGGAACATTCACATATGGGCTGATCTGAAGAGCAGTATATCAAGATAATTAGCCAGTGTACTTACGGATATGCTTCGTTCTGCTGTGCAGAATGCAATCCTGCGTTTTCAGAGCTTCTGGACACTCTCGGGCGCCATATTGAGCCTCTTTTGTAGCAGTAATGACACCGGTATGTAATGGTATGCTGTACCGTACCAGCATATTAAATGTGTTTCACCTGACTTGATTCTGCAATATTTCTCTTCCCCATGTCGTTGACATTAATGCTACCAATTTAGTCCTCGCACGGTAATTAGTTTCCGTGTTATAACGAGTTAAGTAGGGAAAATTTACCTACAATCACCCGGTACAAATGGTTTCTAGCCTTTACACTTAGTCGGTCCCTTCATGAGCAAGTACTTTATTTCATAAAGATAACACACAGCAGTTTGTTTAAAAGTTCAGCAGTTGTTTCACTTCCAAAAAGGATCGATGTTTTTTGTTATTATGTTCTATACAAGTATTTACAACATGTAAAATTCACAAAAGGAAAAATCATCTTGTCTATTCCCTGCACGTTTTTTTCTTTATATAGCTAAGAAGATCCTACAGTGGAACACGTTTCCATACATATTAATCACCCAATCCTTAGAAGTAATAATAAAAAAATCGTAGAGACATACGTAATGATACAATATGAACTATGTAGTTTTTTAGACAGCTTTGGTGACACTGTAATTACATGTAGTCCAATCACTCTCCCATTCATTAAATAATGTTGATTAAATAATTAAATAATGTTGATTGATCACTGAAAATATTAAATCAGAAGAGGATGTTCCAACAAAGAATCTTGCGAATCACAGCCTCCCTCTTGGCCCACGCTATGGAATAAATTTGGTGACAGAAAGTATTGTTGGGAACAATATTCATATGGTACACGCATTCTATAATTACTCAGGTCTTGCCAGAGAATACTTGAATACGTAACAACAACAGGTTCGCTAGCCTTCTGATCTTCTCCAAGGCACTCAGATTCTTGAGGCTTGTCGTCGATTTTAGTCGAATCAAGCTGTTTGTTGTTTATAGGTGTTGGCACTGGTTCTTGATCGTGGTCGACAAGGTAACTGTCTATTCACAGTACCTTGCTACCCATTGCCTTCAGTTTAAAATCCCGGCAGAATCTGCAATGTCTTTGCTTAGTACGAATTTAATCTACAATCGTCACTCCTATTTCTAAAAACTTCTGCTTTTAATGTCGACCTTCGTGTTACTCCAGCCATACCTAACAAACACGGCGCAGACAACCCTCTTACTACGAGAGAAGTGTATTCTATTGCTCCGTTTTCGAATTCTATCAACACCTGTGCCTGCTTCTCCAATCTTTGTGTACGGACGCCAACAGCTTCCGATACCACACAATTCTGCCCTGACAACGTCGGAATCTTGGTCGTTTCACAGTCTTTTATAAGAAATGATTAGCCAAAACTTTGACAGATACTGTGGTAACCATTGTCGTAGTCGTAATTCCACCGACAATACCTTGGACTGCGGCCTGAACCCACTGCTCCTTGCACGATATAGCATCATCGCAAAGTTTTTTGTGTATTGGTATAGTCAATGTGACGTAGTGTGTTGGTTGGTTCGCTATAGCAAGTGCCCCCATCCCTTCATGCGGTCATTCTCACGGAGCGCGACAAGATTTCTTATAGTTTGCAGTGTCATTTGAGGTTGAGGGTTGCCCTTCGGCGCCTCAGCTATCCATGTTGGTTCCTGCTGGTGCTGAGACCAACCAGGGGGTGGTCCAGAATTTGGCACAGAACATTTTCGGTTATCATTCGCTTTCTGTATTTGGGGTGGCCCATGAAAATAAGACCATCGCTGATTACCGTTATGAGGAGGTGACCAGAGCCCTGTTTACGGCCCATTTCTACTCATTAAGTAACCAGCTGTGACAATTTTGTTTCGTATTGTGAAACCTGCAGCATATTGCCTAGGCTCATTTCTGTTTACATTTTCAGGCCCACCTGGAGGTCGGGCGTCAGTGCCACGAGTGACGTCATTCTGGCCGCTGCTGGAGTGGCTCGCAGAGTGCAGTGTCGCAGCACCACCGTTGCCGCTACTCTGCTTGGTGACCTTCTGAATTAAATACAACGAATCCATCGCGGACAAAACATTTTCTTTGTTGTTCTCTGGTGCTTATATCAATTTTTCCCACATACTAATCGGTAATTTAGCTTTCGATACCCCCATAACGTCCTTAAGCACTATCGGCTTGTCACAGTATCGATTTTTACTGAGGTATCTCTAGAAATACTTCCTGAGATTGCCTTGCTTTTGTTTATAAGTCTCAGGATTGAATACCTCACGCCTTATACGAGCTTGCACATGAACAGACCAATATATTGAAAGCAATGCCAGTTCAAACTGATCGTAGGTTAAACAAGTTTCGGACGTTTCCACGGCACGGATTCCCCTTGAATATAAGGTACTGAAAATTGAATTTTTTGTATTCACTCCAAGTTTCGCGCAAAATTGCTCCAAAACTGCGAATGAATACGAGCGCATGGGGATATTTCCTTTCAGGCGTAAAGACATGAAACTGCCGGTGCTAAACTAAACCTTCTTCCATATGTACGGCTGTTAATGTTGGTGTGCACCCCACCGATTGTATGAGCATTCTGCACATGGGATAACAGGCCCTGCACTGTGTAAAAAAGTCTGATTACGCAAACAAAATTTTGCGTAATTTTTGACCTTGCGCTCCGCCCGAACTTCCAACCATTTGTACTGAATTGTTCCTTAAAGAACGTTTCTTGGTTTGATTTGATTTGATTTTGAACTTGTACTGGCTTGGTTAGTTGTAACTGTCCTGTTGTTTAGCTTTGCGTGACTTTATGCATTTCCAACTGCGAGAGAAAACAAATACGTATATCCATCTGCGAGGATACAACATGAATTTGGCCCTATTTTATGATCTTTCTAAAAAATGTGCAAACTGATTAAATCCTGAACTTTTCTATTAGTCTCTTTAATTAAAGGAAGTGGTCGCTCTGCGTTAATGATCTGTCAAGTAATTCTTTTCATAAAAGAATCACTGTGCGTTGATAATTTTCGTAGAAAACGGATTCTGAAATGAAAAATATCTTACCTCTCAATGTGCGCCAGCTGCAAATTTCTAACTACGATTGCTGAGAGCTTAATGCAATGCACCTGTCAACAAGTAAACTATTTTAACACATAATTGCGTGAGACTGTCTAAATAAAAAGGACTTGGCTCGAGGATGTGGACAATGCTCTAAAGTGAATTGTATCTTTAACAATCTTTTTTCGAACTTTGTGACATATTATTAACTGTATGAAATTCGTGTTACAAAACTCATTAATATTGACAATGGGCAAAACTGATATGAAATTCTTACATTCACAAATGTTAGACAAGTAACTGATTTTTTTTTTTTTATATTTATGAATTTGGCCAGCTATGGACCGCATACAACTTAAGACTTATGGTGTTTTTTTTTCTTCCGTTCTTCCCAGTACTTCTTCATTTTCTCGCCAACTGCTCGTCGCTGCTCATCTGTCCACACTCTCTTGGGTCGAGGTTTTGGCTCTTCTTCTTCATAGTTTGCGTTTTCTATAAGTAGCCTAAGGTGATTCCTGTCACGTATTATCTCTTCTGTAACACCTATTTTCTTGGCGTCTTTCTTTACTGCTTCTATCCGTCCTACAGTTTTTTTCAGCTTACTAACGTAATTAGCCGGCCGAAGTGGCCGTGCGGTTAAAGGCGCTGCAGTCTGGAACCGCAAGACCGCTACGGTCGCAGGTTCGAATCCTGCCTCGGGCATGGATGTTTGTGATGTCTTTAGGTTAGTTAGGTTTAACTAGTTCTAAGTTCTAGGGGACTAATGACCTCAGCAGTTGAGTCCCATAGTGCTCAGAGCCATTTGAACCAACTAACGTAATTAAAAATTTTCTTTGTAACCCGTGTTTCTTCCATTCTTTCTAAATGTCCATAAAATTTTAGCTGTCTCTTCCTCATTGTATCGGTGATCTTTTCTATATTTTTGCATAGGTCTTCATTTCTCCTTTTAATCCACCTATTTTTCTTGTTTTTCTCAGGATCTAGAATTTTTCTTAGTATTTTTCTCTCTCTTTTTTCTAGTTCTCTTAATTCACCTTTCTTATTCAATGTTAGACACTCTGATACATACGTTGCTTGTGTCCTAATAACTGAATTATAATGTTTAATCATCGCTTGTATGGATATTGATTTCTTATTGTAGTAGTTTTGTGTTAATTTATATGCAAATTCTAACTTTTTTTATTCTTTCTTTATTTGTTGTGTTATCCAGTCAAATGGCTTGGATCCACTCCCCCAGGTATTTGAATCTATCAGCTCTTTTAATTTTTCCATACTTTGTTTTCATAAACTTTTCTGTATTGTGTTTGTGTTCTATATACTCGGTTTTTTCATAGGATATTTTTAGCCCAGTCTTTTCATCAATCTAGTGTAACAGATCAAGCATAACTGTTGCGTCCGTTCGGTTTTCAGTTATGAATGCCATATCATCCGCAAAGGCTAAACATTTAACTTCAAATTTGTTCTTTCCTTGGTCCATGCTTATACCCTTTGTGCCTCTGTTTTTTAATGTGCTTTCCCATGTTTTTACTATTTTATCTAAAACCAAATTAAAGAGAATTGGGGACAGTCCGTCTCCTTGTCGAACTCCTGTTTTGATTTTGAATGGTTCAGAAATTTCGCCTTGAAACTTAATTCTTGAAGTTGTATCTGTGAGCGTTTGTTCACAAGTCTTCTGGTGTTTTCATCTATTCCTGATTCATAAAGCATCTGGAATAGTGTTCGTCTGTCAACTGAGTCGTAGGCCTTCTTGAAGTCTACGAAAGTAACTACCGTATTTTTACACTGTATAGCTCTCACTCTCAAAATTGTTTTTAATTTAAGAATCTGTTCTGCACATGATCTAACTTTTCTAAATCCTGCTTGATAATCTCCTATATTAGGTTCTGCTTGTTCCTCTATTCTACTTAAAAGTGCTTTAGAAAGTATTTTGTATGTCACTGGTAACAAGGATATGCCCCTGTAGTTGTTGGTGTTTGTTTCATCTCCTTTTTTATGGAGAAAGTGGATGAATGCTTGTTCCAGTCACTGGGTATGATTCCTTTTGTCCAAATGTCTTTAATTACTTTGTGAATTTTCTGCCATGTAACTGATAAATATAAAAAATACCTTACAGTGAAAATTGCACGATCTTTAATGAACAATCTAATGTTCCCTGATGTGGAGGTGTCATTCAACAATGGTTGCAAACTACGTGCGGCTGCAGCGACACTAAATAACAAAATATTACCTTCATTCTCGTTCATACTCTTTCCTAATCTCATTACATATCAATTAATTCTAAATTACTAATCAAATCTGTCTCCTGTGTTCCACAACATATAATTTTATTTAAACACAAATGCACTCAATTTTATGTCTACTTTGCCACGAATCGTCTGGTGGGCGTCTGTCTCACTACTTCCTCACAATAGAACTCCCGCTTTCCTCGCTGTTAAACAGAGATGACAAAAACAAGCACATCTTCCAAGGGCACAGCTACAATGACCAAAGACTGCGCGCGGGTTCGTGCTTTAAAAAGAAAGTAAGCTTAGGGACGAATGACCTTAGAAGTTAAGTCCCATAAGATTTCACACACATTTGAACATTCTTGATTTTTTATAAATTTGAAAACTTAATAAACCACGGAATAATTTAGATAGAGAGGTAAAAATTGACACACATCATGGGGTGTTATTAGAACAAAAAAAAAAAAAAAAAAAAAAAAAATTCTTAGACGGGTGAAAGATCTCTTGCGCGCGTCGTTTGGTGATGATCGTGTGCTCAGCCGCCACTTTCGTCATACTTGGCCTCCCAGGACCCCATACCTCAGTCCGTGCGATTATTCGCTTTGGGGTTACCTGAAGTCGCAAGTGTATCGTGATCGACCGACATCTCTAGGGATGCTGAAAGACAACATCCAATGCCAATGCCTCACCATAATTCCGGACATGCTATACAGTGCTGTTCACAACCTTAGTCCTCGACTACAGCTACTGTTGAGGAATGATGGTGGACATACTGAGCATTTCCTGTAAAGAACACCATCTTTGCTTTGTCTTACTTTGTTATGCTAATTATTGCTATTCTGATCAGATGAAGCGCCATCTGTCGGACATTATTTGAACTTTTGTAATTTTTTTTTTTGGTTCTAATAAAACCCCATGTCATTCCAAGCATGTGTGTCAATTTGTACCTCTGTGTCTACATTATTCCGTGATTTATTCAGTTTCCAAATTTATACTGACTTTTTGGTCACCCGGTGTTCTAATGGTTCAAATGGCTCTGAGCACTATGGGACTCAACAATTGAGGTCATCAGTCCTCTGGAACTTAGAACTACTTAAACCTAACTAACCTAAGGACATCACACACATCCATGCCCGAGGCAGGATTCGAACTTGCGACCGTAGCGGGCGCGCGGTTCCAGACTGAAGCGCCTAGAACCACTCAGCCACACCGGCCGGCCTGGTATTCTAAAAAATAGTGAATGAGTACATATGTACGTCAGAATTGGAGGAGATGAAAGTGTTCGCTACACGATAGGTCACACACTAGTTTAATCTTATTTATCTTTAATCTTATTTATTTATATTTAGTATCATGAAGTCAGCTAGTAAAAAATGCGTACAGATTAACTCAAATTTCACGCGACCGTGACGGAAGACAAGATAGAAGTGAGCTAGCGCTAAAAAAAGTACAGCTACATTTTCTTGTTTTAGCAAATGAATAATGCCCCCTCCTTGACTTTTTAGAATATTCTGATCTGAAATGCGGATAGCTGGTATCTTTCATAGGATATATGCGTTATACAATGTCGATTTACACGAAATTTTTTGTATCTGTAATTGAATAAGTAAGGTGCACATAAGTACTAGAGCTAGTCTCTACCCTTAATATCGATAAGAAAAACGTAGAAACTTTGTAAAGAGATAGCTCAAAATGTAATAAAGCAACTGTGTCGATGTGTGTTTAGTATCGGCATAAAAATTGTTTTGATTCCATTCGTAAAACAGCGCTCGCTTCACATTTTTTTTTTCGCCAGTTTACTCCATATGACTCGTACAATATTCGCTAGTTATTGTTCAACGTTTGCGAGGTGAACAATCATGAAGTCAGCTTGTTCTTCCACGAAACACTGTCCAATTCGGTGCTCTTACCCGTTTACTGTTTTCTGGTGAGAGATCACTGGCTTCTTGCGAAAACCTTTCTATCAGACTTACACCAATACTCCGCAAGCCACCCTAGAATGTATGGCAGAGCGTACGTTTGATATGAATTTTATTGCCGCCTATCCCCGTTCCATTCACGACAGGCGCGTGGGATGTACGACTGCCGGTGAACCCCCGTATCATTCTGATTTTTCTGATTTGCTTGTCGCACACATTTCGCTTCGTCGAACACATGTGGGTGGGGGGGGGGGGGAGCATTATATTGCTCCACTCTTCTTGGAACATAGGTTCTCCGAAAAAATTTCAACAACAAACGTCTCTGTGACGCACAACGGCTCCCTTTCAGCATCTGCCGCTGTCATGGACATGTAATAATGGGAGATGGCACTACAGACTACGCTTCACGTTGCTTTGAACCCGCCGCCGCTATATTGCATGCACCGAAACGTTATCAGACTACTTTTACTACTGCTTCCCGTTCATAATTTCTGTCATCTGTAGGCAGCAGTTGCTGTAAATTGTAAAGCGCTCGCGTGAGTAAAACAGTTTCTCAAAGGCATTTTCAGATGTTTTCCTGATCTTAAATGCACTTTTGGCCCAGTAATATGACGTATTAAGCCTCGTTAATGTAACATTGTTTTCGTTTTACTTTTAGATATAAGCAAGAATACGAGTATGTAATGTGACAGGGTTTGTTTTATAATCCGTTCATCATAACAATAAACTAGATGCATTCTTCCGCGGTTGCTGGAACCTCATTGGATTTCCGTTTCACGTGGGACTGCAGCCAAGCTGTCTCGAGGACTGTCAAGTACGATAATTAGAGTACATTTTGTGCTGTGCGTTACCCGCACATCGACTTAGCGATAGTATGGGACAACGGCTTTACCGGCGCATTTAACTTGGGCAGCACTGGCCGGTCAGATGGTACAGCTAGCCTTCAGTGACGTGTCCATCTGCAGTTCACATGTGAAGAAAAAAAAAAAAAAAAGACACGAGCAGAGGAGCAATAAGACTTCGAATGTCATTTAATTTTTAAGCAGAATGAGATAATACACTGCACATCTCTCACAAAACGCTGCTTACACGACTAGACGAAAACCGCAACACGTTATCGTTTATAGCTAAAGTACTATTGTAATTAAAAACAAGTATGATGAAAATTTGACTTAACCACACCGTAATAGGCACATAGGGAACACACACGACACAGATCTGTAAGTCCAAGCTATTGGTGCTACAAAACGCCACCGTTTACTGCTCATGTACCCCGACATCAATATGGGATATGGTCAGCATGCACACGTACACAGGCCGCACAACGTGCTGGCATACTATGGATCAGGTGGTCGAGCAGCTGCTAGGGTATAGCCTCCCATTCTTGCACCAGTGCCTGTCGGAGCTCCTGAAGTGCCGCAGGGGTTTGAAGACGTGCAGCGATACGTCGACCGAGAGCATCCCAAGTCGTTCTCGATGGGGTTTAGGTCTGGAGAACAGTCAGGCCACTCCATTCACCTGATATCTTCTGTTTCAAGGTACTCCTCCACGATGGCAGCTCGGTGGCACCGTGCGTTACCATCCATCAGGAGGAAGGTGGGGCTCACTGCAATCTCGAAAAGGCGGTATGCTAGTGCAAAATGACGTCTCGATGCACCTGACCTGTTACAGTTCCTCACTCAAAGACATGCAGGGGTGTACATGCACCAATCATAATCCCACGCCACACCATTAAACCACGACCTACATACAGGTCCCTTTCAAGGATATTAAGGGGTTGGTATCTGGATTCTGGTTCACGCCAAATGAAAACGCGGCGAGAATCACTGTTCAGACTATACCTGGACTCGTCCGTGAACATAACCTGGGCCCACTGTTCCAATGACCATGTACTGTGTTCTTGACACCAGGCTTTACGGGCTCTCCTGTGACCAGGGGTCAGTGGAATGCACCTTGCAGGTCTCCGGGCGAATGAGCCATGTCTGTTCAGTCATCTGTAGACTGTGTGTCTGGAGACAGCTGTTCCAGTGACTGCGGCAAGATCCCGAGCAAGGCTACCTGCAGTACTCCGTGGCTGTCTGCGGGCACTGATGATGAGATATCGGTCTTCTTGTGATGTTGTACACTGTGAACGTCCCATACTGTAGCGCCTCGACACGGTTCCTGTCTGCTGGAATCGTTGCCATAATCTTGAGATCACACTTTGTGGCATACTGAGGGCCCGTGCTACGACCTGCTGTGTTTGACCAGTGTCCAGCCGCTCTAGTATTCTACCCCTCATAACGTCATCAATGTGTGTTCTTTGAGCCATTTTCAACACCCAGTCACGATTAGCACGTATGAAAACCTCTGCACACTTACTCGCTGCCCCGTACTCTGACTTGCACCAACACGCCTCTGCGTGAGTGGACTGCTGCCAGCGCCACCGTGCGACGACCGCAGGTCAAATGCATCGCATGGTCATAACCCGAGGTGATTTAAACCCGCAAACCGCCCAGCAGAGCGATGTTTCATCATGTATCAGCATTATCCCTAATTCATGCGTGTAGGTGTTTCAAAAGTAATCACCGTAGCTGTTGATATATTCATCCCACTGTGAGACAAGACGAATAATATCTTCGTGGAAAAATGTTAGCGTCTGCGTATGGAACCATGATTGTATCTCCTCGTCGGAAGCAAATCTTTCTTCAGGGCACTAAAAATAGGAAATCGCGTGGGGAGCTATCGGGTGTGTATGGAGCATGTTAAGTGCCTCTCAGCAAAGCTGCTGCAGCGTAGTCGACATGACCTTGACAATATGTGGCCGGTTTCGGCGGTTGTCGTGGGCCCACTTCTTCCCAAGGTTGTTTCGACTACGTTGCACAAGTTTCGCTTGGAAGCCCTTACACATCAGTCACACAATCCCGATCTCTCTAAATGCGATTTCCATATTTTTGGTGACCAGAAGAATGTGCTATTGACAAGGGATTTCAGATCGATTCCGTATTTCTGGTTTTCCGGAAGGTTTTTGACACAGTACCACGCAAGCGACTCGTAGTGAAATTGTGTGCTCATGGAATGTCGTCTCAGTTATGTGACTAGATTTGTGATTTCCTGTCAGAGAGGTCACAGTTCGTAGTAACTGACGGAAAGTTGTCGAGTAAAACAGAAGTTATTTATGGCGTTCCCCAAGGTAGTGTTATAGGCCCTTTGCTGTTCCTTATCTGTATAAACGAGTTTGGAGTCAATCTGAGCAGCCGACTTCGGTTGTTTGCAGGTGACGCTGTCGTTTATCGACTAATAAAGTCATCAGAAGATCAAAACAAACTACAAAACGGTTGAGAAAAATATCTGAATGGTGCGAAAAGTGGCAGTAGATCCTAAATAACGAAAAGTATGAGGTCATCCACATGAGTGCTAAAAGGAACTCGCTAAACTTCGGTTACACGATAAACCAGTCTAATGTAAAAGCCGTAAATTCAACTAAATATGTAGGTATTACAATTACGAACAACTTAAATTGGAAGGAACACACAGAAAATGTTGTGGGGAAGGCTAACCAAAGACTTTTTATTGGTAGGACACTTAGAAAATGTAACAGACCTACTAAGGAGACTGCCTACACTACGCTTCTCCGTCCTCTTTTAGAATACTGCACGGTGTGGGACCCTTACCAGATAGGACTGACGGACATCGAAAAAGTTCAAAGAAAGGCAACACGTTTTGTGTTGTCGCGAAATATGGGAGAGATTTGGGCTGGACATTACTAAAAGCAAGGCGTTATCCGTTGCGACGGAATCTTCTCACGAAATTCCGATCACCAACTTTCTCCTCCGAATGCGAAAATATTTTGTTGACACCGACCTACATAGGGAGGAACGATCACCACTTTAAAATAAGGGAAATCAGAGCTCGCACGGAAAGATATACACTCCTGGAAATTGAAATAAGAACACCGTGAATTCATTGTCCCAGGAAGGGGAAACTTTATTGACACATTCCTGGGGTCAGATACATCACATGATCACACTGACAGAACCACAGGCACATAGACACAGGCAACAGAGCATGCACAATGTCGGCACTAGTACAGTGTATATCCACCTTTCGCAGCAAGAGAGATGCTGGATGTAGTCCTGTGGAACGGCTTGCCATGCCATTTCCACCTGGCGCCTCAGTTGGACCAGCGTTCGTGCTGGACGTGCAGACCGCTTGAGGCGACACTTCATCCAGTCCCAAACATGCTCAATGGGGGACAGATCCGGAGATCTTGCTGGCCAGGGTAGTTGACTTACACCTTCTAGAGCACGTTGGGTGGCACGGGATACATGCGGACGTGCATTGTCCTGTTGGAACAGCAAGTTCCCTTGCCGGTTTAGGAATGGTAGAACGATGGGTTCGATGACGGTTTGGATGTACCGTGCACTATTAAGTGTCCCCTCGACGATCACCAGTGGTGTACGGCCAGTGTAGGAGATCGCTCCCCACACCATGATGCCGGGTGTTGGCCCTGTGTGCCTCGGTCGTATGCAGTCCTGATTGTGGCGCTCACCTGCACGGCGCCAAACACGCATACGACCATCATTGGCACCAAGGCAGAAGCGACTCTCATCGCTGAAGACGACACGTCTCCATTCGTCCCTCCATTCACGCCTGTCGCGACACCACTGGAGGCGGGCTGCACGATGTTGGGGCGTGAGCGGAAGACGGCCTAACGGTGTGCGGGACCGTAGCCCAGCTTCATGGAGACGGTTGCGAATGGTCCTCGCCGATACCCCAGGAGCAACAGTGTCCCTAATTTGCTGGGAAGTGGCGGTGCGGTCCCCAACGGCACTGCGTAGGATCCTACGGTCTTGGCGTGCATCCGTGCGTCGCTGCGGTCCGGTCCCAGGTCGACGGGCACGTGTACCTTCCGCCGACCACTGGCGACAACATCGATGTACTGTGGAGACCTGACGCCCCACGTGTTGAGCAATTCGGCGGTACGTCCACCCGGCCTCCCGCATGCCCACTATACGCCCTCGCTCAAAGTCCGTCAACTGCACATACGGTTCACGTCCACGCTGTCGCGGCATGCTACCAGTGTTAAAGACTGCGATGGAGCTCCGTATGCCACGGCAAACTGGCTGACACTGACGGCGGCGGTGCACAAATGCTGCGCAGCTAACGCCATTCGACGGCCAACACCGCGGTTCCTGGTGTGTCCGCTGTGCCGTGCGTGTGATCATTGCTTGTACAGCCCTCTCGCAGTGTCCGGAGCAAGTATGGTGGGTCTGACACACCGGTGTCAATGTGTTCTTTTTTCCATTTCCAGGAGTGTAGTTGTTCATTCTTTCCGCGCACTGTACGGGATTGGAATAATAGAGATTTGTGAAGGTGGTTCGATGAACCGTCTGACAGGTACATGAATGAATGTGATTTGCAGAGTATCCATGTAGATGTAGAAGACATTCTTGCCCGTCGATAACTCCAGACGAAGAGGTGCACGCCTGGCGAAAATCATGATGCCACAGGCAGCCGCAAACATTTTTCCATGAAGGCATTGCCCATCTTTGCTCGTAGTGGTACAAATGTATTGAGAGCTTACTTAATTTTTTCCATCTCTCGTTTTCATTTGACTTACCCTTATAGTACTCCTATAGTGACCTGTGCATCTGACAACTACGTCTCCTTATGAACGACGTGATGAATTCTGTGTACAGACATGTCCTGCATCAAATCACAAAGTCTATTCGATCTTCGATAGGCTAGTATTATATTTTCTTAACGACAGTGCCGGACTGAAACTATGAGGCAAAACATGGTGGTACAGAGGGCACACGACGCGGTAAATACAAGGTGTCTCCCATAAGAGTTGTCAGGCTCGTTTTCCGTGGTGTTTCAGCAGATACCTGCAATTTTGTTTTTACATTGTGTAACTGGAGTCGGGCCAAAAAAATACTGCTCATCACATCTTCCATGTGACCTCCAGTGTGGACAGAAACCGGCGGTTCGTTTCCCGTTAGAAACAAAAATATTTTTCAAGCGGAATCTTACATATCCATTCTATAGAGCAGTAGCAGGTTAGTCTACTGCGATAGTCGTTTTACCGACATGTGTTAACAGGGACAGTAAAACACGAAGAGTAACCGCCTCTGAAAATCTTTATATGTTATAACTGACCTGGCAAACGTTATTTTTCGATATAAATAATCTCTAGTCTATAAGAATAATGTATACGTGTAACTCAATGTATACGTGTAACACAATAGCCGTTGTTGGCGGGAGCTCGTGACACGAACAATAATAATGGCCGAAAACTCTGTAGGGCGTGAGAAAAAGGCTTAGGGGGAAGTCCGGCATTATCGGCCCCTATTGGTTCTAGCGTTTCTATAGTGGATCGAGCGGATTTAACAATTGCAGCCAATACACGGCTCTTCCTTGAGCATACAAACACAGCGGCAGTTTAGTGTAGAAACGTGTTCACTAGCATTATGAATAAGACCAAGCACACATGCATCGATTTTTATCGTACGTAAAAATATTGTACGATTAAATTCTTTTAGAGGAACAAAGGAGACCATAAGAACTTCTTTGTTCCACTAAAAGAATTTGATCGGACGATATATTTCCGTAGGATAAAAATCGATGCGTGTGCGCTAGGCCTAAATGTCAGTTTGACGAATGATGCGTACTACCTAGTTACACATCTCGGTCTAGTTACGTCGATTCAAAGAGTCGTTGCTTTTGGTACGTTTTCTTCAATTACCTATATATCGAATAGTGAAAGACTATCACCGGTAGACACCTGGCGGGGATAACTGATCAAGTGATAATTGATGAGTTATCGACTGGGGTTGAAAATTATTAAATTACTAAAATCGCTATTAAAATATGGGTTGGTGGTAGAAGGGTGAAAATTTAGGGTTGCGTGTATTTTGTAATTTCCACATCATAAGAAAATGAAAAAAAAGTTCTGTGCAAAAATTAGAAAATTTTTTTTGGGGTGGACCACCCTCATCACTTAGGGGCATGAAAAAGAGATTACGGCCGATTCTCAGACGTACCGAATATACATGTAAAATTTTATCAGAAACGATCGAGCCGTTTCGGAGGAGTATGTCAACTAACACTGTGACACGAGAATTTTGTATGTAAGGATATCGGTTCTAGACTAATCTGCGATTAATCTGTAGAATGGGCACCTAAAATCCCATTTTTTTTCACATTTTGAACAGGAAACAAACCGCCGCTCTTCGTCAGCGATAGGAGCCGCAGGAAATACGTTATGAGCAGAATTTGTTTGGGATGGCTCCAGCTACACACAGTAAAATCGAATTTGCGAATATGTGTCGAAACATCAGAGAAACTGTGCCTGACGACTCTTGGGAGAGACCCCCTGGATAAGCGGAGCAAAGACAAATGGGCAGTCGTTATAGTGACGACACGGACCGCAAGCGGGAAAATTCTTTGACATAAGCGACTTTGACAAAAGGCAGATTGCTATGGTCGGCGCCAGCGAACTAACCTCTCTGAAACGGCGCAGTTCAATATGCAGCTCGTGTGCTGCTGCCTTGAACATCTGTGGAAAGCTGTTGAAGGATAGTGAAACCGAGTAGGCGACAAAGTAAACTCTGTAAGTAATCTATCGCGGAATTCATTTACGTCCATTTCCAAGCGTTTGAGAGTTCAGATTCCTCACTCTACCATCAGTTAATAAATGTTCAATACCCCGGTTAGTCCTATTTTATGTGAATGCCACAGCCTTCAGAAATATTTTACTATGAGGTGCACAAGTGTTTTCTAAGCAGTCTCCTTTGTACACTGCATTTCTCCAGTATCCTACCAACAAATCGAATCCTATAATCAGCCTTACCTAACACTGGCCTACCTCATCATTCCATTTCATAAATCACAATGTGTTAAACATGTTTCTCTGTTTCATGGGCGCCTATTTGTACGTGTCACTTCCAATCAAACACTCAAGCTTTCGAAGGCTGTCGTCATCAGGAGTAAAAGCCTCAGACTGCCGTGGAGGACCCGATGTTTCGCTTATAACGTTAATCCCCCGTCCTTCCCCCCCCCCCCCCCCCCTCCCCCAATCGATGTAGATAGGGCTAAGGCGAGTAATTTGATGTACGACACCTGGGGTTGCAAATGTCGGGAAATACCCGAAAAGTGGATGACAAATTTTGAACATGTAACGTCACCAAAAGGCGTATTTCGCTGTACATCCTGCGAATGGGCTTGTGGATCTTACTCTCGCTGATAGGAAGCAGTCCTACACATCGCTCCGCTAGACTGCTTTGTTTTCGTAAACGGAAATCAATTCATCACTCACTACCGTGAGCAGTACCGTATCACATCGGATAATGCAAGAACGGAAACAGAGTATCCTAGCGGAGAATGTGTAGTACTGCCCCATACCAGCGAGGGTAGCATAGACAAGCCCAATCGCTGCACTTGCGGTGGTGTACGTCATCTGGTACCGTCACATGTTCAACATTTGACATCCGCTTTTGGGCTATTACCCGACGTTTCTGCCCCCATGTGTTTTATATTAATTGTCTCAGCGTCATCTTCGTCGCCTTCGGAGTTTTTTTTAAACGTTAATAAGAATCAACCTGCATAGACGCAATTTCAGCGGCTGCGATCTTCCAGAGACGGCAGAAGTGACGCATGCGCGGAAGGACGAGTTGGACTGTTCATAGCAGCTCCGGAGGATCGATGGTCGGAAAGCATGAGATGCAGGCGTCACGTCTGGAACTGCTGGTCTTGCCTCCCTTCAAGTGTCAAGCCTCCGTGTTTGCTTTCGCTCGATATCCAATCACCTCCTGAGTTTCCAACAATAGTCTCTGTTAAAATTGTTACTGTTTATTTGAGCCTCGTTCACCTCCTTTGTAATGGAATACTCGCATGATGACACATGAGCGAGGATTCTCGTTTTTTCAAACGGTATTTTACGTCCGTTTTCCAGGCAATGGTCAGCTATGGCCAACATCTCATGATGCCTTTCCTTGGTATGCCGCTTATGCTTAGTGCAACGCTTGCCAACAATGCGAACAGTTTGACCTACATAGATATGCTGCATTCGCAGGGACACCACACACAGGGCACTCGAAGAGCTGTGTCGTCCTTAATCGGCGTAACATATATTGCGTGTCTTGGAGCAGAGCCAGAACACTGGTTTCAGTCAAAAGCACTGCAACACACTTCATGACTTGTAGCTTGTTGTCCCACAGTGTAAGGTGTGTATGTGATTAAAAAAAAGATGGTGAACTACTCCAGAACACTGGTTTCAGTAAATATCACTCCAACACACTTCATGACTTGTTGTACCACAGTGTAAGGTGTATACGTGATAAAAAAGACGGTGAACGTTTAAGCTGTGCAGTAAGCATAAACCAAAATATATTTGTGGAATGCGAGTCGAATCCTCGATATGTAGCAAGATGGTGGCCAAGCAACGTGGCACTGTACAGAATTATTCAGCTGCGCCTGACCATGGGTTTGAAGCAACCTGTAATGCCTTCAGATACTATATGCAAGATTTTTATTACTTCTCGCTCTCTACGTGCAAGATATTAGTCCTACAGAAAAAAATGAAGAGGACCTTTTTGAAGGAAATTTAATTTTGTTAACTTTTATACTAGGATACGTTTTCGAATTATTCAAGAAAACGTGCTATACTGACTTGCAAACTCGCGTTTATTGAAAAACTCGAAAACCATGCACTCCAGCGAATCAGTGACGTATTTCGGTCCAAAGACAGACAAACAAGCTATTAAGCAGGTGCTCATAATGTTTTGGCTTATCAGTGTATACCACTCACATGTATAGTCCACTTTTCCTTAAAAATTACGCTCTTGGTATGTCGTAGCTATACTCTACATGTCTCGAACACACTTTATTAACAAACTTCACTGCATTTTAACCAATTGCTCTGAAGTATGGATGGGAATGTTCGATTTATTTATTTTAACAATTAGATGTGCTTTATTTAACGTTTGAGCAATTACTTAAACACTTTACATGTTTCAAAATCACTGGATGAAAATGGCCTAAGTCCGAAAATTTCAGCTGAAGGCATGAAAAAATCATTTACAACAACTGAATTTCAGTTTCTGACGGGGTGGTCTGTTGTTCTGAGCGTCCCATGGAAATCTGTGCTCTTACATCAGGATTACTAAATACTATAGACAAACCACTTCTGAGCTATTACCTCAACTAACTAAAATTCAGCGAGATTACAAAAGGCCTTTGGTAAACTGGAAGCCACTTTCCAAGAATTGGCCAACACTCTGAAAGTGAGTATTTGTTTGGTCTGATGCTGTCTCTTTTCTGAAGGCAGAACGAAATTTATCGACAAACTGAATATAATCTGAAAACATGTACAGATCCGAGGAGAGCACTACTACCACAATGTACCACACACGAAGATAAGGAACTCACAAGAATCTGTGAACAAGGCGCTGCAGTCATGGACTGTGCGGCTGGTCCCGGCGGAGATTCGAGTCCTCTCTCGGACATGGGTGTATGTGTTTGTCCTTAGGATAATTTAGGTTAAGTAGTGTGTAAGCTTAGGGACTGATGACCTTAGCAGTTAAGTCTCATAAGATTTCACACACACACATACACATCTGTGAATAACGCCGAGTATGCAATATCCATGAGCTGCAGAATTCAACTCCAGTACAGTCGGCGGGTTGTTCGAAGAGGTGTCACGAACTGTAGTCAGAGTATTCTAGACGAGAATGGCCACGAACGGTATCGGGTCGTATCTCGCTCGACGTGCGAATCTCCGTCTAGGCCAGAAGAAGTTTCAGAGGGATTAGCAGTGGGAGAATAATAGCCAGCGACCTACTCGACCGATTAGTAGCGTTTCCAAGTTAAATATACTCTTCAACGATCGGGAGATCGGTGTGCTGACCGCATGCTCCCTCCATACCGCATCCAATGCCGTTATCGGCGGAGGATGACACGGCGGTCGCTCGGAACCGACTGGCTCGTCTAGAGCCAGAAAGGAGAACATCACCTTTTTCACCCTCGGTGTAATGGTGGTTGATTGCCGGATCTAGCAGAGTGGGTTGCGCTTTCCCAAGTCTGCGGATGTGTTACAAGAAACTGATTTCTTTCACAGTGAGACTAATGCATCTTCTGGAAAGGCAACAGCGATAGTTGTAGCTTTAAATTGCCTGCAGAACCTGATGTAAGAACCATTTTGTTTTGAACAGACTGTAGAAGCTTACTCCAAGACGCTGATACCAGCCCTTCTCAGTGAAACTAATTTACTGGATCCGAAAAAAAAAACAACGAAAATCTCGAGAGGAAGGTAAGATTTATGTGGATTAAGGGAGACGTGAACATTATATACGATTAAATAGTCCATGACGCAGCGAAGATCACCTCTCAAAACAGCGCTTTTCATATCATCTTATTACCACGGTAAGACCTGAAGACTAAAACATATCTGGAACTTCAAAAATTGGTTCAAATGGCTCTGAGCACTATGGGACTTAACTTCTGAGGTCATCAGTCCCCTAGAACTTAGAACTACTTAAACCTAACTAACCTAAGGACATCACACACATCCATGCCCGAGGCAGGATTCGAACCTGCGACCGCAGCGGTTGCGCGGTTCCAGACTGTAGCGCCTAGAACCGCTCGGACACTCCGGCCGGCTATCTGGAAGTGCAAGGCGCCAATGCGAAGACAAATATCAAAGATCGATACGCAGTAAAGGGGAATAATGCGAATAAAGACAGCGAAAGATTCACTCGAAGCCCAGGCCCCACACAGTTAAAATGAATAAAATGTTTATAAGTTCCATACGTCGTATTAACTTTAATCATGGATCACTCCACATCCATCTTGACCTAATTCATGTTCAAGTTAGCCCTCACTGTGAATATGATAGAGTAACAGTAGAAGATATCAATCACCTTTTTCCGGATGTAAACTGTGTGCAAATCAGCTCTCATTTCATAGAACATTTAAACAGTATCCATCAACCATAACGAATTAATTCGGCAGCAAAATAATATCTTAATTTTCAAATTAATTATGAAAATTTTAAAAGTAACGTTATCCCGTAAAATTACAGAAAATTCATAAAACGCTCAGAGACAAGTCTTTGGCCTTCAGATCAAAAGAAAAAACTATAGCCGGAACTAGAGACGTATTTAAGTCCTGTGGTTGCGGGTTGTTGTCGTTGTTGTTCTCGAAGCATTCCAGAAGTATTGGTGTGTTTGCCACTATAGCCTTGGATTCCATCGGAATATCCTTATTATTATCACAAGGGGAATAGAAACTAACTTGGTACAGTCCTCAGTCAGGGTACAAGAGCCTCAGATATTGGTCGTCATCATCATCCCCTTCCTCGGATTAGGTGTTCCAATACCCTGTTCCGGTTTCTGTCATCCATCCATCCATCCATCCATCCATCTCTTACCTGGTCTACCTACTTCTCTCTTCCCAGTGGGCCGATAATTCACTAAGTTTTGTGGGAACCTATTTTCTGTCATTTTATGTCATGATCCTTCCATTACATTCTACCTCTCTCTTGCCATTAACTGTTACGATTTTTAAATCTGATGTTACTGTTTTATTCCGTTAGATTCTATTTTCTATCTCGTCATTTACTGTTAAGATTTTTCAATCTGATGTTATCGTTTTTATTCCTTATTTTATCCATTTTATTACACTGTTATGTATCTCATGAATTTCATCTCTGCTGCTTGTACATGTGATTTTTTTCTTTCTTTAGAATTTTTGAGAACATTTCTCGTGGAGAACAACGATTTTTGTAATACTTTCAAATGAATACAAACAATTTCGACCGCTAGAAACATTTATTTTTGTGATTACCAGTTTCGGTCAGTTTTAGACAATCTTCATACCTCATACCATGATTGTAGGCGGTGGCATAAACGGCTCCACGAACAATTGCTTGAGCCTACCACCGTGGTATGAGATCTGAAGATGGTCTAAAACTGACCGAAACCGGTAACAAAAAAGTAAAGGTTTTTTGCGGTCGATACTGCTTATGTTCATTTTTCTGTTTTTGCTACTGTCCGTGATTTGGAACCACATACGGTCATATTATCGAAGTAGCGTGGAATGAATCCTTTACTATGCTACAGAGTGTGTGCTGTTACAAATCTACCTGGCAGATTAAAAGGGTGTGCCGGACTGGGAGTGGAACCTGGAATATTGGCTGTCACGAAAAATGCTCTTTCGACTGAGATATTCACTCGCTCTCTCTTACATTCAAATGTTGCGGAGAAATGACTTATCCACGTCCCGGGTGACTCATTCATTTTCGAAGGAATTCGAGAATGAATATTCCACTCTTCAGTGGAGCCTGTACTGTTTTGAAACTTGAAAGAGGTTAAGAGCGTCGTCGCGATTCGTGCCCGGAAGGCTCAGTCGGTAAGAGCATTGCCCATGAAAGGCAAGTCTCCTTGTTCGAGTACCGGTGCGGAAAACAGTTTTAATATGCCAAGAAGTTTCGGCGTAGAGCAATATACCCCAAGGTAACATACGACTCAACTGTTATCATTTCTATGTACGATAGCTAGACACTATTGTAGACAATGGGGACTACACTGTGCACTGAATTTTTTATCCATGTCAGTAGGTTAATGATTTCTGTTTACAGACATGCACAGCCTGCAACCTTGATCATCATCATCGTACTCATATGCAATTTTTGTTTATGCATTCTGTAATCTACATCCTCCTTCCTACTTTCATCTATTGCCCACATCAAACAAAGTCTTTTATAAATATTTGAGAGGAGTGAAGATCACAGTAAACTTTCTAGTTTACTTAACTTCTCATGTTGAGTTGGTTCCAGTTCTTCTTGTCTAGTGGTCTGATTATTAAACTTGAAAATGTCACGTCTTAGTCCTTACGGTTGGATTGAACTAAATAAATTTGAAAGTTTTTTCTGCAGATTTTTTTATTTATTATTGTTATTTAGCGTAAGGCTAATACAGACATATCATAAAATGAATTTACATATACATATGTACATATTTACACACAAGAAACTTAAGTTTGGCTTTACAATTGAATATCCTGTCCTTCAATCCAGCGCGCTGCATCTGGAATTGCTAGCAGGAAGTCCTCTTCAGCTCCTTGATAGGCTTGAATTCTGCATTCACTGACAATGTGGTGAACAGTCTGGCCTGGAGCCCCGCAGTCACAGGCTGGATTAGGCAGCTTCTTCCACTTAAAGAGAGCATCCCTGCATCGGCTATGGCCGGTACGGATTCTGTTGAGAATAGTCCAGGTCTTGCGTGGTAGGTCGAATCCACTTGGAAGTTTAGCACCTGAGAAGATGTCATGCAGGCGCACATCTGTCACTGCTTCCCACCGACCTTTCCATGCTTCAAGGGGTTGGAAATCCTTAGCAACCACGTCAACAGCATCGCACAGAGTTGGATGGCGTGATTTCAGCCTCTTACGATTTAAAAGTGGTAGGTCGCTATGCACGGGTAGATTAGAATTCCTGGAGATCTTGTGGAATTCCCTCATAAAAGCAGTACATCTGCGTAGATCAGGAGGCATTATACCGGTTAACAATGGAAGCCAATTAACTGGAGTAGATCTGATTGCGCTAGATATTATACGCATTGTCGTATTCAGTTGGGTGTCAACAAGCCTTGTATGATGACTGTTCATCCAAACAGGTGCACAATACTCAGCGCTTGAGTACGCCAAGCCCAGAGCTGAAGATCGCAGGGTAGTTTCTGAAGATCCCCAGGTAGTTGCAGAATTTTTGTTTTAATGAAAATATATTTTCTCACACTTCAGTATATCATACAGTATTTTGATTTTTCACATTAACAAAGCCGAAATAACATTGTTCGCACAAAAATACGTCCGATTACATCAGAGACGTGGTTATGACACTCACACTCTGCGGAAATAACCTCATTACAAAGGGTTCACAATTTTTGTTAAAAGATGAATTTCTGCTAGTTTCTGTTACATTATTAATTTCGATTGTTTCACAAATGAATCCAGAAATAAACATGGTAACCAGTACAATACTGCGTAATTAATAATATAAATTTTAAGTGCGCCAATACTTTGTAATTTCACAAGTTTCTAAAAAATAATTTTAACTGTACATTCAGAACTACCATTTATCTATGATAACATCAAGACTAAGATATTTTTTAAAGTAATTGATTTTCATAAACTTTAGCTTGAAATATAACGCACTGTGTATAAAATTATATGACGGTTTTGAGAAAAGTGACTCAGATAATACTGACCCGTCCAAAATTCGAAAAATAATACTGGTGTCGACAAATACTGTTGAGGAAAAGTAAAGCTAGAGGAGGATGTCCCATTACAACCCTTTTGCCTGTTATTTCGAGTGCAAGGGATCTTTCCATTTCTTCTTAGGACGACCAGCATTTCTTTATCCTTGAAGTGTATTCACACTGCTTGACAAAAGAAATGGAGCGCCCAGATGGGGAGGAGGAAATGAAACGAAACTTCACTATTTGAGAGGGTGTATGACGTTATTTCAATGATTACAAAACCAAGTCAAAAGACTTGGATGCATGAGCCCACTTATCATTATGACGTTGCACCCCATCACGACGGGATGCCCGCACTGACTCGGATGGGAAACGTGTCATAAAGCCGCTTTATCTTCTCCTGAGGAAAACTGGCCTCCAAGAATTGTAATAGGTCCTTCATAACTTGCATACTGGCACTGGAACCGAGTTGTCATACGCGCTTGCCCCACACATATTGTATCGGGGAAAGATCTGTGGTAATTTCTGGACAGGAGAATACCTCAGATCACGCAGACAGTTCATAGAAACAAATTCCATGATATGGCGAGCATTGTCCTTCCAAAAATGGCTTCACTATAGTGTCGCATGGAAGGTAACACATGAGGACGCAGGATGTCCGTGACGCGGCGTTGTACAGTCAGAGTTCCCCCATTCACTATCATTCGGGACCTGAAGATATACCCGATTGTTTTCCACACCATGATGCTGACATCGCTGTGCCTCTCCAAAACCATGCAGCCATTATGATTTCATAATCGTTTCTTTTCCATACACCGGAGTGCTATATAATACGAAAGATTTATGACACATAGTGTAAAGAAAAATTTCAGCCGCTACGGAAACGAGACAAACCAGAAAGAGAACGAATGTTGACGCAATATCATCTCTCAGTAAAGTGCGACAAGAAAATACGTTATTCATTCACAGTTAAAGCAAATAGATTCTTGTGTATGTAGAGTTTTCCGTATTGAAAAACTGAACTACATACGAAATAAAACAACAATAGAGTGGAAACAATGTACGTACCTGCAAACTTCGTCTACAAAGAAATATCCTAGCAATTTTCTCGCTTCTGGACAAGATAGTGTTTCTTTCTTCTACTTTGAAGTAACTGGAGTCAGTCCTGTGTATACTGTACTACTTTGTCGATTGTTCATATAACCGATACACTCTCAAGAAGATGACAACTGTATGTACAATAAGACAAAAATTTTCGGAAACAGAACTGGTATGTACAATAAGACAATAAATTTTCAAACTTCTGACAGTAATTAGTACTAGCTTTGATCTTTGTAGTCACTGCACCGTGCCTGACATTTTTATGGGTTGAAACCCTCACCAGATTGTGACGATCGGTATAAATTCACTATTCAGAATATATTCACATGTAAAACACAATGTAAGTCACTAAGAAGTAAATAACAGAAATGCTTGTATCGCTCATTGTCGCGGTGAACCGAAAAACATTGGGGGACGGATTTCTGTGCGTACGTCACCTCTGTCAGCCATTAGTTGGGTAATCACTTTTTCTAAACGAGAGAAACATCGATTCCTAACAAAAATTTTATTCAAGATATCACCACAACGAAACTGCAACAGTGCTGTAGTGGCGCTGCTCTTAGAATCCAGCAATCGAACAGCAGCATTTATCACCTGGCACAGTATTCAGGCAACTTATGGAAACTGAACACTGGGTGCGAATCAAAGCACGTCTGCCATGTCAATAAGGTCACAACCTGCCAGGTTCGACCCTCTACAGCATAAAATTGGCACTGTTTAAGTCTATCACAGCATTGTGTTGGCAGATGCTTTCTAAGATACTATTGCGGGAAGCAGATTCTTTACTTAACCATGTTGTTCCTTGGCTTCGAACCAGTGATCTTCATGTTATTCGAAGTTAAATATTGTACAATATAATCAATTATTACATGTTGTGTTGAATGACTAGTATTTCTGTAAGACTCGCTGCTTTCAGTCTGCACCTTGGGCCGTTACAAATACGGTCACTACTTCGTAAAACATTATAGCAATTAAATAATGGAACCACACATTCCGCAATGTTCAAATAAAACTTTTATTTGTGTATGTTCTTCAACTCCTGGTGCCATACTCTAACTGAACGGAAGAGTCAAAATGGAATAGCGCAATGTATGTATGTTCAATTTTTATTATTTTTTTTACAGGAATGAGATGGATGGAAGTACCAATTTGCACAACAAGGTAATGATTTAAGAGTCAAGTGAAAGAATATGTCCACTCAGTAGATCACATCCCAACGTCTACCATCCGCTATCATACGTGTACATACTTATTTAACTTTTGCGCAAAGATTACGACTAAATCAACTATTAAATTAGACAAAGCACAGATACTTCTCTATTTCTCAAATTCGAAAGACGTGTTATTGCACGTTTACTTTTGCTTGCAATGTAATAATTACGGAGGTGAATTAAGAAAGAGCAGCTCTTGGTGAGTATGTACAGGCGTTTTGTTTAACTGAGAATGTACTATTATCTGAAGGTCAAAAGTGTCCTCTTCTCTTGACTAATAGTGATTCTCAATCACATATTTCCTTTTATTTTGCTATCTTCATACAAGAAAAAACGGTCTAAAGTTCTTTGTTGTATTGTGTCTGCTCTAGGTGCACCATAGAGTACCTTTATTATGTTACTACATTTTTCATTCGTATTACCCTGATGCAACGGGTGTAATAGTCAGCACATAATTCCTCACAAGGCAATTCAGTCCCTCTCTTAGACATTGGACCACACTTTAAACTGCAAACTTTTCTCCAGTCCATGTCAAACATTTGTACGTGTAACTATCAGTTCATAGATGTACACGACTTCAGTTCTGAACATTCTTAAAAAAAACATTGTCTGAAACAATTACGTCCTTTTGTGCCATTCTATAAGAGTGGCCGTGCGTTTCTAGGCGCTTCAGTCTGGAACCGCGTGACCGCTACCGTGCAGGTTCGAATCCTGCCTCGGGCTTGGATGTGTGTGATGTCCTTAGGATATTTAGGTTTAAGTAGTTCTAAGTTTTAGGGGACAGATGTTAAGTCCCATAGTGCTCAGAGCCATTTGAACCATTTTTTTCTCCAATTACAACAATATTTAAACAGTACACACCATCAAATACAATTTACATTAGGGCGTTACTATCCTGTTTAGACCTTGTTGTCTGCATACGAGGTACCATTATCGTTAATGATATCTGTAGGAAGGGGTCAACCCCAAACTATATTATTTATTATTCATCAAACTATCCCACAATTACAAGATGGCTGCTTAGCGCGCTATGTCAACAGCGACTCCATGTTGTACCTAGAGCAGATACAATATAACAAAGAAGACCGTTAAATTCACTGCGCATACTAACGGTTACCGACACAAGCCGGCGGTTGTATTTATTGGTAGATACATTATACGAGGGTAGGAAGTTTAATAGTGGCAACTAGTTATTTACAGCTCGTACAAAATAGATACGTGTTTCAATTTTTACTGACCTTCAAAGTAGTCACCAGCATTGTGTATAACCCGTTGCCAGCGATGTGAAAGTCGTAGGATACTCTTAGCAGTGCCAGTTGTGCTGACAGTTCGAGCGGCGCGGTCTATTGCCCGACGAATTTGTAGCAGCTCTGAAGCGAATGCCGTGAAGTGTTTCCTTCAGTTTAGAAATCGAGTTGAACTTATGACACTAATTCTGTCTCTATGCTGTTCATTTTTGGAACACAACCTACGACTAGCTTAAAGACAGAAGAATTAATTTTAATAATCAACAACCTCAGTTGCAACTGAAGCTGTTGATTATCAAAATTAAAATTAATATTTATTCAGTTGTTGACAGGGCCGCGAAATGTTGAAGATATTTAAGTACAGAAGTGATGACACTTTCTGCAGGACCTGACCACGATTTTGCAGGAAAATGCTCAAGCACGTACAATGTCCAGCTGTTACTGATTTGTTTGACTGATGGGGCTGCTAAGTGCTATACCACCTACTGCACTCCCATGACTTTAGCCCTCGTGAGTTCAACTAGATTTCTGAACTAAAGAAAACACTTCACGGCATTCGCTTCGGGCAATAGACCGCGCCGCTCGAACTGTCAACACAACTGGCATTGCTAAGAGTATCCTACGACTTCCACATCACTGGCAACGGGTTATACACACTGCTGGTGACTACCTTGAAGGTCAGTAAAACTTTGAAACACGTATCTATTCTGTACGAGCTGTAAATAAATCGTTGCCACTATTAAAGTTGCAACCCTCGTAAGTACTAACCATGAGGTTATCCTTACACCCATTAATCAGGTATAACAAAGTTTTCGCCTGAAAATATCGGTAAATGGTTGAAGAAGTCTGGCAGTTCTCCAACTTTTGTGCATGGGAAATCAGGTGGTCTTAAATTTAGACATCAAGAAACTATAAGCGCAGCTGGGAATTTATATAACCAAGTGTAATAATACCGGCTGTGTGCACGTCGTTCAAACAGGACTTCCATTTTCTACCATATTTGAAGAACATTAGGACTTGGGTAAATCAGAGCGTGCCCTAGCCAACCATCTTAAAGCACGTAACCGTAAGATACCTGACATCAGTAGAAACCCTAGCGTACCGTACCTCTAACTTTAAGGTCGTGTCCTTGACTGTCTAGCAGAAACAGGAGTCCTGTGCAAACTTAGTCATAACACTGATCTTACATTAAATGAGCAAACCACGCTCAAAGATCAA
The DNA here is from genome assembly GCF_021461395.2 of Schistocerca americana. Classification (NCBI taxonomy): domain Eukaryota; kingdom Metazoa; phylum Arthropoda; class Insecta; order Orthoptera; family Acrididae; genus Schistocerca; species Schistocerca americana. Next base: position 265,968,852 of record NC_060119.1, on the reverse strand, counting down.
TAATTATGAGTTCCGTGAAAACCATAACGATGCATCCATGTCTATGTATGTCAAGCATTCCTGACTTCCGATATTATATGAGTCGTTATGACGATGGTATTTCTGTTCATTTCACATCTTATATTTTAACCCAACACCTCATGTTCCCAGGTTGTCTCTAATGCATATGAATTATACAATGTCATGCACTACATAAAATAATATTTTTTTACTACTTATGTATTTTTTATCTTATCCCGTTCTTATATTATGAACCTTCACGAGGGATACCTATTTTATTCATGACTACGCTGTTTTTGTTCACACTGATTTATACCTTATGGATACACACTTCATAAGTGAACTGACAACCGAGCTGTGTTTTCTGCACTCCTACATGATATATCTTTTTTACCATCACAGACAATGCAGACAAGTGTGTTATACATTCTATGTACCCCTCCTCGTGCTTATCATATTTTACTGCCTTAAATGTCATTTTGCATTAGACTTTTGCATATTTTTCCATTTTTATTTATTACTTTATCAAATATTTTTACATATAAAATTTTTATGGGAAATATTAACATTTTTTTATCGTATGATTCCCTTGCTCCATCTCTTCTTTAATTCGTGATAATTATTTGCATGTAAGCAGACGGTCCAGTCACCTCTGGTTTTCTTTTGCATTCCCGTGGATTTCCCTACCTTATCATGTATTTAATTCTTGTGATGGTCGCCTGAGCCACCACGTCCAGCTAGTAAGCTATCAGGCGATGCCATTTAATTTCTTCTCTTTTGGCGAAGCAGACGGCCTGTTCACTAATTATTTTCAGTCTGAATCTTATTCACGTACCTCTCCTGACTTTAGTGTAATTGTTACAGTCTCATGTCTCGCATAGGCGTGTGCTTGAACCCTTGTGACGGACTGGCCCGTCCGCCGTACACCCATGACTTAATAAATAACGTCTTTTCAGTTGTAGATTTTTTTCAAATCAGATTCTCTGTTTTTTGAAAGGACCTGCGTGGAAGATAAACAATTCAGATAAGAAGAAGATAGAATTTTTAGAAATGTGATGTGACAGAAGAATGATGAGCATCAGGTAGACAGATCGGATTACTAGTGAGAGGTAGTAAACCGAGCAGGGAAGAAAATAAATTTGTGGCATAGATAGGTGTAGAGAAGGGACCCCTTGACAGTACACATCATATTTGGTAATGGACGGAAGTACGAGGAGTGACAACTGCAGAGGTAAACCAGGGCTTGAATACACGAAGCATGTTTAGACAGATGTAGGTTATCGGTAGTTATGCATAGATGAATAAACTTCTACAGTGTAGTGCACTTATACAGGAGCTGTCACAATGCTGTATTCCCTGCCTAAGCAGTTACATATGAGAATACATGTAATACATGCTAAAGTGATTTTGTATCTATCCAAAAGTTATATTGTTTTAGGGTTGAAATATTATAGCAAAATATCTTCCTTAAATTTCCTTGTTTCTCTGCTTCACGTTGAATGCACAAACACTGAGCTGCCCCCGGCTCAACTTACACTAAAGTCGGCGATCGTAAAAAGAGCCGTCCGTTCAGCGTTACAGACCTCTGACTTCATTGTGAATTAAAAAAAGATTAAAATAATTGATTGACTATTATATATCATGTAGTTGGTCAGACTGAAACGATTTAGTTTTTGTTTAGTCATTATGAACAACACACAGACTGACATTACATGCCATTGCACATAACATTTGTATTGAGACCAGTAAATTGTATTGCATTAAGAATGTTTCCATGGGGTGATGATACATCCAAGGGAAGAAAAGGAGTGATTTTTTATTGAAAGGTACTATACCACAGTCTTTTACTTGTTTTAAAGAAGATTAAAAAGAAAGAAATATCAACGATTTCGTCAAGAAGGACGAAGTATACTTGTGAGAACTTACGGTAAACATCTACACGACACATACGTGAAATTGAAGATAATCTACTTTATTCTTTCTGTGATAACAAGAACCTGCAATATGAAAACATGATATATTACTTTCCAAATCAGCAGAGTTAAATGCACCCTCAGTACTTAAGGAAATTATTGTTCAGAGCATAATCTATAAAAACTATAGTTGTAGTGTCGCAGCAAGACAAACTAGCGTGGAGACCTGTATTACACCAATGTTCACACGGAAGACCAAAACAACAAATCTCTAAATGTAGCTCTACGAATTAGGTAAAACCGATAAACATCCCACCACTGATTCTTTAAAGAATCCAATTTCCCTGCGTAAAATATCTTCAAACGTCTGATTACTATATAAATCGTTTAGTGTGTTAGATATTTGATGTTAATCATGAAAGCGATAAAACGTCTAGAAAAGGTTTGAAATTATATTTAAACTTTGTTGGAAGTCGGTAAGTGCTCTCATTCTCAAACACTGGATGAATATAGTTGAGGTAATTTGTGCTGTCAACTGCAATACACGTCTTTTTAAGTTACATCTTTAACACAAGATAATGCCTCTAAATCAGTAGATTATGACAGGATTTTAAATTTTTACGTTTTGTTGATAATTATAATATTAAAAAAATCATAATTTTTGTTGCCCCTGCAAGCCATTACATAGGCAACCTGCAACTCGGTCAGCACACTGGGTTAGCCGTTTAATAATATATATAGCCTATAAACTGATTAGTTCCGCGCCACTGCCGTGTAGGACACTAACGAGTCACGGAACGCTTAACTAATCTAATTTAATCCCACTCAAACGGAGCGTCCCTGGGCTCCCGGCGATAAGCGCTTACTGAGTAGGCAGACGCGGGGAGCAGAATCGTGCAGTCAAACAGGCAACCCGCATGACTCGCCGACCCCCGCTGTCGTGTCTCTGACGCTTGCCGGCGCCCCTACCTGCGCAGATCAATGCAATCCGCCGCCACCAGCGCCTAGTACGATCTGATTTCCATATAGATGAGCTGCGTTCTGTCGGATTAAATTCCATGCGTGGCGGGACACATACCTTCTAAACTCGGTTTTCCCGCCGACGTGTCTGCTGATGTAACGCGCCTTCGCCCACCTTTAGATTCTCGGCTTTTGAATTCATCAGAATTTTTTCGCTCCGCTCTCGCCTCATCCCCCCCCCCCCCGCCCCTTCCCGTCAGTACAGAGGACAGCTGGCCAGCTATGCCGCGGCGCCACAAAAGGGTGGCGGATGTGCTCCGATTGCCTCGTTAATCTCTGTCGAGCTCGATTATTGTTCCGCTGTAAGCGCCTGCACCGTTGGTTAGCGGCCATTCCGAATTTGTGAATGCAGTCGAATTTATAAACGGCTTTAGAGAGCAAAATCGATTCCTGTGAGCGCTAGAGATATTTTTTGTTGTCTGTAACCGTTTCCGCGGAACAGGCGCGAAGAGCGTTCTATTCAATCTGTAATGCTCGACCGCAAGCAGTCAGTTGCAATATTTCGAGCCGGTTTTCTCCTGTCATTAGTTCGGCGAAAATGAAAATTTTTCTCTCGTTTTTCTCAACTTTTTCCCGTTTTACTTTCCGTGTAACTCCCCCCCCCCCCCCCCCTCCCATCCCCCCAACTTTTATACAAGTGAAGGACACTTTCCTCCATATTTGTAGTACAAACAGGTAAATCTACATCACACAACTGTCCCTTTCAATTTTATCTTAGGCAATTTGTTGTTTCTCAGAAACGATAGTGATATGCCATTTGAGTTATCAGAAGATGCAAGCACTTTTCTTTCAGCAGACAAGACTAACCTAAGGACATCACACACATCCTTGTCCGAGGCAGGATTCGAAACTGCGACAGTAGCAGCCGCGCGGTTCCGGACAGAAGCGTCTAGAACCGCTCGGTCACAGCGGCCGGCTCAAAAATAATTCATAGTGACACGTGCTAGGTGTGAAAGAACACTGCACAGCTGAAAAACGTCACCAGTGTGGCAATAAAAATAACACTTGGTATATTTCTGGAAGTGAATCTAGGAAACGCAAATATCAATAAATGTTGTTGTTGTTGTTGTTGTCTTCAGTACTGACACTGGTTGGATGCAGCTCTCCATGCTACTCTATCCTGTGCAAGCTTCTTCATCTCCCAGTACTTACTGGAACCTACATCCTTCTGAATCTGCTTAGTGTATTCATCTCTTGGTCTCCCTCTACGATTTTTACCCTCCACGCTGCCCTCCAATGCTAAATTGGTGATCCCTTGATGCCTCAGAACATGTCCTACCAACCAGTCCCTTCTTCTCCTCAAGTTGTGCCACAAACTCCTCTTCTCCCCAATTCAATTCAATACCTCCTCATTAGTTATGTGATCTACCCATCTAATCTTCAGAATTCTTCTGTAGCACCACATATCGAAAGCTTCTATTCTCTTCTTGTCCAAACTATTTATCGCCCATGTTTCACTTCCGTACATGGCTACACTCGCCTGGATGCGTGCACTGATTATCAGGAAGGGTGTCATAAGACTGTTCTATCCTCTCCTGAGGCAAGCTGACCGACAGCTGTTATAACTTGTCCATACTGTCGTGGATACTGACACTGTGGTTGAGTTGACGTCCAAACTGTTCCCACACGCATTCTATTGAGGACAGATATGGGAAAAGTCCTGGTCACAAGTATTCCTCAACACCTCAAAAATAATTCAAATGGCTCTAAGTACTATGGGACTTAACATCTGAGGTCATCAGTCCCCTAGACGTAGAATTACGTACACCTAACTAACCTAAGGACATCACACACATCCATGCCCGAGGCAGGAGTCGAACCTGGGACCTTAGCAGCCGCTTGGTTCCAGACTGAAGCGCCTAGAACCGCTCGGCCACATCGGCCGGCTCAAAATTAATTCATAGAGGCGCGTGCTAGGAGTGAAAGAGCATTGCACAGGTGAAAAACATCACCACTATGCTGCCACATGAGAGATAACGCGTAAGGACCCAGGATATGTGTGACGTACCATTGTAACCTCACAGCTCCTCAGTCACTAACAGCCATGACTTGAAGTCATACCCAATGGCTTCTCACATCATGAGTAGCATCGCTGTGCTCTCCAGTGTTAGCTGTCTAGCCATTCGCTGTCATCTGTAACTCCTCGCACTCAGTATTTAGCTTATGACGGTTGTTGTAGTTGAACGATAAATGCTTTAACGCTGATGTCTTTCTGAAAACACGGCTAGCATCCATCCACCGTTTCAATGCTACCCCAAGTAGGGTGGTGAATCATTGACGTCCTGACCTGTGCTAATCCTCTTTCATCACCAATGATGGAGACCTCTGTAATGCGTAAACGTTATACTGAATTACTCTGATCAATCTAAACCCCTAACAAACAAAGTTTCGTTTCTTACAATATCGCCAAAACTTAAATCAAGGAAAAATTGGTTACCTCAGCTTGCTCAGTTCGAGGGGACACAATCTATCCTTTAAATACACGGAGATGAAGCAGCTTGCTACTACGATGGTCATAAAACTGAACGAAGTAACGCAGACACTAGACTCACATTCGGAAGGACGGCCGTTCAAATCCTCGTCCTGACAATCAGCTGCAGGTTTCCCGTGTTTTTCCCAAATTTGTTAAGGTAAATGCCGGAGCGATTCCTGTGAAAATGATGCTATCTGTATCCCTCCACATCGTTTCTAATTCCGATCTTGTATTCTATTTCGAAAGACCTCGTCGTTGATGGGACGTTTATTCTTTCCCTTGCGACATAATTTCCCCCACGCTTACACTCAACAGTTAGTTTAAAGATCATAATAGTCACATGAGAACCCAGATGCGGTTGCTGTTAGATCTCACCAACAAATGCTTTCTGTGGACCTTTAGAATGGAATAGTTTTTATTCATTTCCTAAGATGAGCTTCAGTAGTGCACCTTACAAATTATTAATTAAATTGGAGTCCACTGGATACCGGTCACGCACAGCGACCGTTGAATATTCAGATGTAAAGAAGGACAGCCGTCAATCGCTGAATCCGTAATTTATTGCAACGTTCATCATCGATGCATTACCAGCAGAGTAACCATGATAGAGCATAAATACGTGACGGTTGACGCTAGCGTCATGTAGCTATAACCACATCAAGAGCGCAAACATGGTTCTACTATGTTTTTTATTCCAGTGTTTGATCATAATATCAATTCTTTTGACGATGACCGGTTTCAGTCAGTAATGACTATCCTCATATCTTTTCTACACCATGTCCTAAAGTGATAAGGTCGTAATGGCATCGTCAAAACATATAAATATAATCAGCACAGCATCGTCACATAGATCTAAAATAAGGTGTAGAATAGGCCACATCGTCCACACAGTCATTTTTGCAACATTAGGACATGGTGTAGAAAGATCTGAGGATGTTCATTACTGACTGACACCGGTCATCTTCAAAAGAATTGATATTGTGACCAAAGACTGGAATAAGAAACATTTGACAGTATTGGATCACTGTTCCTACACGCGACTATGTTGCAGCTGGTGTTCTACTATATGTCTCTGATGGTAATGCATCGATGGTGAACATTTTATTGTCGAAATCTAGATCTGGAATAAATTACGGTTTCTGCGACTGACTGCATTCCTTCTTTACGTGTGGGTTTTGCGAATTATTTTTGCATACCCACTTGTAGAACTAGTGAACACTCTATAGTCTGCTGTTCTCAGATGTTTCTGCTTCCTTCCTGATGGAACAAATTTCATTGCTTACATAGTTGCACAGCTGTTGTCTTTGGGGTACGTTGGGTGGGAGGAACAGAACCTACTGCATGAATAGCGCGCTGACATGGCTTAACGCCAATTGATATCTTTCTGTTTGGGCATATGAGGTGTGTGATGGACATTGCGCAAATTGTTGCTAAAGCGCAATTAAATGTACCTGTCAATTATGTGTTTAGCAGCATTACTCACATTTCTGCCATCTTCGACCGACAATGTCATGGCTGCGAAAATACAAGAGATGGACAAAAATATGGGAACTACACTACTGGCCATTAAAATTGATACACCACGAAGATGACGTGCTACAGACGCGAAATTTAACTGACAGGAAGAAGATGCTGTGATATGCAAATTATTAGCTTTTCAGAGCATTCAAACAAGGTTGGCGCCGGTGGTGACACCTACAACGTGCTGCCATGAATAAAGTTTCCAACCGATTTCTCATACACAAACAGCAGTTGACAGGCAGTGCCTTGTGAAACGTTGTTGTGATGCCTCGTGTAAGGAGGAGAAATGCGTACTATCACGTTTCTGACTATGATAAAGGTCGGATTGTAGCTTATCGCGATTACGGTTTATCATATCGCAACACTGCTGCTCGCGTTGGTCGAGATCCAATGATTGTTAGCAGAATATGGAATCGGTGGGTTCAGGAGGGTAATACGGAACGCCGTGCTGGATCCCAACGGCCTCGTATCACTAGCAGTCGAGATGACAGGCATCTTATGCGCATGGCTGTAACGGATCGTGCAGCCACGTCTCGATTCCTGAGTCAACAGATGGGGACGTTTGCAAGGCAACAACCATCTGCACGAACAGTTGGACGACGTTTGCAGTAGCATGGACTGTCAGCTCGGAGACCATGGCTGCGGTTACCATTGACGCTGCATCACAGAGAGGAGCGCCTGCGATGGTGTACTCAACGACGAACCAGGTTGCACGAATGGCAAACGTAATTTTTTTTCGGATGAATCCAGGTTCTGTTTACAGCATCGTGATGGTCGCATCCGTGTTTGGCGACATCACGGTGAACGCACATTTGAAGCGCGTATTCGTCATCGCCATACTGGCGTATCACCTGGCGTGTGGTATGGGGTGTCATTGGTTACATGTCTCGGCCACCTCTTGTTCGCATTGACGGCACTTTGAACAGTGCACGTCACATTTCAGATGTGTTACGACCCGTGGCTCTACCCTTGATTCGATCCCTGCGAAACCCGACATTTCAGCAGGATAATGCACGGCCGCATGTTGCAGGTCCCGTACGGGCCTTTCTGGATACAAAAAATGTTCGACTGCTGCCCTGGCCAGCACATTCTCCAGATCTCTTGCCAATTGAAAACGTCTGCCAATGGTGGCCTAGCAACTGGCACGTCACAATGCGCCAGTTACTGCTCTGCATGAACTGTGGTATCGTGTTGAAGCTGTATGGGCACCTGTACCTGTACACACCATGCCAGCTCTGTTTGACTCAATGCCCAGGCGTATCAAGGCCGTTAGTATGGCCAGAGGTGGTTGTTCTGGGTACTGATTTCTCAAGATCTATGCACCCAAACTGCGTGGTAATGTAATCACATGTCAGGTCTAGTATAATATGTCCAAAGAATACCCGTTTATCATCTGCATTTCTTCTTGGCGTAACAATTTTAATGGCCAGTAGTGTAAAAACCACGACACATTATCATGTCTGATACGGTGTAGGAAACCTATTGGCATTCAAAGTTCCGGAATATATAAATACAGGTCCTGTTGGTTTTCAAGGGAATGTTACACAATTTTTCCTGCAAAATAGCGGCAAGTTAGGTAAAGATGGTGGAGATGGATAGAGATCACACTTCCATCTCTCCAAAGTAGGCCACAAAGGTTCAATAATATCGAGATCAGGTGACTGGGTGACCAGGGTAGATACGACAATAGATCCTCGTGCTCACAAAACCAGTTCTGAACGCTTCGAACTGTGTGAATAGGAGCCCAGTCGTCTTGACACACAGCAGTCGTCTTGACACACAGCAGTCGTCTTGGAACAAAGCATCGCACCTGGGGAACAAAAATTGATCCATTGGGTGGACCTGGTAAGCTAAAATGGTCACTTAATCTTTGGGCAGTAGTTCGACCTTGCAGAGTAACCTCTGGGCCCATGGAATACCACGATATGGCTGCCCGCCTTACTTTACTCTTAGGACGGAAAGTTGGAAAGAGAAACAAGAATCATTGCACTAAGTGACTTCCTCTCATTGTTCCATACTTCATGTTTTATGGCGTCGGCACCACATCTCTCTGTTATGGGCTTTTGCATCACTGATGAATGGTTTTGGAATTCCAGCTCGCTCTGCTATTCCCTACTTATAGAGCTCCTTCATGTTGTTTTGGTGTTGGTAGGATTCGCGAAATTGAATTCTGTAATGACTTTTGCAGTTTTCAAGCTCTTATTTTTCGTGACAATCCTCTTGAATGCCCATTTGTCACGATCACTCAGCACACACTTTAGTCCGCATTGTGACTCTTTTCTGATTACGACTGAGAGTTGCAGAGTACTGAGGACACCGCACAGGGGCCGTTAGTGGTCAAGCACAACAGTCTCCATCTCTTGGCAGGTACGTTTGCTTCTCTCGTTGCTTTATAATAATATAGGCTTCTTTATACCTTCATTCCATCTTCCATTAGGTCGTTCTTCGGGTCTTCTATTATCACGAGAAATCCAAAACAAAATCTCTTGACACCATCTCTTCTTATTTCGTATTGCTATATGCCCAGGCATCTCAATTTAATATGTGACCTGAGGTTGTCTCGAATGAAAAACAGCCCACAGATGCACTAATTATATTAATTCTAAATCTTGAACCTGGTTTCCACTATAATAATATAGCCTACTTATTATAGTTGAAACCATGGTAAAGATTTAGAATAAACATAATTAGTGCAACAGTGGGCTGTTTTTCATTAGAGACAATTCCGTAACGGTTGCTGGTGTTGCTGGCATGATGAAAAAAAAAATGACCTGAGGCTTTCCCGGTGTATATGCTGCTTCCAAGGTTTTTGAGTGTACTGTCGGTTGCAAACGTCAAAGGCCCACGATATTTCGGCGAACAACCGTTCCGCTGTCATCAGGTGGTGCTGACGGAATGAAGTGCTTGCTGCGTGCTGGCGGTATCTATACAAGCCGCTCCAGGGTTCGAACCACACCGGTCCCTTGTCGAGTTAGGCGCTGGTGATGATATGGGAGAAGGGGGTGGCGTTGGACTACAATGGTGGGCAGAATAGTCTCAGTTGCCTTCTGCCCGACGTCCCTGTCGCATCTAGCGCCCGGATGTCACTTAGGGTCCCATGCCTTGCCAAGTTGGAAGTCCGTGTCCCTGTGGACTAAATTATTAGTCGCACACATTTTAATTGCTTCTATAAAAGTGCAGTCCCAAAATTTATCGGTTTTAGCCAGGACTTTCATTTGCCGGTAATTCATATTATGTTCATTTTTAGCGCATGTTCCGTTATTGTGAACTTGTTGGGTTGCAGTAACAGGGTGTGGCATTCATGCTCTATCATCGATCTTCAGTTGTGCGGATCGTTAGATAATATAAGTTTTTCCGCATTCATCTACATCTACATCTACATCTACGTCGCTATACATTCTCCGCAAGCCACCTGTTATATGAGGCAAGGGTAATACCACTGCTTCGCTGTTCCACTCGCAAACAGATAGAAGGAAAAACGACTAAATACATACCTTCGTACGAGACATATTCTCCCTAATCTTATTTGCTCCGTCCTTTCACGAAACGTACGTGGACGGCAGTTGTAACAACATTCTGCAGTCAGCCTTAAATGCCGATTTTCTAAATTTTCTCTAGTACTCCTCGGAAGAACGTCGCTTACCCCGCAGTGATTCCCGTTTGAGTTCCCGAAGCATTTCTTAATAGCCGCATGTTATTCTAACCTAGTAGTATGCGATCTCCTCTACGAGTCAACCACACATTCCTAAATTTCATCCAGCAAACCGAAGTGAACTATTCGCCGTCCTTGCTGTAATTCTTAATTGTTACATGCTCATTCCATTTCATACTGCTTTGCATCGTTACCTCTAGATATTTAACAGACGTGACTGTGTCAAGCAGCACACTACTAATCTTGAATTCGAACATTACGAATTTGTTTTTCATGCTTATCTGAGTTAACTTACATTTTTCGACATTTAGAGCTAGCTGTCATCCATCACACCAATTGGACATTTTATCTAAGTCATCCCCCCCATGAACCATGAACCTTGCCGTTGGTGAGGAGGCTTGCGTGCCTCAGCGATACGTATAGCCGTACCGTAGCTGCAACCAGAACGGAGGGGTATCTGTTGAGAGGCCAGACAAACGTGTGGTTCCTGAAGAGGGGCAGCAGCCTTTTCAGTAGTTGCGAGGGCAACAGTCTGGATGATTGACTGATCTGGCCTTGTAACATTAACCAAAACGGCCTTGCTGTGCTGGTACTGCGAACGGCTGAAAGCAAGGGGAAACTACAGCCGTAATTTTTCCCGAGGGCATGCAGCTTTACTTTATGGTTAAATGATGATGGCGTCCTCTTGGGTAAAATATTCCGGAGGTAAAATAGTCCCCCATTCGGATCTCCGGGTGGGGACTACTCAAGAGGACGTCGTTATCAGGAGAAAGAAAACTGGCGTTCTACGGATCAGAGCGTGGAATGTCAGAACCCTTAATCGGGCAGGTAGGTTAGAAAATTTAAAAAGGGAAATGGATAGTTACAGTTAGATATAGTGGGAATTAGTGAAGTTCGGTGGCAAGAGGAACAAGACTTTGGTCAGGTGACTACAGGGTTATAAACACAAAATCAAATAGGGGTAATGCAGGAGTAGGTTTAATAATGAATAGGAAAATAGGAATGCGGGTAAGCTACTACAAACAGCATAGTGAACGCATTATTGTGGCAAAGATAGATACGAAGCCCACGCCTACTACAGTAGTACAAGTTTATATGTCAACAAGCTCTGCAAATGACGAAGAAATTGAAGAAATGTATGATGAAATAAAAGAAATTATTCAGATAGTGAAGGGTGACGAAAATTTAATAGTCATGGGTGACTGGAATTCGGTAGTAGGAAAAGGGAGGGAAGGAAATTTTGTAGGTGAATATGGATTGGGGCTAAGAAATGAAAGAGGAAGCTGCCTGGTAGAATTTTGCACAGAGCATAAGTTAATCATAGCTAACACTTAGTTCAAGAATCATAAAAGAATATTGTATACATGGAAGAATCCTGGAGATACTAAATGATATCAGATAGATTATGTAATGGTAAGACAGAGATTTAGGAACCAGGTTTTAAATTGTAAGACATTTCCAGGAGCAGATGTGGACTCTGACCACAATCTATTGGTTATGATCTGTAGATTAAAACTGAAGAAACTGCAAAAAGGTGGGAATTTGAGGAGATGGGACCTGGATAAACTGACTAAACCAGAGGTTGTACAGAGTTTCAGGGAGAGCATAAGGGAACAATTGACAGGAATGGGGGAAAGAAATACAGTAGAAGAAGAATGGGTAGCTCTGAGGGATGAAGGTGAGAACGCAGCAGAGGATCAAGTAGGTAAAAAGACGAGGGCTAATAGAAATCCTTGGGTGACAGAAGAAAAATTTGAATTTAATTGATGTAAGGAGAAAATATAAAAATGCAGTAAATGAAGCAGGCAAAAAGGAATACAAACGTCTCAAAAATGAGATCGACAGGAAGTGCAAAATTGCTAAGCAGGGATGGCTAGAGGTCAAATGTAAGGATGTAGAGTCTTATCTCACGAGGGGTAAGATAGATACTGCCTACAGGAAAATTAAAGAGACCTTTGGAGATAAGAGAACCACTTGCATATCGAAGAGCTCAGATGGAAACCCAGTTCTAAGCAAAGAAGGGAAAGCAGAAAGGTGGAAGGAGTATATAGAGGGTCTATACAAGGGCGATGTACTTGAGGACGATATTATGGAAATGGAAGAGGATGTAGATGAAAATGAAATGGGAGATACGATACTGCGTAAAGAGTTTGACAGAGCACTGAAAGACCTGAGTCGAAACAAGGCCCCCGGAGTAGACAACATTCCATTAGAACTACTGACGGCCTTGGGAGAGCCAGGCCTGACAAAACTCTACCATCTGGTGAGCAAGATGTATGAAAAAGGCGAAATACCCTCAGACTTCAAGAAGAATATAATAATTCCAATCCCAGAGAAAGCAGGTGTTGACAGATGTGAAAATTACCGAACTATCAGTTTAATAAGCCACAGCTGCAAAATACTAACGCGAATTTTTTACAGACGAATGGAAAAACTGGTAGAAGCCGACCTCGGGGAAGATCGGTTTCGATTCCGTAGAAATGTTGGAACACGTGAGGCAATACTGACCCTACGACTTATCTTAGAAGCTAGATTAAGGGGCTCCGGAAAGGCTCAAAATCATGAAAAGTTCAATTTTTACTTTTTTGCATTTTCTGAATCTGCAGACTATTACCTTTTAATAGATATATAATTTATTCAATTCCGAAGACTACAACAATTTTTAAATTTTTTTTGAAATGTGTTCTACATGGGCGTGACCCACTGTGGCGCTGTTAAACTGCTGTCAAATGGTGTTATTATTAACGCCCGTGTTCATCAGGTACATTTTAGTGATGTGAGATAAAGTATGTGTTGTGGCTAACCTGTGATGGTTCAATATATATCGCTGGTGTAACTGTCGATTGTTTCATGTTTATTTACTCTGTCGTTATCTCGAAAATATTCGTAATTAATTCTGTTTCCTGAGTCTCTGTTTTGTTGAAGTATAATAATGAGTAAAAGTAAAGTTTTTAGAAATCCTCTGAAGGCTTTTAAGAAAGGGAGAAATGTTGGAAAGCCAAAGGTATGTGTTATTACTGTAAACAATAGAGACGATAACCAAGTGAGTGAACCTAACCTCTCAAGTACACCTGCCCATAGCAGTCAAAGTGGGAAAGAAAATACTTCACAGAAGAAGCTTGGTTCAATGAGTGAAAACTATGAATGTTTTATGGGCGAATCGGATGTGAATGAAATATTTGATATGTCGGTTCTCAAAGGAATTTTTTCAAACTGTGTAAGATGTATTCATTGTAGTGAAGTTGGTCTGGAACTCTCCATAATAAAGCACATAGGACTTGCTAGTGAAATACAACTGAAATGTGATAAGTGTTCATACATGACCACCTTTTGGAACAGTGTTGCAGTAACTGCAACTGAAGAAAATGGTAGCAAAATCTACGAACACAACAACGTGCGATGCTTGCTTTAGACAAGGAACGCCTTCGGGCTGCAGATAGGGCTGTAAAGAGTCTAGAAATACAAACAAGAGTAAACAGGAGGAGGAACAAGAGGAAGCTGGAGGAGGAGTTTGCAGAGGATGAAGATAATCCATCGTATGGACCTGGAATGCACTAATAAGTTAATCCAATCTTTGTCGCTCGATTCCAAAAACTTTTATTTTCTCATACTAATTACATGTTTTCTAAGGATCTTCCAAACATATCTGTTTCAAACTTTCAGTAAATGTTACACAGTACCTTCTGCATAATTTAACACAACCTTTTTCCAAAAAACTGTATATTTTTGAATATATAAATAAAAAATTGCAAAAAAATGTGAATTTTCATTACAATTGAAAAAAAATCATCTTTAATAACTGAATTAAAATTTTGTAAAATACCTGTTTTAAGTTGTAGCCCATATTCCAATAAATAATCAGTAAAAAGTTCAACTTCCTACCTCAAATACTTTGTGAGGAAAGATGTAATTTATAAGCGTTATTTTAACATTGCAAGTATAGGGCGTTCCGGAGCCCCTTAAGGAAGGACAAACCTACGTTTCTAGCATTTGTAGACTTAGAGAAAGCTTTTGATAATGATGACTGGAATACTCTCTTTCAAATTCTGAAGGTGGCAGGGGTATAATACAGGGAGCGAAATGCTATTTACAATTTGTACAGAAACCAGATGGCAGTTATAAGAGTCGAGGCACATGAAAGGGAAGCAGTGGTTGGGAAGGGAGTGAGACAGGGTTGTAGCCTCTCCCCAATGTTATTCAATCTGTATATTGAGCGAGCAGTGAAGGAAACAAAAGAAAAATTCGGAGTAGGTATTAAAATCCACGTAGAAGAAATAAAAACTTTGAGGTTCACCGATGACATTGTAATTCTGTCAGAAACAGCAAAGGACTTGGAAGAGAAGTTGAACGGAATAGATAGTGTCTTGAAAGGAGGATATAAGATGAACATCAACAAAAGCAAAACTAGGATAATGGAATGTAGTCGAATTAAGTCGGGTAATGCTGAGGGAATTAGATTAGGAAATGAGACACTTAAAGTAGTAAAGGAATTTTGCTATTTGGGGAGCAAAATAACTGACGATGGTCGGAGTAGAGAGGATATAAAATGTAGACTGGCAATGGCAAGGAAAGCGTTTCTGAAGAAGAGAAATTTGTTAACATCGAGTATAGATTTAAGTGTCAGGAAGTCATTTTTGAAAGTATTTGTATGGAGTGTAGCCAGGTATGGAAGTGAAACGTGGACGATAAATAGTTTGGACAAGAAGAGAATAGAAGCTTTGGAAGTGAAACGTGGACGATAAATAGTTTGGACAAGAAGAGAATAGAAGCTTTTGAAATTTGGTGCTACAGAAGAATGCTGAAGATTAGATGGGTAGATCACATAACTAATGAGGAAGTATTGAATAGGATTAGTGAGAAGAGAAGTTTGTGGCACAACTTGACCAGAAGAAGGGATCGGTTGGTAGGACATGTTCTGTGGCATCAAGGGATCACCAATTTAGTATTGGATGGCAGCGTGGAGGGTAAAAACCGTAGAGGGAGACCAAGAGATGTATACACTAAGCAGATTCAGAAGGATGTAGGTTGCGGTAGGTACTGGGAGATGAGGAAACTTGCACGGGATAGAGTAGCATGGAGAGCTGCATCAAACCAGTCTCAGGACTGAAGACCACAACAACAACATTTAAGTCAAACTTCCTGGCAGATTAAAACTGTGTGCCCGACCGAGACTCGAACTCGGGACCTTCGCCTTTCGCGGGCAAGTGCTCTACCATCTGAGCTACCGAAGCACGACTCACGCCCGATACTCACAGCTTTACTTCTGCCAGTATCTCGTCTCCTACATTCCAAACTTCACAGAAGCTCTCCTGCGAACCTGTGGCTAAGCCATGTCTCCGCAATATCCTTTATTTCAGGAGTGCTAGTTCTGCAAGGTTCGCAGGAGAGCTTCTGTATAGTTTGGAATGTAGGAGACGAGATACTGGCAGAAGTAAAGCTGTGAGTATCGGGCGTGAGTCGTGCTTCGGTAGCTCAGATGGTAGAGCACTTGCCCGCGAAAGGCGAAGGTCCCGAGTTCGAGTCTCGGTCGGGCACACAGTTTTAATCTGCCAGGAAGTTTCATATCAGCGCACACTCCGCTGCAGAGTGTAAATCTCATTCGAACATTTAAGTCATCTTGTGTCCTCCTACAGCCACGTAACGACGACAGCTTTCCGCACACCTTAACGTCATCAGCAAACAACCGCAGGCTGCTCCTTACGCCAGATAATTTATGTATACAGAAAATAAAAGCTGTCCTTATACACTTGCCTGTGACACTCCTGAAAATATCCGTATATTTGATGAACACTAGCCGCCGAGGACAACATACTGGGTCTGTTACTTAAGAAGGTCTCGAACAAGTTATATATCTGGGAACCCATTCCGTATGCTTGTACGATCATTAACAGTCGGCAGTGTGGCACCGTGTCAGATCCAGAAATCTAGGTACGTGGAACCCACCTGTTGTCCTTCAGCCACAGTTCGCTGTATATCGTCTGAAGAAAGGGCAAGCTGAGTTTCGCGCGAGTGATGCTGTCTAAAACCGTGCTGACTTCTAGACAGAAGCTTTGCAAAAGCAACTTGATTCATCTTGCTTTTTTTTAGGTCCAGGTCGTCTTTCGTCTTTCACTGTCCCTAATAAGGCTTGTATTTTGCCTGCCGGGCGGCAAATTTTCGTTGTGTAGTGCTTTTGCAGTAGTGTTCCAACTTTTGACGATACATTGCCAGTAAACGATATGAAAATGGTTTGCTTGTAGTCTTCTTTCGCGTTTTCGTCCTGCCTGCCGGTCTTGGAGCTCTTCCCCCGCATGGCCGTCCGACTCTGTTTGCTGCTGTACCCATTCTCGTGGAAAACGGATTCCACGTGCCGCAGCTCTGGCATCAGACTTCGTTCGTCTGAAATTATGCCCTGTGTGCCAGAGACTTGAGCACGCTTTTTTCTTCTGACAGTAATGGTGACAGGTGGAGGAATGGTAAAATCAATGTTTTCACGCACAGAATTCGGACGTTCTAAGAATTTCTGCCGTTTTTCGGGTGCATGTGGCCAGATGACAAAGTGTCGTCGATATACCTAAAAAGAAAAACAGATTTTATTTCAGACGTTTCCAGTGCTCTTTTCTCGAGGTACTCCATTTCAGTTTCGTAAAAGTATCAGGTACTCGACTCCTGTCATTCTCTTATCCATTTCTTTTTCTGTAATTTTTAGCTTTATATAAGGGAAAGACAAATGAAAATAACAAAGATTTTTTTATTACTTAAAATATAATATCGTATCTCTAAATAAATTTGTAAAACAATGAGAAAAGTTTTTCCATATCTTGATGGAAAAATGTTTGAGCTTGTCAATGGAACCATGATTATACCCCGGCGTTCACATCTTCGTAAGAAGTCAATCGATGGCAACGAATGTCTTTTTTCAGGGCTCCAGAAATGTGGAAATTGTATGGGGACAGATTAGGAATACAGAAATACAAGTCGCTGAGGAATGAAATAAATAGGAAGTGCAGGGAAGCTAAGCCGAAATGGCTGCAGGAAAAATGTGAAGACATCGAAAAAGATATGATTGTCGGAAGGACAGACTCAGCATACAGGAAAGTCAAAACAACCTTTGGTGACATTAAAAGCAACGGTGGTAACATTAAGAATGCAACGGGAATTCCACTGTTAAATGCAGAGGAGAGAGCAGATAGGTGGAAAGAATACATTGAAAGCCTCTATGAGGGTGAAGATTTGTCTGATGTGATAGAAGAAGAAACAGGAGTCGATTTAGAAGAGATAGGGGATCCAGTATTAGAATCGGAATTTAAAAGAGCTTCGGAGGACTTACGGTTAAATAAGGCAGAAGGGATAGATGACATTCCATCAGAATTTCTAAAATCATTGGGGGAAGTGGCAACAAAACGACTATTCACGTTGTTGTGTAGAATATATGAGTCTGGCGATATACCATCTGACTTTCGGAAAAGCATCATCCACACAATTCCGAAGACGGCAAGAGCTGACAAGTGCGAGAATTATCGCACAGTCAGCTTAACAGCTCATGCATCGAAGCTGCTTACAAGAATAATATACAGAAGAATGGAAAAGAAAATTGAGAATGCGCTAGGTGACGATCAGTTTGGCTTTAGGAAAAGTAAAGGGACGAGAGAGGCAATTCTGACGTTACGGCTAATAATGGAAGCAAGGCTAAAGAAAAATCAAGACACTTTCATAGGATTTGTCGACCTGGAAAAAGCGTTCGACAATATAAAATGGTGCAAGCTGTTCGAGATTCTGAAAAAAGTAGGGGTAAGCTATAGGGAGAGACAGGTCATATACAACATGTACAACAACCAAGAGGGAATAATAAGAGTGGACGATCAAGAACGAAGTGCTCGTATTAAGAAGGGTGTAAGACAAGGCTGTAGCCTTTCGGCCCTGCTCTTCAATCTGTACATCGAGGAAGCACTGATGGAAATAAAAGAAAGGTTCAGGAGTGGAATTAAAATACAAGGTGAAAGGATATCAATGATACGATTTGCTGATGACATTGCTATCCTGAGTGAAAGTGTTGAAGAAGTAAATGATCTGCTGAACGGAATGAACAGTCTAATGAGTACACAGTATGGTTTGAGAGTAAATCGGAGAAAGACGAAGGTAATGAGAAGTAGTAGAAATGAGAACAGCGAGAAACTTAACATCAGGATTGATGGTCACGAAGTCAATGAAGTTAAGGAATTCTGCTACCTAGGCAGTAAAATAACCAATGACGGACAGAGCAAGGAGGACATCAAAAGCAGACTCGCTACGGCAAAAAAGGCATTTCTGGCCAAGAGAAGTCTACTAATATCAAATACCGGCCATAATTTGAGGAAGAAATTTCTGAGGATGTACGTCTGGAGTACAGCATTGTATGGTAGTGAAACATGGACTGTGGGAAAAGCGGAACAGAAGAGAATCGAAGCATTTGAGATGTGGTGCTATAGACGAATGTTGAAAATTAGGTGGACTGATAAGGTAAGGAATGAGGAGGTTCTACGCAGAATCGGAGAGGAAAGGAATATGTGGAAAACACTGATAAGGAGAAGGGACAGGATGATAGGACATCTGCTAAGACATGAGGAAATGACTTCCATGGTACTAGAGGGAGCTGTAGAGGGCAAAAACTGTAGAGGAAGACAGAGATTGGAATACGTCAAGAAAATAATTGAGGACGTAGGTTGCAAGTGCTACTCTGAGATGAAGAGGTTAGCACAGGAAAGGAATTCGTGGCGGGCCGCATCAAACCAGTCAGTAGACTGATGACCAAAAAAAAAAAAAAAAAAAAAAGAAGGGGCTGCCCATCGGAACTTTTGCAACTTATTGGAATCAACTGGTCAACTGGTACGCCACCTCCGGGGAAGTCACAGTGACATTATTCTGTACCTGCAAGGGCCTGTTGCTCATTGACTTTCTGGAACACGGTGCCACAATTAATTCACAGTGATCCATGGACACTTTGAAATAACGACTCAAGTCCAAACGCCCAAAAACGTTGATGGAAGACATCGTTCTGTTGCTATATAATGCACACGCACATGTTGCCAAGATTGTTTTAGCAACGCTGCAGAGATTTTGCTGGGAAGCGCTTACACACGCCCCATACATTCCCCATCTCTCCCCATGCGACTTCAATGTTTTTGCAGCACAGAAGAAAGACATTAGTGGCCGTCGATTTGCCCCGGACGAAGAGTTCTACACGTGAGTACAATCATGGTTCCGTAAGCAGCCGCAAACATTTTTGTATGTCGACACCGCCCACCTTGTCTCACACTGGGGTAAATTCTATTAAGAGTTATGGTGATTACTTTTAAAATAATGAACAGTTTACTCACTTTTTCTTCAACTCCCTCATTTTCATTTGAGTGGCCGTCATACATTACGCGTGTTTCCATTTCAAATTGCCAATCCTCAATTTTTGAATTGTTTGCACATTTAACGTCCATGTTTCACTTCTATAAGATAAAAATGACTATGTACATTGTTTCTATAGTTTCAGTTTGAGACACATTGGGATTTCTGAATAAAGCATTCAGATTCCCTAGAGAACTCCAAGCCAGTTTTGCTTTCCGGACTATTTATTTACTTGTCAGTTCGTTTCCTGTTTTGAATTTTCCTAAGTTAAATGTTTTTGTAAAGCCATAAATCAATGCTATTTTCCTATCGACATTCTGATTTACATTACACTATGTGATCAAAAGTATCCGCACACCCCCAAAAACATACGTTTTTCATATTATGTGCATTGTGCTGTCACCTACAGCCAGGTACTCCATATCAGCGACCTTAGTGGTCATAAGACACCGTGAGAGAGCAGAATGGGGCGCTTCGCGGGACTTACAGACTTTGAAAGTTGTCAGATGATTGGGTGTCACTTGTTTCATACGTCTATACGCGAGATTTCCACACTACTAGACACCCATAGGTCCACTGTTTCCGATGTGATAGTGAAGTGGAAACGTGAAGGGACACGTACAGCACAAAAGCGTACAGGTCGAGCTCGTCTGTTGACTGACAGAGACCACCAACAGTTGCAGAGGGTCGTAATGTGTAATAGGCAGATATCTATCCAATCACACAGCAATTCCACACAGCATCCGGATCGACCGCAAGTACTAGACAGTTAGGCAGGAGGTGAGAAATCTTGGATTTCATGGTCGAGGGGCTGCTCATAAGCCACACATCACGCCGGTAAATGCCAAACGACGTCTCGCTTGGTGTAAGGAGCGTAAACATTGGACGATTTAACAGCAGAAACGTTGCGTGGAGTGACGAATCACGGTACACAATGTGGCGATCCGATGGCAGGGTGTGGGTATGTCGAATGCCCGATGAACGTCATCTACCAGCGTGTGTAGTGCCAATAATAAAATTAGGAGGCGGTGGTGTTATGGTGTGGTCGTATTATCCCTGAAGAGGGCTTCCACCCATTGTTGTTTTCCGTGGTACTATCACAGCACAGGCCTAACTTGACGTTTTAAACACCATCAAGCTTGCCACTGTTGAAGACCAATTCGGGGATGGCGATTGCATCTTTCAACACCTGTTCATAATACACGGCCTGTGGCGCAGTGGTTACACGACAATAACGTCCCTGTAATGGACTGGCATGCACAGAGTCCTGACCTGAATCCTATAGAACATCTTTGCGATGTTCTGGATTGCCGACTTCGGGCCAGACCTAACTGATCGACATCGATTCCTCTCCTCAGAGCAGCACTCCCTGTAGAATGGGCTGCCATTCCCCAAGAAACCTTCCAGCACCTAACTGAACGTATGCCTGCGAGAGTGGAAGCTGTCATCAAGGCGAAGGGCGGGCCAACATCATATTGAATTCCAGCATTACCGATGGAGGGCGCCACGAACTTGTAAGTCATTTTCAGCCAGGTGTCCGGATACTTTTGATCACGTAGTGTATTTTGGTCTTACTGTTATTAATCTTCAGGCCTACAGTTATACTTGCTCTGTTCAGCTCCTCCGTCCTTTGCTAATGTCTTCTAAAGTCAACACAACAATTTCGTCTGCAAATCGAAGATGGTTCGGACAAGACCAGTTTATGATCATTACTTTTCCATCCCGTTTGTTGATTGGAAACCTCTTATTTTTAAGAAACTTGCATACAGTTTTACTTAATAATCTCACGTCCGGAAAGGTAAATTCATGAATTTCGTTTTGAAAATAAAATGCTGTTTATGAAAAACTGATGTTGAGTGGGTGGTCTATCGCTCCTTAGTTTGTCGCTGGTTTATGGTAACACTTTGGACATCAGTCATATTCATGAATTCTACGATTTGTAAAACATTTGGAGCCATGATGGAAGCTTGAAGGCGATGCGAGAAAACAGCGCAGTCAAAGAATTTTAACTCAGTGTAATTAAAGAGAGAAGCCATGTAAATAGCTTTAACATCGTCCGGTGAAAGTCAGGTTTATGTCTACAAAGCGCTTTAAAGGGTCATTAAACGCCGTTTATGTCTACCAGCCGTAAACTGTAGACTACAGTGTTTAGATGTTTTACCGCAAAATTACGGCCCTTAATCCAACTACAGTGCTGAGAGTGTGGAGAAGGTGAGGATCAAAGAGAAACAAACGAGCCATGAACTTGCGAGCGTATCCAGTAATGAGATATCAACACGGGATGACGTGTGCGAGTAATACACACTCACGCCTTTAACGTACAACGGAAGTTAGTCTCTAGGTTTTATACGTAGCTCACTGTCATGGGTATGCCATTGTCTTTTGTTTATCTTACAACTAAGGCCAATTGCACCATATTTCCATTAAAAAGATCACCGGTTATTTCCTTCCCATCTTTTACGAACGCCGGCTGCTGTGGCCGAGCGGTTGTAGGCGCTTCAGTCCGGAACCACGCGACTTCTACGGTCGCAGGTTCGAATCCTGCCTTTGGCATGGATGTGTGTGATGCCCTTCGGTTAGGCTTAAGTAGTTCTAAGTCTAGGGAACTGATGACCTCAGATGTTAAGTCCCATAGTGTTTGAAGCCATTTTGAACCTTTACGAACTTCAGAATGTGCTCTACCTACAACGATGTTAGTTACGTTTTAAGGAGTTTTATACAAAGACGATAATTTTTTTCTTTGTGTTTGACAACATTGGCTACCGCAGGAGTTTTAAGCAGTTATCTGAGAAATACAGTGTATCTATATTCTATGGGCTGACGCGAAGACTGGTGACTTTCCAGATTCAAGAAGTCATTGCCTTTCTGAAGTCAGAAAGAATATATTCAGTGTTGAAAGTATCTCTAAGAAACCACTCTAAGAGAGATCTTACGTGTATTGCAAACTGTGGAATGCAACCGAGAAATACTCCATCAAATCCTCATTTTCAACATTTTCCTAATGATAAATTTGATGGCAAACCAAATATTCATATGGTTACAAATGAAATGCCAGTACAGGCCTAGACTCGTCAACTGACATCAAATTCAGTTTTACAATGGTGGCAGGCTATGACTGCTGTAGATCTTCTACACTGCATGATTCAGCATCATGTCAAACAAATTCTATGTATGACGCAATGTCGCACCGTTCAAAATCGTGAAAAATTTAAGCTTCCTGAGTGGGCAGGTACTCGCAACAACGACAAGTCATGGATAACCTAGGGATTGTCGTCGTCGTCTTCGTTGTTGTTGTTGTTGTTGTTGTCTATGTGGACCGTTGTCCTCGACATATAGGTTTCAGAGTGTCGCAACGACAGTTAGAGTGGAGAAATGATATACCTTAATATATGATCTAGTAAAATACAAATATATATGAAATTGTTTTCCAGATACAGTATACACTGACAAGTTAGAACATTGTGACCACTGGTGTGCGAGAGAATGAATGGACAAGTGAGGCCCCAAGGAAATTACATAATTGGAGGATAGATTTATGGGAAATCCTTCTAACGTGATGTACAAATGGGTAAATCTGCTGACAAAAAGAGACGTTGACAAAGAGAAGATTACGAAGCGTCATTGTCTGCGAAAAAACATTTCACAAATGGTGTAGCTGGTTGGCTGTTGGCATCAAGGAGGAAAAAAAAAGAAGGCGGTTGTCATTACGTCATAGACTTGAAGCCGTCGTCCACCATCTTAAGTAGCCCAAAACATTTGGTTTACCGTATTCATACCTCCACGACTCACTGTGGTGATACTTTCCTGTGACGTCACTCTGACGTGCCCGTGTCCAGCTTCGCTAGTGTGGGGTGCTTTGACTGTGTGGAGACGTAGTTGTCTCATCAAAACTGCTAGCTTGCGTTGTTTACGGATGTACTAATCGAATGATCGTAATCTAAAGTTTAAAGAAATCACGTTTCATTCGTAAGTGGAGCCGTTTCTGTCGTGTATAGGAACAATATGTTTGCACTGTTTACTTTTATTGTATTAGTTTCATTTCTGTCGTTTGACTTTAGATTTGCGTTGCTTTGTCCAGTGTCCGTACTTATTTTCTGTGTTTTTCATTGCCTTCCAAATAGCAGATGCTCAGATGTCCGAGCCACACTGTATAACGGTCTCGTCCCCACACAACAGACGGCTACGTCACCGCACTGATCGTTGGGGCAGTATCTGATGCTCTAAATTCATCACGCCGATAATTATTCATTGTTCACATTTCCTTCCTCTTCAAAAAGGAATCTGGCTGGAACAGCCGGAGACAGAGGTCATGTGTCTGTGAGTTTGCGCATATGATAGTACGCTGAAAAGTCAAAGCAACTGGACACCGCGAGCACGAGCAACTGCCGCAACAGGACGTGGCATGGACTTGACTAAAGTCCGAAGTAACGCTGAAAGGAACTGACACCATGAATCCTGTAGAGGCGTCCATAAATCCGTAAGAGTAAGAAGTGGTGGAGATCTCTTCTAAACAGCATGTTGCAAGGCACCCCAGATATGCTCAGTAATCTGGGTAGTCTGGTGGCAAGCGGAAGTGTTTAAACTCATAAGAGTGTTCCTGGAAACACTCTATAGAAATGATGATAGATGTGTGGGGTATCGCATTGTCCTGATGTAACTGCCCGTCGGCAAGCACAATGGACATGAATGGATGTAGGTGATCAGACAGGGTGCTTACGTACGTGTCACCCGTCAGAGCCGTATCTAGACGTATCAGGGGTCCCATATCACTCCAACTGCACACGCCCCACACCATTACAGACCTTCCACCAGCTTGAACAGTTCCCTGCTGAGATGCAGGGTCCATGGATTCATGAGGTTGTCACCATACCTGTACACGTCCATCCGCTCGGTACAATTTGAAACGAGACTCGTCCGACCAAGCAACATGTTTCCAGGCATCAACAGCTCCGAAAGCCCATATCGATTATGTTTCGTTGAATGGTTCGCACGCTGACACTTTTTGATGGCTCAGCACTGAAATCTGCAGCTTTGAGGAAGGGTTGCACTTCCGTCACGTTGAACGATTCCATTCAGTCGTGGCTGGCCCATTCTTGCATAATCTTTCTCCGACCGCAGCGACGTCAGATATTTGACGTTTTAACGGATTCCTGATATTCACGGCACACTTGTGAAGGGGTCGTACGGGAAATTACCCACTTCAACACTGCCTTGGAGATGCTGTGCCACATCTCTCGTGCGCCGACTATAATATCACGTTCAGACTGACTTAAATCTTAATAAACTGCCATTGTAGCAGCAGTAACCGATCTAAAAACTGCGCAGACACTTCCTGTATTATATAGGAGTTGCCGAGCGCAGCGCCGTATTCTACCTGTTTACATATCTCTGTATTTGAATACGCGTACCTATACCAGTTTCTTTGGTGGTTCAGTGTACAACTTACTGAAGTAGGCTTTTTTCACAGCATAGTATGACATTTGTTGTAAATAATGCACGGCACTTCATCTGGGACAATGATGTACATAATAACGATACCCGAAGAAAAAATGACTTCCATTGTGCCACGTTAAGATTGTGTGTAGCAAAACCTGGAGTTCACAGTGCTGCAACCAGAAGTTTTGATCACTTACCCACTGATATAAAATGACTGACAGACAGCAACGTAAAATTTGAAACTAAACTGAATACGTTTCTCTTTGATAATTCCTCCTATTCCGCAGAAGATTATCTGTTACTGTAATGTGCAAATTGTGATGGGTAGTAATTACTAACACATGTTTGTATTTAATTAAAAAACGAAAAAAACGGATAAATGATAACCATGGAGGCAAATTTATAAAAAAATTGATTTCACATAATTCGTCGTGCAAATGATACATGGAACATGAAACTAGCAAGTAACTAAATAACTATTAGTATATCACAAAAGATGGTATAGGCTTGTATGCATTGAAAACCTCAAAATGACAGTCAAAAATAAAATTAAGCTGATGATCGAATTGGACGTACACTCGAACTGTGCTATGTTTGGTTATCCCTGAAAAACTGGTAAAGATACTGGCGAGAAACATTCCGCGAAAAGAAGCAAATAGGCCTACATGTTACACCACTGAGACCGTTCCTTTAATCAAATTTATAGCATTTCACAAAGCTGGAAGACATAAAAAATTAAATCTTTCTTTTACCCTGTAAATTGTTATCATTGACCATACACTAAATTGCGCATCATAGGCAAGATTTCAAAGTAAGAAGTTGTGTGACCTACAGCGAGCACTGATAATCTAATAAAAGAAAAAATTGTATTCTGCATGGAGGTATACCTATAGGCTGTTTTGTTACTTCAACATTTCAATAACCGATGCACAAGATTCGATAGCATGCCTTGCTTCTTTCCTTAACAGGAATTCAGTGTTAATATATCCACCTTCCCAGCCGTTTATTGATTCTTCAAGGTTACAATAAATGATATGCGACTAACAACGATTGACCCATAAAAAAGTGTTACACAAAAGTCTAATCAAATTTAGTTAGAAAAAATAAAATAAAAGAAATCACTAAATCACCGCCGCCACTTAATGCCTTAATCTTAATCAATGGTGTCACAAAACTAGACCTCTTCAGGCGCTGGCTTCTAATTATGATGACTTTTTTTCATAAGTTAATCCCAGTGGTCACTCGTTGAACATTTAGTTTAAGTCGTAGCTAAACCTGTTCACCTGTCGTCATGATGTTTCCAAGAAAAATTATCAGTTCCTATGTAGCAAATGATCTCAACACAAAACTGGTATGTGCTGTAGTTCAGATAATTCTGAACAAAATTAGTAGGCTGGTATCGTTCACCTTGACACTGTTAGACCCAACAGTAAACTCACATTCCAAACAGTCTCTCACCACATCTCCAGTACTAAATGACACCTCTATCTTCACAAGTGTGTCGAACATTAATCAGTTGCAAACCTGGACCAACAGACTCTTTCTGACAATACTCCAATGAAGCTCTAAAATATGGATCTGATGTAAGTAAATTGTTCTTGAGATATTTGAGTCTCAACTTTGTGTACGACAACGACAGAAACTGAATAAATGAATGGAAATTTATGCCATGGCCGGGACTTGAAGCCAGACTTCCTGGCATACTAGTCAGGTGTGCTAGTCACCACACCACCGCAGCACCGTAGGTAACACACCTCCATGAACAACCCCAGTCCGGGGTCTTCCCTAACACAAACTTCAATTCACGTCTTCAGCTTATTTTCCCCTTCTTAAATGGTAGATAATGTTGAGACTCAAATTCTTCAAGGAGAATTTAATTATATCAGATCTATAGATCACCTATGCCTGAGGTACAGGCAGGATTCCCCCATTATGTCCAATGCTGGGGTGCTATTCCAACACCAAAGAGTCTCGGCAATAGTGATGATTTAAGAAGGGGAAAATAAGCAGAAGATGTGAATTGAAGTTTGTGTTAGGGAGGGTAGTGGACTGCTATAGTCCGTGCAGCTGTGGTACTCATACTGCTGCAGTGGTGTTAGGGGTAACACATTTGTCTTGTAAGGAAAGAGCCCCAGGTTCAAATCTGGTTTGTAGCGCAAATTTGAATTCATTTCTTCAGCTTCTATTATTATCATTACAATACGCTTCACTTAAAGCCATTTGTAATCACCCATTTTTCTTAGAGAAACACATTTCTATTTCTACCAACAGAACACCAGTTTTCTTCTTCTATAAGCTTAATGATATCAGTAATTCAAAGCTTGCAACCAACGCTAAGCAACTTCCATAACAGTCGACAGTATGA
Source organism: Schistocerca americana (assembly GCF_021461395.2). Lineage (NCBI taxonomy): Eukaryota > Metazoa > Arthropoda > Insecta > Orthoptera > Acrididae > Schistocerca > Schistocerca americana. The sequence continues at coordinate 265,941,118 of NC_060119.1, read as the reverse complement.
CTAGTTAAGTCACTATTTCAAACTCCCAAAGTCGGTGATCAAACCAAAATATGACGATCAAAAATCCTAATTCCCTCCAAAAATGAACATCCAGTATTTCTCCCTGTCCAACGTGCATCGAAGGATTCTATACTAGAACTGTAACATTGTTCTTGGTGCCAGTGGCTCCTATCCATACTGTTATTAAAACCAGACTACTAAGTAAGCAACATTAATCATTTGGAACCATTCAGGCAGTAAATGTACAGCGTTAACCACACTTTTAACAGTTTGTGTTCCATAGACATATGACGTCGTAGCTGTACAACTGACAAATTACTGTCATAAAATAATTACCACTATAAGCCAGCCAATATAGCAGTTAAAATACAAAATGGTTCAAATGGCTCTAAGCACTTTGGACTTAACATCTGAGGTGATCAGTCCCCTAAACCTTAGAACTACTAAAGCCTAACCAATCAAAAGACATCACACACATCCATGCACGAGGCAGGATTCAACCCTGCGACAGTAGCAGCAGCGCCGTTCCGGACTGAAGCGCCTAGAGCCTCTCAGCTACAGCGGCCGGCTGATAAAATACAGTTGCCAGTAACGTGATATGTATGTCAGTCCATCTAGACCGTGCTCACTTTTCTAATATAGCTTAAAAATGTATAATGAAAATAATGTCACCCACATTGTACCGCAGGTCACTCGATAATGTCAATTTAGACGAAACAGATCTGTAGATCTAAGAATAACAAATAAAAATTAAGATCACACAGTAACTATATTTTATCTATAGTTCAGTGTTGATCACAACACTTATGTCTCAATAACATATATGACCGGTTTCGGTTATATTTGTATAACCATCTTCTGACCTTTTAATTAATTTTAGAAAATACTATAGACCAATCTTAAAATAAAATGAAAAGTGTCTAATGACGACAAAATTTTAACTAGATAAAATAAAACTTGTTATACCCATGGCTTCCTTGGAACCTGGTAGGCGGAGCTCTCTTCAGCTGCTACGAAGTCAACTGATGGTTATGAGTGCTGAGCATGAGATTAAATATGCAGAGACTCCGCCTACTACCTCTCACACTACTTCACAACTGCTAATCAGCGTTCATAATATGACGCTATCGTCGAAGTATAAAAGTACAAAATAAACTAATAACATAAAATTGATTCATTTAAAATGTCTTCGTAGCAGCTGAAGAGAGCTCCGCCTACCATCCTCCAAGGAAGAAGCCATGGGTATAAGAAGTTTTATTTTATCTTGTTAAAATTTTGTCGTCAATAGACACTTTTCATTTTATTTTAAGATTGGTCTCTAGTATTTTCTAAAATTAATTCACAGGTCTGAAGATGGTTACATAAATATTACCGAAACCGGTCACCTATGTTATTGAGACATAAGTGTTGTGATCAAGACTGAACTTTAGTTAAAATATAATACTCTATTGATCACTGTTTCCAAAAATGTTTACCAAAATTGTACACAATAACTAGTCTGGAAACTCCTTACAAGCCCTATTAACAATTAATGTCTTTTCGCTCGTAGCTGTCACACTGTAAGATAGTGGCCAGCTCACTGACTACCCATCAGCATTTTTCCCGCACGACAGCACGGCGTGTACCGAGCGAGGTGGCGCAGTTGTTAGCACACTGGACTTGCATTAGGGAGGACGACTGTTGAAACTCGCGTCTCGGCCATCCGGCGAGGTTTCCCGTAATTTCCCTAAATCGCTTCAGGCAATTTCCGGGATGGTTCCTTTAAAAGCGCACGGCCAACTTTCTCCCCCGTCCATCTCTAATCCGATGGGACCGATGACCACGCTGTTTGGTCCCGTCCCCCAAATCAACAACCAACGAAACAGGTTGGTCTCGCCCACCGTCACGACGTAATCTCTCACAACTTATTGTTTCTACATCTTACATACAGCAAAAATATTGAAACCTGGTTGGTAGGCACTCAGAGAACGCACAGGATAAAGTTACGATTGTTAATGGGGCTGTAAACAGTTACTGTGAGTTGCACAATCAAACACACAACTTTATTTTTCTAAGAACCACTTATTTACACATTGATTTAAAATATCACAATTAGACAATACGGCTGAAGGCCTAGCTAACGAAAACTTGAGATGCTTTCTGAGCTGAAGCCCCAAAACCACACCCAAAACAAGAACGGCTGAAGGCCTGGCTTAGAAATCAAAAGCAATTAAAAATAGAAGGTAAATTAAAAAAACATACAACTGAAAACAATTAATGACTGCAGTCCTACAATACACGTCTGAAGGGCAACTATAATTAAAACACATTAATAAACAATTTTTCTAACCAAAAAATTTCTTTTTAAACTTACAACAGAACGAACGAAAGCCTGATTAAAGAAATATCAACTTACTGCACGGCTTAAGGCCACAAACAAATCTGAAACAATGGCTGAAGGCCTGAACAACAAGTCAGTCAAACAGTTTAGAATAAACCCCTTCTTTCTTGTAAAAAATTTTCCTTTAAAGAATACACATGGCTGAAGGCCTTATTAAAAGTGGTTTATCAAAATCCTCAGCTGAAGGCTACACATGACACATCGAACAACTAACGGCTTAGTGCCTGGATTACGAACAATTTCAGATAGAACAAATTTTAAGAAAAAAAATTTTTTAATAAAATAATCTTCAAAATTTTAATTTAACGCAGCTGAAGGCCTTTATGTAAAATTTAAAAGGAACTGAATTAATACACGGCAGAAGGCCTCGCACAATACTTCAAACTAATAGGAAAATCACAATCTAAAACAAACAGACAAGTGGTGCTCAGAAGTGTTCCAAGGGTCGGCTTGGGAAGGTAGCTCAAACGTAAGGTGAGGTGAGACAGGCATCCAAGAGTTGAAGTTAGATAATCGAATGGCAACCCAATCCAGAGACAGCCCAAGGACCGACCAACAATTTTACCAATTCCCTTCCGTCCAACCAATGGCACAACGATGGAAAAGATTGGCCAAAGACGAGGATACGAACAGCACTGTCTACAGAAATTGGCGTCTAAAAACAGCCAAGGGAACAATAACCACTCTGAGCAAAATACGAAACAAACAGCTTAAAAGGCTGTCGAACTACACGCCGTGCCGGTCAGCATCAACACGACGACGAAAGGCACATTGCCAGAAAGCTACGCTAACGACCAGGGCAGGTAACTGGGGTGTTAACAGCCACAGGGCAGAAAACACCGCTGGTGCACTTCACTGGCAAGTAACAGTCAATTTAATAATTAATCACAATATAGGAAGACGGCTGCAAGATTTCACCGACACCAACACATCATACGTTGCTGCTATCCCGAACAGCCCAGGGAGCAACGACCCGCAAATGAAGGAAGAGATGTCATTATAGATGAGGTTTCATAACAGGTTAACGAATCACTCAACTTCAGCGTCCATTTTCGGTGTGCAACGAACTTTGTCGCTCTCGCAGCTAGCGCCTCAGGATCCGACAGCGCATGCACGCCGCCAGCGGTGCCGGCCTGGTCTGGCGCAGCAGAGACTTCCCCGCTGCTCTTTCCCAACCGACTGACCACCACACACATCACCACCACCACGCGGAAATACTAGTGGTCACACCAAAGATAGTACGACACTACTAGTATCGATAAGCGCTGCTGCTGCCACTCAAGGAGGCAAGCCAGCAACTTCGTTACGCCAGTAAGTAACGAGGAAACAAGACGCCACTCGATGTGACAAAATGCCAAAGAACGAACGGCATGAATGCACACGGCTCACATATAACACCTTCACCCTTAGAATTACAACTCCACAGAGTAATAAAACATAATAAACGCTGCTTCGTCACACTACAATGAGTTGAAACGAAATTAAATCCATTATGCACTTTATCTCTTTCGTTATACCTATGCAAGATACACGTGGTGGTCTCTCAATTTTTCCAATAAGATTTCGCGAGAAATACGTTGTCTTCCTTCCCAGAATTCCAGATAAAGTCTCGGAGCATATCTGTTACACTATCATAGGGGCTATAGCGACCTTTTACTATCCTAGCAGCGTATCTCAGAATTGGTTTGATGTCTGTTGTCATTCAGACTCCAAACAATGGAACAGTATTTTAGAACCAAATCGAGGTCAGCGACTTTGAATTTGGTGAAAGCAGAGTGACCTGTGGTCTGTTTCAATCAGACAGGACTATACTCTCAGTAAGTGATTCTCGACCATTATGGGATAGGATTGGAACGAATTTCGTGATAAATTCAATGTAAAGCGTTACTGAATATCGTCAGGTTCTGGTGCTTTAAGTACTTTTTAATTTCGGCGATGCAAACATTAATATGCTCGTGTGTGAATGTGTGCAGCGATCAAACATTGGTACAGCAAGTTCGTATTGCATGAATACAGTTTCAGAAACAGAATTTAAAATTTCAGATGTCTTCAGTTTCGACAACAGATCGATCTACGAGAGGCTGAATGGGACACACTGACGTACGTATGACCAAAAAGCCCTTGGGTTTTCCCAGAATCTTTCACCAGCATCTGATTCTAAAAATAACGGCGAGCTTCGTGTATGGTCCTTCTTACAAAAGCACGAGTTGCTATTCAGTTTTCTGTCAGTTTCCGTGCAATATCTCTTCTAACGGATGTGTGGTAGCCTCTATTTTTACAATAATCTGCAAATGGTGCCATTAAACCAAGGAGAGTCTTCACCGTCTTCTATTACTTTCCTTACAACTTACTCATCCCTTTATAACCTCTTTCAGTATTAACCGAAATGGTCGTGTGTTTGCCAGATTTGAAATGTTTTTAGTTCATTAATTAAATAAGCTGGTAATGACTCCTTATTAGATGACATAAATACAAATACTCTCTTTGCTACCTTGACGATCTTTTTGCCTTTGTTTACCATTGTTCATGTTACAGCATCATGATTGCTAATTCTTCTCTCATAGGTGACACATTCGGGGAGACTGGATCTATTCGTAATTAAGAGGTCTTGAATATTTCTTTTACGTTCGGGTTGTTCGACGCAGTAGCCGGACAAAGTATTCAGGGAGAATGACGAAAATCGCTGTGGCAGACCGTCTCTCTGAAGATCCGGGAATTGTAAGGGATATAGAATTCCTGATGTTCGAAGGCCGGCGTGTCACAATCGACACGATAGGGGGAAAAGTGAAAATGAGCCATTGACCAGTATCCAACTTCCTGATCGTCATTTCAAACATGAGAAAGTCGCTGCCCGCCGGATCTCAAAACTGTTCACATCCATTCAAAACTCCGGCCGAACCGGGGTAACGACATAAATGTTGCAGCTGACTTCCTTAGCTAACTAATCACCACGGGCGAGTGCTGGGTATGTCACTAGGACCACCAGAGCAAGAGGATTCAGCGCAGCCGACAAAGCCAAAGACCTCTCATTGAACTGGGCGATATCATTTACTGTGACTACCATGATACAGTGCTCGAGATTATGCTCAACACAGGCAAAACCTCACATGAGCATACTACCCAAAATATCCTGGCGACTTTATGGGAGGCAATCGAGACGAAGAGTAGCGGTAATCTCTAGAAGGGGGTGTTTTTCACTCGACGACAGTGATGTACCATATTCTTCGCAGAACACAGTCACACGCCCTGTTTCTTTGGATTACGAATTTTTGACGTCACCCTCCCCCTCCCCCCTTTCCCGTCACCTCCGAGATCTACTTTTCCTCCCTCTCAGGTACAGAAATGATTGCCCTGCAATGATTGCACGGCAATCATTTTTAGAAGGATGACGTGATGCGAAAATAGGTCAAACTAAAAAGTGAATATATAGGGAAGGACTGACATTAGCACCACAATGTTTTATAGTGGGAGCACAGGATTTACGTATTCTAACAAAACGTATGTACTGAAAATTAGAGTTGACTTTATCTCCAGCACAAAGCTCACTTCCTTCGCTATATTTTTGACTTTAGCTCGCACTTTAACACATTTTGTCGCTATAAGTCACAACAACACTATAAAAGTTGACAGTGTTGAGAAATTCAGAAACGGTAGAATAATCAACTAATTTCATTCTTTACAGTAATTTTCCTACTTGTTATGCACTGGCGGTTCGTATCAGAACGATGCCATTATGCATCCTTCTTACAACTATCAAAATGTCAACCAGCCGTTCCAACGCTTTTTAAGTGTAGTATGAACTGAATATACTTTCTCCTTTCAAGACGATAGTAAGATAGTTATAGAGCAATCATACTGTGTTAGTAATTTCATTTGAGGGCTGATCAGGAAGATCTGTTTTGAGTGCTCTTGGTGGTTAGATGTTAATGACCACTCTGGAAATTGTGATGGATTCGTCGTTGGGTTTCACTGAATTCCAACGAACAGCCAGGGATGTACATCTCGATTCAGGACGAACCCCGCTTGCCTAAGCAATCATTACGCAGGTCAAGTGCACGAATGTTGCTCCATCATAAACAAAACATTTCCGCCCCTGGTAGCTGAGTGGTCAGCGCGACAAAATGTTCGGTTCCCGCCTGGTTCGGAGATTTTCTCCGCTCAGGGACTGGGTGCTGTGTTGTCCTAATCATCATCATTTCATCCCCAATGACGCGCAAGTCGCCGAAGTGGCGTCAAATCGAAAGACTTTTGCACCCGGCGAACTGTCTACCCGACGGGAGGCCCTAGTCACACGACATTTATTTTCAAAAGAATATGGCAAACATATTCCTAAAGGAGACTCACAAGTAAAAATAAGGGTAGCGACTTATCGGTTCTTAACATCAAAATTGTGAACGACTCAACAGTGAAAGGTGTTCAGTCTGGGAATCAAGACAACACAAGAGTTGACAAGCAAGGAGGTATCGGAGGTATATTCGCACAGCGGCCTGTGCTTCCTTCAACTAGACAACTCTACTAATATCAGATAATGATATGGAAATGAGAATTCATTTCCGGAAAGCATGCATGTGGAGAACAGGAAGGTAGAAGGTGGACCACTGACAATTCAGAGAAGAAACTGAGTCATATGAAGTATGTTGCTATCGAAGAAATGATGATAGTCTCAAAGAATGTTATATTGATCAGCCGTAACATTACATAGGCATCCATCGGTTCAGTGGAGCTCGTGCAAGGTAGCATGATGGCCAAGGAATGATGTATACTGGCTGCAGACCACGTACATCCCTTCATGACGTTCATGTTTCCCGACGGCAGTGGCATTTTGCAAGGAACATAGCGGCGAGTTCCAATTAATGTTCTAGCCCCCCCAACTCACCAAATCTGTACCCAATCGAACACATCTGGGATGTGATTGAAAGTGACGTCAGAGATCATCACTCCCCTTAATTTACGGGCATTAGGTGACAAGTGTGTGCAGATCTGATGCCAGTCCCTCCAGCTACCTACCAAGCCCTCACTGCTTCCGAGCCCGACGCGTCACCGCTGTTATCCGTGCAAAAGACTATAGTGTAGGTGGTCATAATGTTCTGTCGAATCAGTGTAAAAATTAAGTGGACACACAAAGTGCGAAATGAAGAAGGGGATAAAGAAATTTTGTGGAAGATCCTTACCACAAGAAGGGACAGGTTAGAGGGACATTAGTTACGATTGCCAGGATTATCTTACTGTTGGAAGGAGCAGTAGAAATAGTGGGACAGACAAGAACTACAATATGTAAAACAGATTTTAAAGTAGGTAGCAGTTGCGTAAAGATGAAAAATATTAGCAAATGGTTGGAAACGCTGGAGAACAAAGCGCGTAGAAACGCTTTTATTTTATTTAGTCGTATTGTGATTTTATACAATATACAGTTGATATAAGGCAAATGATTTTATAGAATACACATATGTTATTAGACAAGATAAACCTTAAAGTCCGTGGTTTTCAATTATAATAAGCTGAGTGTGAGAGTGAACAAGTCGTCGGGAATTCCAGGGTATGAATGAAGTGGACAGCTTTGTACCAAATGTTCAATTGCCTGCTCTTCTTGAGTGCATTCACACATTGGTGAACTGATCCAGCCCCATTTGTTCCTGAAGTACATACAACAACCATGTCCAGTACTTAACCTGTTGAGGCAGCACCAAAGGTTCCTTGGTAGGTCAAAACCGTTTGGCTTCTTTGTGGGATCAAGGTGATGCGCTCTTGTTCCCAATGTTTTTGTTGACCATTCATGCTTCCAGCTTTCATTTAGATCAAAACCATCCGCGATGAGTTGTCCTGTAGTAACACTTGCAGGTCTTCTCAATCGTAATCGTTGCTGTGGTGGATGACGGAATTCCTGGTGCAGTGGTAGAGAGGGTGACGCAGAGATTTTCTTGCCCTCCCTCAGTAGAGCTTGTTTCCGCCTTAAGTGAGGTGGAGGGATGTGACTCAGTACAGGTAACCAGTGGCATGGGGTTGATTTGATGGAACCAATAATGCAGCGCATTGTGTCGTTAAGTTTTGTGTCTACCTTCTTCACATGTACAACCAGACAGGTGCACAGTACTCGGCAGCAGAGTACACAAGACTGATGCCAGTTAAACGCAGACAGTCAGCAGGGGTTCCCCAGGTGGTACCACTGAGCTTATGTAGTATGTTGTTCCTTGCAACAGCTTTATGAGAAAGCTTGGTGATGCGCTCTATGTAGCTCAGGGTTCTATCTAGAGTGATTCCGAGACATTGAAAAAAAAAAAAAACCAAAATCTTAGGGAAAACACATGGCAGTGAAGGAGCTTTACGGTTTGGAAACAGGTTTTGTAGCACTCGTCATAGATTTGGTTACGAATTGACTGTCAGATATCTCTGTTACTCATACATGATTGTCCTTGGAGAGGATGAGATATTTGAACGAAATGCCGTCGACTACCTCACAGTTAGAAGTGTCCACAAATGGAGGACTAGGATCAATACTTAAAAGTACTTCTGTGCTCCCTAAATGCCCCCGATCTTAATATAAATGAACATTTACTGAATAGTGTCTATAGCAGTAATCAATACCCTTATCCTCTATCACACTCCCCGCATCGTATGTAAAATGTATTGCAAATTACCCAGTATCTTGAATGAGTCATTTGAACTAATGCAACGGTTGAGTGTATGTTGTACGCTGTCAGTATTTTGGTTTAACAGGTGATCATAACACGTGTAATGTAAATGGACAAAGTAGCATAACCCCCCTCCACCCGAAGGTCTTTCTGGGTGTAACATTTGCTGGAAGCGCCAGACCAGCATTCTTAGCCCACAGTGTAGCGGCAGTAATGCAGTAGATGTTCGCGGCTCATTCTCGTCACAGTATGTCGGCAGGGACGAGGAGAGCAAGATAAGAGAGCTGAGTGAAGGCAGCAGTGACGGCGCAGTTGGGGAGATTGTGGAGGGCCCGTTGTCACGTGCAGACTCTCGGAGAGTCGTAGCTCTCCCTCTTTTTCCAGATGGGGATCATCATGCGCAAAGCTGAGGCGCCAGATGTGAAGCAACTGCGCAAAGGCCAGGGGAGTCCGCAGCTCCGTGCAACAGGAGGGGCTTCCCCTCGCTCAGTGCTGCCATCCTCATTCACGGTCTGCTGCTTGCAGGGAGCTGCTCCTTTGTTGCACGTTTACTGTTGGCTTCCTTCGACGCATGTGGGATGTTGCGAGGGGCCAGAGCGCACATCAGGTGCTCGTGATGACTTGGGGCTGGCGACCCTTATTGCTGTCATAAGCGTAAGTGAGGGGGAATGGCTCCCTCTGATTCCATCATTAGCGGTATCAGTGGCTCCCTTCTCCTGCATGTTCTGCTACACCACGTGCTCACATGACGTATAAATTTTAACCGTGTACGCACTATTTTCGTTTAATATAAAGCTGTCATCTCCGTAAGCCAAGGAAAATGACAGTGACACTTAAGTAATTTATGTGAAGGAAATCGGAATACAAAGTGTATACATGCTACAGGGTGTTCATGACACGTGGAGAAACGAAAACTTACATTAAGCAAAAATAAAACTTTGCCCTGACAAACAACAGCATTTATGTAGTTGAAATAGCGCCAATTTTCTAGAGAATTGAGGAAATAACCTGCGAATGTACGTACTGCAATATTATAAATGGAGGAATATGTATTAATTTGTTTAAACTAGGATTAAGAAAATTTACTGAAATTTCTTTTTTGTTTGTACAATACACTATAGAGAGCCGCTGAAAAATGCTACGAATCAACGGAAGAGCGACCTGTTAACACTGTAAAAGAGCCAGCCAGACCGATGGAGAGCAGCACCTCCGGGTTAGGGATCCATTAAGATTTATTTTTTTTTTCTTAAAGAAAATATGATATTTTCGTGACGGTAACGCGTCTTGAGGACAGCGTCATTTTGACCTGTGAAACGATTGTTCGTAACAAGTAGTCCATTACTGGAATTGTAATTTGATTTGCTTATGTCTCAGTGACTTGAAGTGAACACGGATGAATGAGTACACGTGAGACAGAGAACAGATAATCTTAAAAGATCTTGTATTTCAAGAACATTATTTTGAATGGAAAATAATAATTTTCTGTCCCTGAGATTACTTCAACAATGACTTTGTTTTATTCTGTATGAATAAGAATATGAGATTTGCTTTACCTTACGAATTTTATATAATATAGAACAATAATACATGTTTGTTTGTTTCACATCAGAAACTGACCAGTCCGGTTCTGTTGTTGAAAGTGAACTGTTACATCTTTATTGCAATAAAAAATATTTGCTAGTGGTGAGTATGGAAAGAAGTTTTTATTACAAAACTTCACATTCTATGCTTATTCACTGAAGCGCCAGAGAAAGTGGTATAGACATGCGTATTCAAATACGGAAATATATAACAGGCAGAACACGGCGTTGTGGTCGGCAGCGCCTATATGATAACAAGTGTATGGTGCAGTTGTTGGATCGGTTACCGCTGCTACAATGGCATGTGATGTTATAGTTGGCGCACGAGAGAAGGGACACAGCATTTCCGAGGTAGCGATGAGATGGGAAATTTCCAGCACGACCTTTTCATGAGTGTGCTGTGAATATCAGGAATCCGGTAAAACGTCGAATATCCGACGTCGCCGAGGTCGGAGAAAGATTCTGCAAGAACGGGACCAGCGACGACTGAAGAGAATCTTTCAGCGTGATACAAGTGCAACCCTACCGCAAACTTCTGCAGATTTCACTGCTGAGCCATCAACAAGTGTCAGCGTGCGAAACGTTCAACCGAGCATCATCGATATGGGCTTTCGGAACCGAAGGCCCACTCGTGTACCCTTGATGGTTGCACGACACAAAGCTTTACACCTCTCCTGAACTGTTGATGACTGGAAATATGTTGCCTGATCGGGCGAGTCTCGTTTCAAATTGTATCGAGCGGATGGTCGTGTATAGGTATGGCGACAACCTCATGAATCCATGTACCCTGCATGTTAGCAGGGGACAGTTCAAGCTGGTGGAGACTGTAATGATGTGGAGCGTGTGCACCTGATACGTGTAGATACTGCTCTGACAGAGACACGTTCCTAAGCGTGCTGTCTGATCACCTGCATCCATTCATGTACATTGTGCATTCCGATGGAGTTGGGCAATTCCAGCAGGACAATGCGACACTCAACACGTGCAGAATTGTTAGAGAGTGGCTCGAGGAACAACCCTTTGAGTTTACACACCTCAACACAAGCCGTCTCTTCAGGTGGATACATAACTAAAACAAGGTTGTGTGCATCAAAAATGGTGTTAACGGTGCCACAAGGCAATTATGTTCGGAATACTTCACTGTATCGTCGAATGGTGTCGCCTGTTGCATAGACACTCTGTTCAAGTGTCTGAATATCAGAAATTGTAACATATAACCGCCATTTAACTGCACAGCAGATTTTACTTCATAATTTAGATTTCGGCCTTGAGCCGTGGCGGTTGGGTATGCTGGGCTACCTACCTCTGGCACCGGTATCGATAGTCACCTCCCTTTTGAGTTATCTTTTGTTTTTCTGGTCGAGGTGTGGAGACTCGGCGTGGTGGCAGTGAGTTGTGAACGGCACATGACGGAAGAAGGAGGGCTGGAGAAGCAGTGGGAGTTTCGGTTGGGTCGATTTGGGATTGACAACGCATGTACCCAGCCGCATCTCCCAAAGACTTGTTGAATGATAGGCAGCCGCTGAAGAAGGTGACTAAGGTCGTGCTCTGGAGCTCTGGTAACGGGGGCCTCCTTCTGTCATTTGAAAAGGAGTTAAAAGGATAATTGACGGTGGGGAGAGCGCACCGTAACATACAGCCTATTGATATTGTAGACTCGTGGTTTCACTGTTTAAAGGAAAATTGGCGCAATATTATTGTGTCTGGTTCAGGGAATAATATGTATTTGTTTGTTCCGCAGTGTGTCTTGGCTTGATTCTGTTAACTGATAAACCGCTTGTGTGCACCCGCTTGGAGTGCAATGTTATGAATTGAAATGGTAACACCGGTGAGTGGCACCGTACTCGGTGGCAATGTTATGGTACTGTATCACGTACTAGGTATGAATTTGAAATCTGATTATGGTTTAGTAAACTGTATTTATTCTAACCTACGTTGATGTGTTTTAGTCATAACTGAATTACGTATGGCTACTACTGAGTGAAATTTTCTGCTTTGCTGAAGCTCACCTTAACTAGTGTTTCTTACGGCGTTTTAGCAATACTTATTCATCCCTCAGGGGAGGGGGGGGGGCGGGTTAACTGGAACTGCTCTTTTGTATCTGTACCTTTTCAGTTACATGTACTCGCTTATAATCTTACCTAGACAGAGGCGTATCTATTTATTGTGTATGACAAAATCCATTCTAATTGTCAATCTTAGCGAGTTTCCCCTGATCTAATTAAAAGCCTTGTGAAGGCGTGTACGGCTTCAGGGCCGCTATCTTGGCAGCATCCTGCACAACGTCCGAGATCTAAGCTATTGCCGCGGGAGCGCTTTGCCGCATCGTCTGTCATACCTGGCGAAAGTTGAGTAGACGTCTTGTTCCTTGTAGCTATACCTGGATTGGGCGACTGCCGCCAAGGTTGTAGGCTGTGGAGTGATTCAAATTTCATTCTTATGTTCATAAACTCAGATGCTTTGTGTTTATTGAATACTGTTTCCTTTTGATTATACTGATAAATTTCAGTAGTTTGTCACTTTACATGTCACTATAATCCTGATGATTTTCATGTTGTTATATATCTGGAATTTAATTGGTCAGTATGATTTTCTTAAATAAATGTTAATTAGGTGAAAACGACGAACTATCTAGTGGGTCTCCCTTCCACGTGTTGATGTTTAAACCTTTCCTGTGCAGGACTTGTTACCTTGGTAACAGGCCTTAGGCCATTTCAAGTGTTGCAAGTATTAAAAGTCATTAGACTTGAGTAGAAGACAAGTCATCGTCAAAATATTTAGACTATGACTTGTGTTCTGCTCAAGTCTAAGGTTCTTTAATGATTGTAACACTTGATAATGACCTAAGGCCGAAATATAAATGGTGGAATAAAACCTGTTGTACGATCAAATGGGGGTTACATATGTCAAAAAGTTTTATATGGCTGAGCCTCCGCACAAAAGTAAAATTGTCAGAAATTGGGGGGAGTACCCACTAGCGAAGGATAATAGGGCTGGCCTTTCATGATATGAGTGGAACATCCCCAAGAACAAAAGCCAGTGTGCTCTGCAGGAATTCAGATGGAGTTGTTCTTTTAAGGGTCCATTTGAAAAAAAAAGAACAATGATGCAACCAAAGTAAATCTTTTTACGCATTATTTATTGATTCTTGGGCAAAATTTTCCGATTTTTTTAAAGAACTGCAGTCATCATTAAACCTCCCATCCGAGGAGCTTAAGTTGCTTTGTCCAAATTGAGTGAAAAAGCAAATAATTTTCTTAATCTATAGGATATTGCACACAGAGTAATAGCACAGTTTTTTGAAATCTGACAAAATAATAAAACTGCGGACGTTCGAAACGAAGATGGAGTTTTATTGTGTGTTTTTGATCGTGCTTTTTGCAACAAGTAATAAATAAATTAATATAAAAGAACTTGACTTATTACCCCTTGTGGTCGTATCTGAGAATTAATACAGCCAAATTTCAGAAATATATCTTTATTAGTGTGCCCGTAATTGATTCCGTCAGCTTGAGATATAGTTTTCCGTGGACCCAGTTTCTGAGAGAACAGTCTAAAGCAGTGTGTGGTGGGAGCCGTTCGGATTCAATGCGGGTACAGGTGTGGTCGTCGTTTGCATAGACGCTATAACATCCGGATGTCACTTACATCCAGCGAACGTGGACTGCCATCTCTGTGAGACATCACCGATAGACATAATTTGTTATCGTGCATGTACACAGTGAGCCCGAACTCTTCAGAGAACATTCCGGAGGTTATTTAGGGATAAATTCTGAGTATTTTGGTACTAGCGGCCTGTGATCTCCCTTACAGAGTAATAACGTAATTATGATGTATCCAGTTTATTACCAAAATTATCTTTTATCGTATGAAAATACCTTCACAATAGCAAAAACGCCTACAGTGGGCTGGCACCAAAATTTGCAATCAAAAATACAGAATAATCTAAAATACATTCAGAAAATCCATAAACGAAATTAATATTGGTGAAATCTTCTTTAGTAAAGCCATCGATACCGCAGTGTGTAATTGTTAATGGGCAACTAATATTGCCAGAAAAAAAGCAAACTCGAGAGAGAACCGAGCGGTACTAAATATAAGTTTATGCACAGAGATTAAAGTGAGCACTACTGTTGTCGACAACGAGTACCGAGAGTGCATGCAACACGTTTCTTTTCAAACAAGACGCAAAGCACTTACCAGTGACATTTGCGCAACCGTGCAGGTATTTGCAGTGCAATGCAGTTACAAAGATGCACGGGCAAAGGAATGAAACGAAATAAAATTACTCTGTTCAGAGCTTCCGAGACCTAGTTACTTATACTAAAACAGTGGTCCTCAAAATTTTTGAATTACGAAATATTTTACGAATCCCTGAAATAATAAACTAGTTCTACTTTCGTTCTTTACTTCTTTCTAATAAGAATCATACAAAAATAGGCACATAATACATTACTGGGATGTGTAACAATATACAAAACAATACACAAAACAAAGCTGTATTGATTCCACTGTAAGTTGTTTCCGTTTAATGCGAGGTATGAATTTGTTTCCGTTTAATGGAAGGTATGAATTTGTTTTTCGTTTTTGACCAGCTTTTAATGCCACACTTGACAGAAGAGAGTTGAAGACGGGTAAGGTCTAGCATCAAGTGTCTTGCGGTATTTTGTGTTTCTAGCTGCATATGCTGAGAATTCAAATTTTGTTGGGAACGGGAGAAGCACAGTCAGAGGCTGTGTGACAAGTTGCGCATATGCATCAAGAACCCTGAACCAGAAATCATTAAGTAAATTTGTTTTTAACAGTGATTCCACTTTTGAAGCTGAAGTCTTTTGTAATAAGAATTCATAGGTTTCGCTTGACATATTTTCTGGATTTTGCGAACTCTGGACAAAAGGATTCTTTCTAATCCAATGAATTCACTTTCAGTTTTGCATTTTGCTTTTTAGGAAAATACGTCTCAAAATATGCGCGCGTGTCTTGGAGCAATCAAACCAATTCTTTAACTGCTGTTTCTGCTGTCTCGCCAACGACTGCATTTGGCGTTAAAAGGCCCTCTAGTTCTCTAATACCACCACAAACCATCCAAAAATCCAACTGATACCTCACAATGAGGGTTGGGATAATTCTAAGAAAAAACGCACATATTTCGTCACTTGTCATTTCATGGAATACACTTCATTACATAACAACAATTATTATGATTACAAATCAAAAACCTTATTAAAAATGAATATCAGTGCTCAAAATAATTTGAGTGAAGCTACAAATTTAACAACTGTAGTCAGTAACAAACGCGAATCGAATTTAGTGCGGATTTTCCCTGCCAAATTGGACATCACATTGCAATCGCAAACTTGGGTAGGAATTGTACTCTGTGCTGCGCGGTTCGGCTTTATATAGAACCTGTCGGTGGGGCATTTACAGCGAAACGACGAAATCTTTCGAGGTTCTCACGCGTATCGAACTGCCACATACCTGCTCGTAGAAGATAATTCTTTTGTTTGTAGTTTTTGATCGCACCATTACTGTGGATATAGTACGCTGCTTGTCGCTTCGGTTTTGGCTACTAAGCAGTGAGAAAGAGATCAACTTTTATAAAATCAATACTGATACGGCATAAGAGTTATTTTTCTCAATGCTTTACAATAATTGATGTGATTTCTTTTTTAGGTTAATATTGTTTTGTTGAAGCCGTCAAAGAGGCCTTGTGTAGCGCCAAGGCTCTGCAGAGCACACTTTGAGTCTCGCTGTTCTAACATATCAGTAAACAATCTCCAAAATTCTGTCGATGGACTTCGGATACAACCTGTGCGACAACAGTAATGTTACTAGATGTTCACTCAAGAGTCAGCGGATTGGGCGTAACTGTTGTGTTGAACAGAAAGAGAACTTATCATCATGGCGAATACCTATAGAGGGTGATTACAATTAAAGGACAGCTACTCACTGAGGATCAGTGTGCGCTGTAATTAACTTATGGCAGGGAAGTTTGTTAGATACGCTAATGGGTTAACGTGGAGCCAATTTACGCTGGAAAGAAATAGTTCCAATTTTGGAAACCAGGTGCAAATCTGACGCTGTACAGCATCTCGTTGACATCTCCAGTGCTCATATTGAACAAATTGTGTAAATGGGCGTTAATAATAGAATCAATATTATGTGTTTCTCACTTGTTTTACCTTTCTGCCCGCTTCACGTCCCTAATCCAGTACATATGGAAAAATTAGAACTAATTTTTCCCAGCGCATACCGTTTCCGCATTGATCCATTAGAATATGTACCAAGTATCGTTGCCATACGATAATTACTGCCCATCCTAGACCTCTGTGAGTAACTGTGCTTCAGTTATAACTACGCAGTACATATTACTGGCTACTAAAGTTGCAACACCATAATGGTTACATGCAGCGATAGCCAAACTGGCATGATATTAGTACATACGAGGGTTGGAACTTTAATAGCGGAAACTATTTATTTTCAACTCGTACAAAATAGATACTTGTTTCAAGGTTTTACTGACCTTCAAAGTAGTCACCAGCATTGTGTATAACCCGTTGTCAGCGATGTGATAGTCGTAGGATACTGTTTGCAGTGGCAGTTGTGTTGACATTTCGAGCGGCGCGGTCTATTGCCCGACGAATTTGTTGCTGTTCAGAAGCGAATGCCGTGAAGTGTTTCCTTCAGTTTGGAAATCGAGTTGAACTGACGAAGGCTTAGGTCAGGGGAGTGCAGTAGGTGGTATAGCACTTATCAGCCCCGTCAGTCAAACAAATCAGTAACAGCTTGCACTGTATGTGCTTGAGCATATTCCTGCAAAATGATGGTCAGGTCCTGCAGAAAGTGTCATCACTTCTGTCTATGTTGTTCATTTTTGAAACACAACCTACGACCAGCTTAGGGACAGAAGTGATGACACTTCCTGCAGGACCTGACCATCATTTTGCAGGACAATGCTCAAGCACGTATAGTGCAAGCTGTTACTGGTTTGTTTGACTGATGGGGCTGATAAGTGCTATACCACCTACTGCGCTCCCCTGACTTAAGTTCGATTCCTAAACTGAAGGAAACACTTCACGGCATTCGCTTCACACCTGCTAGAAACTCGTCGGGCAATAGACCACGCCGCTCGAACTTGCAACACAACTGGCACTGCTAACAGTATCCTACGACTTCCACATCGCTGGCAACAGGTTAAACGCAATGGTGGTGACTACCTTGAAGGTCAGTAAAACTTTGAAACAAGTCTCTGTTTTGCATGAGCTGTAAATAAATAGTTGCCACTATTAGAGTTTCAACCCTCGTACTTGGATATGGATGTGATAAACATTTCAGTGCAACAGAACAAAATAGTTAGGAGTAATGCTATCTACATACAAAAAAAAAAAAAAATGTAAGAGAATATTACGCAGTAGGTTTCACTTTCAGGAATAGCTGCTGAACGTAACTTGTTTGTGAGAAAATTTTATGTCTTGTGTAAGAAGGAATTCGACTGTGGAAGGGTCGTGGCCTTTACATCGTATGGTTTGATGTTTCGCGATATTGTTGATCGCATTAACCAGGATACCACGACTGTCCTGCAGATATCGAATAGATGGGTTTAGGAAGGCTATACTCATCGCCAAGGAGAGTCTCAATGGATCTAGCGTCATAGAGAACATACCATTATAAAGACATGTCACTTGACTCAGGAAATGGGCTTTTTTGCAGAAAGGCAAGTATTAAAGACAATGTTTGAAACATTGTGGACTGTCAACACAGCGATCATTGTTATGGCAGTAGCAGAAATAAGAGCACTGACACTGGTAAGTCCAACGACAATACTGGACATTGGAATAATACCATGTTACCGTCCCAAAAGAGTCCTTGTGTACAGTATCGTAGTGGACATAGCCCCAGCAGCTGGTGTGATAGTAGGGGATGCTATTGGATACAATGCACCGTCACTTCTTTCACACACCTGACAGCTCCGAAAGTAGCCACGACATTTCTGGTGTGATGAGGGCTGTGACTTATCTTCAAAGTCTATTCCAGCAATGTAATGCAAGACCGCTTGTTAGCTGCGTTGTCCTGATCTACTTAGGTACAGAGAATGTTGGACTGTTGACCTGGTCGATATGTTCTCCAGACTTCTCACCCACTGAAAATATCATGTCATGGTTTGCTGCCACCACTCGTCAGCGTCTGCGATGACGAACTACGATGATGAACTCCGACACAGATTTCATGCCTAATGATATATTTTTTGTACCTGTGGTTCAAGCTCATTTGTGACAGAATGTTTCAGTCAGAGGCGTAATGTATTCTTCGTTCTATACTGAATGAGCACAATAAGTAACATTTGTCCTTCGAGTTGCTTTTTCTCTGTATCGAACAATCTTCTCATAAATGTTGCTACCTGAAGTATCCTGGATGGTTATAACTGCACCACCAAGAGGACTACGCCTGTCAGTATAGACTAACTGTATTGCATTCATGCATGCACACTGCGACAGCCACCCTGCTGTCCAGGAGAAAACAGGCTTTAATAGGTTGCTCTTGCCACCTCCACCAGGTGCTAACCAACCTAAAAACATACTGCTTCTAATAGCTATAATTATTAGTCTGAAAATGAAGTAATCTGCCTTTAGCCACCAAAAGAAATACCTGCACTTATACGCATTACACTCTTGCATGTGCAGCGTGTCCCAAAGAAAATCGATAAACTTTATGGCAGGATCCTTCAGAGCAAACAAGAAAAAAAGTCTGTTAAACAAGGGCTCTAGGGGATAATTTTATTGATATGAGCACTTGTTCATCTTCGATGGTATGAAACACTTCTACTGTAAGTTCCTTTGCTTTTCGTATTTTGAGAGGAGGTGGCATGAACTAAAACAAGAAAAAATATTTAATAAACATGGGCTCTAAAATGCATACCTTTGGTCATAGCGCTTAAAGTATGCATTTCAGACCCCGTGTTTAATAGATATTTCTTATTGTTTTGGTCAATACTTCCTCCTCCCAAAATATGGAAAACAAGGACTTTGCAGTAGAAGAGATCTGTTGCTTATTATCGAAGGTGAACAAGGTTTGCATTTTAGAGTCCATGAGTGGACTGTCTTTCTTACTTCTGTATAAGGAAAATGTCCCTCACGTTTGTCGGTGTTTTTTGAGATACGCTATATGTACACTGACGGAAAAAATGCAACACCAAGAAGAAGTTGTGCGACATAAAGGAAAGTTCGTAGGCGCTTTTCTACACCCGAAACAAGGTGTCTGTCCACGGTTCTCACCAGTCACATAACAGTGACGGTAGTAGTGCCACTATGAGGATGTAAATCGGGTTTGCTTTAAATACACGCTGTAGCAGCCGTGAGAGTTACTTACCTTTGGGATTGGACACGATGAGTTGATGTTAGTCAAGAATGCCTTTACAGCAACAAAGACGCCATTATCAGTACCTCACTGAGTTGCAGTGAGGTCGTGTACTAGGGCTACGAGAAGCTCGATCTCTCTTCTGCGATATTGCAGAAAGGCTTGTTGGGAATTTAGGCACTGTAAACGACTGCTGGCATTGGTGGTCATGAGAATGTACAGTTGCAAGAAGACCGGGCTCTGGACGGTCAAGTGGAACTGTCGAGAGGGAAGACCATCGGTTTCGGTGTATGGCTCTGGCTCATCGTATTGCATCTGCAAAAACGATTTTAGCAAGAGGAGGCACAACAATGACACAACAAAGTGTTACAAATCAGTTACTTGAAGGACAGCCCTGTAACGTGTATTCCAAACCACCGCCGTTTGGGACTTCAGTGGTATCAAGCAAGGGCTCAGTGGAGGGCAGAGTGTAGGTCTGTTGTGTTTTCTGAAGAAAGCTGGTTCTGCCTTGGTGCCAGTGACGGCTGTTTTTGGTTATAATGTGGCCAATTGAGGGCCTGCAACCAGCCTGTCTGCGTGCTAGACACGCTGGACCTACAACTCGAGTTATGGTCTGGGGTGCGTTTTCGTATGGCAGCAGGAGCACTGTCATGGTTGTCCCAAGCACCATGACTGCAAATTTGTATGTTAATTTGGCGATTCGACCTGTTGTCCTGCCATTCATGAACAGCACTATAGGAGGTGCTTTCCAACGGGATAACACTCGCTCACACACCGCTGTTATAACCCAATATGCTCTGTAGAGTATCGATATGTTGCCTTGACCTGCTCGATCAATAGAGCAGTGTCCAATCGAGCACATATGGGGCATCATCGTACAACAATTCCAACGTCATTCACAAACAGCATTAACCGTTCAGATGGTTCAAATGGCTCTAAGCACTATAGGACTTAACATCTTAGGTCATCAGTCCCCTAGACTTAGAACTACTTAAACGTAACTAACCCAAGGACATCACACACAGCCATGCCCGAGGCAAGATTCGAACCTGCGACGGTAGCAGCAATGCGGTTCCGGACTGAAGCGCCTAGAACCGCTCGGCCACAGCGGCCGACAGCATTAACCGTCCCTGCTCTGACCTACTAAGTGCAACAGACTTGGAACTCAGTCCCATAAACTGACGACCAGGACGTGTACAACACAATGGATGCAAGTATGCATGCTCGCATTCATCATTCTGACGGTTACACCGGTTGTTAATATACTAGAATTTTGCATTTGCAATGGCATATCTCGTGCTTACGTTAACCTGTGATCTTGCAATGTTAATCACTTAAATATCTTCCCAACATTTCATTACCGTACATTGATTTTTTTTCGTGTTTCCATTTTGTTCCCGTCAGTTTATGTATTTGGCAACGGCCTTGCCGCAGTGGATACACTGGTTCCCGTCAGATCACCGAAGTTAAGCGCTGTCGGGCGTGGTCGGCACTTGGATGGGTGACCATCCGGGCCGCCATGAGCTATTGCCATTTTTCAGGGTGCACTCAGCCTCTTGACGCCAACTGAGGAGCTACTCGACCGAAAAGTAGTGGCCCCGGTCAAAGAAAACCATCATAACGACCGGGAGAGCGGTGTGCTGACCACACGCCCCTGCTATCCGCATCCTCAGTGAGGATTACACGGCGGTCGAATGGTACTGATTGGCCACTTGTGGTCTGAAGACGGAGTGTAGAATTGCAGAAGCAGAAGTTTATATATTTATTCAGCAGGGGTCCCACCATACACACATGACCTATTCTTCAAATATCAGTTTCTATTTGTTTAACACACGCAGGTAATGAAATACATTTCTTCCGATTTTGTATGTTAGGATACTAAAACTTTCAAACAACATAATCAGGCATTATCAGAGGCCAAACGTTGAACGATGGGAATTTACAAGAGAACTCTCTTTGCATTATACAACATAATGTGAGCGGCTCGACTACATTTTAAGTAACGTAATCCAGTACGCAGTCCTGAGCAGCGAGAGACAAAATATCGCCAGCAGTACACATGAGAAATATGATAGGGCCGCTCTTGTTCTCTTAATACATAAACGATCTGACGAACAGCACAGGCAGCATTCAGCGACTGTTTGCTGATGATTCTGTAGTGTACGGGAAAGTGCCGACGTTGGGTGACGGCAAACGGGCACAGGGTGACTTGGATAGAATTTCTGTTTGGTGTAATGAATCCTCTAAATGTGATAAAATGAAAACTAATGCAGGTGAGCAGGAAAAACAATCATTTAATGTTCAAATACAAAATGATTGGTGTGGTTTTTGATACAATGACATCGACTAAATACCTACGTGTAACGTTGTAAAGCTATGTGAAATGGAACGAGAAGTTAAGCGCTGTTATAGGAAAGACGAATGGTTAACTTCGGGTTTTTGGGAGAATTCTTTGAAGGAACAGCTCATCTAAAAAGGAGACAATTTGCAGAACAGTAGTGCGACCCATTCTTGAGAACCTCTTGAGTGAAGTTAACTTCAAGGAAGACAACGAAGTAATTCACACAAGTATTACAGAAATGCTGCATGGACTCAAATGGAAATCCCTGGAGGGAAATAATCATTATTTTCGTGAAACACTATTGAGAGACTTTAGAGAACCGGCATTATCGACAGACTGCTGAATGATTCTACTGTCGCCAACATACATCTCACGTAACAACCGCGAAGACGAGAGGCATCAGTGATCGTACGAAAACATAGATAGCCGTTGAAACTTCCTGGCAGATTAAAACTGTGTGCCCGACCGAGACTCGAACTCGGGGCCTTTGCCTTTCGCGGGCAAGTGCTCTACCATCTGAGCTACCGAAGCACGACTCACGCCCGGTACCGACAGCTTCACTTCTGCCAATACCTCGTCTCCTACCTTCCAAACCTTACAGAAGCTCTCCTGCGAACCTTGCAGAACTAGCACTCCTGAAAGAAAGGATATTGCGGAGACATGACTTAACCACAGCCTGGGCTTCTGTAAAGTTTGGAAGGTAGGAGGCGAGGTACTAGCAGAAGTAAAGCTGTGAGGACGGGGCGTGAGTCGTGCTTGGGTAGCTCAGCCGGTAGAGCACTTGCTCGCGAAAGGCAAAGATCCCGAGTTCGATTCTCGGTCCAGCACACAGTTTTAATCTGCCAGGAAGTTTCATATCAGCGCACACTCCGCTGCAGAGTGAAAATCTCATTCTGGAAACATCCCCCAGGCTATGGCTAAGCCATGTCTCCGCAATATCCTGACTTTCAGGAGTGCTAGTTCTGCATGGTTAGCAGGAGAGCTTCTGTAAAGTTTGGAAGGTAGGAGACGAGGTACTGGCAGAAGTGAAGCTGTCGGTACTGGGCGTGAGTCGTGCTTCGGTAGCTCAGATGGTAGAGCACTTGCCCGCGAAAGGCAAAGGCCCCGAGTTCGAGTCTCGGTCGGGCACACAGTTTTAATCTGCCAGGAAGTTTCAACGGCTATCTATGTTTTCGTACGATCACTGATGCCTCTCGTCTTCGCGGTTGTTACATGAGATGTATGTTGGCGACAGTAGAATCATTCAGCAGTCTGTCGATAATGCCGGTTCTCTAAAGTCTCTCAATAGTGTTTCACGAAAATAATGATTATTTCCCTCCAGGGATTTCCATTTGAGTCCATGCGGCATTTCTGTAATACTTGTGTGAATTACTTCGTTGTCTTCCTTGAAGTTAACTTCACTCAAGAGGTTCTCAAGAATGGGTCGCACTACTGTTCTGCAAATTGTCTCCTTTTTAGATGAGCTGTTCCTTCAAAGAATTCTCCCAAAAACCCGAAGTTAACCATTCGTCTTTCCTATAACAGCGCTTAACTTCTCGTTCCATTTCACATAGCTTTACAACGTTACACGTAGGTATTTAGTCGATGTCATTGTATCAAAAACCACACCAATCATTTTGTATTTGAACATTAAATGATTGCACTGTGAAGTTAACACGGATAAAAGGAAGGAAAGCGACATTCACGAAATTAAATTCTTAGTAAAAATTTTCATTTAATCAAACTTCACGTAAGTTATTCCGTAGCTCAGTTGTTAGAGCGGTAACCGTCGATTTCTATAAGATGACATCCATAGAACGCTCGTTCGAATCAAATCTGAAAGAATAACTTATTTGTAAAACCACCCGAAAAGTACGCCGTAGTCTACGAAGGCACGGTGCCTCAGCGTGTTCGGTCAGACGGCTGGTTGCTCTATGTAATGAAAAACTGTTTAAAGGAATCAACGATCAATTTGAAGGGATGCCGCTTAAATTTTGATAAATAATCAGCATTGGGTGCCGAAGACTTCCGGCATAAGAAGTTACCCTCATTCTGCCAATGACCTTGTCAAAGAGAGCGGAGGAGCGGACTGAATTTCAGGGCACTCTCTTGTCTCTGGGGTGGGAAACTGCCCCTCTAGGCGCAAGAATAAGCAATGATCAACGACATGAGGGTGCAGAAGGCAATGGAAACCACTGCATTAAGACACATAACGCATGTCCACAGGACATCGTAGTACTCGCCTTATTTGTTCATGAGACCCAGAAAATATTAGATACAGGCTCCCAGGTAGATGCTATTTTTCTTGACTTCCGGAAGGCGTTCGATACAGTTCCGCACTGTCGCCTGATAAACAAAGTAAGAGCCTACGGAATATCAGACCAGCTGTGTGGCTGGATTGAAGAGTTTTTAGCAAACGGAACACAGCATGTTGTCATCAATGGAGAGACGTCTACAGACGTTAAAGTAACCTCTGACGTGCCACAGGGGAGTGTTATGGGACCATTGCTTTTCACAATATATATAAATGACTTAGTAGATAGTGTCGGAAGTTCCATGCGGCCTTTCGCGGATGATGCTGTAGTATACAGAGAAGTTGCAGCATTAGAAAATTGTAGCGAAATGCAGGAAGATCTGCAGCGGATAGGCACTTGGTGCAGGGAGTGGCAACTGACCCTTAACATAGACAAATGTAATGTATTGCGAATACATAGAAAGAAGGATCCTTCATTGTATGATTATATGATAGCGGAACAAACACTGGTAGCAGTTACTTCTGTAAAATATCTGGGAGTATGCGTGCGGAACGATTTGAAGTGGAATGATCATATAAAATTAATTGTTGGTAAGGCGGGTACCAGGTTGAGATTCATTGGGAGAGTGCTTAGAAAATGTAGTCCATCAACAAAGGAGGTGGCTTACAAAACACTCGTTCGACCTATACTTGAGTATTGCTCATCAGTGTGGGATCCGTACCAGATCGGTCTGACGGAGGGGATAGAGAAGATCCAAAGAAGAGCGGCGCGTTTCGTCACAGGGTTATTTGGTAACCGTGATAGCGTTACGGAGATGTTTAATAAACTCAAGTGGCAGACTCTGCAAGAGAGGCGCTCTGCATCGCGGTGTAGCTTGCTCGCCAGGTTTCGAGAGGGTGCGTTTCTGGATGAGGTATCGAATATATTGCTTCCCCCTACTTATACCTCCCGAGGAGATCACGAATGTAAAATTAGAGAGATTAGAGCGCGCACGGAGGCTTTCAGACAGTCGTTCTTCCCGCGAACCATACGCGACTGGAACAGGAAAGGGAGGTAATGACAGTGGCACGTAAAGTGCCCTCCGCCACACACCGTTGGGTGGCTTGCGGAGTATCAATGTAGATGTAGATGTAGAAAAGTGTCATAATGATCTCTCCAATGGCAAAAGATTCCGGAATTGTCACACATTCGGATCTCCGGAAGGGGACTGCCAATGGGGGAAGCTACCATGAGAAAAAGATTGAATGTCCAACGAAGGGATAACGTTCTTCGAGTCGGGGCATGCAATCTCAAAAGCTTGAATGTGATAGGGAAACTAGAAAATTTGAAAAGGGAAATGCAAAGGCTCAGTCTTGTTATAGTAGGGTCAGTGAAGTGAAATGGAAAGAAGACAGAGATTTCTAGTCAGATGAGTCTAGGGTAATGTCAACAGCAGCAGAGGATGGTATAACGATAGTAGGATTCGTTATGAACAGGAAGGTAGGGCGGAGAGTAAGTTACTGTCAACTGCTCAGTGATAGGGTTGCTCTTATCAAAATCGACAGGAAACCAACACTGACAACGATAATTCAGGTATACATGACGACGTCGCAAGCTGAAGATGAAGAGCTAGAGAAAGTATATGAGGACACTGAAAGGTAGATGTACAGTTCGTAAAGGGAGATGGTAATGTAATAGTCATTGGGGTCTGGAATGCAGTTGTAGGGGAAGGATCAGAAGAAAAGGTTACAGCAGAATACGGGATTGGGACAAGGAGTGGGAGAGGTAAAGACTACATGAGTTCTTTAAAAATTTCAGTTAGTAATAGCGAATACCTTGTTCCAGAATCACAAGAGGATGATGTACACGGGAAGATTTCAGTTAGATTACATCGTGGTCAGAGAGAGATTCCAAAATCAGATACTAGATTGTAAGTCATACCCCGGATTAGATATAGACTCAAATCACAATGTGGTAGTGATGATTAGATTAGATTAGATTAGATTAATACTAGTTCCATGGATCATGAATACGATATTTCGTAATGATGTGGAACGAGTCGAATTTTCCAATGCATGACATAATTAGGTTAATTTAACAACATACTTAAGTTAATATAACAACTTTATTTTTTTGTTTTTTTTTCTGTTTTTCTTTATTTTTTATTTTTATTTTTATTTTTTTTTATTTTTTTTATTTTTTTTTTCTTAATTTATATCTAAAAATTCCTCTATGGAGTAGAAGGAGTTGTCATTCAGAAATTCTTTTAATTTCTCCTTAAATACTTGTTGGTTATCTGTCAGACTTTTGATACTATTTGGTAAGTGACCAAAGACTTTAGTGCCAGTATAATTCACCCCTTTCTGTGCCAAAGTTAGATTTAATCTTGAATAGTGAAGATCGTCCTTTCTCCTAGTATTGTAGTTATGCACACTGCTATTACTTTTGAATTGGGTTTGGTTGTTAATAACAAATTTCATAAGAGAGTATATATACTGAGAAGCTACTGTGAATATCCCTAGATCCTTAAATAAATGTCTGCAGGAAGATCTTGGGTGGACTCCAGCTATTATTCTGATTACACGCTTTTGTGCAATAAATACTTTATTCCTCAGTGATGAATTACCCCAAAATATTATGCCATATGAAAGCAATGAGTGAAAATAGGCGTAGTAAGCTAATTTACTAAGATGTTTATCACCAAAATTTGCAATGACCCTTATTGCATAAGTAGTTGAACTCAAACGTTTCAGCAGATCATCAATGTGTTTCTTCCAATTTAATCTCTCATCAATGGACATACCTAAAAATTTGGAATATTCTACCTTAGTTATATGCTTCTGATTAAGGTCTAGATTTATTAATGGCGTCATACCATTCACTGTACGGAACTGTATGTACTGTGTCTTATCAAAATTCAGAGAGAGTCCGTTTACAAGGAACCACTTAGTAATTTTCTGAAAGACAGTATTGACAATTTCATCAGTTAATTCTTGTTTCTCAGGTGTGATTACTATACTTGTATCATCAGCGAAGAGAACTAACTTTGCCTCTTCATGAATATAGAATGGCAAGTCATTAATATATAATAAGAACAACAAAGGACCCAAGACTGACCCTTGTGGAACCCCATTCTTGATAGTCCCCCAGTTTGAGGAATGTGCTGATCTTTGCATGTTATGAGAACTACTTATTTCAACTTTCTGCACTCTTCCAGTTAGGTACGAATTAAACCATTTGTGCACTGTCCCACTCATGCCACAATACTTGAGCTTGTCTAGCAGAATTTCATGATTTACACAATCAAAAGCCTTTGAGAGATCACAAAAAATCCCAATGGGTGGTGTTCGGTTATTCAGATCATTCAAAATTTGACTGGTGAAAGCATATATGGCATTTTCTGTTGAAAAACCTTTCTGGAAACCAAACTGACATTTTGTTAGTACTTCATTTTTACAGATATGTGAAGCTACTCTTGAATACATTACTTTCTCAAAAATTTTGGATAAAGCTGTTAGAAGGGAGATTGGACGGTAATTGTTGACATCAGATCTATCCCCCTTTTTATGCAAAGGTATAACAATAGCATATTTCAGTCTATCAGGGAAAATGCCCTGTTCCAGAGAGCTATTACACAGGTGGCTGAGAATCTTACTTATCTGTTGAGAACAAGCTTTTAGTATTTTGCTGGAAATGCCATCAATTCCATGTGAGTTTTTGCTTTTAAGCAAGTTTATTATTTTCCTAATTTCAGAGGGAGAAGTGGGTGAGATTTCAATTGTATCAAATTGCATAGGTATGGCCTCTTCCATTAACAGCCTAGCATCTTCTAATGAACACCTGGATCCTACTATATCCACAACATTTAGGAAATGATTATTAAAAATATTTTCAACTTCTGACTTTTTGTTCGTAAAGTTTTCATTCAATTTGATGGTAATACTGTCTTCCTCTGCTCTTGGTTGACCTGTTTCTCTTTTAATAATATTCCAAATTGTTTTAATTTTATTATCAGAGTTGCTGATTTCAGACATGATACACATACTCCTGGATTTTTTAATAACTTTTCTTAATATAACACAGTAGTTTTTATAATTTTTGATAGTTTCTGGGTCACTACTCTTTCTTGCTGTCAGATACATTTCCCTTTTCCGGTTACAAGATATTTTTATACCCTTAGTAAGCCATGGTTTGTTACAAGGTTTCTTACGAGTATATTTAACTATTTTCTTGGGGAAGCAGTTTTCAAATGCATTTACAAAAATGTCATGAAATAAATTATATTTTAAATTGGCATCAGGTTCACGGTACACCTCATCCCAGTCTAACTGCTGTAGGCTTTCCCTGAAATTTGCAATTGTTAAATTGTTGACTGAACGTACTACTTTGGAGGACTGTTTAGTATTGCTGAATGGAGCTATGTCATATATTGTAACTAGCTGTGCACCATGATCGGAAAGACCATTCTCAACAGGCTGAGCATTTGTCTGGTTAAACTTATCTTGGTCTATAAAGAAGTTATCCATCAGTGAGCTGCTATCCTTTACCACCCGAGTAGGAAAATCAATAACGGGTGTCAAATTGAAAGAACCGAGTAATACTTCAAGGTCATTTTTCCTATTACCCTCTTTCAGGGAATCTACATTGAAGTCCCCACAAATAATAATTTGCTTCCCCCTGTCTGACAGATAGCACAACAAGGAGTCCAAATTTTTCAGAAATAGATGAAAGTTTCCTGATGGGGACCTATATACAGTTACAATTATAAATGTGCCTTTATTTAATTGAAGCTCACAGGCACATGCTTCTATATGTTTCTCTACACAAAACTTTTTTGTTTCTATACTTTTTGCACAATGATAACTTTTGACATATAAGCTGAAGTTCAAGACATTAGTCAGAAAGAATCAATACGGAAAGAAGTGGGATACGGAAGTACTAAGGAATGACGAGATATGCTTGAAGTTCTCTAAGGATACGAACACAGCAGTAAGGTATAGCTCAGTAGGCAGTACAGTTGAAGAAGAACGAAAATCTCTAAAAAGGGCATTCACAGAAGTTGGAAAGAAAAACGTAGGTATAAAGAAAGTAACTGCGAAGAAATAATGGGTAACAGAAGAAATACTTCAGTTGATCGATGAAAGAAGGAAGTACAAGAAAGATCAGGAAAATTCAGGAATACAGACATACAAGTCACTGAGGAATAAGATAAATAGGAAGTGCAGGGAAGCTAAGACGAAATGGCTGCGTTAAAAATGCCAAGAAATCGAAAAAGAAATGATTGTCAGAAGGACTAACTCAGCATATACGAAAGTCAAAATAACCTTCTGTGAAATGAAAAGCGAGGGTGGTAACATTAAGAATGTAACGGGAATTCCCCTGGTAAATGCAGAGGAAAGAGCGGATAGGTGGAAAGAATACACTGAAGGCCTCTATGTGGGGGAAAATTTGTCTGATGTGATGGAAGAAGAAACAGGAGTCGATTAGAAGAGATGGGGAATCCAGTAATCAGAATTTAAGAACAAATAAGGCTTAAGGGATCGATAACATTCCATCAGTATTTCTAAAATCATTGGAGGATGAGCCTACGAAACGACTCTTCATGTTGGTGTGTAGAATGTATCAATCTGACGACAAACCGTCTGACTTTCCGAAAAATATTATCCACACTGTCCCGAAGATTGCAAGAGGTAAAAAGTGAGAGAATTATCGCACAACCAGCTTAATAGCTCATGCATCCAAGTCGCTGACAACAATAATGTACAGAAGAATGGAAAAGAAAATCGAGGATGCGCTAAATGACGATCAGTTTGGCTTTAGGAAAGGTAAAGGCACGAGAGAGGCTATTTTAACGTTGCGGTTAATAATGGAAGCAGGACTAAAGAAAATTCAAGACACGTTCATAGTATTTGTCAGCCTGGAAAAAAGCTTTCGACAATGTGAAATGTTTCAAGATGTTCGAAATTTTGAGAAAAATAGGGACAAGCTTCAGGGACAGACGGGTTATATACAATATGTACAAGAGCCAAAAGGCAATAATAAGAGTGAACAACCAAGAACGAAGTGCTCGGATTAAGACGGACATAAGACAGGGATGTAGTCTTTACTGTTCAGTCTGTACATCGTAGAAGCTATGATGGAAATAAAAGAAAGGTTCGGGAGTGGAATTAAAATTGAATGTGAAAGGATAGCAATGATGCGATTCGCTCATAAATTGCTGCCCTGGGCCATGTTAAGAAGAATTACATGATTTGCTAACTGGAATGAATAGTCTAATGAGTACAGAATATGGATTGAGAGTAATTCGAAGAAAGACGAAAGTAATAAGTAGCAGAAATGAGAACAGCGAGCAACTTAACCTCAGGGTTTATAGTCACGAAGTAGATGAAGTTAAGGAATTCTGCTTCCTAGGCAGTAAAATAACCATTGACAGACGGAGCAAGAATGACATCAAAAGCAAACTAGCAATGGGAAGAAAGGAATTTTTGGCCACGAAAAGTTTACTGTGTCAAACATAGGTCTTAAATTGAGAAAGAAACCTCAGAGAATGTACGTCTGGATTACAGCATTGTATGGTAGTGATCATTGACTGTGGGAAAACTGGTACAGAATAGAATCGAAGCAGCTGAGATGTAGTGGTACAGACGAATGTGGAAAATTAGTTGGATTGATAAGGTAAGTAATGAGGAGATTCTGTGCAGAATCGGAGAGGAAAGAAATGCATGTAAAACACTGACAAGGAGAAGGGGCGGGATGACAGGACATCTGTTAAGACATCAGGGAATGGGTTCCATGGTACTAGGGGGAACTGTAGAGGGCAAAAACTATGGAAGAAAACAGAGGTTGGAATACATCCAGCAAATAATTCGTGACGTTGTTTGCAAGTGCTACCCTGAGATAAAGACATTGGCAAAGAAGGAGAATTTGTGGCGGCCCGCATCAAACCAGTCAGAAGACTGATGACTAAAAAACAATAATAATAAAAAATTTCTTAGACTTCCCGGCGATTATGTGAAATCTCGTTGGATCGGGTGTACTGCCGGTGGTCTGCGTTTATCTAACACAATATTTCGATGTCGTACCTCGGCGTCTTCATCAGGTGCTTCCTGTGAAGCAGTACACCCGATTCAACGAGATGTCAATAATAAAAAAAACTCGACAGTGCTCTCATAAGAAAACAAAATCATATTTACAAAATTCACCACGACGATGAGAAACAATATTATTGTGTTTTCCTTGCTATTTATATGCGCTTACATTTGCAATCGCTGTTCATACGCGTGAGGTTCAAAAAGTTGTAGTTAATGTGAACACACAGTTTTTTTCTTTATTAGAAACAATATTTTTTTTTTTAATCCTCACATCGTCAAGATAGGATCCTTATTGTTTAGACTTCTGAAGTTTGACAAATTTATATAGAGAAAAGTAAGTCTGCTTACACTCAAAAACATCAGAGACCTTACGTTTGTATTACTCCGAGTTGTGCACGCTTTTTACACTGAAGCGCCTAACAAACTGGTATAGACATGCGTATTCGCATACAGAGATATGTAAAAAGGCAGAATAGGGCGCTGCGCTCGGCAATGCCGATATAAGACAACTAGTGTCTGCTGCTACAATGGCAGGTTATTAAGATTTAAGTCAGTTTGAACGTGGTGTTATTGTCGCTGCACGAGCGATGGGACACAGCACCTCCGAGGTAGCGATGAAGTGGGTGTTTTCCTGTATGACCGTTTCACGAGTACCGTGAATACCAGGAATCCGGTATAACATCAATTCCCCGGCATCGCTGCTGCCGGAAAAAGATTCTGCAAGAACGGGACCAACTATGACTGACGAGAATCGTTCAACGCGACGGAAGTGCAAGCCTTCAGCAAATTGCTGCAGCTTTCAATGCTGGAGCATTAACAAGTGTCAGCGTGCGAATCATTCAACGAAACATCATCGATATGGGCTTTTTGAGTCGAAGGCCCAGTCGTGTACCCAGCACGACACAAATCTTTACGCCTGCCTGGGCACATCAACACGGAAATTGGACTGTCGATTACCGGAAACATGTTGCCTGGCCGGATTAATCACGTTTCAAATTGCATTGAGTGGATTGAGGTGTATGGATATGGAGACAATCAGATGAAACCATGGATCCTGCATGTCAGTTGGGGACTGTCAAGCTGGTGGAGGCTCTGTAAAGATGTGGGGCGTATGCAGTTGGAGTGGTCTGGGACCCCTGATAGTCTAAATACGACTCTGACAGGTGACACGTACGTAAGCATTCCTGTGTGATCACCTGCATCAATTCATGTCCATTGTGGATTCCGACGGACATGTGCCATTCCAGCATGCCAGTGCGACGCCCCATACGTCGAGAGTTGCTACAGAGTGGCTCCAGCAACACTATTCTGAGTTTAAACACTTCCGCTGTCCACCAAACTCCCCAGACATGAGGATTGTTGAGGATGCCTTGCAAAGTGCTGTTGAGAATAGATCTCCACCCCCTCGTACTCTTACGGATTTATAGAAAGCCCTGCAGGATTCATAGTGTCAGTTCTCTCCAGCACTACTTCAAACATTAGTGACCATGCCACGTCGTGTTGGGGCACTTCTGCGTTCTCGCTGGGGCCTACACGATATTAGGCAGGTGTACCAGTTTCTCTGGCTCTTCAGTGTATCTCTCTGTATAAAAAATGTGTCGTTGTTCTGTGGGCGTATGGTAATATCATCGCTACTAGCAGTGCTTTCCAGATATGTGAATTGATTGTTCTCAAATTAAAAGCTTTTATCCTCTGTTGTCCATCTCTCAGACTAAGATTAATGTGAAGCATTATGTAACACATCTCACCATCGATACAACTTCTATACTCAGTTCTTGATTACACTATTTTCATATTTCGTCTAAAACTTTTAAAAAATATGGCTTTTGTAGCAGGATTCAATTACGTGATCTATAGGGTTGCAGGAAGATACGCTGTCCATTGCGCCACCGGGCGACTGCGCTGTATCTGTACTGAGTGTTTTCTATAGTGTAAATCAGCAGTAAGATTTGCCAAGAGCAACTTTATTGTGCTTCGAGTAGTAACTCATGACAGACAGCCGACAATCTAGTTATAATATACAGACCTATTTGCAAAAGTTCTACAGTTTTTCAGTTTCGTGCGAGTTTAATGATATTGCGCGATGAGGATCCCTCACTGCACATTTCGCCGCTCCTAATGGTTGAAGTATGAACGCATCAAGTTTCGCAAGGTTTCCACTAAGAGTGCTCACAAAATTTCTTTCTTTTGTTACTTAAATTTGTAATTGTGTTTTCCATCGCTAAATAGCTGAACTGTCTGCAGAAAAATTACGTAAAAATTTCGTAACTTCGGCTTACATTCTTGTAACACAGCTTTAACTTCGTCTTACTCCTGGCCTGTGACGCCAGCAGAGCTTCAGCCAATAGCAGAGCGTTATCGATCACGTGCTCAACTCATGATATTTAACGATTTTTACGCTTTAATTATATAAAAATAATAGATATTTTGTGACTATATTGACTATAAATGCTATTTTTGTGTTGTAATCCATCAGAATATGATCAGTCCGAATTATATTTTTAACATAGGAAAATAACCTATTGCAAAATATGTCGACATATGTTTGTTCATACTAGTAGGAGCAATTATTTTCACAGAGCTGCAAAGTGGTGGACACGTAAATTCATAACTGTCAAATATTGCTTGCGGTGTAAGATCACGAAAAAATTGTATATGGACTCATCTATAACTAAATTTGCAGGAACTTCCTTAATAGAATAGCAGAGACGATAACGAGAAGTTATTCTGAAGACCGCTGGCATCACTGGTTAGAGACTTTAACGGGTGCTAAATTTCAAACTCTGTTGCCAGAATGTCATAAATTAAGTCGCAAAGCAGATAACTAGAACGTGCTTCTGAGAACAACTGGTGTCAGTGGTTAATTGCCTAACAGACGTTAATACATATTAAATTCGCGCTCTAGTTGGTAGAACTGCAGTGAATCGTGTCTCATGCCAGGTAACTATACTGTTC
This sequence comes from Schistocerca americana, assembly GCF_021461395.2. Classification (NCBI taxonomy): domain Eukaryota; kingdom Metazoa; phylum Arthropoda; class Insecta; order Orthoptera; family Acrididae; genus Schistocerca; species Schistocerca americana. The sequence continues at coordinate 265,906,575 of NC_060119.1, read as the reverse complement.
CTCTGAGAACAACTAGAAACGGTGGTTACTTAAGGGCATTAGTATCACAACATATTGCTCGTCGTGTGTGATACGTGGATTCGTGAACTGTGAGAGTGAGTTCAGGAGGCGAATGACGCAATTTAATTATGTTTTTATTGACCTGCGATAAGCGATCAGCAGTCACTCATCGAGATTAGATATCACACACGTTAATACACTGAAACTGGAGCTGGGCGGAATGTGTTGTAAGATCCTATCTGTCCACACAGATCTAGGTTAATTATGCCTTCGCTACTACCATTTTTATTTCTATGGCATCTTAAACAGTGCAGCTGTCATGTGTAAAGTAGCAATCTATTTTCTTCAGTTACTATGTATCCCTAGTCTTAATGCACTTCTGATTTAGTGGTAGGCGCTCGAACTTTTATATTGTAATTCCTTGTTTCCGAGTTATACGTATAACATAAAAAGATATATATTCTCTGGTATAAAGATGCAGCACGTTATTCATCATGTAGCGGTCGTTCGTGTATGTTTACCAGAGAAATTATAGGCAAGGTATAACTAAAATTGTCGTCTTTGTTTCGAAACTACATATCAAGTCGTTTGTGTGTTTAGACTTAATAATATCTTACGTCACAACTTACTGCAGATGTGGTTTCCGAACATTTACTAGCTTTTAATTTCACTTTAGGTGCAGTATACTATATAAATTAACACATCAGCTGGCCACGTGATGAATGCTGCTGTGTATCAGTAATCGATTGAGTATAAAATAATTAGTGCTGTGTATGTAAAGCCCAAACCAGGAGTTACAGAAAGAGAGAGTAAGCACACATGACGGTAACTTAGAAGTAAATAGATGTGCTTCTAATGGTGGATATGCCTACATTTTCGGCCCAACAGATGGAAATGCGAACGCATCATTTCTACTTTATGCTTAATACTAATCTGTGAGGCAGTTATTCCACACAAGTACGTTTGTACGATTCCATCAACTCCTACGAAAAATGTGCTCATTTGAGAAGAGCTGATGCTGATGGAAGACCACTAGTACAACGAGAACTACGACTAGTAAGGCGTTAATCACATGACGATATGGAACACTGCGCGTGAAAATCGTCTTTAATCGTATCACCTTCAACCTGTGTAAGGATGAAACGAGGCAGATTTTTAGCCAAGAATAACTTTCTGTCAATGCATGTTAGCCAATGTGCGTGTTTCTGCCGTTATTAGCATTTACCTTATTCACTAATGAGACTGGCTTTTCACTTGATGGGATATTCAATTATGATTACAATCAGCTCTGGGCGTATGGAAACCCACATGAAGTGCGTCAAGACAGACAACAGATATTAGGCTTGAACGCCAGGGTGGAATCATTCATGTCTATCTCTTTGGCCCCTACTTCTTTCCGCAACGTCTTACTACAGAAATGAATCTCCAGTTTCTCACACATGAGTTGCTTCATTTAGCAGATGATGTTCCTCTAGACAAATGTGGTTGGTACAAGGTGGTGCTCCAGCAGCTTTTAAATGCACAGTTCGCTGTTATCCCGATAACCGGTTCCTGAACAGGCGGATTGGTCGAAGGGATTCCATTTCATGGCCTCTCCGATTAGATTTGGACTCAATGGATTGTTTCCTTTGCTTACATTTAAAAACCTTGATGAATTCAATTGCTGTACCAAATGTAGATGTTCTGAGGCAATGTAATCAAAATGGATTTGACATAGTACGGAAGATGGCGAAGTGTGGAACGAAAGCTCAGGCGTTGAATGGAAGCAGGAGGTGGTCACTACGAGTAATTTCTGTTAATGTAAACGTGTTTGGTAAATTCATCAGCTCTGCGCCATGAATAAACCATTTCTTACTTAATAATGAATTATTTTCTGATCCATCTTCATATGAAATTCTTGCTACGCTTTGGTGACAAGAATAAATCCCTAAAATTTTTGACACATGTTTTTATACACCCGGTATTACTCTGTTACACCAGCTGCAAACGTGTGGAAACACGAGGCGCTCTCTAGCATAAATAAAGCTGTATAAAATATGGTTGGTTCATGTAGTCCTTAGAGTAATTTAATCCACAGACGCAGTGCTCAAGAACCAGTAGCATGGATAGTTTTAAGTTTGGGTTTCCGTGGTTTTCTGAAATCCTTTCACATGAATGGGGGAATGATTTCTACTAAAACGGTACATTCTCAATACTCTCCAGCTATTGTTCCCGCTGCAATGAGTAAAAAGTGTACACAGCAGTAAAATCCAATACTTTTTTCAGAACAACACACTTTCGTTCCATTCAGCGACATTTCTACATCAATATAAGGTGGCCATCAACTAATTATACATTTCTACCGATCCGTCCCGGCTTCGCACAGGCAGCACAAAGTGCCTACAGCCAGACGACTTGTCTGGAGCAGCGGTAATAATTGTTTACGCGTATATTCAAATCTTCCTTGTGAATCAGTCTGTCTATTAGTGAAAGCCGTGTCAAAATCCCTGCTGTAGTTCCTGAGATTAGCCTTCACATACAAACAGAAAAATTTCTATGGGGGATTTTAATTTACAATATAGATTGTCGCACTCAAACCTCCCTGGTTTCAAAGACCCAGGAAAAAAAGCCCACACTAGATACGACAGTGAAAAATACACCACATTGTAGAGCATCTCAAGGAATTTATTTATTATCAGTACACCTCTAGATGTGAACCATTTGTAGCACGAAGAATATCGAGTGTATATTTAATTTATTGCCAAGTTCTTTGTAACATTTCCTCTGTTATTGTTGCAATCGCATTATTGATACGATGTCGCAACGTAGGAATATCATCCGCTTTGGTCGCACACGCAGTCCTTTACGAATCCCCACGTGAAGAAATCGAGTGGCGTCATGCCGGGTGATCGTGGTGGCCGGGCAATGGGTCATCCGCGACAGATCCAACGACTGGGAAATTTCCTATCCAGGAACTTGCTGACAGCCGTTGACCAGTACGGCGGAGCTGATCTTGTTGGAAAATGACGTTGGGTTGCAAGTCTCGTATCTGAGGCTACACAAACTGCTCCAACATGTACAGATACACTGACCCATTCACTGTTTGTTCCGCAAAGAAGAACGGTCTGTCGTGCATTAGCCTGCACCAGACGTTTCTTTAGGGCTATTACGAACATGTTCAATGACAACGTGCTGATTTTGTGAACCCAAAATCCGAACATTATGCCTACTACCCCTTCCTGGTTGATGAAAGGTTGCCTTATCTGAGAACAAACATCTTTCCAGGAAGCTGGCATCCATATCAATACGCTGCAGCATATCCACAGCAAATTGTTGTCGGCGTGGTTTGTCGTTCGGCGTCAGATGTTGCAGAATTTGCACTTTGTAAGCACAGATACGAAGACGTTGGTGAACTACACGATGCAGTGATGATTGAGGTACATCAAGTTGCCTAGATGCTTGACGAATTGACTTACGTGGACTTTTGAGAAACGTTTGTCAGATGTCTTCCACTGTCTCTTCTGAGAAACGTTCGTCAGATGTCCTCCACTGTCTCTTCTGAAACTCCGTAACATGCACTGCCAGAATGTTTCAGAACACTTCCTGTTGCCAGAAACTTCCTATAACATTCCTCAATTGTTTTCACGTCAGGTGGATCGCATTCATACAAACGACGACAATTCCTATTTTCTGCAAACCACATCACTGCTTTCGCGCGCCTCTGTGTGGTCGCCATTTTCACTTCATGCGACCATGCTGCACTCTGGCGACGATACTTGGCACTTCTGCCACGCGAATATAAATGTTCTGAGATGCTCTACAATGGGCTGCATTTTTCAATGTCGTATCTACTGTGGTTTTTCTCTCGTGGGTCCTTGACATCAGGGAGGTTTGAGTGGGACACCCTGTGCAATATGTGTACACGAAGAAAAAGAAGAAGGCCGGCCGTTGTTTTGCCCGTGCGGTTCTAGGCGCTTCAGTCTGGAACCGCGCTGCTGCTACCGTCGCAGGTTCGAATCCTGCCTCGGGCATGGGTGTGTGTGATGTACTTAGATTAGTTAGGCTTAAGTATTTCTAAGTCCAGGGGACTGATGACCTCAGATGTTAAGTCCCATAGTGCTTAGAGCCATTTTTTTTTAAAAAGAAGAAGATATCTGTAGGATTTCGTAACAGCTCAGTGCACTGGTGCAAGCTTTCAATTGGATGTCACTTCGGCGACTTGGATGTCCTTAACCCACCCCAATTATTCAAATGTGGAAAGGGAATTTAAAGTTTAACGTGGAATCCCGAACTATGTGTCATTGTTAGTGAGTCTCAGTAGCTCGTTGCAGACCCCTGGTAAGAACAGCTGGTACTAGCCTGGTGATGCAATCGGGCGGCTTTACAACTTTCACCACTACATGGCATTGATAGGGGAATTTAATTCATCGTACTTCAGCCAGTTTGCACGAAATATTTATAAATCACACAGACAAACCTTCCCCATGGATCAGCATATCTATTAATCTTTCCTAAATTCCTACTGTAGTTCTTGAGATTAGGCCGAACATACAGACAGAAACCGTGGCAGGGGGACTTCAATTTATATATGTATAGATTTTGTCCCTTTACAATGGGACTTTTATTGTTGTATGAACAAAGCTTTATATATCAATCCGTAAGCCGAATTGAATCGCTCTTCCTATCAACTATGTCCATCTGATCAGGTCCTTTCTTTCCCAACGTCCTTCCTACGTCATCATCCATAACATGGATTCCTACACCTTCTACCCCTCCGATAGTGTGCCCCAAGGTTCCGTCCTCTCCCCTCTTCTCTACCTTCTGTATATGGCGGACATGCCGCCGCCTTCACTCCCCGTCCACCTTCTCCAGTACGCCGATGACACCGCCTTCCTCGTTCTCGCCCCCACCCTACAACGCTCCCTTCTCCAATCCCATATCGACCGGTTCACCACTTGGTGCAACCAGTGGATGCTCAAGGTCAATCCTTCCAAGACCCAGGTGATCATTGTAGCCAAAACCACCCCTTCCTTCCGTCTCCTCGACTTCTACATCACCATTTATGGCCATCCTATCCCCCTCACCCCAACTCTCAAGTACCTTGGCGTCACCCTTGACCGTCGCCTCTCCTTGGCTCCCCCCCCCCCCTCAATCTCCAGACAATCCAAGCCAAGGCATGCTCCCGACTCCGTCTCCTCAAGCTCCTTTCTGGTAGCACATCCTCCACACCTATAAATCCCTCATCCACCCTATCCTCTGCTATGCCCACCCTGCCTGGATCTCTGCCCCTCCTACCTTTTACAAATCCCTTCAAGTCCTAGAACGCCATCCGCTCCGCCTCGCCTATCGTATCCGTCTCCCCCACGCAGATCCTGTGTGATCGCATTCCATTCCCGCACCTCTTCCTTTTCCTCGAACGGATCCGGATCCTGTACACCTCCTGTAAAGTTGATCCCCCCTCACCCTCTTGTGTCTCCCATCCTCTCCCACCCCCATCCACTGCCACACCTGTAATCCCACATCCCACCTGCTCTCCATCTCTCCACCCTCCATACCCTCGCCCAAGGTGGCTTCCACCAACTCCCCCTCCCTGATGATGACCTCATCTCCTCCTTCTACCTCTCCTACCAACTTTGATCCTCCCCTTCCACCCCCTGCGTCTTTTCCTATGAGCACCCTCTCTCCCTTCTCTCCCTCCTCCATTCTGCCCTCCCTCTCTCCCCCGGGCTTCCCTTACCCCCCTACCTTGTTTCCTCCCCCTAACATCTGCTCTGCCACTGGCATTTACCTCTTCCCCTCTCCCTCCTCCTGCACCTGTTCCCCTTTGGCAGGTCCCCAGACTCTTACACATCTAGTGAACTTTCGCGCGCCGGAGATCATCGCCTAGTGTTTGTGTGTGCCGTCATTTTCGTGTTCCAGTGTTTCATCGTTTGTGCTCCATTGTTCGTGGGTGTCACCTTTGTGCGTGTCCACGTTTCTGAACGTTTTTATTTTTGGACACTGCGCCCGTGAACGGCTCCGTGTATTTTAATTTTGTATGTCTACGTTTGAATATCCATCATGTCTGTTTTTCGATTGTCTTCTTTTGTATCGTTTGTCATATCTGTGGCCGAAGAACGGCGTAGTATGCCGCTGCTGGCCTACCTGTATCAGGTGTGAAAATAACAATAAAGAATTTTAAAAAAACCGAATTGAAGACCTGCACAGGCTGGCAGCACTGTTGTGCGTACTCCCGAGAAACGGGGAAGGGAGATAATAGGGGAATACATCAGCGTCTCATAAAACGTCCATAAAGGACTGAGTGGAAGGACTGGACATTTTTTTTTGGGGGGGGGGGAGGAGGTTTAATTAACAAATCAGAATGCGGCAACCAATTTACGCTAGTCCAACTTTCATGTGATTATTGTACCATGATTAACAGTAGAGAATGATTGAGATCAATCGTTACAGATCAAACAGCAGAAGCCAAATTATGCTAATGCAAATTTTATGAAATTATAGTAATATGATTGCAATAATGATTAGTGTTAAGTATCTCGAGGACTAGACTGAAGAAAAACTGAACAGTGACAAAATTGGCTTTCAGACAATAAATGACACGCTTTTGCAAATGCATTAATAACTGAATAACTGGAATAAGGAACGTTAAACACTCAAGTCTTTCACCTGAAACACAATTTAGCTAATACTCGAAAAGGACAGTCAGTAATTACACACACAGAAATTCTTCTTAAATTTGTGAAACTTTGATCAATACACGACACTTACAAATATATCTGAATATCAGGGACAACCCGCCAGAAACACGAACGCCTTACACGACAGAGAGCGTGGACAACGGCCAGTTGTCCCGCTCGACCACCGATTGTCGGCCCGATCGATAGTGGGAGGCATACAAGTCCGAGGCCGACTTCGTCTCACATATACTCCTTCAAACAGTATTAACTTCAGAACTGTTACAGGGTGTACCTGGAGCATAAACGGAACGTTAGAATTTACTCAATAAGAATGACACGCAAGGGGCCGAAGGCGTAGGTGAAACGCACAGCCCAGGATCAGAGATACAACAAATCGTAAGAAATTATGATCCAATAAATCGTGTGGCTCAATACGATAACGAACACACTACAACTTAAACTCCTTCAATTAATGAGCATATTGAATCGTTGGCCGGGAGGCCCCATCTGGGGAAGTTCGGCCGCCAAGTGCAATTCTTAATTCAGTCGACGCCACATTGGGCGATTTGCGCATCGGTGATGTGAATGAAACGTTGATGAGGACAACACAACACCCAGTCCTCGGACGGAGAAAATCCCCAAGCCAGCCGGGAATCGAACCCGAGCCTGCTTGTGTAGGAGGCGAGCACGTTACCACCCAGCTAAGCAGGCGGACTCCCTAAATAAATAATCCTACCCGAACGAGCCAAAGGCAATGCAGTTAGAACAATATTAGATAAAACAACATCAAATGAGCATCAAAATACGTTAAACAAACTGTCACTGCCTCCAAGCAATAACCGAATCACACTCAAACCTCAGATATTTAAAACAAGCCATTCAACTCACAATAAAATAATATTACATTAAAGGAAGGCACAAAATGATAAATTAGCCTTACAATAATTACACGTCCTTGATGGACTCAAACATTCAAGACCCCGCAGAAAGATTTGGCCGAATGACCATATATTGGTGCATCGATCTGTTCTATGATACACAGTGCTTTATGAAACAGACTAAACACTAAAATTAAGAAATAATACACAGTAAGGCCCAAGGTTTAAATGGTAAGCCAGAATATCGACACCATTAGACGCCAAAACGAACTACTACAGTCGGAATGGCACAAAAAGTTTCGTAGCGGCGAACCGCAAGATAAATTGTACACAGAGATTCGTGATTGAGAATCAACTCGTAATCTGTCTCAGATTCATCACACGTGCAACACGGAGGGCAGGAAATGTGTCTCCAGCGAATGACAAAAATACAATCATTCCATTATCACCTCAGTTCATGTCCGTGTTCAACAGCATCGGAAAGGTAGGTCACAAGTCAGGATCCCCGACAACGTGTGTCGGCTAACGATGACCAGTCTTCTTCGCTGCACAATTCATCGCAAAACGCGCCCAATACAGCCAGCGAAGACCCGAATGGACGTTTACATCGTGACAGTATTAGTCGTCAAGGTTGTCTCTCATGTCCATTACCAACCACACGTTGTTACTAACTGCCTCTCACCCCGCGCCTTCGCTCGGTCGATCACCTCTCACCGTGCGCACCATCTCGCAACCGCATCACGAACGCTGAGAAGGTGTGATCTTTGGAGGACTGGAGGACAATCGATAAGACGTAAGATGACATTGCTCAGGAGCTACTCTACTGGCCATTAAAATTGCTACACCACGAAGATGGCGTCCTACAGACGCGAAGGAAGAAGATGCTGTGATATGCAAATGATTAGCTTTTCAGTGCATTCATACAAGGTTGGCGACACCTACAACGTGCTGACATGAGGAAAGTTTCCAACAAATTTCTCATACACAAACAGCAGTTGACCGGCGTTGCCTGGTGAAACGTTGTTGTGATGCCTCGTGTAAGGAGGAGAAATGCGTACTATCAGGTTTCCGACTTTGATAAAAGTCGAGTTGTAAACTTTCGCGATTGCGGTCTATGGTATCGCGACATTGCTGCTCGCGTTGGTCGAGATCCAATGACTGTTAGCAGAATATGGAACCGGTGGGCTCAGGAGGGTAATACAGAACGCCGTGCTGGATCCCAACGGCCTCGTGTCACTAGCAGTCGAGATGACAGGCATCTTATCTGCACGGCTGTAACGCATCGTGCAGCCACGTGTCGATCCCTGAGTCAACAGATTGGGACGTTTGCAAGACAACAACCATCTGCACGAACAGTTCGACGACGTTTGCAGCAGCATGGACTATCAGCTCGGAGGCCATGGTTGCGGTTACCATCGACGCCTGCATCACAGACAGGAGCGCCTGCGATGGTGTACTCAACGACGAACCTGGGTGCGCGAATGGCAAAACGTCATTGTTTCGTATGAATCCAGGTTCTGTTTAGAGCATCATGATGGTCGCATCCGTGTTTGTAGACATCGCGGTGAACGCACATTGGAAGTGTGTATTCGTCATCGCCATACTGGCGTATCACTCGGCGTGATGGTATGGGGTGCCACTGGTTACACGTCTCGGTCACCTCTTCTTCGCATTAACGGCACTTTGAACAGTGGACGTTACATTTCAGATGTGTTACGAGCCGTGGCTCTAACCTTCATTTCATTCCTGCGAAACCCTACATTTCAGCAGGATAATGCACGACCGTATGTTGCAGGTCCTGTACGGGCCTTTCTGGATACAGAAAATGTTCGAATGCTGTCCTGGCCAGCACATTCTCCAGATCTCTCACCAATTGAAAACGTCTGGTCAATGGTGGCCGAGCAACTGGCTCGTCACAATACACCAGTCACTACTCTTGGTGAACTGTGGTATTGTGTTGAAGCTGCATGGGCAGCTGTAGCTGTACACGCCATCCAAGCTCTGTTTGACTCAATGCCCAGGCGTATCAAGGCCGTTATTATGGCCAGAGGTGGTTGTTCTGGGTACTGATTTCTCAGGATCTATGCACCCAAATTGCGTGAAAATGTAATCACATGTCAGTCCTATTATAATATATTTGTCCAATGAATACCGTTTATCATCTGCATTTCTTCTTGGTGTAGCAATTTTAATGGCCAGTAGTATATAACAACGTACACTCAACTATAGTCTTACAGGTGCATAGCTGTTAGCAGTCAAACGTCTTTACGCCACTGCCTTGCAGAGGACAAGAATAAAACACTGAGCAGCAGATTTGTTTGGCGGAACACCTCGCACACTACTACTTTGGAATCACTTAGTCCACTGCACTTAGTCCAAGTTTCTTCTGAATAAATGACTAAAAAATGTAGGACGTTGTTTTTTTGGAACTGTGCCGTCTCGTTCGCACAGAATTAGCCATTCCGGCACATTTTGAAACGAAATCCAATAGGCAAAATGATAACCTTCAAGTCCAGTCCTGTGCGACGTAAACTGTGAGTTTTCCGTAAATTTGGTATTTCTTTGTGTTGCTCGTAATGCGAAAATTATTGTTTGCTAGGAAAATTATTAATACCCGCATCGTGTCCCTCCTACCATAATTTGCAGATCGTAGAATTACATTGTGCTTGGCGTTCTGTTACATTTGCTGTTAGCACCGTCATTCATTTGTTCTTTTCATCGTCAATAAATTTAATGATAATAGGAGCAAACCGCTGAAGTTCCTAGCAATGGAATTTTTCGCTATGACTTTCCGTACTTCCATTACGAAGTAGAAAATTGCACTAGTTCACGCTCTTATGCCGCGGTATTTAGTCAAATGATCGAGTCAGTTCCCGCTACGGCCAGGTCCACGGTTTGCTTTGTCGAGTGATAAACGTAAGCAATATTTTTGAGTTTTTCGTTGCTCTAGTTGTCAGAAATTGTTGCGTATATTTTCATTTCCTACTAAACGAAACTTCGCCACTTGACGTTGTTGCCACACCCAACAGCAACGAAGACATCGCACTGAAGTGATTCTTCTGTTGTCCGGACGTACACTGGACACAGCGTCGAAGACCGAGACAGTACTTGGAAGAGTATGGGGGCGACCTGCGGAGAGGTCCTACTTTTCTAATGTTTCGGGGAGGCGTAGCGTGTTACTGCTGACTTCCACGATATAGGGAACCATCGGGTGTAACTTTACGTCATGGCTGGGTGTGACTGAGGGAATTCTGAAGGGACAACGATACGTCACGGTCATTCTGCATCTTCATGTGTTACCTCTCAAGCAACAGTATCGTGGTGCCATTTTGCAGCTGAACAATGCTCTTCCACATGTGGCACAAGTCTGCGCGAAGTTGAGATACTCCTGTGCCCAATGGGATTCTCAAGTTGTCTTCGCTAGAAATTGGACGTCAACTCCGTGCCAGAGTCAATGTCCAGGATAAGAGGATCAGTTACAACAGCTGTGGGCCACCTGGCCTCAGGACAGAATACAGTGGCTTTATGTCACCTCCTGCAACCCAGTCAGTGCTTGGATTGAAGCCAGAGGGAATAAAGTGTCGTACTGATAAGAGAGGTCATGCTGGCAAGTTTTTTTTTATATATTTCACTCGATTTTGTAATCACTGAAATATCATCATATTCCCTGACAACCTGTGAAGTTTCGTTTTGTTTCCTCCCACCCGTCTTGATGTTTCACTTTTTTTCTTGTTAGGCGTGTATTTTCATACTGTGGAAAGCAGAATGAAACTGTAACTGTAACAGACAACAGTGATATGATTTGTTACCATTCTGACAAGAGGTAAGGAGAACTGGCAAAACCTCTTGAAAGGAACGACGATAGCACAGAATATGGCATAAAGGAATGTGATGAAGAGTAGCAGGGAGGAAAATACGAGTTGCTATTTATCATAATTGGGAACGACACAGTAGTGGAAGAAGTGGAACTGTTTTCGAAACTAGGAAACGCGATTACACAGTACATCCGAAACGAGGAAGATATCAGGAGTAGATTAGCATAGGCGAAAGATTATTTCTGCAGTAAAAAACTGCACCCATGTTTGCTATTGATAAGGAAATAAGGAAGAAGTTCCTGGAAGTGAACGTCTGGAACAGGGAATAGTTCCGGTGAGACTGTTGCAAATTCGGAGAAGAATAAACGAGCGACATGTGAAATGTGGTACTATCGAAATACGTTAAAAATTGAATTTATAGGTAGAGCACAGCGTGAAGAAATGTTAAAAGTAACAGATGAGGAAACAAGTATGTGGAACACATACCACGAGAAAGGACATAATAATGCGATTTCTGCTACGGCTTGCAAGCTAGGAAAAGCAGGTATTAGATGAAGGAGTAGAGAGGGTGGTAAACAGAAACTAAAATGCTTCACCCATTTATTGAGAATGTTGGGTGAATTAGCTCCCTAGAGCTGATAAGACTGTATACTTTCTTTGTCTTAGACACAATATTTTTAGATACTACAGTATTAGTTTTCTTAAAAAATCCACTTTCTTTTGAATATATTCGTTATCGTGAATCAATACGGTTGTATTCGAATTACCCGCTTTAATAATAATTATCCTGTGGACTTCCCAAAAACTTTTGCTTTTAATAGCATCAGTGAACTGCTCGTATGTGCTCACTTTGTCTAGCTCGTGTGCATAGGCGTCCTCAAATGTGGAGCAAAAAGTGGCATTTGTCCCACATGGAATCTGGAGTACAGAGTTTTTATTCAATACCGAATTCTCATACACTTTTCGTTTTCCCGCTAAACTTCACCTAAACACGCAGTCCTCGAATGGCACGTCTAACGGCTGGCCAACTCATTTATACCAAAAATAGCAGTTTTAGAACCTTGCTTTTCCGCTGGAGAAACTTCTGCGGACGTCCATATTCGTGTGACATTTTAACCCCAGCTACAACGTCCTTAACTTGAGCGCTGTCCTGCGTTTTATTGTATTAGTTTACGAACTTCTGCTTGATGAGTGTCATTCGACGCTGTGTAAAGCCACCACCTCGTGAACTTCTTTCACTTTATATTCTTGCTGCCTGTTTCTGTTAATATTTGTAAATAATAAAATTCTAGTTCTGTTTAGACATGCTCTTGAGCCAATTTTCACACTTGAAAAACTACTTCTAATGGCCAATTCTTGCATGTTTAGGAACTACCCCATAGCTTAAACACTTCTTGTTGAAGTCAGTTTTAGCCTTTTCTCTTCGTTCTTTTAGCTTTTTATTGGGAAAAGGCATAGCCTTTCACTACAGCTATCGAAGAACAGTTTTTCTTTTTTCTTTTTTTTGTGGAAAGAACGGCACCCTGTCTACGGAGAAACACTTCGAACTATGAATCGCAATAACATTTGACCCTTCCAGATGATTGCAAACTATCTTTGCCTGTGACTTTAGTAGGTAAATCTAAGTCGCAAATCATTCATATTCGGAAATTTAGAATCGAGTTGCAGATTATTATTATTATTATTATTATTATTGTTGTTATTATTTCACTTACACTTTTTTCTAAATTACGGCAGTTCCGCTTGCAACTAACATGTCAACAACAAATTTACTAAAAACGACTTAGATACTATTCCCAAACTATCGGGAGTGAGACCAGGAAGTAACGATGGAAGTATTTTAGCATTTAATTTTACTTCATGAGTATACTAGATTAGCTAAAAACAAGAAAAAAATTCTGTTGTTAGATTGCAAGTTTTGCACCTACGGATATCACGGCGTGATCAGTATCGAGCTACGTTGTTAAAAAGATGGTTCAAATGGCTCTGAGCACTATCGGAGTTAGCAGCTATGGTCATCAGTCCCCTAGAACTTAGAACTACTTAAACCTAACTAACCTAAGGACATCACACAACACCCAGTCATCACGAGGCAGAGAAAATCCCTGACCCCGCCGGGAATCGAACCCGGGAACCCGGGCGCGGGAAGCGAGAACGCTACCGCACGACCACGAGCTGCGGACGCTACGTTGTTATTTCCATTCGTACTGAGTACAATAAAACAAGACAATGGTTTCCTAACGATGGAAGTACGATCCTTCCAAATGGCTTTTAAATAAAAGGATTGACATACTTTAATTTTTTGTCGAAAGGATTCCACTGCAGTTCATCGTGTAACGATAACGCCTTTGTCACGTTTAAAAGATTCTGTACAGTGTAAATGCTGCTGCTGGTGGTAAGTTAGCCGCATTAATTAGCTAACGAGTGTTTGTTTTTGGTCATTTCGTCTGTCTCTGGCTGACCGTAAACCAATTAGCGTCCATGTGTTGCCTCTAACGGTTTTGAAAACAGCTACGCTGGAATAAAGCGAAACGTGTTTTTAGACAATTACGAGAAGTCCACTAACACTAAAGAAGAATAGCCAGCAACTTTTAAATAAAATGTTGCACAAAAGACATAATGAGGTCTACATTTACACCTTGGCGTCAGCATAACAAATAGTTGGTGTTTCCTGAATATAATGGAACTGTATTGAAGGAAGTCTCCGACAAAAGACGAAATCCACATTCGTTGGCGCGAATTCAATGGTCTACACGACTTCACTAACGTACACTTCCACTTAAAAAAAGTCGTTTTTGTTGGTGATTTAAAAGAGTTAGTACATTATGTGTCTTGACTCACATTTACAATTTTCTCTTTAACCATTTGTCTCACAATTGTTTTTAACCGTTCCTACCTTTATGTCGAGTTTCTGTTATCATCCGTACACACATAAACTTACAAACCCCCAATGTGTATACATATCACCGTCTGAACGAGGCCTTTTCACTTTAAGAACACAGCAAGATTAAACGACCCCTGAAGCAAAATTACTTCTTGGTAATGGCATTAAGGCCGAAGATGCAATTGTGAAATAAGTAATTTCTACAGTCTTGAAGCTTCATAATCAATTTCCCCACTTATTATTATTAATCACTGGAGAATGGAAAAGTATGCACACCTGACAAGGGGCACTTGACGTGTAGATATTTTGCATGCTACAGCATTTATTGTGTGTCTGACTGCTGCAGTCTAATATCAAGAGATTACGAAAGCGTACACCTACCGGATGACAGGGGACATCCCAAAATCGGAGATGAGATGGTGATGCAGGTACAAGTTCAAAATCCCTAAAAAGCAACGAAGCTCATGGTAATTCTGGGGAAGAGGAAGCTGTCTTTCGGTGTCCAGGCTCAGTGTGATCCCTGCAGCACTACCTATGTCTTTTGTTACTCGGATTTGTCCTTGTTGATCACCAAGGCCTCATGTGTTAGGGCAGTGAGAACTTCTTCGAAGTGTCCGTTGTGGCCCTTAGGCGTAGCTGAAAAAATGAGAATGTCGTTGTAGCAGAAGTAACACTGAAAAAGAATCCTATCAATAAATGCTGCCACATCTAAGCTGAAAAGATATTCACAGAGACCAAATCGTGGCTTTTGAGATACCGTCTTTATGCATGGGCGTTTGTATGTAAGCTTTTTTAAGAGTCAATACACTGAATACAGTTGTACCTGCTAGTGAAAGCTTGGGGTACCTACATTGACCATGCAGGTGTCGTCACGAAGTTTAAATGTTCCATCCTTTTTCGGTATTAATCTGATCAGTGATAACCATTGGTTGGTGGGTGGGCAAACTGTGCTTACCTGTAACAGTTCATCAGTCACTGCCTTAGTGGCGCATAAGCTAGCTGGGCTAGTCAGCGCGCCTTGTAAGCAACTGGCAGCCTGACGACTCTTAGGATACGACGAACCCTGCCACTGCATATAGCACAATCTTGCACCTTCACTTGTGGGTGGGTAGATGGTTCAAATGGCTCTGAGCACTGTGGGACTCAACTGCAGAGGTCATTAGTCCCCTAGAACTTAGAACTAGTTAAACCTAACTAACCTAAGGACATCACAAACATCCATGCCCGAGGCAGTATTCGAACCTGCGTCCGTAGCGGCCTTGCGGTTCCAGACTGCAGCGCCTTTAACCGCACGGCCACTTCGGCCGGCTGGTGGGTAGACAATGTGGTGTGGCCCGCAACTGATATGTTGCACTCTGTTGTGCGTTGAATTAACCTTTGCGTTGCACCTCATACTCAGGGTTGTTGGCCATGCAGGCGCTGGATGCATGGGTGGAGTGTGATCGGTCAGCAAGGGTGAGGTGGTGTATGCTTCCTCTCACTCACTGAAGTGGTGGGCGCGTGAGATGACTGTGAGGTGTGGAAGTGACCTGAGTCTGTTGTAGGAGAGATGTATGCTCAGTGCAGTGTGGGTCGAAAGCCGCGCGAAAGTCATTGTAGCGCTGATGTGCCAATAGCAGTTTTTCTGCCGTCATGACTCACTCCCTGATTGTGTCGACATAAGGAAAATCGTCTTCCTGTCGTGCAGGAATGTGGTTGTTGGGGCAATAGCTCTTGGATGCATCAACGCTTAGCATGGAACAGGAGTGCAGCATGGAGAGAGATGCAAGTGATGCAGGGAGTTGACTCCCACTACCAGTTCCGTGATAACAATGAAACAACAGGTGCTTGTGAGATGATGATGAGATGTCAATTGTAAGGTACATATGGTAGATCCATAAACATTACGATCTTTGAAGGATTAGCCACTTGAAATAGTAGAGCCCACACTTTGATGAAATTCTATGTGCTCTCCAGCGGTA
The DNA here is from genome assembly GCF_021461395.2 of Schistocerca americana. Taxonomy (NCBI): domain Eukaryota; kingdom Metazoa; phylum Arthropoda; class Insecta; order Orthoptera; family Acrididae; genus Schistocerca; species Schistocerca americana. The sequence continues at coordinate 265,890,381 of NC_060119.1, read as the reverse complement.
TTGAGCTTATGTCAGATCCAGTGTCCGCTAAATGCGCTAGCTCCAACTGAGGTCAAAGATTTACAGTTGGCCTCCTAGATGTGTGGCTGAGGCATCGTGTAGTTGACTCACTATCTGACGTTAAGATGCGAGCCAGTGCACCTTTTGTGGCCCACCTTTTTGCCCATTATTGTGTTTATTTGTGTGAGTTGGTCGTATTATTATTAGGCTACATCCTAAGATATATATACTATTTATTGCCTACACAAACCGAAATACACTTCATGGACATTTAATTAAAACTATTTGAACAGCATTACCAGCAATCACCTTAATTTTTATTGCGCTCCCATCACTACTACTATTATATTTGATTGATGATTCAGTAGATGCAATAATTACAATCAAAACAATTGGACGACGATGATACTGAAGATATGAATATTCAGACTTTATAGATGTAGAATTTGATACCTACATAATACTTTTCATTTGAATGCCAGTGCCACATACTCCATAAACCATAGGCTCTTCCCGCTTTCCTGACAAGATACTGTCGCCTAATATGTTCCCAATCAACATTTTGCATCACATCCAACCCCCACAGCATCTATCCTCAGGCCATAGCATAGACAGATCCTTCCTATTATCGCGGCATCCACAAAGCAAACCCAACAACCTTTTCTCTGTGTCAATAACTCCGATGTCAGCTCCCTATCTGCGTCTTCTGTCCAGCCTTCACAATGACCATTTCACACCTGCCCATTACCTGGAGCTGACCATTAAGCAAGACTTGACGCCAATGTCATATTTAGCATCTTATCACCTACTAGAAGCTCGCCACACGACGTCATCTCCACCGAATTAACATCACTCTGTTTTTAGTAATATCATGTTCTCAGTTTTGATTAATTTAATACCAATCATTAACCGTCCGATTATTGAGCTGTAGGCCAAAGGACGATTACATCATAGCTGCAGCCCGCTCCTCCATGTGGAACAAAAACAAGTGCATTTGAGAACCACGTTTTAAAATTGGACTAAAAAGTATAAAATGATTTTTCACACCCCTTACAAATTTCTAACCCCATATGGATAGTCCAGAAATATGTGACTGTGAAATTTTAAAAGCTACGAAAACGCTTGGAAAATTTATAACGGAAAACATGAGGCGCATGGAATAGAGAATAGTAAGAAGGTGAACTGTTTGTCTATCAGTAAGTAGTGTAGTAGCAAGAAGGTGAATTCTTCATGCATAAATTATGTATTGCATGTGCACCACATTTTTTATTTTTAAGTGCTACAAGTATTTTGCATTGCTTTTAAAAACTCACAATCACAAATTTTCGGGACAATGTGTATAGTGTTAGGAATCTACGAGAAACTGTTTTGTACTCTTAGTCCATCTCCTAAAACACGGTATACGAAAATGTTTTATTCAAATAATCATTTTTTGATTTTTAGTCTTGGTATGTCAAAATTTTCCAGCCGATTTCAAACTTTTTCATAAGATTACAGTGTGGTAAATTTCAGGTTTATTTCAATTTGTTTTCACCTCTTCTAACTCCTGTGTATATCTCACGAAAAGACCACAAAGGTAAAGATTCGAGCTCGTAAGTAGCTTCCCTCACACGATTTATTCGTGGCTAGAAAGAGAACAGGAGAAAATGATAGTGAAACATAGAATCGCTTCCGCCATATACCAGGCAAGGAAGCGAATTAACATTGTGTTGTAATCCATTTCAGAGCTGTTTCAAATTTCAAGTCTTTAGCTCATTGCAAAGTTAAAGGCAAATGCAAAATTTGTACGGAACAGTCAGACAAAGAAGTGATAAAAAATAAAATAGTTTTGACAGTCGTTAGTGGAAACGACTATGTTTAATAGTTTTGAGACTGGCTGCACCGCAGAGGTTATCCACCATACCGCTGCGCCTTTGTGGTAGACAGCTTCCTGTGGACAGCGTGTTTAGCAACTCGGCGCTCCTAGTTGGGCCCCTTGCTGTTCGCTGTCGGCTGCAAGCAGGGGATCTGGCTCCACGCCGTAGCTTTTGTTGGACTGTAAACCCTGTTATGAGAAACAGCGCGACTGCCTTACTGTACGTAGTTACCTCGGCTCTCGCTGCTGCTGCTGCTGCTGCTGCCGCTACCGCCGTCCACCGCTGCCGCCGCTGCCTGGTGATAAATGAACGGCGGCGCATGCGCGTGACGTACGACCGGCCGCGGTCGGGCCCAACTTCCTGCGGCCCGCGCAGGTGTTTTGTTTCATTAGGTGGCGCGCACCAGGCGCCACTGGTGTGTCCACAAGCGCCCCTAACGGCAACTTATGGAACCCGTTTCCAGCGGTTTGCCTTCTCTTTTCTGGACCATAGTGATGCACAATGAAGAAAACGCATACCGTGTGATACGTAGCAGTAAGAAGCAAACAGTAATTTAATGTTAGTACAATTTCTCAGTATTTAGTAGCCAAAATAAACATAATACATGACTTTCAGAAAGCTAGCTGGTGTTTTCTAAGATGAACAGAGGAATTTGACTGCATATATTACAACGCAGTTTTGAATAAACTGTAATTTGAAACATTTGCGGCAATTCTTAAAAAAATGATAATGATTTTAAGCAGCTCAGATCGCTTCGATAAGACTTCGACTTGTAACTGGGAAAAATCGCTGCTTGCTTGCCACGAGATTTGATACTGGTACCACTACTATTTTTGTTACAAATGAATGACCTCTCAGTTTATACCTAAAAACAGAAGCAGTCGTTTAAAGGGCATCATATTTGCGGTTGACTGTAGAAATTATTTATTTCACACTTGCAGTTTCGGCCTTAAGGCCATTATCAAGTGGTAATTTTGTTTGAGAACATGTTAAACTAAAATCCTCTGACACATTTACAACTCATTGTGTGAATGAAGCCTTTTTGCTATAAGAAATCAGCAGGACTAAACAGGCTCTGCAGCAAAATTACCACTGGTAATGGTGTTAAATGCGAAATTGCAATAATGAAATAAATAATTTCTACGAATGTAACACACTTTAAAAAATTCTGCAGGACTGTGAACCTCAACCACGAGAAGTTCATCAGTTCTTTGCTCATGAAGAAGCGTCTCGATAAGTTTCCCAGTTCTTAGTAGCACAGAATGGAACAGAGTGCATACCTGTCAAGGGACACTTGGCTTGTACACAACTGGCCATTAAAAATGCCACAACAAGAAGAAATGCAGATGATAAACGGGTATTCATTGGACAAATATATTACACTAGAACTGACATGTGATTACATTTTCACGCAATTTGGGTGCACAGATCTTGAGACATCAGTACCCAGAACAACCACCTCTGGCCGTAATAACGGCCTTGATACGCCTGGGCATTGAGTCAAACAGAGCTCGGATGGCGTGTACAGGTACAGCTGCCCATGCAGCTTCAACACGATACCACAGATCATCAAGAGTAGTGACTGGCGTATTGTGACGAGCCAGTTGCTCGGCCACCATTGACCAGACGTTTCCAATTAGTGAGAGATCTGGAGAATGTGCTGGTCAGGGCAGCAGTGGAACATTTTCTGTATCTAGAAAGGCCCGTACAGGACCCGCAACATGCGGTCGTGCATTATCCTGCAGAAATTTAAGGTTTCGCAGGGATCGAATGAAGGGTAGAGCCACGGGTCGTAGCACATCTGAAATGTAACGTCCACTGCTCAAAGTGCCGTCAATGCGAACAAAAGGTGACCGAGACGTGTAACCAATGGCACCCCATGCCATCACGCAGGGTGATACGCCAGTATGGCGATGACGAATACACACTTCCAATGTGCGTTCGCCGCTATGTCACCAAACACGGATGCGACCATCACGATGCTGTTAACAGAACCTGGATTCATCCGAAAAAATGACGTTTTGCTATTCGTGCACCCAGGTTCGTCGTTGAGTACACCATCGCAGGCGCTCCTCCCTGTGATGCAGCGTCAAGGGTAACCGCAGCCATGGTCTCCGAGCTGCAAACGTCGTCAAACTGTTCGTGAAGATGGTTGTTGTCTTGCAAACGTCCCCATCTGTTGTCGCAGGGATTGAGACGTGGGTGCACTATCCGTTACAGCCATGCGGATAAGATGTCTGTCATCTCGACTGCTAGTGATACGAGGCCGTTGGGATCCAGAACGGCATTCTGTATTACCCTCCTGAACCCACCGGTTCCATATTCTGCTAACAGTCATTTGATCTAGACCAACGCGACCAGCAATGTCGCGATACGATAAACCGCAATCGCGATAAGCTACAATCCGACCTTTATCAAAGTCGGAAACGTGATGGTACGCATTTCTCCTCCTTACACGAGGCATCGCAACAACGTTTCACCAGGCAACGCCGGTCAACTGCTGTTTGTGTATGAGAAATTTGTTGCAAACTTTCCTCATGTCAGCACGTTGTAGGTGTCACCACCGGCGCCAACCTTATGTGAATGCTCTGAAAAGCTAATCATTTGCATATCACAGCATCTTCTTCCTGTCGGTTAAATTTCGCGTCATTAGCACGTTATCTTCGTGGTGTAGCAATTTTAATGGCCGGTAGTGTAGATATTCTACATGCTACATAATTTACACTGTGTCCGAGTCCAGCAGTATAACATCATGAACTTATGGAACTATTTCCCTATCTGGCGGCAGGAAATTCCCAATAACAGAATGGAGACTCTTAATGTTGAATATGATTTACTCATAAAACGCGATACATCATTATGTTAGTATCGCACCAAGAATCGTAATGTAGTGCTGTCTTTCGCTCGTTCGCAGAGATTCCTCTGTTTTCTGGCCAGCAATGCGTGTTGCTGTCGATATCCCCGTAGAGCTGCCCTCTCGTAATGTGGAGCACTGAAGGGAAGATAGGAATGACGTCGTCGTGTGGTTGGATCGTGTACACAAGAGTGCATGATCAGCTGTGTCGTTGCTGGCTTCAATATTGGACATTTCAGGACTATTTATCATAGTTGTATCGTGTTTAGCGCTGGTGATGTACATGTGATAAGGCTAGCAGAAGGCGTCTGGTGCTACCAATCGTGGACTCTGGGGATGAAGGTAGTGATCGTGACAGTAGCCTCAGCCAGGTGACTGTGAGGGCACCATCTGCTGAAAGGAAGGATGTCGTTTGGTAGCCTGTGTGCGTGGCTGCTCCGTCGAATTCGAGCAACGGTGCGTGTCAAGGTGTTAAGGCACAGGTCGTTATCGACAAGTTTCACGGTAATGTCGTCTGGGTTGAAGTCTCTGAGGTCGAGCCTGATAATACGATGTGCCGCGTTTCGGTTGATCGCCCATGAACCGGTTAGTGACCAGACGTCGCCATCGTTGTTCTTTGTGGTTGGGACGATGTTCCCTTGGAGAATCCATGCTGGTTTCAAATGGTTATCGAAACGGTCATTGTTTTGTCATTAATCCGAAAATCAAACGACGGTGTGCCTCTCTTAAGAAATTTGAAATGTCTTGTGAATGGCGGCTGCAGTGCCAGCTTCACTGTGGTGTCCCGTAGCAGAGTGTACGGCTTTAGGCACCGAATGTGGAGTGGCATGTGGCAAGGGGATATATCTACTGTGGTCCTTCACACGTTGAGACACTGCAGGTAGGTCCACCTCATGAGGGTCTTGCATGGCTAGAACAAAATCAGCACGAAACACCAATGATTTGTCGTACAGTATCTCGTCAAGGACGCTTCTTCCTTGAAGGCCATTTCGACGATGAACAGTGCCCATGGTAATGCAAGTGTGCACGTAAGGGTGGCTTTCATGCCATCACTTGAATAACCTATTACTCTGGGGTGATAGCCTGTAGTGCAGATGCGTGAGAGGCGGAATGGGATGTAACTGCTCTAATGGTACGGGGGGAGGGGGGGGGGCGGTCAGACGCTGAGGGGGCACAGGGAAAGCCGGTCCAGAGTCACAGCCCAATTGCCTTGGGTTATGTGGATTTTGATGAAGGCCAGGCTTGCTTGCTCCCCGCGGTGTTCATCGATTAGGGCGAGCTTGGTGCGCTGCCACGCTCTCTCGCTGGAACACAGATAGCAATGCGGTATCCCATTCATGGCCGCCTCAGGTAACTTTGAGCGCTCGGCCATCTTTTACCTCCTCACTTGGCTGATGGTGGGAGTCTCCGTGACTGGTGGATGACGGATGACCTGGAGCGGCTGGACTGCGCACAAGAACACTCACATAAGCGATGGGCAAGACAATGGTTCATTCGTGTTTTATGAAATCCCAGAGAGTACATGGTGGGCCAACGTCTGCAAGTATCTGTCATTTTGTAAACTATACATACCTCGCCAAAATTAACTTCTCCTTGTGAGAATTGCTATAATGAGTAGATCACTACATGCCAATCAGTGCTACAGAAACTCAGATTACCATTTTCTCCTTGTGAGAACGACAGTCTCGTTCCACTTACCACGCAAGTCGGTAATACTTGGACGATGCCAACCGGTTTTCTCGAGAATCCACACCTGTGCAGATACTGAGAATACTGTGCTCAATATCTCTGCTTTTTAATGATTATAAAGAAACCGCCTCGATTACAAATAGAAACCGGCTGTTGACCTAGTTTCGCCGCGGATAACCACGCCTTCTTCGGAACACACTAAACTACAAAGTGCCTAAAGAGGCATGGTCCAATATTAATACAGAAAGGACAAAAGACTCGCAAAAAATGTAAAATAAGCGGTACGTATGTACCATGTAAATAGCTGTACTTAGCTTAAACGTCAGAAGCGTGCTTCCTCACCCCAGCCAACGTTCGGTGGGCCGCGGGCTCTCAGGTTTACCATGCCTCTTTAGGCAGTTGTAGTTCAGAGTGTTATGAAGAAGGCGTGGTTATCCGCGGCGGAACTAGGTCAACAGCCGGTTTCTATTTGTAATCGAGGCGGATTCTCTATAATCATTAAATTATTCACGATTGCCGACGCGCAGCAACATTAAAAGTTCTCTACTTTTTGTTTATGAGTACGTTACTAGTGCATCTTGTTATCATCCAGAAGCTCTACATGTCGTGAAGCTATCCATCTCGTTATGAGAATTATGCTAGCTCTGGCAGTAGTCTGTCTTGTTTTGCCCGCAATGTAGTCAGCCAATCGCTGTTGGGAAAACAGCCTCACCAACTTGTGATGCACCAATCTCGATGTGAAAGTTCTTTAATGAACTCTATCCTGATGTAAATCCCCTCAACAAAACGGAAGACAATGCCGTCGTGGAATGGATGTTTACGATATTTTTTTTTGTCTGTTCAGTGTTTGATAAGTGAGAGTTTCAGTGTACGATTATCTGTGTCATTCTTCGACAAAGCAGTGCCAGGTACTCTCTCATTAAGTGGCCGGACGGTGTGGCCGGGCGGTTCTAGGCGCTTCAGTCTGGAACCGCACGACCGGTACGGTCGCAGGTTCGAATCCTGCCTCGGGCATGGATGTGTGCGATGTCCTTAGGTTAGTTAGGTTTAAGTAGTTCTAAGTTCTAGGGGACTGATGACCTCAGATGTTAAGTCCCATAGTGCTCAGAGCCATTTGAACAATTTTTTCTCATTAAGTAAGACCTAAAGTGGTCAGTGCTAAGAATTGCGTTCTGTTTTATTTCCTACAGCTAGATGCTACGTAGTTTTTAAGATAAGGGAGTCTGTAAAATCTATGTTTGATATTTTAATTTATATGAACGCGTGATGTCTGATCTTTTGAACATGTCTGACAGAACAGACACCACAGATTCACATAATGATTCACCACGATGGACAATGAATCCACCACCTTCAGTGCGGATGCAGTATTGTGTTCGACCTCCTGCAGAAACCTCAAAGTAGCGAGCATAGAGGACGCGGATGGGGACTGCCGACAGCTGGCGGTCGGTGCGAATGTAGGTCAGCCAGGAGGTGTGTCGATATAATCCGCACACTGGCGATAAACACTGTGTACAGGTTGTGCAGTGGTTAAGGCAACAGCGTAGTAAGCAGGAGATTCCAGTTTTGAATCCCTGGCTGGCACACATTTTACCTCATCGCCGCTGATTTTGCATGAAGTCCCGACGCGCCTGACATCAATAGTCTTTCCATTCCCTGTCCTTTCTACCCCTCCACCCTCGCTTTACATCGTTTTAATGTATCCGCGGCGAAACTAGGTCAACAGCCGGTTTCTATTTGTAATCGAGGCGGATTCTTTATAACCATTAAATTATTCACGATTGCCGGCGCGCAGCAACATTAAATCTGAATATTTAGCATTAACAGTGTGACACGGGGTTACTCAACTTGTTACTGCTTGTACGGGATTACTAGGTCACTTGAAGTGTTGTTGCTGAGTGTCTTGTATATACCTTAAAGTATTGCACTATTCAGGTGAAATTAAATAGAGACCATCCTGAGCACATTATTCACTATTTTTGTTAGACTATGTTTTGGTCTCAACGATAACCAGTGCTTGGTTTTACACATCATTCCATATTCTGTCTTTATGTCTTTAGGAGGATGCACATTCAAGGAACTTGTTCGTGTAATTACGTGTTGTAGTTCAATATTTATGCTAGCAATTGCCTCTTCATTCATTTGCATTTAGCATGTGTTAGTCAATATCATTTACAGCCTTTCAATGTGTTTTAAATCTGAATAAGTTTAATGTGTGTTGGTTCTTTATGAATAGTGCATTTAGGTAGGTGTGTGTGAATGTGGGTGTGTGTGCTAATTAGAAGAAATTGAATACTGCTCAATTAATGTCTGGATGCATTTTTTGCTACACTGTTAGCATGTAAATTGCGTGAATCTGGTAAATGAGGAGCCATTAATGGATTGTGCAGTATGAATGTCACTATAACCAGAGAGTTATGAAATTATTGAGTAAATACGTATGAAAGTGTGTTCAGTCAGTCTCCTACTGTAAAGTTCATCAAATTTGAATGAATTTAGCCAAGCGGGCCTCCATTTTCTGTATCGTAACATTACGTATGAAAGAGCTGAAGGCTCAGTTGGTAAGGCTGCAGTATGAGTGGCTCATTTAGAAATTAGCGAGACCACTTTCCGTCTTCTTCTCCTGATCATTTCTTTCAGTAGGGTCAAAGGTTAAAAGAAAAAAAAAGTGATTTGATGATTCATCACCGAACCTTGTTCAAGTCTGAGAACGTGATGGGAGGCGTCAAACTGAGGCTAGGCTGCCTCCGTTTTTAATTCGTCTCTTCGTACTGATACGCTGATTTGGAAACCGACTGGATCGTGCTAGTGCAGGGGCGGGCAAACGTTGCACGCGGCTCATGAGCGCACAGCGCTGCACGTGTGCTGCTCGCGTGCAGGCGTCGACCGGGGCTGTGGCGACAGCCGGCAGGTTGCGGCAGTGTAGTGCCAGGCTAAGCTGCGGACGCCGATGCGAAGCGAGCACTATGTAGTGAACGTTGTATTTCAAGAAACGGAGAAGTGGAGATTTGCTATCTTTTAAAAAGTAATGGGAGAATCATTTTTTCTTTGTGCAAAAACGTGAAAATTCGAAATGTTTAATATGTGGCGGTATTCTCGCTAGTCAATGGAAGTTTGGTATTGAAGGCCATTATAATAAATTTCACAAGGACGAGTACAATTTATTGTCGGATTCTGAGCGGATGGGGAACTGACTGAGCTTAAGAAGAGCGATCTGACGATACCAGATGAATCTGTCGTAGTTGGCCGGCCGGAGTAGCCGAGAGGTTCTAGGCACTACAGTCTGGAAACGCGCGACCGCTATGGTCGCAGGTTCGAATCCTGCCTCGGGCATGGATGTGTGTGATGTCCTTAGGTTAGTTAGGTTTAAGTAGTTCTAAGTTCTAGGGGACTGATGACCACAGCAGTTGAGTCCCATAGTGCTCAGAGCCATTTGAATTTGTCGTAGTTGCTGTTGTCACGAGAGATCTGCGACTTTCTCTCGTCATGTCTCTCATCTAACTGATCTAACATTTTATGGAGCACTGTTTTCAAGTTTTCAGGACGACAACAATAATAGCCTAGCGGTATGTGCAAGTTATAAGACTGCGCTTAATATAGCGAGAGCTATAAGTCTCGGTTAAGAGCAAACATCAGTGATGAAAATTTACGTAACTGTTTGTGTTTGTCTGCATGTAGAAATTTTGTTCCAGATATTAAACGTATTGTAAACTCCACGTGTGATAATTAAATAAAACGTATCGCAGGTAATAGGTACTCTTTCAAACCATGATTTCTTTCAAGCACTCCTACTAACCTTATTCATTCACTCAACAAAGCAAACTAGGAAACAAAACGCATTACAGAGGAAGGAGCGGACAGAAGGTATGGTGGGGATGGGAGATAAGCGGGTGGCCAGCTTGCCCCTGTGTGCACGCGGAACACCTGTTAACTGCACGCGTGCAAGTGCACCGCACATGTGCAGGATTCCTGCCCGCCCGTGTGATAGTGATTTCAAACTGATTCACATGAATAGAGGAGTGGTTAAGTGACTTTTGGCGGTTTAAGATTCAATCGCGCATAGTGTACGTTTTTTAAACGAAGCCACGATAGTTTCGTAGTTCTGTATGAGCTATGAGGGCAAGTGTTAAGGGGAAGCTAGTCATGGTTTACCTGCCGGCCGTCCAGGGATGGGGGAGATTCCTAGTGCAGTAAATAGGGTCAACACCTGCCTCCGAGCGCTGCCTTAGCAGGCGCCGGGACGGCAGTGTCAGTGGCGAGCCCCGATTGTTAAGGAACATAGAAGCGGACAATGCTTGCGTTTCGACCGGCTCACTGAATGTTTCCCAGAGGCAGAAAACACGAAATCGGTTTCTCACTAAGAGGACTTGTTCCTCGGGTGCTGGGTGTAAATGTTTATACCGAGATAGCATCTTTCTATGTTGTGTGAGAAGTAGATGGCACTTTGCGGTATGCCTTGTTTTCTGTTTTGTGGGGACGGAAGGCGAATGGCTGTCACTGAGCCGGGGAAAAGGATTGAATGGTCATTTCTCTGTATGCAGATATACAGCTTATTGGCCCGTTGAGAAAATTTCTGCAGGTGGAAGATGTAACTTAATAACAGTTTGAATCGGGCAGCAGCCTTGGACCTAGCTCTCCAATTGTCGGAGGAAGGTGCAAGAAACTACTATAATACCAGAGGAGGTTACGACAATTACGTGGTAGGCACTGTTGGTGTAAAGTTATTTCGGCTCTCTGTTTTCATTAAGCACTTTTCGTGTTCGCTCTTGACTTATAAAATCGCGTACCAATGGACAGAGGAGGCAGAAGGACATCGGAAACAAAAGGCATCTGTCCGTTACACATCTGATGTTTGGGACTCATCCGGTGCAAAGCAGCTGCAATTTTCAGCAAAAAGTTATTAAGCTGTATATGTGGCGCAAGGTTTCGAAACTTTGATGGAGTTTAGCTGCAATCGTATTCAATCTATAACCATCATTCCATGTATGTCAATATTTGCGTGGCGCACCAGTGGTTTATCGGGCACTGTACCGTGCCTGGGCCTATGTAAAACATTGCAGTCAAATTCGTGTAGCCACTGACACGCCTAACTACTAATGGTAAATTCTGTGGTTGTCTTTGAAATCCAGTGTGGTATTATCCATTCGCTCACCCACTAAAAGTATGATTTGTGACACTTATGCTAATTAACTATATCAGTGTTTACGCTCGTATGTCGTATTGCGTCAGACTTCGTGATACCATATTACTGTACCTTGAATGAGATTTTCACTCTGCAGCAGAGTGTGCGCTGATGTGAAACTTCCTGGCAGATTAAAACTGTGTGCTGAACGGAGACGCGAACTCGGGACATGATACATACGATGATATAAATGTTATAATTCCACTGGATCTTGAATTTACTGTAAGGATTTAGAAATTATATCCCTTTCTTTTCAGGTGTTGTAAATGTTGAGGTACCCGACACCATAATCCAGTTACTTGGACACATTTTGATACCGACCTGAAGAGGACCGCAGCAAGTCGGTCGAAACGTCGGTAATGACGCAGCCCAATACCCAAAATTATTTTTCTCAAAACCAGAATTTCTGGTGCTTAACGGTATTAATTTGTGATTGAGTTCGCGGGCGCTGTCTGTCTCACGGAAGTTACAGGCGGAGCGCACATGTACTTTGCATCGAACTGTGGTTCGAGGTTGATCGGTATCTTGCAACTGCGGCTTCTGCTTTGGTAAAGTTGTTGTAGTATGTTCAAAATGTTCAAATGTGTGTGAAATCTTATGGGACGTAACTGCTAAGGTCATCAGTCCCTAAGCTTACACACTACTTAACCAAAATTATCCTAAGGACAAACACACACACACACCCACGCCCGAGGGAGGACTCTAACCTCCGCCGGGACCAGCTGCACAGTCCATGTTGTAGTATGTGGTTTGAGTATTGAAATTGTATTTCCTACGAACCTGAAAGCAGAATTCCCGCTAGTAAAAATTTACATAAAATTTCTGTATTATCTGTACAAATCAAAAGAAAAACGTTTATTAATTAATGCATTATAATAACGTTTCATTCTTACCAGTCCGTAACGACATTGGAAACCGCCATTTTGATCGCAGAAGTCAACAGAAAGCTGTACAGAGTTTCGTAGCTGTAGGCATCGAGGCGGAAATAATACTGTTTTCGTTTACTGTCTGTTCGCTTTTCCCCGTAACCTCCGTCCGAGTGAAATTTACCTTGCACTGCGTCTAGACAGAATACAAATACGCTCCGCCAGCTGGTTAAATTTTTCTCTCTTATTTTCTTGCCTGGGAGAGCATCAAAATAAAACATCGCACCCGAGGCGGTAGCTCGTACTCGGAACGAAGTCGCCTAAAGAATTTATAATTATATTCCGCCGAATGCGTCCGCGAAGATGGAACGGCGCGGAAAGAAACGGAACGTGTAACCGCGCGGGTATAATTTCGTCGAGTATGCAAACAGCAACTAGGGCTTTTATTAATATTTAGGGCGGGTGGTACAGTTTTAATGCGCGCTGTGGCGCGGCGGTCTTGGCGTGCCGTGTCCCAGAATGCTGTGCGCGACCGACCCACGGCCTCCTCCGCCATTCTTGGAGCGGCCAGCGCGCCTGCGGGTACCAGATTTGCAATTCATAAGTGTCGCCTAATGCACCGCGGACGTGCTCCCCACGAGACGTATAGAAAGCAACGGCGGGTGCGATATTGATCCCCCCACCACATGCGAGGCACCTTAAGGGAATTCTTCAAGCAGACGTACAGAGGCGACGTTCCGATGTCTTTGACGGGAAATAAGCAGAAAAATACTACGGTTTAGTTACAAACAAGCAGTTTGTCATTATTTACATCTGTAATCCGTACTCTACAAGCCTCCTAACACTGTGCAGCAGAGGGTACTTTCGGCAGAGCTATCGCTTCGCCTATTTGGCATACCATTTGCGCTTGATGCGTGGGAATAACTACTTCTGGTAAGTGTATCAGATTTATCATTGCGCGAGATGCATGTAGGAGGAACTGAAATAATTTAATGGTCTTCTCAGATCTTACGATCTCAGTATTTCAACAGTAAACTGTATCTTCTACTAATACTATCTACGAAGAGTCTCAGACCAATAGAACCATTCTGAAAGTCACTTCTTTCGTGGATCAGTTAATTTTCCTTAGGATTCTTCTGATGAATATGTCTGGCAAAAACTTCTCCTGCACCACGTTTTATGTACTCGTTAGTAAACACGGCATTGCTTCACAGCTGGAAGATATCAGTGGGAATTGAGTATACGTTCTGAGTTTCTTCTCCTCCCTCCCTCTGTTCATTTCCTCTCACCCACACTCTCCGTTCGTCACCTGCTTCCCCTCTCTCACTCTGTGTCCTCCTGTCCCCTCTTTACGTTCATCTCCTCACTGACGGTCTCTGTCTATCTCTGTCCATCTCCTCCTCCCCAGGATTTCCATCACCTCTTTCCCTTGTGCCACTCCAACTACTCCTCCCCCTCTCTGTACCCATCTCCTCCATCCCCAGGTCCATTTCCTCCCTCCCTCTTTCTGTTCACCTTGCGTCTCCCTTCTCTCTGAACTTCAACCTTCTTTATTGTCATTGTATACTAGACATTAATGGGGAACTGAAAGTCTTAAAATGAATGTATGAACAGTTTGGGATCATTGGTATATGAGGCATGAGAGAGACCTCTCCAGCTGTTAGGCCTGGGAGGATAATACCTTCAATGACAGCATTTCACATAGTTTTAATCTATGAAAGCGAAGGTTTGCAATTTGAAGTAAAATGGTCAAGAACTTCTCGAATGGACTTCAAAATGAGTATACGGGCTTTACGGCTTTGTAGCGGCACCACCGTTCAGGATAGGGAAAGTTAGTTTTGTGCAATATTCTGAGCATAAGTTACAGCAAGGTGCGGGACAGATTGCAGTGAGCTACGCATACCAACAGTTGCGAAATAGAATAGAGGCCACGGGGCCGTCAAATTGCTGAAAGAGCATATGTAGAGGTTTTGCATGCCGCAAATCACAGGCAGAAGGGGCCCACTGGCCAACCTAGTGTGTTATGAGTCCATGATGCGAAGTGGCGCGTATGGCAAAACAGAGGTGCACAGCCACATATAACTAGGTGCGGGTTTCTAATGAGATTGATTGAAGTGTGGCAGCTTTCCTGGATGGTGGGGCGTGTCACACCACCAGATACATGCAGCAGCAGATGGTGAGCCAGCGTTCCAGTCCACAGCAGATCACTGGTTTGACCCTCTGAGGCCAATGCAGGGTCCGTAGCCAGCCAGCGGCAGGCTACTCCATGGCTCACTACCGCGGGCAGTCGTCGTGGCTTCCAACACACGCCAGAGGCATCCCAAGGTGAGGGTTGCAGATTCGGACTTCGGATCATGGGCACTTGTTGTCACTGCAGTCTTACCCACGCCGGTGAGAAGCACGCACCTGACCGCCTGCGGCTCACACGCTGAGTTGGCAGGCACGCAGACTGCTGAGTCAACTGCTGGTATTCTAACGATGATGCAGTTCCGCTGCCATACAAGCCCAACACACAGCAGTGCGTGCACAGGTTGCTGAGGCAACCATTCTGCACCAAGCCATTTCGCAGACAGCAAAGTGGTGTCCTCAGCATTGTGGGACGGATAGAGAAGAAGAGGGGCACTGTAACTGGAAACAATAAATCACTTGGAAAGCTCAGACGAGTCTTAATACGGTGCCTTCTACCTCTTCCCAATACACATTTATTACATACAGCTTACAATTATAAATAATGTATCAAAGGAAAGGAGAAAATCAAACTGTTTTGTTTATATACCTGTCTGCATGGAACGACCAAGAGTGACTGAAGAACATGTTGAAGGAGTGAGAGTCTTTCATGCGTAGCCCAAGAAATCAGTTCGTAAAGCTAGTCGTGAATTAGGAATTCACGTCATGTCAGTGCGGAGACTTTTAAAGGGACGCTTACGACTACGTCCTTATCTTTTGCAGTTGTTACAAGCAGTAACTACTTTGCAAACGAGATATTGATTCATGACAATGAAGATTTTCTGGATCTTTGTGCCTTCAGCGACGAATCGGCATTTCATCTAAATGGAAATACACTCCTGGAAATTGAAATAAGAACACCGTGAATTCATTGTCCCAGGAAGGGGAAACTTTATTCACACATTCCTGGGGTCAGATACATCACATGATCACACTGACAGAACCACAGGCACATAGACACAGGCAACAGAGCATGCACAATGTCGGCACTAGTACAGTGTATATCCACCTTTCGCAGCAATGCAGGCTGCTATTCTCCCATGGAGACGATCGTAGAGATGCTGGATGTAGTCCTGTGGAACGGCTTGCCATGCCATTTCCACCTGGCGCCTCAGTTGGACCAGCGTTCGTGCTGGACGTGCAGACCGCGTGAGACGACGCTTCATCCAGTCCCAAACATGCTCAATGGGGGACAGATCCGGAGATCTTGCTGGCCAGGGTAGTTGACTTACACCTTCTAGAGCACGTTGGGTGGCACGGGATACATGCGGACGTGCATTGTCCTGTTGGAGCAGCAAGTTCCCTTGCCGGTCTAGGAATGGTAGAACGATGGGTTCGATGACGGTTTGGATGTACCGTGCACTATTCAGTGTCCCCTCGACGATCACCAGTGGTGTACGGCCAGTGTAGGAGATCGCTCCCCACACCATGATGCCGGGTGTTGGCCCTTTGTGCCTCGGTCGTATGCAGTCCTGATTGTGGCGCTCACCTGCACGGCGCCAAACACGCATACGACCATCATTGGCACCAAGGCAGAAGCGACTCTCATCGCTGAAGACGACACGTCTCCATTTGTCCCTCCATCCACGCCTGTCGCGACACCACTGGAGGCGGGCTGCACGATGTTGGGGCGTGAGCGGAAGACGGCCTAACGGTGTGCGGGACCGTAGCCCAGCTTCATGGAGACGGTTGCGAATGGTCCTCGCCGATACCCCAGGAGCAACAGTGTCCCTAATTTTCTGGGAAGTGGCGGTGCGGTCCCCAACGGCACTGCGTAGGATCCTACGGTCTTGGCGTGCATCCGTGCGTCGCTGCGGTCCGGTCCCAGGTCGACGGGCACGTGCACCTTCCGCCGACCACTGACGACAACATCGATGTACTGAGGAGACCTCACGCCCCACGTGTTGAGCAATTCGGCGGTACGTCCACCCGGCCTCCCGCATGCCCACTATACGCCCTCGCTCAAAGTCCGTCAACTGCACATACGGTTCACGTCCACGCTGTCGCGGCATGCTACCAGTGTTAAAGACTGCGATGGAGCTCCGTATGCCACGGCAAAGTGGCTGACACTGACGGCGGCGGTGCACAAATGCTGCGCAGCTAGCGCCATTCGACGGCCAACACCGCGGTTCCTGGTGTGTCCGCTGTGCCGTGCGTGTGATCATTGCTTGTACAGCCCTCTCGCAGTGTCCGGAGCAAGTATGGTGGGTCTGACACACCGGTGTCAATGTGTTCTTTTTTCCATTTCCAGGAGTGTATCTATGCTCATAATCTGCACCTCTGCAAATTCTCACGGGTTTGTACATTTGAAAAGGGACTCCCCTAGGTTGAATGTTTTTTGTGCCGTATCCTGGGCCTTCCTTTTTGGGTGAAGCAATTGTAATTGGTGGTTCTTATCTTAATGGGCTGGAACTATGGATCTTTCCTCACTTAGAAGAAGAAGGCGAACCACAGAATTTTATTTGGCAGCAAGATGGTGCGGCGCCTCACTGGCGTAACTCAGTATGCTATTTTTTAAACAATGTTGTACTCGACCACTGGAGTGGCCACAAGGGGCCGGATGGTAGAGATTGTTTTGCGTGATGTCCATGTTCACTCACGATCTGACGCCATGTCAGTCTTAGCTTTAAGGCTTCCTAATGGATCGTTTGTATGTGCCGCTGATACCAGCTAATCTACCCGAATTAGCATTATTGCAACAATTACTCCAGACACATAGACACATTGATCAAGATTTGTGAAGAACTCGCCTACTGACTAGATGCGTGATCAGTGGTGCTGACATTGACCACTTATAATAAAAACTATTTCTGTAGCTCTTTAGTTTGATGTATTATTTGTAAGTTGAATGTGGTACTTGTTACAACGCCTCAAAACCCATAAGTTCATTTTGAAACACCCTTAGCGTTTTAGTTTGCTCCAGACAAATACACTTCACAGTTGTTACCATTTCCAGCATGCTTTCACTAACAATGTACACGAGCAGGGAGTATGATATTCTAGACGAAGTCATTGACCTATTTTTTATGAACTGTACTGTGTAGATAACTGTTTCATGTAACTGTTTTGACCTGTTTCGCACGACTGACGCTTCCTGAGATTTAAAAGTAAAATACAGTACTTCAGCTAGCACCTGTGTCAGCTGAGGTCCGTCATTTTAAATCTAATGATACCCTAATTCGATAAAAACCGGTCATAGCACTTAAATAAAACCATTCTGTAGACTATTTTGTTCACAGAATGATAGATCACTCCGAGTATACCTATGGAATACGCTACACTTATTTACAGTCAGAGTCAAAGGCAGTCAGTGTACGATCAGTGCATCATTGAAAACACGATCGATTTTGCAGTACTAGGGAAATTAATTTCTGTATGTCGTGAATTGTCGATTGCTTTCTTCGATTTGCACCTCTCAAACGATATCGATATTTTCATACTGTCTCAATCTGCCTCTGAATTTCGCTACTGTCTTCTCGCTTTGCTACCTTCTTATAGACAACAACACCATCTGTGAACAGTCTCACGGACCTTCAGTGTTATATACTATATTGTTTATACACGTTCGAGTCACATTAATGTAACCACCACCTATGTTCGGTGTCAACATGCAGTAACGACTCACAGGCGACAGCGGGCAGCACTAGTGGTGGATTGTGTACAAATTGCAGCGGTGGGGCGGGGGGTAGGACGAGTTGGGAAACAGTGCACTCTCTGCAGTAATACATAAACGGTGCGATTTATCTGACGTTTAAAAGGGCATGATGGCATGATTTTTGGTATTCAGAAGAAAGGTGGAATCTTTTCTGGAACAGCTAAATTTATAAACTGTTTGTCTGCCGCCACGGTTAAAGCATAACGTGCTTGACAAAATGGCCCCATCCAAATTCGGTGAAAAGGAAACTGTGGTGCACCACAAGGGCAGCGGAGATGTGGTTGGTTGGTTGATTTGGGGGAGGTGACCAAACACTGAGGTCATCAGTTCAATCGGATTAGGGAAGGATGGGGAAGATAGTCAGCCGTGCCCTTTCAAAGGAACCATCCCGTCATTTGCCTGAAGGGATGTAGAGATATCACGATAAACCCAATTCAGGATGGTTTGACGTGGGTTTGAACTGTCGTCCTCCCGTATTCGAGTCCAATGTGCTAACCACTGCGCCACATCGGTCGGTGAGGAGATGGCTACGGACGAATAGACATGCAACTGTTGGCAAAAACGTCAGAGATGAACCAGGGGCTACCAACAGTGTCTCCTCAGCGACTGTTCAGCGAACTTTGCTGCGTTTGGGCCTCTGCAGTAGCCGTTCAGGCACCAATGGTAACTGCTGTTCATCGGCGACAAAGGATGGAATTTGCACGAAAGTACCGCATCATTAAGTAGCGACGGCTGGCCTTTTCAGATGAGTCATGTTTTACGCTCAATCGGGCAGATGAGCGTGAGCGGCGTGAAACATCAGAAGCGAACAACCTGCAACCAGGAATGTTTTCGTGGCATTCCCTGGGTGATATTGTCATTCTTGAAGCCGAAATGAATGAACACAAGTATCCATCTATTCTTCGGGACAATGTCCGTCCCTACATGTAATTTATTTTTGCAAGGCACGAAGCCGGCCGGAGTGGCCGTGCGGTTCTAGGCGCTACAGTCTGGAGCCGAGCGACCGCTGCGGTCGCAGGTTCGAATCCTGCCTCGGGCATGGATGTGTGTGATGTCCTTAGTTAGTTAGGTTTAATTAGTTCTAAGTTCTAGGCGACTGATGACCTCAGAAGTTAAGTCGCATAGTGCTCACAAGGGAACCTCCCCATCGCACCCCCCTCAGATTTAGTTATAATTTGGCACAGTGGATAGGCCTTGAAAGACTGAACACAGATCAATCGAGAAAGTTGTGTGGAACTATGAAAAAAATAAGCAAAATATACAAACTGAGTAGTCCATGGCCAACATAGGCAACATCAAGGATACTATGAATACAAGAGCGCTGTGGTTCCGTGGTTAGTGTGAGTGGCTGCGGAGCGAGAGGTCCTTGGTTCAAGTCTTCCCTCGAGCGAAACTTTACTTTCTTTTTTTTCCGCAAAGTTATGATCTGTTCGTTCGTTCATTGACGTCTCTGTTAACTGTAATAAGTTTAGTGTCTGTGTTTTGCTACCGCACCGCAAAACCATCCGATTAGTAGACGAAAGGACGTGCCTCTCCAATGGGAACCGAAAACATCTGATCCCAAGGTCATAGGTCAACCGATTCCTCCAAAGGAAAACACGTCTGATATATTCTATATGACACTGGTGACGGCATGTGCTTCACATGACAGGAATATGTTGTCGACCCACCTAACTTGCACACTTGGCGAATGGGTAAAAAGATTCTTCCACCTTGCCCGATTTAGGTTTTCTTGTGAATGTGATAATCACTCCCAAAAAAGTGATGAAAACGTAAGAGTGTGTCACATAAACTGCAACAAATGAATGCAACAGTTTCACAGTCGCACAGTTTTCTCTGTGCTCTGTCAAAACATAAGTTTTTAACGTTTCCAAATTTTTCTGTGTGTAGACCGTCAAATCTTGTATATGTCCAAGCAAATCTGAAAATGTCCTGGAATTTTGGAGAGCGAAGTTGATTATATGTGGGTGCCTGAACTCTGATAATTGTCTGAAAATAAAAAATTAAAATTTTCACTCGACGGGAGACTTGAACCAAGGACCTCTGGCTCCGCAGCTGCTGACGCTAACCACAGGACCACGGCGCATCTGAACTCACACTCTCCTAAATGTTGCACATCTTGCACATACTCAGTTTGTATATTTTGCTTATTTTTTCATAGTTCCACACAACTTCTTCCTGTTTTCTCGATTGATCTGTGTTCAGTTTTTCAAGGTCTATCCACTGTGCCAACTTATAACTAAATCTGAGGGGGGTGCGATGGGGAGGTTCCCTTGTCAGAGCCATTTGAACCATTTTTGATCCAAGGGACGATGGCATCCAACGTTGGGACAAAGCATCGTGTCACATAACTCGCAAGAGCACTAGATAGAGTTTGCTATACATCCCTGGCCACGACTTTAATAGCAATCGAGAATCTGTGGGACCACGTCGATTGAGCTATTTGCGCCATGGATCCTCAACCGACATACGTAGCGCAGTTGACCACGGCACGGGAATCGGCACGGCTGCACATCCTTGTCGGTACCTTCCAGAAGCTCAATGACTAGCTTCTTGAGCGTCCCGCAGCGGTATGCGATACAAAAGGCGATTGTCCATGCTTTTGACAGTGGTTACATTAATATGACAGGACATTGCACATACTGTAAACACTAATGGTCTTGTAACACTCCTTCCATGTATCCCCTGAACTATTCTTACACTCTTCGGTCTCACCCCGTTAACAACGAAATTTTAAGTTCTGCTTTTTCACCTCGTTTCGTTAGCGCATTTCAGGTGAGGCTCCTCTGTCAACTCTAAAGAGGCACGAACGTATTCACACTCGCACGAGTACTGCACTACTATCAGCATCGTTGTACGAACAGAAAGTGAAGTGACAGGAGGGATGGCGGTTATTGCTGAAACAACCAGTTTTCGGTTTTTTATTCTTATTATTTCCCGTAATAAATGTACAAATCGAAGAAAGTCTTAAAATTTTGACTCCCTCAGCTTCTAGATACTTGATCTGTCCACCGTTTTATGCCTTTCTCCAAAAGTGGTAAGTGGATGTCTGTTACAAAAAATCACCAGTATTCTTGTACTGATTCTAATTTTCTGAAACTCTAATCAAAAATCATGTTGGAGATCATACCAGTATCTGAAAATTGTGAATAGTCAGTGGTAAAGGGTGAAAACTGAGGTTGAGAAACTCTATTTTTCGTGGTAATTCGTCGCTTTTCAAAGGCTACTTTTATGATGAACTATGAATGAACTGTTAAGTTTCAAGTTTTGTCCTTATATTTTGTCGCAAGTTTGTTGTGGCTCCTCCCGTTCCCAATCTTTTAAAACGGATGGAGCATTGTACGTCACCGATACCGCACTTCGTAAAGTACTTCCTGACTGGGGGTGGTGTCATTCTGTAATACAACTAACGTCCGATGACGGCAGTGAGAAACTACCATACAGGCGTGGACCAGACGGCCGAGGCTTGCACTCTGCATGTGTATGTGTACTATCTAATAGGCCGCGCCACGTGATAACAGGTACATTATTGTATCACCAACGCTGTGTCAGTTCTTATGGTGCTCGTTTCTGTCTTTTCCCATTTTCGACAATAATACACTACTCCAAAGCAATGCAAATTTATGAATAATAATTAGACGTTCTTGTAAAAGGGTTTATTGAAAAAAGAAACATTTTAGGACTGCTGCTATGGCTAATAGATGTTTTGGTATGTTTTTCCCCGGTTATTAGTAAAAAATAAAACAGCTGTTGTAACTGGGACCAGAGAAATGCAGGTCGGTTTTTCCCATCCTTAGGTACACAAATACATTGCGTAGCTCTTTGGACGGGCAGGTATCCAGACGAGTGACAGGTTCCATGCTAGGCTCTTTGGATATCCCAAGACATTCGACGAGAGTTTGAACACAGCTGTGATGTTTCTCTGGATGTCCTCCTCTAGTCGGCGTGCTGCCTACAGCCAAGTTGTGGCTGGTGATATCGCGATGCGCTTTTGGCTTGGGAAACGAATTACTATCACAGTCCGCTGCACTGACTTGGGACAGTCTTGTTCATCCCAAAGTCACTGTTACCTACAGTAAATTCACTGATTTTTCTCTTGCTTCTGACTGAAATCGGATGTTAGATTTTATGAACAGGTTTGAGACCAGTGTCCACATGGACATATATATATATGTCCACATGGACATATATATATATATATATATATGTTTGCCGGCTGCGCCTCCTCCCCCCCCCCCCCTCCCCCCTCGTCAATCGGTAGCAACTCAGTGTTTGATTTGTAAAATCTTTTTCTCAGTGTGGCTTGTTTCTGTACTTCTTTTGGCTTTCATTGGCTTGATTCTTATCATTCTGATTAATTACCATCATTGTGTATTAATTTGTCTTGTGAAATAGCCAACCCGTTGCATATAACTGTTTGATGCACTGAACTAGGTTTCGACACCTCTAAAGATGTCTTCATCAGAATGAAATTTTAAGGTCTGATGTTGCTCCCAGCAAAGCATCCGTGCTCTGGAACATGTTTCATTTTAATTTTCGACTTGAGAATATCTGCACGAAACTTCTGCAATTGTCTCCCCGCGATGTAATTTACGGTTTCTTAAAATTTCATTCTAATGAAGTCAGCCTCGGAGGTTTCGAAAACTAGCTCAGTTTGCCAAATAGTTATTTACAACCGGTTGGCTGTGTGATTCCTATGTTGAAACTTATATACGGTTGCTGATAGGCAGTCATGTTTACAACTGTCTTTTACAAATTTCAAAGATATTTTACTGAGTAGAGAGAATTAGTGACAAATATTGTGTTCATTATAACTGCATTTTTCCGAATTTTTTACCTTATTGCGTGTTCAAGTAAACTCCTGGTCTGTAGCAGACGATGTTATGCCTTGCTCTTATTTCCTGTTTTAAGTACGTCACTCTCTGCAAACGTTCGGCACATTCCGTAGCGCTGCTGTTATCTTTTCTACATTACGTAACTCTTTGGCAGTCGACGGTAAGTCGTGGACCAGGAAAGCTGACAATAACTACAGCAACACCGCCATCATTTCGGATCCTCTGTAGCCAAATGTTTAACTGAAACGTCCCTCCTTTTCAGGGAAACTATTATATATGTCTGTCAAAGAAATGATCATAGATCTTGGAAATTATAAAAACTACACTCACATGGTACGGACTATTCCTACAAACAAGATTTAATTTACACTAAAAGTTCTTAGCTGCATATCCTTCTGTAATTAGCTTTCCGGTGTAAAGAATCATTCTTGCAATTAATCATTTCTGGTGATTCTTGCGATGGTTAAGTATTGTTATCACATTACATGGTCAGATAATTAAGCAGGCCTATCGGGAAAGATGTTCAAACAAATTCCAAATGTTACTGACTTCTGTTCATATTGTAGATAAAAGACAGCTTTCAGTATAATAAGGAAGTTTTAAAGCCAGTCAGAAATCTGGGCTGATACTTGCATTTGTACATTAGGCTACAGTGCGAACTTGCATCGAGTGACTTTAGGGAGTTCAAGAACACAGCAACTATTGAGACGCCGTTGTCACCGGCGTTCTCATGTAATTACACAACTTGCTGATTTTCGCAAGAATGCTGGTCGCGAAATCAGTGCTTATATTTACAGAATAGATTTTCATTGGTCGCGAAATCAGTGCTTATATTTACAGAATAGATTTTCATTCTCAATAAGAAATATGTGTTATCTTGAAGTTAGAAGTCGTAGTGGTCTGTCTAAGAAGCCATCCTGACATTCACCTGTCGTCATTTGGAAAAAAAATACCAGAAGACAAACACAATAGTTGAACAGGTATTTGAACTACGCTATTCTCGACTGTGAGAAAACCGTAAAATGAACCGTTTGATGTGTGGTGTTGCAGAAAAAAGTGGAGTGATAACAAATGAGAAAGTTCTCCATAAAAGCGGCGAGGCAAGGAATGTGTAAAAAATACTAATGTAGTAGAGGAGATTAATGAAAAAGTAGATTGATGAAAAAGAACTGTAGCAATGAAGATGAGTGAAAATACTTCAACGAAATATCGAATTGCCCAACAATTAACATTTGGAAATTTTATGGCTAGGATAGTAGGCACAAGAAGAGAAAAAAATTGAGAACTTGCTCTGTGAAGATAAGTTTGTCAGAAGTGTGAAGGTTCTTGAACAGAAATTATGAACTTGCAATTTGCAATGAACATAAGAATAACCAGAAACCAGGGTGTGTCAGTGCTAAGGGGAAGTGAAAGTCTTGGTCAATTTTAGTGGAATGGGATGTTAGAAATGCTGAGATGAATGGGAATAAAACAAAAAGCCTGATGAATAATCTCCGATAACCAACCGGGAGCTATGAAATAGTGGAAATTCAAGGGGGATGGGGTTAGGGCTATGAAGAATTTATAACGAGGTTGCAGGTTGTCGCCTCTGTTCCTTAACTTGTATGTCGAGAACGCCAGGCGGGAAGAGTCATAAAATTTCAGACCACAAAAAAAATCTGAACGTGAACAGAAATCAACACTAAGATTCGCACACTTAGTTGTTCTGGCAGGAAGTAAAGAAGACTAAAAGGCTTTTAGGATGGAACAGATAGCATACTCAGGGCAGAGTTTGAGTTAAGATGCAAAGGAGAATTATAAATCAACATTCCACCAACGATGTGTTTGATAGAATATAAGTCCGGATTGTGGAAGGATAAGAAAGAAAATTGGTCGTGTAATATACAAAGGGATCACCACAGTGTTTGCTTTAAGCGAATTTAGGGAATATACAGTTAACGAGTCTGGATGATAAGGCGGAGAACTGAAGTGCGGATCGCCTGAACTTTCAATCACTGGCTCGCTGAATGTACATTGACACGAGAATAAATAAAGGTAAGGCGAAAGAGATGAAGTACAGTGGAAAGAAAAGCATACAGACATCAAGACTTATAGCGACACAATAGTAATGCGTCTATTAAACAAGATTGTGCGCGACTGCCGAAGTGAGGAAGACACGAAAAGTATACTCATACAGGCGAATAAAGCCTTACACAGGTACCTCTGGTGTTTCCAGATACTGAAATGTAGGCAAGGAGGAATTTCCTGAAACCGCAGATCCAAAACATTGCATTACATAAGAGTGAAATGTGGATTACTACATTTTGGAAGCGTATTAACTCTCTGCCAGGAAGGATGTTAAAAATCGTATAGGCTGGCAAGCAAGTAGTTTAAAGAATAGGTGAGGTATGAATTGGGTAGGAAGACTTATCTTGTGGAGATACATGTTGACCTAAAATCTGCTAATCCATGCAGATATATATGGTAGTGTTTCATCCACTGAAACAATGCACCTCTACGTTGGGGAGCCAATTTGTGAAACGTAAATTCCTGTGTTTCTCTGAGTAAACATAGAACATTCAAATTAAATGCTAATTAATTAATTAAATACAGTACAAAACCTCCATAGTATATGATGCAGTTGGATATGTAAATGAGGTGTGGTGCAATAGCTGCGTGAAACAGATAATGAGGTAGAAGTAAACTGTAATTACTTTAATTTCCCATTTACTCGAGTGTGGTGGTGCACAGCAGCACAGAGCGGCGAGTGATGATTGCGGTGTGATGGTAGGCGAGAGGCAACAGCATAGCAGGTACTTTGCTGCAACATCGCTCTAGTCACCCCACGTCAAGGTTGGAGCTGACGGCATCCCATTCAACATTCACCTGCTGTGTATAGGCGTTTACTCACTCATCTGTTCTAACGACCAATTTCTTACTAAAATCCAAGCAGTTCCACGACGAGGATAAATCGAAGGTAGAATATCTAACATGCTTCTAATGAAGCTTTATTAAAACTTGCTCCAAGAGAGTCTTGCTATCATTGCTTCTAATGGGTGCAAGTTATGATTTCGGTTTCACTAATCGATTTAAATGTTAGACGCAGCCGTCATTTTCGATGACACTTCATAATACATTTTCTTCTAAAATATCTTTATTTTATTTTTCAACGTTTGGTTTTGTTGGAACCTGTCACGAATTTCGCGCCTGCGTCAACCTCTTGATCTCAGACTAGCACTTGCACCACGTGCAAGTTTTCCAGCCTATCTTCCCCTACAGTTTTTACTCTCTACCGCTCACTCTAGTATCATGGAACGTATTCCCTGATGTATTATCATATGTACCCTCGTTATGTCCCTTCTTCTTGTCAGTGTTTCCAATACATTCCTTTCTTCGCCAATTTTGCAGAGAACCTCCTCAGGCTTTAGCTTGTCAGTCCACCAGATTTCCAACTTTGTTAACGCAGCGCCACATCTCAAATGCTTTGATCCTCTTCTGTTTCGGTTTTCCCATAGTCCATCAGTCCATGTTTCACTACCATACAAAGCTGTGCTCCAGACGTACATTCTCAGAAATTTCTTCCTGAAATTGCGGCCGGTGATTGCTAACAGTGGACTTCTCTTGGCCAGGAAGTCCTCTTTGCTTGTGCTATCCTACTTTTTTAACTTCTTGCCTCGTGAAGGGTTATTTTGCTTCTAAAGTATCAGAATTCCTTAACTTCGTCTAGTTCGTGATCGCCTATTTTAATGTTAAATTTCTCACTATTCTAATTTCTGCTACTTCTCATTTTCCAATTTCCTCTCAATCTATATTTTATAGTCATCAGACTTTATTTCATTTAACAGATCCTGTAATTATTCATCATTCTCGCTGAGGATATCAATGTCGTCTTATCATTGATATACTCTCACTGTGACTTTTAATAATGTTAACTGAATCTTCCGTCGTTTCTTGGTAGAACAACATTATAATAAATGAGAAGCGCTAGTTTGCTTTTGTTCTACAATATTAATTTATTGTGTTAAGCGATTTTCGGCTTACAAGGCCATCATCAGACATTTGCTGACTATTGTCTCCAAAGGAGTTTTAATCTTACTCTTGAAACCTTTCTTTTTTATTTCCATCACAGTGTAAGGTTTTGAGGTCAGATCAACTACTGTGTAAGCTGTAAACATTTTTGGTTTAATGTTGCAATCTTATCACAGAAACACACGCATTTACGCAGTTTACAATGTGACAATGCTACGACAGTTGTCAAACGAACGAATCTCGTCCTCAGAAAGTGAAATAATTCTAAACACAACAATGGTAAATTTTAACTAGAAGTTTCTTTACAAAATTATTCTTACGATTACGTCATGATGCTGGCCAGTGATACGATAAATCATCCGATTATGGTAAGAAGCTCGGTACTATTTAGGATGACAGTCAAATCTACTGAGGATGGTTAGTATTGTGAAGTTGAGCAAAAGATTACCCAAGGTAGCTCGAGTTTACAGTCGACGCAAACTGGTGAACCAACAAGTTTACGCCTCTGCTCGCGGTATTTACCTTAGATGCGATGAGCTGTCATCTGCATGGCTGCACTCACCCACTGAAATTCCTATAAAAACTAATTAGGCCTTGGCTGTTTTTTTCTTTTTTTTTTAGCAGAAACTTCCCCTATGTTTCTCGTAATGCGAGAAAACATGTTCTCATCCCTAGTCTTGGAATATGGCGATATGCGCGCTGATGGCTGGAACAGATTGCATATTGAAATGTCCTCTCAGTCCTCGCAAAAACAATTAACTAACTGGCTGGTTCGTTTCTCCACAGTTGGAGCTCAACGACACTTCAGCTAATATCTGGCTGAATGTCAGCCACAGAGAACCCAGTGTTCACACTAATTTCTCCTTTGCGTCGTACAGAGCGTTATGCGCCCGTACTGCACTTGACGCCAGTTCAGAGAAGAGTCATCTAAAATTTCGCTCTTGTCTTTCTTGTAGCCGAACTGTTTCCCCACCTAGGTTCTTTCGTTCTCCACATCACGGCTTTTTTTAGACCAATAGGAGCATTCCTCTTATTTTGCGGAAACTCTGTCTGCCAATCGCAAGGGCCCTACCATTGAACTGCGTCGAAATCTCGGCACTTTACTACTACCTACTACTACCTAGTTCGTTTCCGCCAATTGGACGTTTTGTGGCCGCTCCAGACGCCTAAAAGTTGCATGCGTACATCACATATGTACCATTCATGGCTCTCGTGATCAACTGCATCACTGGTTATGTTCGTATCTATTTCGAATTCCGAACCGCAGTTTTCTAAAGCTTCTTTCTGTCTTACTTCTGGTGGCCCATTACTTGCTCTCCAGTACGCGTCACCTGTCTGGTCGCTGACTCCCACCGCGGGAAGCCCCCTAAGAGCTTTTCGTGGTGCCTCCCATGGTGCGGCCTCTGCTTCTGCCACAGCTTGCTTCCACACAAAACGTTTCCTCTCGCTGCTTGTTTCACTTTATGCTCATTGACATGCATTACATAGGAGCAGTGTGTTTATACTGTCGATTGAGTGTCATCCCTTTTGCATTACATACTTCTAGGCAATTCTGCTCATTACCGCCGAACTAAGTTAGGTTTCATATTCACCATATGTATAAAACTCTTATGTAAGGTGCGAAATTGACCTCCATTTGACGGCCGCTGTGACCAAGCAGTTCTAGGCACTTCAGTCTGGAACCGCGCTGCTGCTATGGTCGCAGGTTCGAATCCTGCCTCGGGCGTGGATGTGTGTGATGTTCTTATGTTAGTTAGGCTTAAGCAGTTCTAAGTCTAGAGGACTGATGACCTCAGATGTTAAGTCCCATAGTGCTTAGGGCCATTTGAGCCATTTGACCTCCATTGATTCTGCCAACTTACAACAGGTTCTTCGATGTATAGAATGAAGACCTATGGCGAGACACCCATTTGTAATCAAAGAACTTCGTTCTTGGTCTTCCAGTCCTTTTGTTCCCTCTTGGTTCTGCTACGTATTGTGTATTACCCATCTTTCTTATAGATTACTTCTAACTTTCTCAGAATTTCGAACATCTTGCACCATTTCCCATTCTCGAACGCTTTTGCTAGGTCGTCAAATCCTATGAGCGTATCTTGAATTTTCTTCAGTCTTGCTTCCATTATTATGTGCTATGTCAAAACTGCCTCCTGTGGGGCCTTTACCTTTCCTGAAGCCAGATTGATTGTTATCAAACATATACTGAATTTTATTTACCATTCTTCTGTATATTACGTATTTGCATTAGTACATATAGAACACTTAGCAGCTGATAACAGATAGAATTAACATTACTAAGGAGATAAGCTAATTTAAGAACCATAAAACATTTTTTTCGATGGGATACTGCGACATTATCATCTGATAATATGTTGATTTCTACCAGACGAAGATTAAGCAATGCTTAGATATGGCACCACAACCTGTGGAATGGTACATGGTACAGCAATGGGAACAGACAGCAGTATATACAGCTTACAGTCTCTTCGCCCTCAATACCAAGCGCGGGGGGGATACTGTATGCCCACCTTTTGAAACTATTTTAATCTAATCAGTCTTTCATATTTTAAAATTTTGAAGAAAATGTCACTTTTCTTAATGAATTCTTCTACCAGATTCCATATATGTTTTAAAATTTTCAGTTATACTTAACCCAAAAACCGATGTCTAAGTACTAGATGTTACTTTCCCCAATGAAGGTCGGATTCCGTATTTCCAGGTTCGTGACCTTACTGACGCATCAGTATCCCTTTGAAAGGCATGTTGAGAGGAAAAGTCAACAACAGTGAACGAAATTCGCATTGTTTATATTTTGTGGTTGTCATACAGTCGATAGTACACGTTACTGAAAGTGGGTTGATGTTTAAAAGAGTGTCCTAAAATGTATTTTAAGGTCAGATTCCACAGCAGTACCTTTTTAGAAAGAATATTGTTAATGTAATTCAGCAACAATTAACAACTTTTTTTTTAATTTTTAGGGTAACTACCAAGTACCTCCTCCCCCCTTTCCTTGGTAATGAGCGTTATGCAAAATGCCTTGGTACTGCAAGGATTAAAAACTTTAGATTGTTTGCAAGGTGTTGCATTTTCTGACACACTGATGGTGGTAATGTTAGTGGGAAAATGGCTTCAGTCTCCTGCACAAACTTACTTACTGACTAAAACAATACTCACAGAAAATGAACATATGAGTTAAATCTCCTTTTATCGTTCAGTGACACCAGCAAACATTAAAGTCTCTAGTGCTACCCTGTGCAGGTGACTATGGAGGTATCTGTGATGGAGGCACATTGTTAACATTGATCTTAGCTACCGTCTGCCGCATTTTCAATCCGTAAATCACGATCTTGTTGTCGGGCAGATTGGAGGCAACAACTACGGCACTCTATATACCATTGTATTTTTTCACCATCTTCTTTCCACTAAGTTAGCAATGTGTGCCATGTTTAGTTAAGACTGCTAAAAATACTTGAAATTATTAAAAATATTTTCAAATGAACCAACACAATTTCCATTTTCTTCTCAGATATTAAATTCCCATCATATATGTCTGTGAAAACTGCACTACTATAGCGGACGACGTGACGCAGTGGTCACTACACTGGACTTGTATTCGGGAGGACAACGGTTCGACTCTCCGTTTGGACTTCCACATTTATGTTTTCTGTGATTTTCCTAAGTGGCTAAAGCCAAATACTGGGATGGTTCCTTCGAAAGGGCATGGTGATTTTCTTCCCGATCCTCCCTTATCTGAGCTTCTGCTCTGCTTGGAATGACCTCGTCGTCGACGTCCTTCTTCCATACTACAATAGCAAAATTAGCTTCATTCTTCGTATTAAAATGCGAAAATTTCCTTTTTCTAATTTTCTTAAAAATGTAACGCTTTGCCAAAATATAATTGCATAATTTGTTTGTGATTGCAACAAATGGTTCAAATGGCTCTGAGCACTATGGGACTTAACATCTATGGTCATCGGTCCCCTAGAACTTAGAACTACTTAAACCTAACTAACCTAAGGACATCACACAACACCCAGTCATCACGAGGCAGAGAAAATCCCTGACCCCGCCGGGAATCGAACCAGGGAACCCGGGCGTGGGAAGCGAGTGTGATTGCAACATTCAGCTGTTACCTGTTGCCGGACGGAGTGGCCGAGCGGCTCTAGGCGCTACAGTCTGGAGCCGAGCGACCGCTACGGTCGCAGGTTCGAATCGTGCCTCGGGCATGGATGTGTGTGATGTCCTTAGGTTAGTTAGGTTTAAGTAGTTCTAAGTTGAAGGGCGCTGATGACCTCAGAAGTCAAGTCCCATAGTGCTCAGAGCCATTTGAACCATTTTTTGACACCTGTTGGTGCCTTAGAAGCCGAAAATTGATTTTATGTTAATAAATAACAGGCCTAGTTTCAAAAGATAAAAAAGTGTATTTTTCATATTATTATGACGTTCTATAGCAACCGTGGTGAATTCAGTTAATGTCGTGGTACCAGGATTTCTCTAGCATTAGAAACATATGACGGGAAGCCAGCGCAGTGATTAGCACTCTGGTCTCGCTTTCGGGAGGACGATGGTTCAAACTCGCGTCCGGTCATCGTGATTTAGGTTTTCCGCTTCATGCAAATGCTGAGATTGTTCCTTTGATAGGGCACTTCCTCCGCCATCGTTCCCTAATATCATGGGACCTATCACCCCGCTGTTTTGCCCCCTCTCCCAAGCCAACCAAGAAAGAGAATGGCAGCTTAGCTTTTAATGACCAGTTTAGCTCTCTGTCAAATTAAGTTTCAGATGCAAATGTTAGATTACAATAGTAAAGTCAAGTTTATTTTACTCCTGTTGTTAAATATAACGATTCCACAGAATATATTTTTTCAATTTATGCTAAATCTAACGATATGCGTAATATAAAAAGAGCAAAAATTCCATTCCTCTATAAAGATAGTATACGGATGGCCAGAAACCGTCTGAAAAGCTTGTAAGAGTGTTGCAGGGGATGCTGTGCTGACAGATAACTTTTAAGAAAAATATTAGATATCTTGCCCCATTTCCGAGTAATTTAGCATTGAAGTTAGCCAATCAACTTATCGGGCTTGCAATTTCAAGCGTTTCCCAGAGTTAGTGTCGCCTAACGTGTTCTATGTTTAGTTTCCTCAAACTGAACAAAAAATGGTTCAAATGGCTCTGAGTGCTATGGCACTTAACTTCTGAGGTCATCAGTCCCCTAGAACTTAGAACTACTTAAACCTAGCTAACATAAGGACATCATACACATCCATGCCCGAGGCAGGATTCGAACCGGCGACCCTAGCGGTCGCACGGTTCCAGACTGTAGCGCTTAGAACCGCTCGGCCACTCCTGCCGGCCAAACCGAACAAACGTAGCTTATTCTCACCTAAATTTAATTTAGTATTTCCGTAAAAGGCACATTTTAACTGGTGATGAGCGTTTTAGCCAGTGGTAACTCACGGACCCACAGATGCATTACCGCATTTTAGCGCGTGCAAGTGCTTCACTTTGTGCGCACAAGAAGTTGATTGGCTGTCTTTAATGCTAAATAGCTCGGAAATAGCGGAACTTGGTGAATTTTTGTCTTAAAAATTATTTGTCAGCACAATCTCCCTTGAACACCTTTACAAGGTTTTCAGACTGTTTCTGGCCACGCTGTATACCTTGGATACTTATATCACTGATATGTGTAAGGCGCAAGTTGTTTTAGTAGTAGTAACTTTTTTTTCAGCCACGAGTCGCTTTCTCAGGTACGTTGGATGATATATCGTGATGTTATTGACTGAGAACGAAAAGTAATTCATAGGTACAGGCATGTTACATACTTGTACGTATAGTCGGATAAGGATGGCCTTTTACCTGTATTGCGCCATTAAGCTGTCACTCGACGATGGCCTAAGAAGCCGATTGCCAGTTCGTGATCAGCTAAATAATATGTTTCAGAAAAACAGGAATGAGTTTAATATTTAAACAGTCTCAAAGACAACTGCTGATAGTAAGACGTGCATTTCATTTCTGCGGAGGAAACGATTTACGCGACGTGTAGAAACTGGCACAGGCTCTCTCTGGAAGGTAAATGTGAGATGCGAATGCGTACCGAAACGGCTTTTATGATAGCCAAGGGGCAGTTATTCATCGCACAGTTCTACCGCTTCGGCACTTGTGCGATGTAAAGTCAGGGAGCAGAACAAAGGGAGAGACGTGCTTCAGGCCCGTTGTGAGCCACTGCGAGGTCTGCTAGGGGATCAGAAGCCACTGGCAATATCGCGAGTTGGTCCGGCTTAGCACCTAGACGAGCCTCTCACCGCCGCATTGGAGCGGAGTGTGGCGCGAGCGCAGCTCTCGCGGACTGTGATCCATAGCTGAGATCTTACCGCCTCGCCTCGCCTCGCCTCGCCTCGCAACGGGTAGCTGCGAGCCGTTTCGCGTTATTGAGCAGAGCGCCGCGCTCGCCCCAGCCTTCTGACATTATCCGTCTCGCTAAGCGCTTGACGTCAAACGCTCTCGGTCGTGTCTGGAGGCGGTCGCTTTGCGCTGAAAACCACTTCAGTGTCTGTACCTAACGCTGCTTCTCTTTCTTGGAATGGGGTCATTTGGACCTCTGGAGGAACTCGTGATCTCGAGATTTAAATAAACTGTGGAATTCAGAACTTTGTACACATTTCGGCGGTACATCGGAATTTCACACTTATTGCTCATAAACTGTAGAAAACAGTCTTCATTTACAGTCAGCGGAGGTCATCTACAGATGTTTATTCAATTATACTTCTCTTAAAAACCAGAAATACACCAGCCGAAAAGCATTTTTTAAAAGAAACAGATTTAAAATTATAATTAGAAAACACCCTCTAAATATCAAAGTTACAATTTATTCAGAGGCAGAAAAAAACAAGTTTTGACTGTATGAGCTTTCGGGCAGAGAACCTTGCCGCTCCCTTTTGACACGGCCGTAGTTACAACCGCTCACAACAGCCACTGAAAGACCACACTGGTGAAAATCTGCAACACACCAGATAACTTTAAACTAAGAGTTTTAACAATTTATAGAAGCACACAAACTATGCATCCCCCCCCGTAGGAGGGATGGAAATGGTACAAATCATTAACAATTAAAATATTAACATATTAACAGAATCTTCCGTCGGTTCTTGGTAGAACAACATTATAACAATCAATGAAAAGCACCAATTTGCTTTTGTTCTACAATATCGTAGAACAAAAGCAAAC
This sequence comes from Schistocerca americana, assembly GCF_021461395.2. Lineage (NCBI taxonomy): Eukaryota > Metazoa > Arthropoda > Insecta > Orthoptera > Acrididae > Schistocerca > Schistocerca americana. The sequence goes on along the minus strand of NC_060119.1, from coordinate 265,855,986 downwards.
TGGTGCTTTTCATTGATTGTTAAAATATTAACCTTGCTACCGAAGGTGCAACTTGATTTTAACTTCTAAGAAAGTCTTACGGTGAAAGGGTCGAAACTTTATATACTAAAATGATCACTTAAATAAAAGCCCATGAAATCTAATCTTATATAAAATTCTACAAGGTTGGACAAACAATAGTTAAGATGCTCTACAGTACACAGATACCGCCTCTCAAGATCATAGGCAATAATATCAAAGTTTCCAAAGATCAAAACATATTTCAGGTATTAGGCCGTTACACTCCAAGTAATAAATTCGTTAACACACCCAATCCGACAAACATGACAGAGGCAGCTACTGACGTACAGTAGATTGATAGGGAGATTACCGAACAACCGCAGGTTGCTCTAACGCGCCCCTACTCCACAAGGGAAAAACGGACCACCCAATTTATAAACAACCACCTTTCCGCGGGTGGGCAAACGGAGAAGAATGGTGGGACGACCCCAAAGCAAAACGGCTGGTGACCTCACCAAGAAAACAAGTAGAATTTAACAAGAGTAAATCAAACAACATATCACCAATGACTTAACTTCTAATAAACTGCGATTTCTCGAGAAGACCTGGCGCAGCACCCCCAAATCGCTCTCCCGAACTGTCCACTGCCAGCCGCTTCAATGGACGCAGGAAGGCGCGCCGATCTCCCGTCTCACGGCGTCGCAGCTCGCACCGGCCAGACTGATGTCGTGGGTTGACTCCTGTTGCTCTCGTGTCGGCCGCGAAGTCATTACCCCTCGCTATACGCCGCGGCCCACTGGACTCACGTGGCAACCTCACAAGCGCCGACGCTCAAGACGGACAAGTCATATTGTGTCTCAGTGCGCGACCGACCAACCGATCGATCCAGCCGCCAATGACCATTGCCTGAGCGAACTCGAGCAGACTGGCGGCCTAACGCGCAGGCTCGATTCAGGAACTAAGCCCCGACCGGGCGACCACTCGCTGAGTTCTCTTACTGGTGGAGTGGAAAGACTCTCATTTTTCCGGCTTTAAAGATTGATCCGAACGACAGACATATTAGCACACCGAACGACTGACAGACACTAACTGTCTAACAAATCTGGGCGAGAGACAGACTAGCAAGCTGGGGACGAGAGACTGACCCAGACTGACCGACTGGCGAGCTCATAGCGCCCCTTAAATGCACGTGAACAGGCAACCTTTCCCCTTTCCCACCAGAGGGAGACACCAAAGCTGCGATTGCCACAGCGGCGCCACCGCCGGAAACGGAGGGCGACTGCTTCACACTACGCGCTGCGGCGCGCTCTTCAAAACAGCAATTTTTACCACGGCTCAGTACCGCTTACATAGAAACGCTGAAAGATGCGTTATAATGCTAATGCGATATAATACTATTCCATTTCGGTGTGATAAACTTCTGAAAAATCCGTTAATGTTCTTACCGGGTTTTTTGAGCTTTTAAGCAGAGCAAATGTGAATGTTTTTGACAGATTGAGACTTCCTAAATCTGACATATAGTTGAGATGCAAAAATTTAGTCAAACTATCAGTCTCTTCTGTAAACGTTTTTAAGTGAAAATATAACATATTGAGACATAGTTTTCAATTCCGATCATGGACTTCCGGTTAAACTAATGGTGGCATATGCTTTCTGCTCAAGTCACCCACTTTTGGGATAAAAAAATAAAGAGGTTACTTTGCCATGAGAACAACGCTGTTCGTGCACTAACTAAACTGTCATAAAACACACTTTACACAACTTTACACAATGAAACACCAAAGAAATTGGTATAGGCATACGTAATCAATTACAGAGATACGTAAACAGGCAGAATACGGCGCTGCGGTCGGCAATGCCTATATAAGGCAACAAGTGTCTGATGCAGTTATTAAATCGGCTACTGATGCTAAAATGGCAGGTAATCGAGATTTAAGTGAGTCTGAACTTGGTTTTATAGTCGGCGCACGAGCGATTGGAAACAGCATCTCCGAGGTAGTGATGAAGTGGGGATTGTCTCGAACGACCATTTCACGAGTGTACCGTGAATATCAGAAATCCAATAAAACATCAAATCTCCGACATCGCTGTGGCAGGAAAAAGATCCTACAAGAACGGGACCAACGTTCAACCCGGCAGAAGTGTAGCCCTTCCGAAAACTGCTGCAGATTGCCATTAATGTCAGTGCGCGAACCATTGAAAGAAACATCATTGATATGGGCTTTCGGAGCCGAAGGCCCACTCGTGTACCCGTGGTGACTGCACGACAAAAAGCTTTATGCCTCGCCTCGGTCCGTCAACACTGACACTGGACTGTTGTTGATTGGAAACATGTTCCTAGTCGGACGAGTCTCGTTTCAAATTATATCGGGTGGATGGACGTACACGGGGTATGGAGACAACCTCATGAATCCAGGGAACGAGCATGTTCAGCAGGGGACTGTTCAAGCTGGTAGAGGCTCTGTTATGGTGTGGGACGTGTGCAGTAGGAGTGTTGGGAGCCCGTGTCTATACGACTCTGACAGGTGACACGTACGCAACCACCCTGTCGGATCACCAGCATCCATTTATCTCCATTATGCATTCCGATGGACTTGGACAATTCCATCAGGATAATGAGACACTCCACACGTCCAGAATTGCTAAAGAGTGGCTCCAAAAACTTTCTTCTGAGTTTAAACACTTATGCTGGGCAGAAAACTCCCCAGGTATGAACAGTATTGAGCATATCTGGGATGCCTTGCAAAGTGCTGTTCTCCGCTCCCTCGTACTCTTACGGATTTATGGACAATCCTGCACGTTTAATGGTGTCAGTTCCCTCCGCTGTTAATGGCAGTAATGTGTAATCTACATGTTCTAAGAAAATGAATTTTCCTTAGGCAGGGTGGTTGGCTCTTAAACACTTTCTCTTCCAAACGATTTATGTATGTATCTGCTATTCTATCAGATATAGCTGATGCCATTGCTGACCATTTGGATTTTTTTAAATGTTAGCATAAAATATAAAGTAATTCTAGCAGAAATACAATCAGTCCATAGTTAAGAAGGCACACAAAGGCATACATTAACTATGAAAGTGGGTTAATAGACAAAATACATAAATTATTTGATACTAATAATATTTAGCACATGAACAAGAACAAACAAATCAAATTCAAAGCAACATTAAGGAGCAACTAAAGAACACAAGTTTCCTCTTGACAGTAACTGAAAACAAACATTTAAAAGCGTGACCCCAAAGGCACTACATTTCAGAATACACCGAAAAATACACACAGGAGGAACTCAAAAAAGTCCATCAGTAAATGTAAATAGCCTAGCATGCAAACTATCAAAGAACTGAACAAAATACTGAAGAAAAGTTATAGATATGAAACAACGCATATTCCATAGTAGAGTGCAAAGTATTAGCTGACCAATGAAATACCACAAAACTCTCTCAACATTTTAAGTTTTCACATTTTCATTCTTCACTGTATGTATCTATATGAGAAATTGTACTTGTCATCCAAAAGAACGTTATGAATCGAACGAAACTTGCATACACAGAGATTGCCTAATTCATGAAACATCTCCAGTTACCTCTGCGTTACAACTATTTTACACTTAGTGGAAACATTCATAAGCAGCCAAATGGCCTAGCAAAGAGATCATCTATGTCTGAAACCATAACTGACAAATACATAAATCATTTGGAAGAAAGAGTGTTCCAGAAACCTGCTTAAATAAAATAAATAAGTACATTCAAAATTTAAGGAAAAAATACAATGACCAACACCACAATCCCTACAAATTCATGTCATACAAAAATTCATAGACAAGCAGCACATAGATCAGTGCTCCAAAAGGTAATGAAAATACCTTTGAACCAAGAAAACACATACAGGAAATAAAAACAATGAAACAGATTCCAGTTGCCAATGACTACATTGCTTCCCTAGTTGACTCAGTACTAGGCAAGGTGAAGAAAGACCCAGACGCAAACCACAGCGCAGGAGATAAAGATAAAAACAAATATGTATCTAGAATCCCTTACATTGGCATCATAAAATAATTTGATTAAAGAAAAATTTACATTAACAGAACATTTTTGTTTCTACATACTGTTATCTTCAAAATCTCACCACTCATAATAACATAACTTCTATTCAAGAGCCGTATCTAAACTGTGGACTATACAAAATAACATGAAGGAGGGTTCATGTTCTGTTTAGCTCAAACAAGCTGAGATTTCAACGACAGGTGTACAGAACACATTAAAGCCAACACACACAACATTAGTAACACCCACACAGACATACTCACCGCATGACACCAATTTGGAAAAGACAAGTAAAACGCTGAAGTTCTCCTCGGACTAAATGAAGGTTATAAAATGCATCTGTTAGAAGAACTGGAAATACTTTCATATTACAAAATTATGAAGATAAAGTATTACATGAAAAACTGGAAAATGAATCAGTGAATTGCTTCAGATGTTTCGCTAGTATACTTAAATAAAAAAAACTGAAACATACAAAGAAATACTGCTGTAAATATATGTAAGCAAATAATGAACCACGTTATTAAGATGAATATGAAATTGTATCTACCCTGTGAATGGCGTCTAGCGTTGTAACTGTTGACTACATCTAAAAACATCTTTCTATCTGTTCCATTATGTATGTCTGCTCTGTGTTGATGCCGTAATCTGCTTTTGCTGACTTTTCTGATGAAGGAAAAAATTTCGTATACTCGTAAACTAGAGTGCACAAAGCCACCTGTGAGCTTTGACTATTGCGTCATATAAAGCCCAAAGATGCTACGCAATCTGGACCTAAAACGAAAATATAAACATTAAATATACAGAATCGTACAAGTACTTGATGATAAATATTGAAGCTAACGGAACAGATGTGGGAAAATGTGGGTGTTGGGCGGGCACAAATTCCGATCTAAAATTACAACTGCAGAATCACGATAATAGTAAAAGACACAAACAATCAGATAAGCCTAATACACCATCATTATTCCAAATGCAAAAAAAAAAAAAAAAGAAACAGAGCGAACCTGGTACTGAAAACATCATTTCACCTATATATCTCAAGACATGGATACCAGCACAGAAGACCAGGAAAAGACCTATACAGAAACCCAAAAACTATCAAAAGACGCTGTCGAAAACAACAATCGAGCTATATTGCACATCATGGGACACCGATACCAGCGCAAGACACCAAAAATCGAAAACATCGCAATAAGCCAAAAGGCGATAACTATACACATCGCAAATAATCACGAAGAATAACGGGAGGCGCTATCTAAAACATCATCTGAGTTGTACAGCTCAACGTGAAAATCCAATGTAGAAAGTATAAAGACGATAACAGTATAAAAAAAGGCGCTACTTGTACGTATCGCGAAAAGTAACCCAAGACGGTATCGAAAACATCAACTGAGCTAAGATCAACTGAAAGGGGCAATATCAATGCAAAGGAAAAAAATCTACAAATTTAATAGCACTTGTTATTATCAAACAACACAATAATATGAAACATAGTATTAAAAAAACAATCTGCACTAACACCTCCAGTTACCAAATATAAAAGTCGCAAATTCCACAGCCATATTAAAATACAATCAATTTCAAAAAGTAAAAGTATAAAGAAAAACACAAGTAAAGGAAATCAATGAAAAATACGAAACGAATTCAACAGAAACCTCCCTTCCCCACCCAAAGCAATAAATATTAAACGCCAACTCCCCCCCCCCCCCCCCCCACTAATTTAGAAGCCAGGAACTAAGTATTTCCGCTAAGATCTTTATTAACCCACCATAAATATAGAAACCCTGGGGAACACCGTTCCATCAGCAGTACTCACCAACATGATCTTACTTGACAGAACAGCGCCTTTTGCCTCTTTTTACGATAGTACAGAGCAAGAAGGACGTCGAAAGCAGACTAGTACTGGCAAAAAGGGCATTCCTGGCCAATAAAAGTCTACTAGTATCAAACATAGGCCTTAATTTGAGGAAGAAATTTCTGAGAAAGTAGGTCTGGAGCACAACATTGTATGGTAGTGAAACGTGGACTGTTGGGAAAGCGGAATAGAAGAGAATCGAAGGATTTGAGATGTGGTGCTACAAACAAATGTTGAAAATTAGGTTGACTGATACGGTAAGGAAAGAGGTTCTGAGCAGAATCGTAGGGGAAAGGAATATTTGGAAAACACTGACAAGTAGAAGATATCTGTTAAGACATCAGGGAATGATTTCCATGGTACTGGATGATTTGCTGGATGTATTCCAAAATCTGTCTTCCTCTAAAATTTTTGCCCTCTACAGATTTTGGAATACATCCAGCAAATCGTTGAGGACGTAGGTTGCAAGTGCTATTCTGAGATGAAGATGTTAGCACGGGAGATGATGTGTTGGGCTGCATCAAATCAGTCAGAAGACTGATGACTCAAAAAAAAAAAAATAAAAAAACCAAAAATAAAAAATAAAAATGCAAGAGATGAAGAAGACAGGTTTCACAGCCCCTCAGCAGCATTCTTATAGCCCTCCCTATCATAGTCTTTAAATTTCAGTTTGTGGTTCACAACAACGTGGTTGTAACCCTTGTGCACAACCATTCGTAAGAAGCGAAACCATCTGACATAATCGTAGAATCTTCAGCAACATTTTCTTCTATAAGAGAAACTAAAACCGACTTATTACGATTGTCAACCACCCGAAATACAATATCAGAAGAATATCCATCTGAAATAACTTCCTACCAAGCAGAAAGACCCAGAACGTCATCCTCCCTTCCAATCTTCTTACCAAAACGAAATTCGTCAGTTTCCGCTACTACCACATACCTTTCTATTGGTCCCCTATGTTAAATAAATTCACCATTTACGTCCTACAAAAAGAGAACCGATTTATTACTTTTTGTTCAAAAACACTGGCTTCGTGCATGGCAAACCTTACAGAAAATTCAGATCACTTTAAGAGAGAGACTGCGTCTCGATCTCTCAAACCATGTATCATACCTTTGAGCGACCGCCACAAATTCACAAGACAATACATCCGCAAGTAATCATCGGATGACTGCTCGGACGAGACCTTCGTCAAATTCATGGAACACACATACGTATTACCTACAATATTCTCCGATTGCCTCTAACTTTTTTAAAGCTACACCATTCGATTCCTGTTATTCTGTCTCCTGGCACAACATACAACTAATAAATGTTAATGAAGCATCTGTTTTGCAAAAATTACAGCGCGAGATCACAAACAATAATGCAAAAAACAAAGGAATGGAACAATTAAATAAAACAGAAGATTAACAAGTTACATCTCTGTAACACACCAACTGCTACTCGACCTGTCAAAGCAGTTAGTATACCGAACAATAAACTTCTTTTAGGAATAGAAATTTCTTTATATGTAACCCGAGGTTCATTTAAGCTGTAATCACTGTTTGCGCCCGTCACTAAAATAACAGAAGATAAAATAATCCCTGAACGCTTAGGAGCTTCAGCTTGTTCACAAACGACTTTATTTACCATACCATACCATGCCTCAAAGCTGAATGGTGGTATTGAAGGCTCAAATTAACCTATAAGTCAAAAATTATAATGCTTACATCCCCCCCCCCCCCCTCAATGGTATGAGCTCTGGGAAAACGTACTATATGCCTTTTTTGACCCAAACTGATGCTACTAACTTTACGACGATAAAATGTAAAATAATTCCACAAAAATAAAAATGATCTATTGACGGACCTACGCACAACATTAAAATTAAAACTCCACAGTTGCTTGCTATAGTTAAGCTCTCTACAAGTTGTACTTATGTTCTAGCTATTTTTGAAATATGTTAACATATATATTGTTTAGTTCGTTTAGTTCCAAAAAATACTTTAACACAGAATAATCATATATCAAACACTGTATTACAATACTGTAATTAATTAATATTGAAAAGCTCATTGCGGCTCCAAAAATAGGTAAACCATACTCACCTGACCAAGCTCCACTCAAAGGTATCCCACGTATCTTATGTTAGTAGTAGATTGATGAATACTCCATTTCTGTAGAGTCCAATTCAATCCAGAGTTTAAGATATAGGTGTAGAATTTTACGGTCATCTTCACGATTATTGGTATACATTAATGTTACACTCTGCGTGTGATTGGTGATAAGAAGTCTGAGACAATCTGCTCTTGTCTGTAATTGTGGACTAAGGTGACGTGCAATATGTGCAGTTTCACATTCATTGAAACCTGCTTACGCACATCATGTACTATGTCATACGTTATCTTTTCACTTCTAAATACAAGAGTAGGCGCACTAGCCTTCTGAATAACATTATTATCTGTTTCACATTCATTCACAACCGCTCCATCTCCAGCCTGTATATCTTCCTCTGTCATATGTAAATCAGTATCACTCTCACCTTCATTTCCAAGAACTGATTAATTATTACTAACACTCTTCTTAAACCTGCTAAAGCCTGCTCGAGACTGTAGCTACTTTCAAAACGTTTATTGTTATCAATGACAAATAAAAGACAGCACCAGGTCTTACTTCAGCAAAACGCAATTCCTAACTGTGAGTGTGTCATATCAATGCACGTGTCTATGGCTTGTTTACAACAATGGACGTATAAATACAGTTTTTGAAAGTGAATTGTTGCCAAATTTTTATTTTCTGTAATAAAGCTAAAATGTAACACTGAAAATCCCATATTGTATGTCTGGAACATTTTCTGACACCGCTGCAAAAATTTCGAATTATTGTACTACGAATCGTGGAGTAAAACATAAATATTTTACGTTATTACGATAAAAAGCCCATAAAAAGCTTATGCGCAGGACTGGAGTGTACATCCACATTAAAACTATTTCTTTGCGGTTAAACGAACTTAGGGGGTCTATAAAGAATCTGGACACCATGCGAGGGTTACACATCAGCGCCGATATATGCCCATTAACGATGTACGATTCACATTGATAAACGTTTGAAAAATTGGTAACTGTTTCTAAACAGAGAATATTTCCAAAACTAAGCACATCTACATTCATCTCAAAAATATTATGCTAAGTCAAATATAGAGCTGAATCAATTATATTGGGCTATGTAAATACAACATAGCAGATTCTGCTGTCACATAAATATTCTTTTATACGATTTTGCTTTCTCGGACTGTGGCGTTACACACGATTTTGACACTGGCACGCTGAATTTGTCTACTTTTTTATGTCTTTTGTAGCTATGCATCACCTGAACAAATGTACTGAATTTCAATTTCCATTGTATAGCAATAATGAGCAATTACTGAAATACCAATAAGGTAAGTTTTAGCCCCAGAATACTGCTGCATTTATAAACGAAATTATACGCACGCATGTTTCAGCAACAAGAATTTGAAAAGAAATTTTTACGGCATTTATTCTACGAAATTTATGTAACCAGTTACTTTATTTACACTACTGATATGCACCAATCTTGACGAAATAAATTATTTCTTCAGTTCCACGTATTGCATTCTGAAGACATTACGCTACTGCTATTTATTTATATTTTTAACACTTTTCAGTTTTATATACTTTTTCTTCTACTTTTCAGAAAATATGTCACTTGACATTTGTCTTGCAGAAATCGTTATTTGCATTACAAGTACATAACAATTTATGCTTATTTTGGTTCTAAATGCGAGTCCACATACTTATAAAACACACCAGACCTTTTACCTAACGCATTCCCATGCTTATGCAAATTCTATTGGTACCTTGTTTTCAGGATTCGTTGATTATTCAGCATTTATTAGGTGGCGCCGTGCCCGGTAGTAGAATCTTGCAGGTTGGTTCTCTTGCTGTAAGGCCTTGCACATTTTTTTGTTTACATACTAGTGTATATGAAAACAACAACTGAAAGAGACAACATTTATATTGACATGTGTCCTGCGGATCACATCCCTTGGGTGGTCTGACCACTGCAAACGGTAATTCTAAAATTTTTATAATAAGAATTTGTGTCCTTTGGTATACAGCCTCTTTATGTCTTATATTCATTTATTTACGATGCTAGTTTGTCTTTGCTGATACCATGCAATGTACACACTCGCTCTCCTGTGTATCTCCCATAGTGCTACAGCGTTTGTTCCGCCAAATAGTGGTGAAGGTACTGCATCTTAAACCAATTATCTGAATAAACTTTGATACAGGAAAAGTTTATAAAAGCCCAGAGAATATGATCTGACAGTTATTTAACTAAAATAGTCGGGAACGAACCTTGGGTGAGCCAAACAGCTATGTAAGGAAAATGACAGGCTTACTCCTACGTGATAGTACTTAATAATTGGATCTTACAAGAACACTTTCTTGTGTGGTATTTAGACAGGGGAATCTCCAACAAAATTTTGACACATATGTTAAATACAGGAAATTTTTGTTAAAGCAAGCAAAATATGAAAGATTTAGGGCAAAATCCTTAAAAACACTTAGCATCATAATTTAATCTGCAATATACGTATACAGCCAAATATTGAGCTGATCGGCCTTAACTTAGATAATTACTCTCAAACAAATATTTCAGTAAGTCGCCAAGTGCAGGCAATAGAGGTGTGCGTTTTGCAACGTGAGAAATACTGAGCATAAACGCACAGTCTGGGAGATTCATGATAATCCTTGGAATTTCCAATGCGGCGCCCAGCAGCCTGCACCACACAGCATCGAGTATCAAAGCCATACAGATCAGCGGACACCGACAGAAGGACGCCGTGCTCAGCTCGGTGTCGCTACTCTGACACCACCAGCTACACCACGTCTTGACATAAACAAAGCTAACGGAAGACTGACCCACTATGTCCACTACTCGGTCTATGATGCCTTCTAGTCCGCTGTCACTCACTGCCTCGCTCTTAACATCCATCCAACGCTGTTCTATGCTTGCTTTAGGACTCGCTCTAACAGAGATAATCAGCGACAAGCTGCAATCGATTCACGCTGGTAATAGTAGCGTCAGTTAATACTGCTCGAAATCAAGGCACGCGATACCGATTACGATCCTCTCCCCCCCCCCCCCCCTGCCCCACTACTCCATCTCAGAACGTAGTGCTTTCAATTTGATTTACTGAGATTATATTAGCTCACCATCTCATCTGAAGAACGAGATGTCGTGCACAGTGTTTGGGAAGCATTACCACATGCTATGCTGTTCTCAGATAGTAGCTCAAAAATGGCTCTGAGCACTATGGGACTTAACAGCTGAGGTCATCAGTCCCCTAGAACTTAGAACTACTTAAACCTAACTAACCTAAGGACATCACACACATCAATGCCCGAGGCAGATTCGAACCTGCGACCGTAGTGGTCTCGCGGTTCCAGACTGACGCGCCTAGAACCGAACGGCCACACAGGCCGGCTCAGATAGTAGCACCAGATCGTCTGCAACATCGGTTACACCTCGAGAGGTCACGACCAATGACTGGGACATAGACTCAATTATTTCGTAATTAGCAGTGAGATTGTGAATGAGCTGGTAACTATCACAACATATATTCACCCCTCTTTGCCATCTTCTGCAATCATAAATTAATGACGGTGGAACACATTTTAAATTTTTTTCAAGCAGAATAACATAAACATTTTGAAATGTAAAGTCAATTAATCACTTTGAATGGAAAGCCAATTAGGTTTACGAGCATGTAGTGTTACGTAACCTTCTGCCTTTAAATAGGTAATTGAAATGTAAATCAAATTAGTTATAGAAGCATGTCCTGTTAAGCAATCTTGCGCCTTTGTTTCAGTAAAAACATGTCATTCTGTACACAGTTTTAGGAACGCTATACCACAGAAAATCGGGAATATATCAATACTTAGGTACTCTAGTGAAACAGCAGAAAGTAATTCAAAATAGGTAACTGAATATCTACACGATAATTATAATTTACAGGAAGTGCAAGTCGCCAGTAGGAAGTACGTAGACTTAGGGTTCTGTACACTTGTTAAAACACATAGTGTAGCATGAATTGTCACTGTAGAACCATTAAAAGTCTAGAAAATAGCGTTAAAAAAAACCTGGATTGATCAAGATTCGAACTCACGATCTTTGAATCAACAATTTTAAAACTCTACCCCTGTGCTACAACGCCACGTTAGTAATACCTCCGTTTCACATAGTTTTGTTTTGATGGAGGGGATGGTTCAAATGGCTCTGAGCACTATGGGACTCAACTGCTGAGGTCATTAGTCCCCTAGAACTTAGAACTAGTTAAACCTAACTAACCTAAGGACATCACAAACATCCATGCCCGAGGCAGGATTCGAACCTGCGACCGTAGCGGTCTTGCGGTTCCAGACTGCAGCGCCTTTAACCGCACGGCCACTTCGGCCGGCGATGGAGGGGATGTATCAGTAAAAAGGTTGTTCTGTAATTTTTTTTTTTTTTTAATTTCGTTTTGTAGGCATTATAAGCATATAGAGAGAAATTGATTGTTCGATACACAAAGAAACCAAACGAGCTTTCTCACAGTTTCTTCATTTCTTGGGAAAACTAGCATATTCACTTCGGCTTTTGCACCCAACAGCGGAGCAACCAGGAATTCCTCTTGACTGTCCTTGATGATTTGTATTTCATATTATCAGTGATACTCAGTAAATCATTTTAAATAAAAATTTTGCCTCTAAAATTACTGTGAAATTCTAAAAGTGTCGTCATAGATCCGATCAACAAAGTGACTGCAATACGTAAATAGAACCGACAGAGAACATGCAAAAGTCCTTCAATATTAGCGTATTACAATCTGTACATAATTGTACAATGGAATTGGCGCTCGAAGCGTTGAAGAGAACCAATGGTCCAGAATCACACACAGTATTTACTTATACTCGTATCAAATCAACGTCAGTTTGGTAAAAACATGACGTCCGCGGCACTTAGTCAATCAGCGACGCTATCACCTTTGGTCACCCTCTCTTTCTATATAAGTAGGATCTCTAGAAGGAGCCGGCCTGTGGTGACCCCTGGGTAGCACCTCGGCAAGCAGCGCGGCAGCGTCCATGCCGTAGAATGCGGCCTTGGGGGTACGGGTGCTCTGGGCAGAGGCAGGTGTATGGGGGCGGGGGGGTTGGGGGGGGGTGGGAGCTAATGCAGAGGCCGCACTATTACAGCTACACTGACCCAGGCACTCTGGATACGGAGATTTACTTAATTCTGGTGAAAATGGGACGAGATAGACGCTGTAAGCCTACAGGTCTACAGACTTCGTCAGTAATAATAAACTACTTAGGTGGGTAACAGGCAATATTACGACGTGGAATTGTCGTGAACATTGAGCTGATCTCTTCTCACCTAGGTCTCCCTGACAAATACAATGGCGCAAGAGCCAGAAACATCTGTACTTGGGGAGTGTTTCCATTTACCATTTTACCTATATCGTAAGTAGAACTACCCTGAAAACAAAAGGTGGTCCTCAAACTAGAAAAGAAATATGAGTACAAGTAAGAATATGTGAAGACACAAGAGAAGAAGAAATTAAAGAAAGATACAATGAATCAAAAAAAAAAAAAAAAAAAAACAAACAAAACAAGATATCAAAATAAGCGACAGTTATGAGGTGATTTTTATACTAACAGCAAAGCTGAATTTCCATATATGAGGCAGTTCAGGAACGCAATCGACGGATCTCCTTGCACCACAGAACCATAAGGCCTGGTCAGCATGTTTTCCATGTCTGGACATTGGTGATCGCCAAGACTTTCAGAATCTACTGCATACTTTGATAGCTCTGCAGTTGAGCGACTGCGATACCACGGTCTTCGAGAGTCAGCAGTTACTTAAAATTAGTGCTTTACCTCCTCTCATAGTTGAGCGAATGCTTTCAAAGCAATAGTGTGGCAGTACGAGTTGCTGTCAAATACCACGCCGTGCCTGATTCTACAGGGATTCTCCACCAAGCCAAAACCAGTTACTCCCGTCCAGGAAAGCTTCACATCTTAGCGAGTGGATTTGAATGTTATGTGCGACAAAAATAGTGTGTCCATTACCTACAAAGTCGAAAACAAACAATTTTCTTCTGCAAATACTAAACAAGCTTTGTGTTTTCCCATTATTTGTTCGTTTTTTACTGTTTTAAAATTATTTTCCTGTAATGTCATATACTGTATACTTGCTCAATAAGTTCTGTGCTAGGTGCTAAGTACGTGTCCTGATGTATAAAACGAAATAATGGCCACGATGATTGTCCAACTGATCACCAATAGCTTCTAACAGAGTAATTAAGGCAATCACAGTCACAGTTTTAAACATGGGTGCTGCTCAGCCGCCGTGTACTAGTTTCAACGTAGGACTATACGACCAATCGGTTGCACATAAGTGGTAGGTACATTGACCTATGTTTCACCACCTACTATGGGTGTCTTCAAGACAATGAAATTTTGATAAATTGTAAAATTACATTGCCAAAAAGCAATAATCAGAATTTAGAGTGACTATGCTTGAGTCTGATGTTGTTCCCAGCTGGGCAGACGTGGCAAAGGCTAGAACTTTTTTTTTCAGTTTTGGCTTGAGCATACTTGCTCTGAATTCTGACCATTGCTTTTTTAGCAATGTAATTTTACGATTTAACAAAATTTCATTCTGATGAAGACACCCCTAGTAGATGTCGAAGCCTGGGACAATGTACCTACCAGTTACGTGGAACCTGTTGGCTGTATAATAGTATGTTGAAAATGCAATCCCAGTTACGTTGTTTACATTGTAATACGACGGCCCCGCATGACATTTGATAAAATCTCTTTGGATGGCCATAATCAATCATACTTTAGTATTTGAGTGTCATGTAATATGAATATTTGGGGAGTGAATGTGTTACGTCTTGACGTTGCGTTGCATCAGCGAACTCACAAGATTGGTTGGAGTCTGCCATTGCAAGAACAGGCCGTGTAGAGACTCTGTATCTTTGATACTGATCTGTTGGCAAATTTTGTTTGTCACTGGTCATTTTGCTATTGATCTGTACTTACCGCGACACTGAACCGAGGATTCTATTGCAAGGTGACGGTTAAGATGTAAATAATGTCCAGAGGGTAATATTTAAAGACAACAATCTCCAAACAAGAGGCATGATAGAGATTGGCAGAACATGAAAGTGGTCTGTTTTTTAGAGTACACAGATGTTCTGTGGGGAAAATTTTTTGCTGTATCAAGCAACACCATAAGTGTTCCATAATCATAGCAGAAAATTAGTTGATAAGGGGTCGGTGGTGTAAGTTGGCAAGGTTCTGCCACCCTACATTTAATATTCTTGTAGATTTATATTTACTTTAAATCATATTTACAATGCAAAATCGGGTTAATCATTTCAATGGCTGTTACTGTCTAACACCACGTACTAACAATTTCTGTGATACTGAATGTCTGGGAGTCAGTTAGGGCTGAGCACTGGCAGAAAGGGCCACGCGGCCTCGTATGTCTTAGAAGCTGCTATTGGCAAAGGAGGAAGAAGGACCTGGAAAGCATCGTCATATTCTCCAGGGGCGGACATTTACTGACGTGAAAGAGAGCAGCGCGAGGCGGCGGTGGTTTATGATGCTAGAGGCCCAGATAGCCTGTAGTGCGGACAGAGTGGGTGGCAGGTGCTCTCTGGCGAGACGAAAAAATTCCAGGATAGCTTACCTGGAGGAAGAACGTTGGCAGCGGTAGAATGCGAAAGGACGTCCTTTTAGTGTGAAGCAATGCGTGGGGTCACGAATGATACTCGTGACATGGTCTCTCTGGAACCTTTTCATAGGCACCGACGAAGCACGCCTCCAGTCGAAAAAATCAGAGATGATGGGAAATGGAGCCTTTCAGAAATTTTTCTGAAAGGTGTTTGAGCTCCAGGTGATTGGCTGGCAGATTCATGACCCATGTTGTGGGACGTAATGTTTCTGTAGCGACCGCCGGGAGTGGCGTACGACAGAAAAAGGGACTTCTCTGTCGGCAGCGATTGAGAGCGCTTGCCACTGAGGATCACCACAAGGGAGTTTGCTGACGGTAGAGATACCGGAAGAGCTGGCGGTCAAATTGTATGTGCTGCTTTCGACACGGGGAGCGCGCGAGTCGTTTCTCTGAGACAGAGTTGTTATTCTATTTATTCGAGTGGAGTTTCGCACACAATTCAGTGCTTCTTTACACGAGAATACTCGAATCCAATTTCTGTTCCTGGATAGTGAGCAAACAGAAATCTAGTCACGTCTTGGGTTGAAGTAATTTCAGCCGTAGGAGTTTGCAGACGGCATAGTACGTGCACTGAATAAAAAAAAAAGAAGTGGTTCAAATGGCTCTGAGTACTATGGGACTTAACTTTGTAGGTCATCAGTCCCCTAGAACTTGAACTACTTAAACCTAACTAACCTAAGGACATCACACACATCCATGCCCGAGGCAGGATTGGAACCTGCGACCGTAGCGGTCACGCGGTTCCAGACTGTAGCGCCTAGAACCTCACGGCCACTCAGGCCGGCTGCACTGAACAGGCAGAGAATTGAAATTGCGCCACTTCCATCATTTGCACAGCGGCCGGCACTCGAAATACGGATCGTTGGTGCAGTACAACTGCTGTCTGCACTCATAACAGGTGGTATGCGTACTCCAGTTCGGCGGTTAGGTAAACAGTCACAGTAAATGTGTTGAGTTCCCTTTGTCTGTGGACTGAGCTTTCTTCTGAAAGCGCCAGTCGAGTTGTAGGTCATCCGTCTCTCACCGCCAGGATTAGCCAACTCTGCGTGCGTCTAATAATGGGGAGACGCAGTCTAAAGTGAAACGTATGTTCTGCTTATCTCGAAATTATATGTAGGGTATAGCCAGATATCGTGTATTTCATATTTGTACAAAGTTTGCATTCCACATGTTTTCTAAGAATAAACATGTTGCAGTATCCCGTTGTAGCATCCCGACAGGAATGGTTGGTTTGATGTGTTAAACCGATGTGAAGTAAAACCACAACCCGGTACTTCGTTTTATGGAAATCTCTTGGTGTAGGCTGTCAATGACAGGATCAGTTTAATCAGCTACAGGCGTGATAATTCCATTGCGGAGACAACATTAGGTAGACACGCATACACAGCCCTATTATGTTACCCACACTTGGGGGTTTATACTGTTCGGGATTTGCTTACTCCAGATACGCTTTACGAACTGATAAGCAGGTCGACGACGTATTAGTTTTTTTTTAAATGCTCACACCATGTACCGAGTGCTCCTGGGAATGCCAATTAATAAAAGATTCTGGGTTTAAATAAGGATTAATAACTAAGTATGATAATAAAAATGTAAAAAGACTTTTGCAATTACGTTGCTGAGAAAATGCGGCAGCGAACCTATCCATAAAAATGTATATTCTTTGAAGCAAAGAATATTATTTAACGCTTCACGGCACAATGTAATTCAGTCCTGTCTGAATAGCAATCTCCGTCGGCCATTGCCCCTGCTAATTATATGTTATCTAGTGTAAAATTGTTTTTACTTAAGTAAGTATTTGGTCCACCCCTTCTCCCAAAGCACATTTTTATTAGTTTTTAGGAACATGAGCGGTGCTAAGCGCTGCCAGACCGGTAGCATTGTTGACAGCCATTAAGCGCCACAGATAATAAAAAATTCCTGTACAGCTTCCTGCACGAGATACGGCTGCAAGTACGACATATACGGACTCTGCAAATAAATTTCAAATAAAGCAATAACAGTTGTTTTAAAAATACTAAGAAATTAAACCAGGAGACAGTTCAGTGATGTCCTTAAGCCGCTTCTCGACCGGTGTTTGATTAATAACTTTTGAAGAATTAAAGAGAAAAATACTAAGAAAAGAAATTATTAACAGTTGCATACAATATTTGCAACGCGACTCCAAGATGATTAATTTACCATGCTTTTCATCTGTGGTAAATCCACGAGATAAAAATTGTATTTGTAATATTCTTACGTGGTTGGCTTCGGGATATACATTTAGGCGCTTCACGCTGAATCATAAACAATAAAACCAATTAGTAAAACGGCTCCACAACTATGGGGCTTGAATTATTCTATGTACTTGTCTGTTTGTAACATACAATGTGTTCTTTTTCATGTACAATCCACACGACTGAGTCTGTATATACATAGACGGGACAAAAGGAGAAATGTGACTTCCTTCTTACAATCACTTTAATTCACAGTGATTATCTGGCACTCAGTTTGCATTTGTAATAAAAACTTTGTGCCCCAATAAATTAAATGGGTGCTAAACGAACTGTACTCAATTTCCCCGCCTTCCCCCCCCCCCCCCCTATGGACGAACCATTCCTAATGTGTTAAGCCGATCACTCGCAGTGATACCGTTGTGCCAAGCTACAGTATAGAGCGCAATTTTCTGCACCAGTATTCTACGAAAACTGAGCGAATTCAAATAACAAAAAGGTCAAGTGCGAGTAGGGCTCGCGCTGTGAGAGTTCCGTATAAACTTAATAATGTATAGCCTATAATTAGTTTCTCCATTGCAGGATTCGAGAATATCGACGATTTTTGCATGTTATCGATATCAGTACTGGAAACATATCGGTCCATGCAATTGCAAGCCTTTCGAGAATGTCTTCACTGTAACTTTAAAGTTTAATTTATTTGTAATTTCGCATTTGATATCGTAATTTCTGAGAAAAATGGTTCTTAGCAGACGGAGAGACTGACATTCGGATAAAAAAAATTAAAAATACGTTTTTTAATAGTTCTCGGATTTCTTTCCTTTACTTGTACTGTGAAACTCCACTTCTTGCCAAATTTCACAATTTTAGGTCAGTGGGACCATAAGGGTTTTATCAGTGGATTTACGAGTATCAAAGAGTGGAAGCAGGGGAGTCGCAAAGTGATGTGGCCGCATGGCTTAATGTGAATCGTTTTTCGGATGAGGCGACAGTTTGCAGCCGGCCGCTGTGGTCGAGCGGTTCTAGGCGCTTCAGTCCGGAACCGCGCTGCTGCTACGGCCGCAGTTCGAATCCTGCCGCTGGCATGGATGTGTGTGATGTCCTTAGCTTAGTTCGGTTTAAGTAGTTACAATTCTAGGGGACTGATGACCTCAGATGTTACGACCCATAGTGCTCAGACCCATTTGAACCATTTTGACAGTTTACACAACCCGAAACTGTATCCCGGAGACCAGGACGGAGCCGATTATGTGTAACATCAGAAAGAGTGGACCGTTATTTGGCCGTACGGGCACGACGTACCACCTAACTAGTGCACTGCAACTGGCATCTAACTTCGCAGCATCCGCTGGACGTGTTGTATCGGAGCAGTCGGTGTACAGAAGGCTTCAGCAGAGTGGCCTTTGTTTTTGGAGACCTGCTGCCGGTTTACATCAGGCGTGTCTTCCAAGAAGGGAACATCTATAGTGGAGCCGTCAACTTGCCACCTGGGCGGTCGAACGGCGGCCCCATTTTCTTTTCACAGATGAATCCCGATTTGGTCTGAAGAGTGATTCTCGACGGATTCGCATCTGGAGGGCAAGTGGAACATGATTTCGAGACCTAAACATTGCGGAAAGACACCGGCATCGAGGAGGATTCCTAATGGCGTGAGCAGGGACTATGTTGACCACTCGAACACCTCTTCATGAAACTGTAGAGGCGAATTAGCAAGATTTAAACTGCTCTCAAGTACCGTGAGGAGTTCTTGGGATCCCATGCATGTTTGTTGCGAGGTGCTGAGGTCCCAGACTACGTACTGATGGACGATAATGCTCGACCCCATAAGGCATTGGTGGTTGATGTGTTCTTGGAAACGGAAGATATTGCACGGATGTCGTGGCCTGCTCACTCCTCCGATTTTAATTCCATAGAGCATATCTGGGATGCACTACAGAGAAGGGTTGCATCACGTCAGCATTCACCAACCACCTTGCAAGACCTGTGAGCAGCTCTGCAGGAAGAATGGGCGTTATTGCCTCAACATGAGATTGATGACATTTCTCGCAGCATGTCAGGCCTGTATTGGTGCCATAGGTTGTCACAACCCATACAAAGCACATTATCCAGCTGTCAGAAAGTGTGTGCAAATCCGTAAAGCTAAAAAAAATAAAAACAAAAAGACAAAGAAAATTTTTGTCTGCCGTTATGCCTGTTGCAGTTGATTACGTTCTGTATTCTTTACATTGTTTTTACATTATTATCACCTGTTTATACTGTTATGTAGCAAAATAAACACAACATTGCAAAATTTCTGTTTGTTGCTTTAATTTGGACAGCAGCGCATGAGTTGCGAGTGTCAAACTATGTTACTTAAATGGCCGTATCTTTTGATTACATTGACATAAAAGCTTAAATTTTTTATATCGCTAAGA